>NC_139353.1:107801574-108401574 GCF_055883805.1 Amblyomma maculatum | reverse complement strand
TGACTTTATCTGCTGTGAAATGCCGTCATATGCAGGGGCAGCCGCCCCGTCAAGCTACTCTTCGAAGCAGCTTTTTAGCGGCTGCTCCTTTCCTTTCCTTGTAGTAAAGGAAAAATAAAGTATTATATCATTATTATTAATATTATTATTATTATTATGTCGTTAACCGCTGTTGCCGCTAACTGGTTTTCGACCTCTGTTAGCTCTTTTAACCTAGGCAATAGCGGCGCCTGTGGACAGGAATAAGCAGCCCATCAGCGCCCGAGTACGAAAGCTGTCTGAGCTGACCCGCTCGAGCAACGTACACACTGAACACTGCAACACGTCTCGAAAGCAACACATGAAATGCGCACAGAGTGCCATCCGACGACGCTTTTGTACAATCTTCGAGTACCTGCCTATAGCGCAGCGGCGTAGTGTGTAATGTGAGGCGCGCTACAAGTACCCAATGTCCTATCCTGTCATAGCAGCATCGCTTACGCTGCTCGTTGACAGGCGCACCTCTGGCCCTAGCCGCATTTTAAAAGTAGAGGATTAGCTCATGAGGATCACAGTTGAGGATGCCGTGAGCTTACAGCAATGGTGCCGCCCGTGAGCGCGGCGGACGACGGCGCTGTGGCCGTCTGCTTCTCCCACTCGTCTGTAGGCCTACATTGCTTAGCATCAAAGCCACAGCAGACAGCATTTTGCAAGTGACTAGCCAGGCGTTTTTGTAAAAGGACAACTATGTCATGAAACTTCCGCTCAACGCCATTATTTTGTAGTGAACGAAATTATTATCTTCGACGACGCCATAGCAGTGGAGCTAGCGTCCAAGAACACGGGCGCCGCACAGGCGGAATGCTGTAGGCAAAAACATTTCGCAAAAAGCATTTATTTCTTAAATTGTCTTTCCCGAGGCCTAAAATTATCGCGAGAAAAGCAAATTTTAGCATGATTTTGCGACACAGGAGCAAGGAATCTCCCGTATCGCTGACGCGAATGGCTTGTGGAAGGCTCGAAGGGCACGGTCGGCGCCGTGGTGTTTACGGCGGTGTGGGCTGTGCTGCCAATGACGATGGCGACGGTCATGCCGAAGGTGGATGCCTGGGCAAGTAACTAAATAGCACTTGACTACACTCTGTGTTCTGTTTTCACAAAAATGCCGAGTACACTCACTGGGAGCCATGCTGGTATTTGAGCAATCGCGAACGCAGTAGTGTATCGGCAGCGTATCGTCGCTGGCTCAACAGCAGATGACGCGAAGTCAGTATGTCACGTAACCAATCATTTCAACAACGGCAGTCGCTGCGGTTGCAGAAGCTTCGTTGTGATAAAAAACGCGTCTGGGGCTCTCAAATTTCGGCAATAAAATCAGGTTCAGGATTATCAGTCAGATAACAGCTGGATGACCATGGCATGATCCATGGTCATCTAATCTCACCTGTAGCATACAACAACTTAACTCATGGCATGATCCCTTTAAGTTCACAAACGAAACAGCAGTGAATCTTTGCATGATGGATATAACTCCAAGACGATCACTATTGGCCTTAGAGTTTATTCCCGCTAAGCTGTCCAAGATAACACATCCCACAGCTCCTGGCTGATTATAGTGTTTTCAACAAAATACCGCTATAAATAAAGACATAAAATAGCACCACCGTTTGAAGTAAGGTTCAAAATATTGTTTACCGTTTCACCTGCCTAAAATGAGAAAAGGAAACAGTGAACCCTCATACTTTTATCCCTGCAGTCGTCCAGGAACCATGCGGTACCTATTATTCAGCCACGCTCTGCGCAATCGCTGTTCGACAGCCGGCCTCGCAACCGAGACCCGGCAAAAGGCGACGAGCATAATTGCTTCGCGGCTCGTCCGCGTCTCGCCGGTATGCTCTCAACGCCTGGACATTACTTGAAGAGGTGAAAGCGAGAGGCTAGGATTTATAGCGAACAAAACGCCTAAACCGCCTGTGTCGGCGCATATCGGCGGTTGTGGTGCCTGCTTGACTGGTGCACTAGACTGATTCACATAGCAGCTGTGCATTGTTCGCTTCGCGCCAACCGTCTCGCTGCTCTAGGAAGAATTACTGAGGTGGCTGCACAATGTTGAACGTTGCATTCACCGCCCTTCGTCAGTTTAGCCATTATCAGACGTCTGCCACTTCCGAGGTTCCGTAACGAAAATCTTGCACGCTTCAACAAGCTGCCGGCCAAAGCATATTTTTTTTCGCGAAACAGTTCCGTGTAGCCCGCAATGCGCATTTTAGCCTTTCGTAACATCAGAATGTCACGTGACCATTTCGAAAGCTGACTGGTCGACAGTGTGTGTTGTTCGTTGCGTGACATGATCACAGTCGACAAATTAGGCATTTTCTTCACAGGAGTTAGAAGCTTCCAGAGATGTTCGTTGCAGACGAAGGAATCGGCATGTTTTTCATGGAATGCGAATGTTAGCTTTTTCGAATTCATGCTTCGTGCTGGCATACCGCCCACATACTTCCTTTAGACAGATAATGATATGCAAAGACACTCCTGGAATTATCCTGTTTCAGTCATATCGCACATTACGGTAGAGAGCGAAATAAGTAACGTAATTTTCTTTTCACATCAAGACCGACTTACGCCTAGCGTGTTGGAGGTCTGCTATGTAAACGTTTGGCGGAAACGTCAGCGCTGCCGGTTCCCTCGTTATTAGGTGGCGCCGTCCGTATGCCTTCTAAAACTTTCTGCGCCTGGAAAGGAGCACATTAGCCATGCTCTTCCACCGTGCGGTTCTTGCGTCATTAGTTTCCGAATTGTATAGAGGAAGAGAGAGTGATAAAATGAAAAGAATGGTAAAGAGGTAGGCCACCATTAAAGACTGCGCTCGGTTACTCCATACTGGGGAAGTTAGGGAAGGGCAGTAAAGGTGAATTAGTAAGCGAAGGGAGAGTGATGACGTCACGAATAAAATTGTTTGCGGTGGTGCAAATTATTCAGGAGACCTCGCACGCCCTTGGCGACGCTGCTATTAAGAAACATGCTGTAAACGTCCATCCATAGACACCAGTTGTCATACACATACGAGTTCTTGTTAAACAGGTGATGTGTAGTTTAATTTTGTTCTTTTCCAGTGGTGCGCGCGTTTTTGAATTTGTGCATGAGTGCTAAAATGAAGAGTTCCTCTCTGCACACGTGCCGGTATGTGTGAAGTGATAAGTGGTGTGTGCGGAAGGCATGCGCTTCATGCGCGTTGAGACTGTTTGGGAAATTTGTGTTGTACGTGATTACGCTTTTTTTGCATCCGGAGAAAGGACAATGCTCTTGTCCAGATTTTGTAGGCACTTACGACTGTTGACATCATGTCTAAGAGCCAAGCAAGTACCCCATTTGACTGGTGTTCGTTCCTGATGCCCCATTGAGGGCACGAATGTTACTCAGTATAAATAAAAAAAATAAATAAAGCTTCCAAAATGAAGGAAAAAACTGTTTATCACTAAAAATGTTCCTACTGTTATGAAAACCTACCTATTACAAATTCGCGTTTCTGAAATAGTAAGGCATAACTGGAATATGCCCATTGAAAATTCACCTCAATAAACCACCCACTGTGCGGCCTTCTTGGTTTGCATTCGCTTTAATAGTGAGCCTAATGCGGGAATTATATATTACCACTTACGCCAAATATGAGAAAAATATCTGACGCCATGATTAGAACTTAAGATAGGATGACATGTAGCAATTGCTGTAATGTTGAAGCAAATTATAGCCTGCACACCGTACCCCACTTTAGGCTAATGTGCTATATTTCGAGATATCTGCGAACACACATCTACTAATCTTTCGCCAGTTAAAAAAAGTTCTCCACTTCGTTTGCGCTCAGAAGACGAATAAACCTAAGTGGTTCCTGCCAACGTTCTATATCGTCTAAAGAGGAACAGTTTGCTGCAATGAAGGACGGAAACCGTCTGAGAACGTGCTCGCGATCGAGAACTTGCAATGCAGATGCATCCCGCAAATTACAACGGCTGGCTTGTCTTTCCTTTTTCATCATTGGTCCACCAAGAAATCAATAAGGGCGACGCCAGAATGAGAACACAAGCGCAAATACTGTGTGCAGTGGTATTGCCACTACCTTTATGCAAAGTCCTCTATCCCTCAGGCGTATGAATATCACTTCAGTTCCAGACACACACAAGCCCATACACGTGAGGGCGGAAAGAGTGCATGACTGTGTCGGTAACGCTACCTCTACGGTCTAAGCAGTTGCTTTAGAGCCCGTACACCACCTCATTGCATCAAGTATACCGCGCTTCTGGCAGCTCTCGAGTAGCCCCGGGCCTTCTTTGCCTGGAAGCACGGCAGGGAATACTTGGCCAACACTCCGACCTGTTCGTAAAGTGTATGGAAGCTTCGGGGCTCAGAGGCGTGAGTCTCGCGCATAATTTTCTTTGTCAGTATTCTTCTCAGCTCGTTCGGTTACCACGTTTATCGCAGTCATGCCTTATCGCCAAAGAGTGTTCGCCCGAGAAAATTAGTGATCGTCAAATCAGGCAAGAATGCACTTCGCCACAAGGCTTTTTGTTATGTGTTTGTGGGATGTCCAACTGTTGCTCACGGGCACAGGTAGTCTCGTAGATCATCCTTCTCTTCACGTAACAGAGCAGGTTGTGAGCATTGCTTATTGGAACTTTTGCCAGATATTGCCTGACAATTGCTCAGATGACACTGCATTCTTTCTGACAAAGGCTAACGAACCCGTCATTGAGCAAAAATGAAATTTAGTTCTGAGCCATATGTTTCTTCGGGTAAGAGTGAATTATTTAAGAATTATTGTAATATTATTAGTTTAAATATTAATATTTCAAGGCATTTTAACTTGTAAATAATAGGAAAGCAACCATCGGAAAGCGTTAAAAGGCGGAAACACTTAAAACAATAATTTCTGCGCTGAGTTGTATGTTTTTTTCCCCTGAATACGATTATTATGCTTATAAATGTCGGAAGTGAACGAGAGCAGCAGTTTGTTTTACAAAGTACAAGCTGCAACGGGTCCGCCCAACAAGCAAACACTGCTATTTCCAGTAACTGGCAGAGCCCATTATGAAGCAAAGCAGAAGTTTGGGCCAGTTGGTAAAAATTCAAAAGGAAAAAAAAAGCTAACAGTGCACATCAATATCGTACCTCCAAATAGATGACGCTTCTGATGCAATGACCAATTCATGGCTTCCATGCCAAATGTCGAACCACTAACACAGAACTTGGAACTTCGGTCAAACCTCGGTCAAAAAAGAAAAAGCCATGTAATGCAAGGCTTTTTTTCCCGGCCAAAACGCACAAGGACGATAATCCGTTGCGTTGCATCCTTATCGAGAAGGACACTTGGCAATACATTGGGTATTTGCTGTCTCATCTGAGTTCCTTAAGAGCGCCAGACCCCTTTCAAACTCCGTGGTATTGGTCGCTGTGCTGATGCATGGCAACGCTGGGATGTGAAGCATGTTCAGCAATGACATTTAGGACTTATTCTACTCGTTGCCGCACAATTAACCTAAACAAAGTGTTAAAGCGTGCATAACAGACGGCACCTATCCGGTCGGCTTTATAAACATTTGTGTCACGTCCGTTGACAAATTTTGTGTTTTCACCTAAAATCCACGGTGATCTAATGGAACGGGTAATTCTTTGTTGAGAAGGCTTACTAATGCATGGTGTCGAGGGTAGCACCTGTTGGTATCAATATTTTCCTGAATGTTCTGGATAGTAAGGTTGCAGGTACTTCTGGAGGAATAATTTTAAAGGCGTCCAGATACGTTCAGAGAACACTCAAACCAGAGAAATGTCACTGTAGCTACAAAGAGTTGATGTCTCTCGGTCATCGCGTGAGTGTCACTGGCGTGAGGTCAGATCCCGAAAAGTCTTCTGCTGTCGCCAAATTTCCCGTTCCTGCAACCAAGAGAAGTTTGAAACCCTTCCTGGGTCTCTGCGCGTGCTACCGCCGCTCCATCGCCGATTTTTCCAACGTTGCCGCCCTCTGACTCGCCTCACGCGCGATGATACACAGCTCGTGTGGGGCGCCGACAAGAAGAGGCTTTTGCGGAGCTGCGCAGATTGATGACACACCAACGCCATCAATATCGGCCTCGGCGCTCTGCTCGTTCAACACCAAGCAGGCGTCGATAAGGTCATCTCGTATGCCAGCCGCACGCTCTCCCGCGCAAAGACAAACTATTAGACTACGAAAAAGAAATGCCTTGCGGTTGTGTGGGCAGCCATGAAATTCAGGCCTTACCTCACCGACCATCATTATTTGTGCTAGCTGGCTAACGTCTGCGACCCATCAGGGCGCCTAGCACGATGGAGCCTTCACCTTCAAGAGTTTAAGAGTTTGAATACACCATTCTGTATATATTCGGCCAGAAGCACGAAGATGCTGACGCACTGTCGCGCACACCCGTCGGTTAGGTCGATGAGAGCAAGGACGACGAAAGCAGTTTCTTGGACTGGTCAGTGTTTCAGACGTAATGATCCGACAGCGAGCTCACCCGGACCTTCGACCTGTCATTGATTACCTCCAGGGTCCTGCTACTGATATCCCTCGCCAAATTGTTCGGAACATGTCTGCTTTCTGTCCCCAGAATTGCATTCTACTCGAGCCAAACTCCAGCACTCTTGACCGAGCGTACCTCCTCGTAGTGCCGGCAGACCTCCGTGCCGATATCTTTTTTGTTTGCCATGATGAGCCCGACCTCTGGCCACTTAGGGTTTGCACGCACACTCGCCCTAGTTCGTCAAGCCTATTATTGGAAAAAACTTGCTGACGCCGTTCATCGCTACGTCAGAGGCTGTCGTCAGTGCCAACGTCGAAAGGCGCCGCCTCTCAAATCAGCGGGTTTGCTCCCATTTATTGCGCCTCCTCGGATGCCGTTCGATCAAATCGGCATCGACCTTCTGGACCCATTTCCACTGGCATTGGTCGATATCAAATGGATTTTGTCGCGACCGACTATCTCACATGGTATGCGGAAAACCAAGCCGCTGAAGCGCGGTGCGTCATCTGAGAACGCCCAGTTTTTTATGCAGCAAATCGTTTGTGCCATGGCGTACCGTCTCATGTCATCAGCGACCGAAGCACGGCGTTTACGGCACAACTTATGCACGACGTATTTGAGCTCAGTCACACGAGCCATCTCAAAACAACTGTCTTTCATCCACAGTCGAATGGCCTCACGGAGAGACTCAATAAAACGATCGCCGACATGATTTAAAAGTACATAGACTCCTAGCACAAGACCTGGGACGAGATTCTCTCATACGTCACATATGCCTACAACACTTTCATCCAAGGGACAACGCGCTTTACGCCATTTCGCCTGCTCTACGGACCTGATGTACATACGATGTTGGATGCCATGCTTCCATGCTGCACTGATGATCACCTTGTCACGCCAGGAGGCGAACAGTTTGCTCAGTGCGTCGAGGAAGCACGTCAACTTGTCCGCATTCACATTCAGCAACAGCAGGGCAAGAGTACGCGTCGCTACAATCTCCGTCATCGGCACGCCACATACCAATCTAGAGAACACGTTTGGGTGTGGACACCTGTGCGCCGGCCCCGCTTGTCTGAAAAATTTATTTAACGTTACTTTGAACATTACGATATTCTCCGCCGTGTCAGGAAATTGACATACGAAGTTCTTCCAGCGGGTGCTGTGCAGCCCTCACGTCGGCAACCAAGCTCCCAAATGGTGCACGTTGTCCGTATGAAGCCATATTTCACGCAGTAATGTGCAGTGTACTATGCGCTTCTTTCGTTGTCGTGTTGGGCACCTTACTCAGCTTCCGTTTTCTATTTGGTTTCTTTGCTGATCCTTTTGCTTTGCTTGCATCGCCCATCGCTCGCGCTCAGAGTCTGCTTTCGTTTTTTAGGAGGGGGAGTAATGTCACCTGCTGTTATAGAGATTTTTAGGTGGCGCCTGCAAGAAGAGACGCTGAAGTGCGCCCGCGCGCTTTGTGCGGAACTCTGGCTCCTGGTACAGCTTCGTCCTGCCATTTAGGCACGTCTAGCCCTATTGTCTGTGAAATATCAACAGGTTTGATATACAAAAATGGTACACTTCTACACACCGGGCACACTATAATTGACAGTTAAGCATTCATGTTACGAAATTTTTTCTTGGAACCAAAGTTGATTTTACATAAAAATCATGTTACGTTTATGTTCATGGGCCGAAGTGTTGCATTTTGTTCACTGGATTGCATAGAGTGTTATGATGTGACGTTTTGTAATGGCTGCTGTGGCCTTCATTCTTGTTGCATTATCATTCGTTAAATGTCAGGGCCTAGTCAAGTTTTTCAGTAAAGATTATAGCCCTGGTTCCTTATTTGTAGAAAAGTAAAATCAGCAAATTTGAGCTGAAAGAGACACACAGATCTCGCAGAATGGACGGTATGCTAGAAGCCTTCTTTTTAACAGCTGGTACCTTAAAATTACCGTGGAGCATGCTCATATTTAAGACAAAGTTGAGCCTGAAAATTGTTCGAAGTTTTTTCTGGAAATAAAACATACGCACTAGAAATTCGTTGTTTTCAAATTCCTCCGTTTTTATGTTTCGTTCATTTAAACCGCGCTGCTACACTAGGAGCAGCGGCGGACAAAACTAAACAAAGCGCACTATTGGCTTCACTGCAGAACCATACGGTATAGAACATGAATAGAGGGTTTACAAAAAGTTAGCGCCGTCTAGTGAAAGAGACAGAAACTGTGCGCGGCGGCCTTGTTTTGTTCAGTCTGCCCACGCCTCCCATCGAGTACGCTGTCAACTTGCGCCTTCGCGGAACCCGTGATTGCACCGCACGGTGCATTGGAATGATCACAAGCAATTTTGTTTTCATTTTTAAACATCACAGCAGTCGCTGCTAGCACCAAGCTCTATTCGGAATGATGTCAGCATGTTGCTGCGTACCCTTCTGCAGCAAGCGCACCGTCGTAGAGGCGCACGGAATCAAGGTATACGCGTGTATGCGACCGCTTGTGTGCAATCCTAATTGGCTTTACAAGTGTCACTTGCATCATGTAAAGCATTACTGCACGTCCTTCTGACTGGGAGCTAGCTCACAGAACGTGCTATCTCCTAAAACAGCAAGGTTGTTCTGGGTGCTATGGAGCCTTGTTAACTTGAAGGATAAGCTTATGCTTCGATGGAGGACACGGGAGAAGGAGCAATGCATGTATACCGAACGCTAATGTTCAAATACGTTCTCTGAAACCTTTTGTACGTAGGTTGCATTTACCATTGTGTATTTGATTTAAGACAAGGGCATGATTACCAAAACTACTTTTCACAGTCGTACAAAATTTTAGTGCTTGGTGCAGAGAGTAATACGGCTGTCTAGTGCGCCCGAGGTGCGTGTTTCCCGCTGCAAAAGCGGCTGCGAAACCCGCGGCGTCTAGTAAAGCAGGAGATGACATCCTACTAGTGTGTTGTAACATGCTCACGTCAAGCCCGTTTCGAAAGATGTTATCACGTGATAAATTATGCGAACTCCGGTCCGCGTCCAGAGCGCGCAGCTCAGGCTTGCATTCTGTGCCATCATACCTGGCAGTACGGTCGATAAAATAACGAAGTTTGCTTTTCAATTTTGTTTTATCGAGTCGGCCGATGGTTCGCTAATTGACAGCCACCTGAAGTTCAGTTGATTTTGTAAATATGCCGATTTCTTCTTTATTCCCTCTGCCAAATAGCAGACATTTGTAGCCTTAACCATATATGAAACTCCTGTCATGGGAAGCTTCGAGGAACTCGAAGGAAAAGAAACTCGGCTGAAACGAAAAGAAATTTGAAAAGTCAACTCGCATTACTGCGAAGTTTCAGTGCCTGGTGCAACTGGCTGTGTTCGTAATGCAGATTTATATTGTATTATACTGTTATAAATTAACATAGGGGGACACTTAAGCTCCGCCGTTAAGGGTATTTCGAGATAGCGTCTCTCTCTCACACACACACACACGTTTTCTTTCTTTCCTTTTTGAATTTTTATCTTTTATTAATTACATATTTCGAATATTTGTTTTTTTTTATTATTTTATTTAATGTTTTATATGTTTATGCACCAATACTCAGGGTCAGCAACCATCAATTTTCCAATCTGAGCAATTTGACACCTTTGAACACATTCAATTATTTGAATTAATCACTTACACATTCTAAATTTCCTTCATTAGCATCACCAAGTACTGGTTTTTCTTTCTGAGCATTTTGTCACCTTTAAACCATCAATTTTCATTTTTTGTTGGTTTATTTCATCAATTGGTCAATTAATTACATATATCTTTTATGTCATCATCGACTATAACAAACCAATCAATATAAAGCAGAAATTACCATGACTCATTTTTCTTTTTTTCATTTTCCGAGACCCGTGCCAATAACTGCGTCGACGGCATAGGCAGGAAAGTGCTAAGCGCCATTCCGACTTACGTCAAATTACGCATGATTCTTTCATCTCAAAACAAATTGCATCCTCGCTCATTTCACCAACAAGTATCCCACTGGTAGCAGTGGGATGAGCTACGGTGATGCGCAAACAAAGCAAACTCGCGATCATCTCTCATAGTCGTTAAAATAAATAGCAAACGCACACAGACCAAAAATAATCTGCACATTAAAAAACTCTAGATATTGTACCTGGATACGGATGACGCTACGCGGATCGACGAGGGGCCCATGCACGACTCGTAGAGCAGTTTGTAACCGCTACGCCTTGTCTGACTGTCAAAATACGCTTCTTGGCTTCGCTAACAGACACCGCCAGGGACAAACGAGAGGTCCAAGCACAGCACACTGGGTTACAACATGAAAAGCGCGGACAGAACGGCGGGCGCTGACGGACAGACACGAAGCGAACCAAAGCGAACGGATGGAGCGAACAAAATATTACTGCCAGCGCCGGATCAGCGGGCCGCTCATGGTTGCCAGACTTACTTTTGTAAACCCTCTATTGCGGCATAAAACACGAGTTCTAACAGCGCTTGTTCCTGTGGTATCTTCCTGTCGTCCCCGTTTGTTCGCGCTGTATTTTTGGGCGAGTTCTAAATTCTAAGGCCGCAGTCTGCGGCCCCAGGTGCTTATGCTCGCACACTAAGAGTGTTTCAAGCTTGAAGGCTCCGACTTCTAGAATAAGGGTTCGCGAGCGATGGTCTCGCCAGACGAGTGAAAAACGAAGTCTTTCTTAAACACACCGATTTATTCCGGATCAACAGAAAAGTATGAAATAAAAAAGAAACAGCATTGGTCAAAACTGCGCTGAAACATGACGTCGAAGGGCGCGACAATGGACTATGCAGTATAAAACGGAACATGGGACAGGCATTCAGCGCCGCAACACAAAACACACTTCGGCACGGATAGGGCGCGTAATAGGGCCAAAGCGTTGACGACGGTACCAAGGCATTGCTTCTCGCGCGGCAGCACTCACGCTAATACTCCTAAAGCATTCTTGTAGGCGCCGCTTCCGTCTTCGTCTGGCAGGACCTCGCTCCGCTGTCCGTGTACATCCCGCCGGCCTGGGACGCTGCCTGACCGCCCTTCGCTGGCCGGCCGCCCAGCGAAAAAGCCCCGAGCCATGCTTCCGACGCGCTTATCTACCCTCGGTCTCCCGCCGATAGCATGCCGCCCCCGCTCTAGGCAGCTCGCTCGTGCGTACTCTTGCTGCCCGGGCGGGCACCAACACAAACAGGAAAAAGCGCGCGAGGTTTTAAACACTAAAAGGGGCTGTGGGATCCACAATCCTCCCCCGCTTCTCAAGACGGGACACCTCCCGAGGCGTAAAACAAAAATAACGTGCCATAAGGACTGAATTGGTACTGCTGCTGGTGGGGCGCATGCTTGGAGATATCCGCCGAGCGTGGGTAGCCGTAGTGCCTGGTAAGTCAAGTGGTTCTGTGTGCCTAATAGACGGCCGTGGTAAGCTCGGAGATCGGCCACGTTGACTGGTCCAGTTTTTCGACCACCCTGCACATGGCGAATAAAGTTAGAAAGCCGAGACACGCGCTTTGCTATTGTGTAAGGGCCAGTCCATCGTGGAGCGAGAGAAGCAGCGAAAGCTTTTGCTGCATCACTTAGTGTTTGTGTGCGGCGAAGGACTTTATCGCCGACTGTGAACTCCAAAGGTCGCCTTCCCTTGTGGTACTAGTTACAGTGTTCCAGGCGGGCAAGGTCCAAGTTCTCATTTGCCTCCTTCAGAGTCTCGGCCAAGCGGCTGGAAACATCAAGCGGGAATTTATAATGGTTAAGACCCGGTAAATCAGAGCCATTCAGAGCATGCCCAATAGGGAACCTGAGCTCACGACCAAGGAGAATGGCCGCTGGCGTAAAACCTGTTGACCGGTTTACCGTGGTTCTTGTGGCGAAGGCCATCTCCTGGATACGAGCGTCCCAGTCCTTATGCCGCTCCGTGAATGCCACCATCATAGTCTTGAGATTTCGATTCACTCGCTCTGTAATGTTTGCTTGAGGGTGGTAAGGCGTAGTCTTTATGTGCTGCACGCGAAGAACTTAGCAGGTGTCACTGAATACCCTAACGGTGAAATACGTGGCATTATCAGTGATAAGCTGAGCTGGGAAACCAAAGCGGGTGAATGTTTCTAGTAGCTTATCCCAAATTATCTTCGAGCCTAGCCTACTCAGGGGATAAAATTCTTATCCCAAATTATCTTCGAGCCTAGCCTACTCAGGGGATAAAATTCTACTCATTTCGGGAAACGATCAATGATTACTAACAAGTAGCCATTCCCTTTAACTGATCTGGGATAGGGACCCATTATGTCGCAGGCTACGATTTCTCATGGGTATTGGCTCTCTACAAGTTGCATGAGTCCCGGTGGTTTCCCTCCCCTCCGCTTCGCGGTTTGGCAGGTATGACAGGTGTGAACGTATGTCAGGACATCCCTTCTCATGCGGGGCCATGTTGCGACGCGCCACAATTTGTCATATGTTTTCTTGCCATCGCTGTGGCCTGCGATGCGCGTATCCTGGAAGTACTCTATCAAATGCCCACGGATGCCCTTAGGAACGACCACACGAAATGCGGACTCGCCACTCTCGGTGTCCACAGCAGGTATATAGCGCAGAAGCATGCCATCTTCTGCTTCCACGTAGCTGTGGTAGCTTCCGTTAGGCGCCCGGCTCCCTGCAGGGTTGGCGCTGTTCAGGCTTTGACGTATCTGGTTGCACTGGTCGTCTGAGAGCTGAGCGTCGAGCAGCTGTTGACGGGACACCAGTGTGCCCCAGGTGCCTGCAGAAGCTGTCACAGCATGGACCGCGGGTGCTCGCTCGCCTTCGTCAGGAAGTGGAGCTCGGGACAAGGCACTTGCCACTTTGTTGAAAGTGCCTCTTCTGTATTCTACCCTGTAATTATATTTTTTGAGAGAGAGTGACGGAGCGGGAAAGACGACCAGCTGGGTTTTGCAACCTTGATAGCCACAATAGGGCCTGGTGGTCGGTCTGAATAGTGAATTCTGTGCCATCCAAATACATGTCAAATTTCTTTAGTTCAAACACAATCGCGAGACACTCTTTCTCTGTCACAGTATAGTTCCTTTCCGGTCCCGTAAGAGTATGACTAGCAAACGTGAATGGGTAAAGCTTTCCTTGATGTTTTTGAAGCAATGCCGCGCCAATTCCGTACTCACTTGCACTCGTTTGTACTGTGAATGGCCGGTTAAGGTCTGGAAGCCGCAGGCGTTCAGTATCGGCGATGGCTGCAGACAGTAAACGGAATGATCCCTGCTCTGCTTCTGTGCATGACCAGCGGGTACCCTTCCGGAGGAGCTGATGGAGGGGTCGCGCAGGGTCAGCGCAGTTCGGTATGGAGTGGCGATAGAATCCCACCATGCCGAAGAAACGCTGGAGACTCTATGTTGGTTGGTGGTGGCAGCTGCAGAATGGCCTGAAGCTTCTCTTCATCCGGGTGAACTGTGCCTAGTTCCACGATGAAAACAAGAAGGTTGATCGTGCTTGTCACCAACTGAACCTTGCCGGGTTTAATGGTGATGCCCGCATTCTGCTTTCGTTGAATGACATTGGTTAGATGAAGAAGATGCGCTTGTAAGCTTTCTGAGAACACTACTACGTCATCCATGTGGGCCATAGCGTAGGTAATTTTAGCGTCTCCGAGCGCAATATTCATTACACGTTGAAAAGTAGCAGGTGAATTGAACAAACCGAAAGGCAATCGCACAAATTCGAACAGTACCCGCCGTTTTCTCAATGTTAAATCGGTCAATCGGGATTTTGAGGAAACTCCTACTGCAGTCAAGAGTTGTAAAAAATTTCGCTGACCCAAGTGAGTACACGACAGTCAACTGACGGGAAAGGGTAAGAGACTCGCACTGTCACAGCGTTCAGACGTCGATAATCGACATACAAACGTGCTGTGCCATCTTTCTTAGGCGCGAGAACAACAGGGAATGCCCAGGGGCTTTTTGAGGGTATCACCGCACCGGTAGCCGCAATTTTGTCGAGGGCCCCATCCAGCAGCGCTCGCTTGTAGACACTCAAGGGCCTTGAATTGAATCGGATAGGACGAGCACCGCCGGTGTCGATCCTGTGAGTTAGTACATTGGCCTTCCCCGGAGCCTCCGTGAACATTGCTGCAAAATACCTGAGCACTGTCTCGATTCTGCATTTTTCCGCTGTTGACCCCGTGAAGGAATTCAAAACACTTAGAATACCACTTCGTGTGATATTGGCCGAATGGCCGTTCGTAGCAAGCAACTGTGCCTGTGGCTCAGCGGCCTTGGTCTTCAACTGAAATGCTTCAGTACCAGTGCCGTACCGGTAGGTGCCCTTACTGAGATCCATCACGATTCCTGCCTTAACTATGAAGTTATGGCCTAGTATCACTGGCCAGAATAGTCTGGGGAGGAGTACGAAACGCTGTCTAATCTTTCGACCGTTTACAGAAACTGTTAGGCGGGCTGCTGTGGTTGCGTGTACTATGTGAGTCGACGCCATGCGAAGGTTAGTGTTTACAGTCCGCAACCGGACATGTTTTGTCTCACAGGAATTCTTTACCTCATCACCGAAGACTCACACTGTAGACCCTGTGTCTAAAAGGGCTGGAAGTTCCAGTCCGGTCACTTTGACTAACACTTGCGGGGTCTTGTCTGGTTGGCGTTCCTGAAAAGAAGTTGACGGGACTGCACTCACCGAGTGTTTGTACGGTTTCTCGGGGTCTGCCTCATGCACAGCAGGTGGTGACGATAATACCTGCTTCGATGGCACCTGGGTTGATTCAGGCAGGAAAGGTGGCGACTGGGTCAGCTCTCCCGTCCTTAGGCCACGCCTGTGCGGCCTGGCAGCTGGATGGTGCAATGATCAAAACACCCTCCCCCGCGTTGGCCTGAATCTGTGAATCGGAGGACAAGTTGTGTCCGGGAGCGACACCCACGTCTCGCCTGATGGCGACACCACTGCACCCGAAGGCGACACCGTTGCACACGAAGCCGACACCGCTGCACCCGAAGGCGACACCATTGCACCTCTAGGCGACATTATAGCACCCGAAGGGGAATCCCACGTCGCACCGGGTGGCGAGACCCACGCTGCACCCGAAGGTGACACCGTTGCACCCGAAGATGCATAGTAGACGGCAGTTCCTGCATGTGGTTTCCGTGATTTGCGCGCGTTCTGACTTTCGATGGCCCAACTGCTGCCACACAAGAAGTCCCAGCGCCTGCGTATGGCAAGAAGACACGGGGCCCCGTCTGACCTGCCACCCCATGCAATAGGCTCGTTACCTGAGGAGGCGCATAAGGGCTTGTGACCCTGTGCAAGTCGCCAGCCCCCGTACGGCATCCTGGCGTCTCCAGGCTGCGTGCTGACGATGATCCAGGCCACGCACAGGACGGCTCACGGCGGGTCTCCGCCGGGGGAGGTGGTTTGTACTGGAGCTCCGCCAGGAATGATGCCTCGATGCGCGATGCTTCTCTAGCCATGTCATCGAAGTCCGCGAACTGACGACGCCGGAGATATGGCTGGTACCTTGGATTGCACCGATGTATGGCATGAGCCACCTTCTCTGGTTCCGGAACTGCAGGATCTGCCTCTCATGCAGCTCTTGAAAACTGCGCAAAAACTCTAGAAAACCCTCGTTTTCGCCTTGCACCCGGTTGCAAAGCTTGTCCTTCATACGGATGTCATAGTCAGACGGCGAAAACTCTTCTCGAAAACGGTCTATAAAATCATGCTTTGTTGTGAACGGCCGCTGTCTATGCCTCCAGGTTGCTGCGGAACCTACCAAAGCTACAGGAAGCACATTCGTGACCAGAGCGCTGTCCGAAATTGCCATTGCCATCTGATAATCGTCGATTTTATAACGAAAATCGCAAACAGATTTCGCTTCGGCGTATCCTTCAAACATTGGCACGGCCAAATTTAGCTGCAGCTGATTATCGCGATGCAAGGAAGTGGGCGTTAATGAAACTGCCTCGCTTCCTACTATTTCTCTGAAATGTGCCTTTGATTCAAGTAGCTCGAACAGTAGGCCAAGAATTCCGCTACGTAAGTCCGACGGTTCGCTGTTCCTGCCTTCTGATTGCTCATGCCAGGAACCCGCCAATGTAGGAGGCCGAACTGCTTCGGTCAACTGGGCGCTTGCACCCGGTAAGTCCGACATCGCTACGCACGAAACTGCATGAACCTTAAATTGCGACATTCGCGGGGCAAGCCAAAGCTCGAGCAGAATTGACGTTGGGCGCCAAATGAAGGCTCCGCCTTCTAGAATACGGGTCCGCGAGCGATGGTCTCGCCCGACGAGTGAAAAACCAAGTCTTTCTTAAAGACACTGGTTTATTCCGGATCAACAGAAAAGTATCAAACAAAAAAGAAACAGCATTGGACAAAACTGCGCCGAAAACATGCCGTCGAAGCGCGCGACAATGTAGAATAAAACGGAACATGGGTCAGGGCTTCACCGCGGCAACACAAAACACACTGGGGCGCAAATAAGGCCAAAGCGTCGATGACTGTTCAAAAGCATTGCTTCTCGCGTGGCAGCACTCACGCTAATAGGGACCCCAAGCTCAAGTTTCGCCGCGCGACGGCAGCGCCGCATTCCTGGCTTGGTGGCGAAATGTGAAACAATGGGGCTTCGCCGGAGCAGACGCTCCGCTAGCTTCCTGTGCATGCGCGGCAATCTCGTTGCGCCTGGCGGTTATTTGTCAATACAAAAACACTTTCGCTGATGCAAAACGGATGTACTAAGTAGCATTGTGTCATGGGAAGCCACAATATTAGGCGAAGCACCAAAAGAAGAGGCTCACGTGGGAAACTTTGGATATTCCTTTGGAAGCGTGTTCGCAAGACCTGTTTTCCAACCGCATGACAGCGTTCTGAGAAGTCTCGCGTTCTTTGTGGAAACTAAAAGAGCCAATTTACCCTTTCTTCGTAAACTCAGAAATGTTGACAGTTGACAAAGACGGCTTGGAGAGGCATCAGTAAAGTACAGTGGTTTAACACCATGCATAAAAAGAATAGCAAGAAGAATAAGATTGGGATGGAGCGCATTTGGCAAGCACTCGCAGATTATGACTATAAGCAGCTTACGTTATCGCTCAAGAGGAAAGTATACCACAGTTGCATCTTACCTGTACTCACCTATGGGGCTGAAACGTGGAGGCTAAGCAAGAGAGTTCTACTTAAGTTGAGGACAACCCAGAGGGCGATGGAACGAAACATGGTAGGGGTGACATTAAGAGATAGGAAGCGTGCAGAGTGGGTCAGAGAAATAACTCAAGTTACCGACATTCTAGTCGAAATTAAGAAGAAATGGACATGGACAGGACATGTAGTGCGAAGAGAGGATAACCGATGGTCGCTTAGGGTAACAAACTAGATTCCAAGGGTAGGAAAGCGTAGCAGGGGGCGGCAGAAAGTTAGGTGGGCGGATGAGATTAACCGCCGTATTCACAAACACGCCTTCACATGAACTTCTACTCCAAGCGGCCCTCGAGGCCTGTTTTTCGTTTCACAAAGCAATCTCCACTCGAATCGCTCCTCCAGTGGCGGAGAAAACTTGAGTTTTCTCGAGAATCTCGAGTCTGCGACGACGCTACCTTGGCCGCTCCTCGACCGCCACTCCGCTTGTAAACATGGCCGACATCGCATCGCTCGCTCGCTGTGTGGAATTCGTTCTACCGGTATACCAAACAGTTTCACGAAAGAAGATACGACAAGGATGCACCGAACCTTTCGCTAAAGCATCAGCTGAGAGTGACAGTGACCCGGGACTTCTGGCACGCTATCATTTTACGAATGTGGTCATGGCTAGCCACCGGCCGTCCCTGCCGCTCACGCCGAACATGGATAACCGTGATCAGCCACCGACGTCTGTGTTATTTGATCGTCGCATCATCGCATTGCGCTTGTGTGGCGCGGACACATTTCAAGTCGTCACTGGATAAATGGATAACCTTTTCGGAGCCCACCGAGTGCAGAGTTGAGGCGCGATTTGGCCAAATGGTGAGCTCGCCCGCGGCCGGAGTCGAGCTGCGGCGGCGCACTTTCCGTGGCTCGCCCCGCGCGCTTCCGCAGATGGCGCCGAACTTGTGGGGGAACAGCGTGCTGTATTGTGCGGACATAAATGGCTTGCCCGTCGCACCAGGGTACGTAGTACGTCTGCGGACGCGCGGCAGGCGCGGCGCTGTTGAGGGAGCGCGTTGGTGTGCTGCTCCTACGGAGGGATATTCGCGGCCGACGAAGAGCATGGCTCTTCAAGCACGTTTTCAATTAGGGCTCCCTACTTGTTTGGAAACTGCACGCGGCATTTTCTTCTGGAGGGTCGAATTCAGCGTGCATGAGCCGCAATGCGCTGCGAAGCAGCACGCATGTTTAGCTCGCCTCCGAGCAGGCCAGAGCCATGCTGGTAGGAGTTCGCGGCTTGTACTTTTTTTTTTCCTGCAATGTATTTTGACGCCCGGCAATAAAAAAAAGCATGGTAAAAAAAAGTCGGTCACGCCTGTCAAAAAAATAAAAAACGTCTGTCAAAGCCTGGCAATAAAAAAAAGGCAAAGCGGCGAAGGCCGAGCGTAGATCTCACACCAAAAAATAAACTAAAGTATTCACACCATTTCTCGAAGCTGACGTCACCAGCAGCGACTGTTGCCAGACGCGAAAACATTTTCAGCCATTTTTCACAGCCGCCCTTTTCATCCAGCCCACAAAACAAGTTACATTATGATGTTGACGTCGAGGTCGGTTGCCAAAGTTATTTAGAAGACTTGACATGAAAAACAGAGCATGTTACATAGTTAAGCACGCAGTTTTCGGGCCAAAGTTCATCTTAATCTCGTCCCCATATGCCACTTGCGCTGCTCTGAGTGGAGGAGGTATTCTCGAGGAGAACTTGTCGGAGGAAACGCCGAGGGGCGTTCATGAATCCGAATCGGCCCTGGCTGTATTCTCCGCTTCAGCGAGTGGAGGTGGAGCGTCGAGTCGAGGCGCGTTTGTGAATACGGGCATAAGAAGTTCGCAGGTGTCAAGTGGATGCAGCCAGCACAGAACCGGGTTAAGTGGAGAAATATGGGAGAGGCCTTCGCCCTGCAGTGGGAATAGTCAGGCTGATGATGATGCTAAAAAGTGAAGAGGATGGAAGATTATCCTGCTCTTCGCTTCCCGCGTGTCTAGTTTTGCCGATTTTTCGTGCTCTCTTCCTGCTTTGTGAGTGCTCTGAAAGCAACCAAATCAACAGATGCGACGCCCGCGATCGAAAATGATGTGTGAATGTGCCCTAAGTGCCCACAGCTGCCTTTTCATTTTTAGGCCTTTTTAGGCCTTTTTTTTCAGGTGTGGGGCGGCGTTGGAAACATGTCTTCTGAGACGCTTTTACAAATTTTCGCAAATTGGCCAATAAGTGAAGCAATTATTTTTATTATTATTATTAATAACGAAGATATGTCGAAAGTGCAGTAGAAAATGATCCTAGCTATGGCTCGACTGACACTACTCGCAGGGAGCACCCCATTCGCGTCACAGGGTGCGTGAGTGCAAACCAAATATTATCATAAATGAAACACAACCATTTAATAAGAACCGAAATAAAACACAGTGTAGTACAAGCTTGAATTTCACCTACCTTCCGAGCCAGCGAGCTGGCTATGTCGCGTGCAGCGCATGGAGCACGCATGTGCTTATGAGATTGCTTGCGTTCTTGTCTTTGAAGAAACACCTCCTTCGGACTATATACTTATTCTTCTACTTCAAAGTTTCGTTTGGCAACGTCGTAATAATAAAAAAAAAACAAATCCGTATAAAGATCACATGCTACAGGCCAAAACGATGGTCAACGAGCGGACCGTTTTATTTCACAGTACTGATGATACTTTAGCAATTTTTGAACATATATACGACAATATATTTACATAACGGACTTACCTTGAGATGCACGTCCTACGTTTTTGCTAACGTGGGAAGCATTCACAATCAATATTTACTCATCGCAGTCTGTCTTCTGCTCTACAGTGCAGACGTGAATAAAAAGTTTTACGCCTATAAATAAGTATCCTTCAGGGAAATACGCGTCATGTTGCCCAATCAAGACGGAATGCAGGCGGCATGTCGCGGTGCGCCTGCGGGGGCGCGTCATGGTGCGTGCTCCTGCGAGAGAAAGCGCACGGCGTACGCCGTGAAGGAAGCGAGCTGAGCCGACGGCGTCCAGTGTGTGCTTTTCTGTCCGAGCGACAAAGCAGCGCGACACGTCTGCACGTGCGCGGAAGCGAGTGAGCGAAAGGAGAAAACTTGCACGGGATGTTCTAGAATTGAGAAGTGTGCCGTCTGCCGCCGGCGAGCTGGTCGTTTCAGCGATGACAGGAGAGATGGCGCTGTGTGCAGGAGGAGCGCAGTGAGCGCGGAGCAGACAGCTGGGTTGCTGGGTGAATAGTCACCGCTAGTTCAATCGGACTCCGAAGGCGCAATAAATTGTGTCGCTCCCACACGCTGGTCTAAATGTATTAAAACGGTTATGTTTATTAACAAAACAACTAGTTCCCTATAAAATAAGCGGCCTTCGTCAGGGAACGGCAATACAAATACAGGCATTGTAAGATACAGATTGCCGACGAACTGACAAGCAACGGCAAGATATATTTCCTGAACCTATTGGGTGCTTTATTTATCGAACACTAGCGGGAGGTTCAATGACGAATTTATAACGTATTTCTATGACCATATAAATTTTTAATATTGGATGCACCGGTATATGCGGGCTAGACTGAAGTCTTCCATCGACGCTAGCACGTACTGAAAACGCAGTGAATGGTGTTTTAGGCTAGGCTAGCGTACTTTTTGCGCCACATGTAAATAGAGGTGTGCGAAGATTGCTTGAAGACAAATTATGCCAGCGCTTACTGATGACTTTATTTAAATGTGGGCGAATACATATGAACTGGCAGTCCTACTCAAAATGAAATGAATGAATGAGAGCATATAGCAATGAACGAAACCATATAATGGACGACGTGAAAAAAAAATCGCGACTTAGGGCAAGAATATGGTACAAACGTATAAAACTGTACAGAACTATATGAGAATATTAATGAACTGTACTAGGCCGTGAATAAATTAAGCTGCTAAATTTGAAAACACACAAGAGAAAGGCAGAATGATTAAAGTCCTCAAACACGATTACTTGCACCTCCTCAGTTTTAGGTGCTTTACCTGCTCTGCTTTAGAGGTTTGCTCTTGGTTTAGCGACTTGGCATAAAGACGCAATCGCATGAGAACGTAGAACTTCACTATGTTAAGTGTAATTTCTTTGTCATGAGTAGGGCTACCAAACTTGGAACCTCTACGCTTTGCAAAAACAAAGCATATTCACACAGGCTATTTGCGTTAATCTTTCTTGAACTAAACAAAAAACCGTGAAAGACCCTTCCAGCGTGTGCACGAGCTTTGCAAGCTCCGAGGACGGATAAAGAAAACCTTCGTGGTCGAAGTTTGAGATAAATTGATTTTCTTTTTTTTGTGCCGCGCACGATTTGCTTGAAATGAGATAAGCGGAGCAAGTACTGCATTTTGACTTCTTCATGAACTTTCTAGCTTCATATCCTGCAATATAAGCTATGAGACGGCTAGAACTGTGCCTAGTGACGTATCTGTGTCATCTGAAGGAAGGGAATTCAAATTAGCTTCGACGTCCTCGAGCCTTCCCTCGTCAACCAAACAGTCAAGCTTATCAATAGGATTTGAAAGAAGCTGGGTAGGTTTCTCGCTTGTACGGCTGATTCCAAGTGAGGCATATACAATTTCAGCATTACAATTTCCTGTCTTTGGGGGCTTCGCTAAGTTGTAAAAGGCCAGGGCATTAACTGTCACTAAAAATTGAGCCGGCGTGGGATGATCGTTGCAGCCATTAAATTGCCTCATGATGCCGAAGAAGTTTTCTAGTTTGTCTTGGCTTAGTCTCGATGTGATAATGTATGCAAAACCGCATTTTGCAGATAAGTAGACAACGAGGTCGACTGTGGACTGCAAAGTTACCCGAAGGCCTTCCGCGGTGCTGTTTGAGTCAACCATGCTTTGAGTGTATTTCGAGAAGGGAGGGTTCGAATAGGGAAGGCAGCAGTAAGAGCGCGCAATTAGCAAGAAGAACGAAATGAAGGAAAAGAGCATTCAGTAAAAGAAAGGGGGGGGGGGGCGAAAGTCATACGAGACGGATGGAACTGTTACTGTGCTCTCTGCAAACATGTGTTTTCCTGCTTGACCAATCATCGCTCTTCGCTCAACAACGCGCCATAGTACAACAGCCAGAGAAGCAACGCGATGCAACAAAATTCACGCAGGAAACGAGCCGCAGAAGCAGACGCCCCAAGCGTTTCCTCTGCGACGCACGCGCTTGTGATGCGCTCCTACGGCTGACAGCGCCACCTACACTTTTCATCGCTCCGGCGACCACGTCGCTCCCATTGCCGCGCGCCGAAGACAGCACACTTCCCAATTCTAGAACACTATACCTAGGTGGTGCCGCCGCGTGTATCCCCCGTTTCTATTTTTCTGTCAGAGATGGCGCTCCCTGCCAGTAGCAGCTAAAACCCCTTGATACTTTGAATGTTACGCCAACGATTGAACTTTGCCGCCGCCGCGCGACCTCCTCGCCTCCTCCTCGCCCCTTGCGCGCCCCTTCGCTGAAGGCCGGCTCTCCGCCCGATTTCCTGAGCGACGATTGGTCTCCCTGCCGTTGCCATTGGAAACAGACGCGCGTCCGGCGTTTTCCTTGTGTTTTCTTTTTCCTTCGCGCCATTTTTCTCCTAGTCTCGGCGAGCGAATATTGCGCGCTGTGCTTTTATTGCAGCGTGCAAGCTCTATGCCGTGCTGTTGCGCGTACAACTGCAGCAAGCGGCCTGAAGATGGTTATGCGGTATATATGATATCTCAAGGCAAGCGTGACGGCTTGCGCTCGAGTCAATGGATTCACAAGATTAGTCGAAAGACGTTTATTCCTAGAAACAACAGAGTTGTTTGCGACGTCGGGTGCCTCTCTCACTCCCCGTAATAACGCGTCACCTGACGCTGCGTTTTTTATTCCTGCTTGCTCCTCAATATTTTTGCGGCGGCAGCATGTTCATTGTATAAAAATAAGGTTGTCCTCTGCAGCATGCTGAATATTCTGCGAAGCTCTAAGGCTCCATCATTTAACACGCTTCGACTTCTGTACAGTCAGAAACAGGGCACTATAATCTGCTTTTTGCTGTCAGAAATAACTAGAAAATTACAGTCTCTCGATTGCATTTGTCGCGATTATACTAGGATCCCTGGCCTCCTTCACTAAAAATCAAAATTCGGGCTTGTAGAGGAGCTAGCCTTTCCAGCTTGTACTTGTAGTGTGCGTCGGTTACTCGGGAGCAATGAATGCTGGCCCTAAAAAACTCTTTGGCAAGTAAACCCGAGGTATTGCGGGTAATCTGCACTAGTTAGGTCGTACGGAATTTTTTTTTCAATTCTTGAATGTGTCTTGCCATGCTTCGACGCACGCGTGGGTTATAAAATATGCGTTCGTTTTATCAGGGATACGGCCAATGTGCAGGAGGTGTTCATATGATCACACACGCTTCACTTTGACCATGACTACTAGGCGTTGGCAGGTTACCTTCGCTTTGAAAGCTGGAGCTCTAAAAGCGCGATTCCGCGTATTCATTTATTGCGAGAAAAGTTATCCCTTCGATCTCAAATCAGCCGGAATCATTGCATCAATTTTCTGTATTTACGAAACTTAAACAATCAATAATGATTACAGTTATTATGTAAAAATAGGGGAACATTTTGCGAGCAACAATTCTTAACACTGTAACATATTACTCATTTCAATTGTATGCAAGAAGATTTTTTTTTTCACCTAGCCTGAGTAATTATCTCATCGCTCTATGTTCTAGCTACATTTCACTGAAGACAAGTTTGAGCCGCCAATATTACACGAACTCGAAAAAAAAAACAGGCCAAACGCAGTTCCACCAATTTTCTCTCACCGACCTGTCCTGAAGTAAAGGAAGCCTCCTCGACAGAGACATGAACCTCGCGCTGATAGTAGTCAGTTATTTCTGTGGCTTGCTGTTTTCCCACCTCCATTTATGAGAAAACAAGAAAGTATAAGAATTAAAAGTCAATGTATAGTTGTCTCGTCAGATATTATGAGATAACAGAGATATGACTGACAACGTAAATCAATGAAAATTGAAGTATATCAATGGGTCATGGGACGGCATCAGTTTAAATAGTGATGGTTATGAATAGTGATAGGTAATGATGGTGACTGTTACGGATAATAATAGTAAATTATAGTAATAGGCCAGGATAGGGAGGTGATAGTGTTCGTTGCGGATAGTGACAGTTACGATAGGTCTCTGGCATTAGTAGATATAGTGATAGATAGGATAGCGATAGTTAATGAATTGGCAGTTATATGCTTTCTCATTTCCGCACGTTGAAGACCTATGTGCACCTTGTAAATTTTTATTTGATTGTTGCGTTCAATGAAATCAAGCTCTTTTACACAGCGCATGAGACCACAGCATGCTTGCCCCAGAATTTCAGTGTATCGGCAATAGGGCCCACCACTTCTCCCAGTGTACCCTGCTGTCTTTTAACCACACGCGAAGTCAGTGAGGGACCGCGTACTCATAAAATTATTTAATTCCTCCATCAGCATCATATCAAGACTGCCGTGGCAAACCTGTTCCTTCCTCGAAGCAGCAAGGAACAGCTCAAAATTTGGTGTTATACAAAATTAACTAATGAACGCAGATTATCGCGGATCGCTAACTAGCACAGTGCCATTACACTTGGCCTAAGCTTTCCAACGGTATACGGTTCGATGTTGTAGCTAAAATTTAGATTTTAATTGCAATTTACTAAATATCAATAATTTGGCCCAGTAATTGATCGAAACACATGTACAATTAACCAATAATCCAATCTCATGGTTGATCACGTGACATATACTATGCTTAGAGAGATGCTTGACAGTAGCGAAATAGACTAAGTCCTGCTTTAACCTTCTCTAATCTTGAAGTTGAAAGCACCAGCCTGGATCGTTTTCCGATGTTTTACCGCGGTGACAGATTTCACGCTCTAAAAAAAAAACAAACACAAAGTCAGAGGCAGTACTAGATTAAATGCACAAAGTAAAACCTTATCATGAGACTTAAAAAGTGTCTGTAGCACAGAACTCGCCTGAAAGCTTTGTTTATCTGTATTCCCCATTCAAACAGTTCTAAGAAGAAACCAATCAATTCATGAACTTTACTTTCGGCATTCTCAATGCTTTTCTCGAAATTTTTCAAAAATTTTGTGCACTCCTGGAGCGCAGACCTGGCCCAAAAGCTCGCGCTTCACTCACTGGTGCGGCCGGCCGGCGGGCGTCAAGGGGAAAAAGCGTGTCGTGCGCAGCGCTCGCCGCCGCCGCGCGAGGAGAATCGAGGAGGAAAGCGCGGCGCGGAGGAGAGTGTCGCTACTTTCAAATTATCAAGGGACTTTAGTAGCAGCAGCGCCGCTCGACGGTGCTTTGGAAGCCTATACTCCAAGGCATTCTTGTAGGCACCGCGTACGTCGTCCGTGTACATCCCGCCGGCCTGGGAAGCTGCCTGGCCGCCCTTCGCTGGCCGGCCGCCCGGTGAAAAAGCCCCGAGCCATGCTACCGACGCGCTTATCTGCCCTCGGTCTCGCGGCGATAACATGGCGTCCTCGCTCCAGGCAGCTCGCTCATGCGTACTCGCGCTGCCCGGGCGGACGCCAACAAAAACAGGAAAAAGAGCGCTCGGTTTGAAACACTAAAAGTGGCTGTGGGGCCCCACAACCTTTATCCTCAGAGAGGCATGAATGGATTATCGTTTTATTTCTTTGCTCGATGTAATAAAGTACTTGCTTTACTTCGCATTAAGCATCGTTCTGGTTCAAATAGACCAGTGTATAAAATAAAATTCGGTTAAATCATATTTAAAGGTGATTATGATCAGTGAAGTTTATCACATTTGCGTCCTCTGTTTTCTTAAAACTGCACGCAGTCACATGCCCTATCCGTTATTTCGCTGAAAATAACAGTGCACACTACTCTCGAGCAACCAAACTTTTTTCTTCGGCCTCACTTCCCTGCCGTCCGCGAGGTGGCAGGAATGTATGTAAATCTGCGATATTTCAGAGCATGTCCTGCAAAGCCTATACAAAATTTGTATTGAACTAGATTGTTGCTTCGGACAGAAATATATTTTAATGTTATTTTAAGGGACGTGAAAGAGCAGCTGAAACGCACTCACTGGAAGTCAGTGAAATGCAATGCCGGTCTTTTATTAGCCTTGATTATAAATTTATGACGGGGTCAGCCATTTCCTTATAAAACAGCGCCTGAACGCGGGACTGAAAAGACTGCAAAAGATGCACACGGCACTGTGCGAGATTGTATTTTCCTCTTTTTCCCGTGTTCGTGCGCTGTTGCATAGGAAAATTAATAACCGATTCGCGCAAATTGCCGTTCTACTACACGGTTATGCAAGTAAATGTAATTTTTCACGTGTAGATGCCTTTATTGCAGCGCATAAGTCTCAAGTCTAGTGGCCGATTATCCGAGCATCAGTTCCCAACACCACTTTTGTGTATTCCACAATACAAGGCAGGGAAAGAAGAGGAGATAAGCGCCGAAGGATTGCCGCTTGATAGTTCAGAGAACAGACAGGCTGCAAACTATTCTTCTCCACGAGAACTTCTACCCTTCTTTATGAGTTTAGTCCGTTCTGCGCACGCCAACAGGTTCTCCCACAGTTTTTCACGGCGGCAATTTGTTTGCCCGTACACTGCCTTTGTCTATGCGCTTTGCGTGTTTTCCTCATATACTGCGGGAGGATTTCATGCCTCGTGAGGAAATGTCGTGGCGTTATCTGACGAATGGGAAAGAGTGAGGCACAAGAAGGACCGAAAGAGCTTATAGGAAGAGGGAGAGCTGGGGCGTGTGCTCTGGAAGCAATCAACAGAACCTTTTATCACTGTGAAGTCGTAGTAGCGTGCTACCCTTAAAGGAATGGCAGATGCGCGCCCACACTGCCCGCATCTTTTGCCATCCAATTATTGTGCGCGCACGCAAGGGGCGCCCAGTAAACCGGTATGCGTGAAAGCTAGTATGCCTCCACTAAATTAAATCTCTCTATGCGAAGTCATTCAGTGCTTAATAAGGAAGAGAAAATACGACAGGGAGGAGGCACAGAAGGAGAAAGGGGCCATTTTTAAAGTGAATGTCGGACGTGCAGATAATATATTCAATTGAGCAGCGAAGAAACAGTGAACGATTCGTGTTCTTATAATCGGCTGAAATCAGCTAACGGTCATCACTTAACGTTTGACTTGGCGCCATTTTGTTTCTATAGGCTTGGTTCAGAGAGCGACCCTTGCTTGTTTTCTCGGATTTGCGCTACTGCGCTGCTGTGCATTTGTGCAATCAATTGCCCCATGTTCTACGATAATATTCAAGCACCTGTAATGAAACTAGAAATAATGGATGGCGGCTCGCACAATGTGTACTCGCAGGCCACAAAAGGAGAAATTGTTTATACGAGCCATAGATTGGTCGTCGAGATAATTAGCAATAATGTAGCCCAGTGAATATATTTCTGGTGACATTTGAATGGAGCAAATCATCTATAGGATGATCTTAGCGAGTTTTTAGTCAAAAATAAAATCTTGGAAGGCGGCTTACAATATGAAAGTAAATTCTTTAGCAAATTTCTCTCACGCCCGTCCGCAACAGAATAAGGCCACTCCTTACTACATGGGCTTGTGGTATACTCTGCCCGCTGGCGTCGGCGGTATTTCTGTTTTGGGCCTCTGAGATGACACTCGAGTGAGGCAGCCGTAACTCTTCCTGGTGAGGCGCAGTCATGATCTTCTTTTTATTGTATTTTGCTTGTAAGCGTGGCTAAGGTGATAGTAGCAGCATAATTTTTGATTGCCGGTATCTTCAATGTCAGAGAAGCTAGGTTTAAGAATTTTGCCTGGCAGTTTTTACAGATGGAAAACTTGTTAGTGTGCATTTTGTAGCCATAGTAAATATCGCTTCATGCGATCTTTATTATTGGTTATCATTAACATGTCTTCATATTCATTTTTTTTCCTCCTGCTTGTTCAGCCAACCTTAGTGTTGTTCTGCGGTAATTATTATAGTGATAGATGAAAGTTTACGAATAAGGGGTTCGGTTTCAAAATGTATAGTTTTATGCGGTCAAGCAGAGCACATGAATAAAAAGCAGAGTTGAGTGCGCATGCTCCCACCTATAGAAAACAACCGTAAGTGACTGCAGAGAAAACAAAGGAAACTTATTTTCTTCCTCAAATATGCATTGCAAAAGTTGACATATTACTGTACATTGCATCAAAAAATTCGTTGAGCTCA
The DNA here is from genome assembly GCF_055883805.1 of Amblyomma maculatum. NCBI lineage: Eukaryota > Metazoa > Arthropoda > Arachnida > Ixodida > Ixodidae > Amblyomma > Amblyomma maculatum. Next base: position 108,372,687 of record NC_139353.1, on the reverse strand, counting down.
GGGGGGAAATCACATGCTAATCACATCACATGCTTCCTCAGTCAGATCGAGGTCAAAGCAAACACACGCTCCAACGGTCTATATACCATATGTGCGGCTATATAGCAAAAAGCACGCGGGCGCCTTTGTACTTCGCTTTTCCATGCGGCGGAAACGGAAAGGCAAGCGGGGGTTGAGGCCCGAAAGGTGCTGACAAAAGTCCCCTCAGCCAAGCAATAGGGTTCGAATAATAGAACCAGTTTTTGAAAAACCGGATTGAGTAATTGCCTCACTCCTGTGCCCGCGACTCAATGCGACCGTAGTCTTGTTGTTCGTAATGGTCACTTGCCTCGATACGTTATATTCCTTCTTATAGAACAACGTTGAGGCTGCTAGTATGATTAGTCGCACAATTTACAACGTACATGACATGAAATCATGGCTGCTCGCCAATGTTTGATTAAGGGCCCAATAAATGGTGCCAATCTGTTATGTTCCAGCACAGAAAGACAGAATCGAAGTAAGATGACATTGCCAATGGTTGTTGAAGTCATCCGGGTTGGATGAGAACAGGGGATGTACCTTAGACAAGAAATTTCCTTCTCGAAGCTGACTTGTATAGGTAGCACAGCAGTTGTGGGTGCCGCACTTCTCCTCCTTCAACATTTCAAAACACTGGAGTCTCTTCTTATTCTAGGAACTTTTCAGCAGAGCTGGCTGTCTAATTCTATTTTGAGAAGTGCCGCAGTCTCTGAGTCTTTGCAGGCAGTCTTTATATTTTCCTATAAGAAACGCTTCAAGCTCATTCTCAATTTATAAGCACTTAGGGGCACAGTCCGCTTCTTTCTGTAGCGGCGTTTAATAGTCGCTGGCGGTAACACGAAGCCCCTTCCATGTATTGACCAAATGCTGTTACGCTAGGCGCGATTCTTCACTCATCAACGTAATGTGATATTCAGGGTATCACCTTGAAGCTCACCGATTGCAAATTACTGCCATTCCTTCCGATTGTCTTTCCTCGGGGCCTAGTCGCAGGCTCCATTGGTCCGCTTGACCTCAGCCCTCTCCCTTGTTTTCAAGGTTTTTGTCCCGACCTCTTCCGTAACCACGCAATACATAGACCAGATTACTCATTAGCTACGTGCTCTCTCAATAGTGCACATAGAGCGTTCAGTGCCACCTTTCCAGACTATCTCAGGTATTCGCATTAGTACTGGTGGATAAAGTGATGAAAGGCATTCTTCTTTTCGGCACCGTAGTTGAACGGGCTGATACGATAGAACACCTAATAGTTTGTGAATTTATACTCGTACCAGTATTTACAGCGCTTCTTAGTCTAGTTGGTGCATACTTGAACTGGCGAAAAACTGCGAAGTACGAAACACGCTACTCGTCTTCTTTCTTGTGGTGTGTTTCGTGCCAGTAATTTCACTCAGTTCTTTTTTTCACACCGTCTTCACATTTTACCATGGGAGCTTCACTGTTCCCATCGTGCAACTTGCGAACGGAAATAAAACTGCCATACCTAGGCACAAAAGGAAGAGAATATAAAAAGGGGAATTGACTTATAGAATCATTTTTGTAACATGTTCAGATTCAATTAAAGAACAGACAGGCAAACTGCTGCCCAAGGCGGCCTTCTGAACATCAGTGCCGGCTTATCATTCTGAAGTCTCCGGAATCGACCAAATTGCACCTGGTGACGTCGCATCGCATATGGCTGCTATGCACGTACCATGCGACTTATTGCGATGTCGTCGAGTGACAGGAAAACAAAAGGACCTGCGTGACATTTTTTACCAAATTCGTCATTTAGTGTTTGAATTGTACAGGTCTATATACTCATGTATCTAAATATGTAACGCAGCTTACGAATTATCTGCTGTTATTTCACTGCTTAGGAAGGCTCTCCAATGGGGCAACTTCCCCCATGAGACACTACTTCGGGATGAAACGTTGGCCCGACACCAGAGATTGGTGCTAAGCATTAACCTTATTACGCCGTCCGGGAGATGCACCGCAATAGTGTCAGTAAATGGATGAAGTTACCCTCCGAGCTTCGTGGTCATGCATCAGTCTTCCAGTAATATGATATAGTGTATGGACATTTTGAATGAGCATCGGTCGATCATCGACCTCCTCTCAAAGCTCACCAAGCTCTCAACGGACAGTGCAAATACCAATTACGACGATATCGACGCATGATATCGCTCTGAACGTCCTCGACGGAGGCTTAACCGTGCCGCTGCAAGTGTCATCACTTGCGTAGGCAACACAGAGATCGAAACCACCGAAGGCGTCGTCGAAACTAAACGCCCAGTTGCACTTGTAAAGAGGGCTCGACATCGCAAGAGATATCGCCCATTTCCGGCATGGTCAAGCTCAAGAGCCTGTCACAAAATTTACCGAAGAATGCCCGCATCTCAGCAAGGGCACAAAGATTTCTATTCCCGATACCCTATCAGATATCCGGGATGTCTTCGCTCTCCCCGCACAACCCGAAGATGACACACCTAACCAATGCTACGAGCCTCCGTTGAAGGACAATCCAGCCCTACCCCGATGCAGAAAAGACCAGACACGAATCCTTCATTTTCAAAGCTACAGCGAATGCTTTTCATTCACGAACAAACCCGAACTATACACCACAGCCCCTATCGTGTATTACAGCGGGAGCTCCAGGACATCCGCGATCGAGTTACGAAAATGCTTTGGTATGATGTTACCCTGTCATCGAAGAGTCCCTTAATGGCGCCAGTTGTTTCGGTCAAGAAGAAATACTTAACAGGTCTTTTCTACGTTGATTGCTGCCGCTTGAATAGCATAATGAGGAAGGATGTTTGCCCACTCCCAGAAGCAACAAAACGCTGGATCGGTTTTCGTTGATGGACCTAAGAGTGGATACTCGCAAACTGAGTTCAGCAAAAAACGCCGCGAGAAGAAAGCGTTCCTAACACCAGACAGCCACTTCGAGTTCAAGGCTATATCTTTCGGGTTCTCCTCAAGGCCATCCGCGTTCTAGCGAATAACGGGTACTCGACTGGATGACTTGAAGAACAGATTTGTCTCGTATACTTAGAGGACATCGTTGTATTCTCTGACAACTTTGAAGACCCCATGAAAAGGCTTCGGACAGAGTCCGAACTAATCAAGTCGTCAGGGCTAACATTGAAGCTCGAGAAATACCACTTCAGCTACAAGGTAATGCGCTTTCTAGGTTAAATCGTTTCCTCGCCGTTTCCACCCCCGCCGACAAGAAATCTGTGCGCTTAATATCGACTATTTGTCAGGAACTTGTCACGCATCGCCGAACCGTTGATGCTGCTTACAAAGACTGACTGACTTTTTAAAGGGGAAGTGCCGCAACCAGAAGGCGTCGACGAGCTTAAGCGCCGCCCAGAATTCAACCCGATGAAACCAGTGTGGGCCTAGGCGCCATTCTAGTTCAGAAGAGTGCCGGTCAGGAGAAAGTTATCGCGCACGCTAGCAGGGATCTCATGAAAGCCGCAACCAATTACTTGACGACCCAGGAGTGCCTCCACACCACCTGGACGACTTCATAGTTTCGTCCGTACATATGCGGTCGACCATTCTTGGTGACAAGCGATCACTACGCGCTGTGCTAACTCGCCAACTCAAAAGACCCACCGCGTCATCTTGCAGGATTGGTTTTACGCCTCGACGAATTTGGCATCGCGATGGTCAACAAGTTTGGTTGCAAGCATTTCGACGACAACTGCTTGTCATGGGCCCCTTTTGAAGCACTCCCGAAGGACGATGATGACGATGACTCCTTAGGACCTGTTAGCAGCAGTTTCGCACAGCAGCAACGCTCACACTCTGAGTTTAGAGACATAACGGATTACCTAGAAGGAAAGACCGCTACTCTTCCGACAGTATTTAGTAGTCAGTTGTCGTCTTCCGCATTGCACAATTAAGTTCTAGTGAAGACCTTCGCACCCAATAGGCCCACATACCTCCTCGTCGTGCGGAAGAAACTACGAAATAAAATTTTGAAGGTCTCGGAATGGTACGCACGCTGTATTGGTCCCAAGAGAAGTATTATTATCCACCGTTATCTGCAGACTTTGCAAATTACTTGAAAACGAGCCGTAAGTGTCAAAGACTCAAGACGCTTCCAAACAGACATGCTGTGCTACTCAATAACATACCACCCTCGACCAAGCTGTTTCAGCAAATTGGAATGGATCTCTTCGTTCCCTATCTGATTCACCTAAAGGTAACAAGTTGGTCATCGTAGCCACTGATTACCTTAACCGCTACGCTGAATTAAAAGCACTACCTACTGGTACCAAATTACCAGAAGTAGCCAAATTTTATACTCGCGCGTAATCTCGTCGAGGGGTTCGCTGACAGGGAACAGCATTTACAACAGAGTTCACTCGAGCCATCTTGAAATACAGCCACAAAAGCCACCGGAGGAATGCCGCCTACAACCCGGAGCCGAACCGACTCACTGGAACGTATGAATAAAACTATAGCGAAGATGCTCGTTATGTACGTATACACTGAACACAAGACCTGGGATGCCATCTTGCCGTAAGCGATCTTCGCGTAGAACACGGCCATCCAGGAGACAACCAAAGCAACCCCGTTCAAGCTTGTGCACGGCAGGGATCCCACCACAGCGCTTGCGCAATGCTGCCGCCCATGAGAGGAGAAGACGACTTCAACGTCGCCGCCTACCTGCAGCGTGCGGAGGAAGCCAGACGACTCGCATGGTTGCGTATTAAACATCAGCAGCGCACCGACACTCGGCTGCAAAACGTACGACGACGGCACGCAGAGTACAAGGCAGGAGACCAAGTGTGGGTGTTGACACCAATTCGCCGTCGTGGACTAAGTGAAAAGTTACTGCGCCGATACTATGGGCCATACAAACTCTACGGCGCATAGTAGAACTTCAATACGAATTCATCGCCGACGACACGACCCCATATCAGGGACGCCAGGCACGCCCAGTAATCGTCCATGTGAGCCCCCTGAAGCTTTATTACGACCGCTAGAAGCCCGTAATTTTCATTCCTAGTACTTTTTTATCTTTGTGTTAATTTTTGAGCATCGATGCATTGCCCATTTAAAGGAGGGAACAATGCCACGAACAATTTAAATATTTATTTCCTATTCTTCGACAGCCGACGGCATGCGACTTTATCATGGTGAATCTAGCGCACGGATAAATTCTGTATTCTTTGTTTATGCTCGTTGTCACGATAAGCTGCCGGTTCCTTTTTTTATCGCGGGAGATGCGTCAAGATGAATCTAGAAGATTCTGGCCAATCGCACGTTTCTGCAATGTTCCATGTTATGCTAGTTGCCGTATGCGGCTTGCTACGTTGATGCGTGCGACGGTCATTTTCAGTTCGACGACCAGAGAGCAGGGTTGTTGCTATCGCCGCCTTGTCACTACCACGTGACCATATATGCGTTTCTTCTTGGCACATTTTTGCAAAATAATATTATTTTTTATAGTTGCGATGCTTGCGATGTCCAGTGGCGCTTTGGAAATAAGCGGGCAGATCGCTTGAAAAGCAGGTATAAAAGAAAAAATGTCATGGTAAGTTTTCACCAAAATTAGGTAGAAACCAGTAAGGTTTCTCACGGAAGCACGTTCAAAACGATACCTTCGAGTTGTTCGGATTCCGATTTAGTTTCACCACGGCGGAAAGTATATGTTCGCTTCGGGTTCGGTTCCGTCTTGAAATCCCGGCACGTGCCCCTTGCGATTACTAGTACACGATCCAAGAGCAACTGGGCTATTCTTCCCAGAACACCTTCAGTGGTTCCAGTGTCCATGCACCCACGGATACGACGATTCTTGATCGGGACGGTAGGCTCAATTCTTCATCGGGGACATTTATAGCAATGGGATGCGTCGAAGTCGCCGGAGCGAGTACAGTTAATTCTGTGGAAAGCTTGGCGAGTTTTCAGCGAGGGTCGATGATTGCTATATATCTAGAGCACTTCTGTAGGACCGCGAAGCTGGTCGGATACTTATGGTTGGTTTGTGGGGTTTAACGTCCCAGAGCGACTGAGGCTATGAGAGACGCCGTAGTGGAGGACTCCGAAAAGTTCGACCAACTGGGGTTTTTTAACGTGCACTGAAATCGCACAGCTCACAGACGCCATTCCTATTCGCCTCCATCGAAACGCAGCCGCCGAGGCCGGGATTCGATCCCGCTTCCTTGGGCACAGTTATCGAGCGCCGTAACCACTGCGCCACCACGGCGGGGCTCGGATACTTATGTTCATATAGACTCTTGCGATGCTTTGTCCAGATGGCGTAATAAAGTTACCCCCAGCGGTGCAGATCAGTGGGCCATACCAAGTGGTCTTCATATTCTTCAGCTGGGAGGCGAACGGTCAATTCAGTGGGCTCAGCAGGACGGTCACAGTGACCAGCACTTACCGGTTCATTTACTTGTTCAAGCAGTTCCTCCCGCTGGCCTGTCTTCAAACTATGGCCTATGGAGTGCCTTGCGCTACCACCGAAAAGACAGTGCAGCCTTTTTGTCCACCGCAGCGAAACTTCACGGTTGCACCCGACCCAGGCAACAGGCTTCCACCATACGCTCTCAAGTCATCTGCTACATTGTCACGTCAGTGCCTCATGACGCCACTTCCAACCCACCGTGTCAACTATCATCGCACCTATTCTGGTCACGAGCAACTGAGGCCAAAGTGACGTCACCACCCAAGGATAAAGCGTCCCTCATCACGCGACCAGCTTTCAGCGGGTTCTGCAGCACGGCCACAATAACCCGCAATTACCAGTTCCTTTGCTTGTTCGCGCAGTTAAAATAATATTCATTATTTGCCTCACGCACTCATTACAAGGCCTTACTTGTGCTGCCAATTCTCGGATATTGTGTTACTATTGTTTGTGATTGCGTTCTTGCATTCGGCTCATTACTATTGCTGCTGGCTGGCGACGTTGAACAAAACTCTGGCCCTGCTAAAAACTCTACGCAAGCAACACCCGAGGACTTGTCGTTGTTCCAAAAACTACAAAATGTACAAGGTACAAAATGGAGTATAGAAAGTGATTGCTCTTTCTTAATGTCCCTAAAAAGACAAGGACGAAAACGTGCAGGCACTTGAAGCACAAAACAGCGAAAACGTTGCTAACATGTCTGCCGAATCGCTGACTCTGAGGACCACGCTCCCCGATCAAGCCGTGTTTTCTTTGGTCTGAAGGGCAGAAAAAGGAGACCTGGTCGCAGCATAAAAAACCAGCACTGGACTTGTGCCACTCGAAAGCTTACGTCATATTGAACCAAGGAACATCGAAAGGGCGCACAGAATTGGCCGATTTGATGAAAGAGAAATAGGCCTATTGTCATTTCCTGTTTTCCTTTCAAACATAAAGAAAACGTAATATCAAGAGCAAAAAATCTCAAAGGATCAGGCTACAGCATATCTGAGGATTATTCTTCTGAAACGCATCTTGTACACAAGAAATTGGCTGAGTTAGTGAAATTCCAGAACAAATAAAAAAAAATGTTGGGTTTAAGCATGGCTTGAACCTAGTGATAAAGAGAAAGATGTGAGTGTTGCAGCGAATTTATCTGCGGACACCTGAATTTAATGTCCTGCCGTCACAACGTTCGAACGAACTTTCTGTCCTAGCAACCCGCTGTTGTCGTTCGCCTCTGCCAACTACCTAGTTATCTTTCTTCATCTTGTTTTCCCTGTTCTTTCTCCTCTTCTTCTCTTTCTTGTACTACTTTTGCTTCCTCTTAGTTTTATTCTTTTGCCTCTTTTTCGTCCTCTTCTTTTCTTCGTCTTCCCCAGTGCCAAGGTTCGGAAACTTAGAGTAGTGTAGCGGTCGGTACAAAACTCCAGGGACTGGTTATTGATGACGCCACGTACGCTTTCGGCCACACTGCCCACCAGGTTCTTACGTTCTACCCTTAGCTAGTACGACATGCTTCTGCACACCCTATCAGAGATAGAATCCCTATGCTCCTTCTTTATTCTAATACGTTATAAGCCTCGCACCAAAATACGTCTACGGAACTCATATCTGAACCAACTAGACTTACATCTCTTTTGTCCAACAGCCTTAATCTGCGTCTTACATCGCACCCTGATCACGTTACGTCGCTAACCCATCTGTCAACCATCTGATAACCAAATCACGCCATTATCCATGCTTCATTCGAATTTACTAACTGCATCGAGTAAGATAAAGAAGAAGATAACCCTCTACTAAAAGGCAACTACAACGCGATAAATAAATAAGTAGGTAAATTTTATGAATCGTTCGTACCTGGATGTTTTCATCGCGATATTGAATCGAAGCGGCTTCTGTTTAAAAACAAGATTCATAGTATAACTTAAATATACATTCCAACCATCACCGTTACTGAGCGATCCCAATCACTATGTTTCAACGCAGCACTCAAACGGCTCAACAAATACATCGATCACATGAAAAAAATATCGTTACACCGTAAAGAATTTTGAATCGCTTGCCAAGTAACCTAAACGCTCATTTTGCACATGAACTTTACCTAATATGTTGCGCACTAATTCCAGGAAGTTCCGGAATACTGTTAGCCGGCAACCCTCCAGAAAGTTGCCATTACGCGATCACCAAGACATTCCCATCTCTGGAAAAAGATTGCGAACGTCCTTAACGTATCTTTCTGTCGATTACTTAGATCAGAACCCGGAACTGAACTTCCCTTTTTCCCTCTTGCAGTCGCTCACACATGCCTTTATAACGTTTAACGCTAGCGGCATTGCTTCACTAATTGATTCCCTGAAGCTAACTTCATCACCCGGCATCGATGCCATTATTCCCATAATATAAAGTGCACTAAGCATGCACCTAGTGTCAACAATTCGCTAGTTTTCACAAGACGCTCGCATCTGGTGTATTTGCAAAAGATGGGAAAGTTGGGTAGGTCATCCCAGTTTCAAAGGAAGATAATCCGTTTTCCCCCAACAGACTGCCCCATATCACTCACAATTGTCTGTTCGAAATTCATGGAACACATAATTTACTGTTACATTGTAAAAATTGTTACGGACGCTAACATTTTGCATTCGAACCTGCACGGTGTCCGCAGGGGGCTCTCTTTTGACACTCAGCTAGCTCTCTTTATAAGGCTTATAAGCCCTAACCTTGACACTAACACCCCGATCGACGCCTTGTTTCTGGATTTCGAAAAAGCATTCGATAAAGTATCCCAGAAGATATTTCATCTCTGTATTTCAACGATCTAATTTTCAACTGGATACGAGACCTTTTAACCAACCGTCACTAGTTCGTGTTCACTAATAATTGCTCCTCACGTTTATCCCCCGTGGTTTCCGGAGTACCGAAGGGCACTATTTTAGGCCCTCTTCTATTCTTAATATATATAAAGGACGTTCTTACTATTATTTCCCAAGCATTTGTTTATTCGCAGATAACTACGCGATCTACCACTCTAATAACAAAACCGATGTTAAGTCACTTCAGTAAGATCTTAATATAAAAACAAGGTGTAATAAATAGCTCATGCCCTTAAATATTAAGAAATCATCTATTCTTACCTTCCATCGGTACCAGACCACTATTATAAAAAAAATACGCGAATCTTGGTTCTATCCTCAGCTCCATAACTATCTATAGATACTTAGAAATTATCTTATTCGCCAAGATTTCATGGTCCGATCATATATAAGCCGCAACCTTGGATTTGTCCTTCCCTCTATAAAATTAATAACACACTGCATCTTCGTTCTACCCAAGCTCAAATACGCGTGCGCCATCTGTGACCCCTGCAAAGTTAACCCCATTAACGTAATAGAATCTCACCATAACCGTGCGGTGCGTTTAATTTCTTCTTATTACTCATGCTTATCTAGTACTACTCAGCTCAAAGGAAAAGCTAACCTTCCTCAACCTTATTCACTGTCACAAAGTCGCCCGCTTCTCCCACGTCCATAAATGTTGTCAGGACTCCTCTCGTAACTCGGCCATTCTATCAGCACACCGCCACTCCTCTCGCCATAGCCGTGGCAGGACGGTATATCCACCTTCAGCTCTATCATCAGCCCATCTTTCCTTGCTTTTTGTGCTGATATCAAAACTGGAACGACATTCCTGCTGCTGCTGCTGCTGCTGCTGCTGCTGCTGCTGCTGCTGCTGCTGCTGCTGCTGCTGCTGCTGCTGCTGCTGCTGCTGCTGCTGCTGCTGCTGCTGCTGCTGCTGCTGCTGCTGCTGCTGCTGCTGCTGCTGCTGCTGCTGCTGCTGCTGCTGCTGCTGCTGCTGCTGCTGCTGCTGCTGCTGCTGCTGCTGCTGCTGCTGCTGCTGCTGCTGCTGCTGCTGCTGCTGCTGCTGCTGCTGCTGCTGCTGCTGCTGCTGCTGCTGCTGCTGCTGCTGCTGCTGCTGCTGCTGCTGCTGCTGCTGCTGCTGCTGCTGCTGCTGCTGCTGCTGCTGCTGCTGCTGCTGCTGCTGCTGCTGCTGCTGCTGCTGCTGCTGCTGCTGCTGCTGCTGCTGCTGCTGCTGCTGCTGCTGCTGCTGCTGCTGCTGCTGCTGCTGCTGCTGCTGCTGCTGCTGCTGCTGCTGCTGCTGCTGCTGCTGCTGCTGCTGCTGCTGCTGCTGCTGCTGCTGCTGCTGCTGCTGCTGCTGCTGCTGCTGCTGCTGCTGCTGCTGCTGCTGCTGCTGCTGCTGCTGCTGCTGCTGCTGCTGCTGCTGCTGCTGCTGCTGCTGCTGCTGCTGCTGCTGCTGCTGCTGCTGCTGCTGCTGCTGCTGCTGCTGCTGCTGCTGCTGCTGCTGCTGCTGCTGCTGCTGCTGCTGCTGCTGCTGCTGCTGCTGCTGCTGCTGCTGCTGCTGCTGCTGCTGCTGCTGCTGCTGCTGCTGCTGCTGCTGCTGCTGCTGCTGCTGCTGCTGCTGCTGCTGCTGCTGCTGCTGCTGCTGCTGCTGCTGCTGCTGCTGCTGCTGCTGCTGCTGCTGCTGCTGCTGCTGCTGCTGCTGCTGCTGCTGCTGCTGCTGCTGCTGCTGCTGCTGCTGCTGCTGCTGCTGCTGCTGCTGCTGCTGCTGCTGCTGCTGCTGCTGCTGCTGCTGCTGCTGCTGCTGCTGCTGCTGCTGCTGCTGCTGCTGCTGCTGCTGCTGCTGCTGCTGCTGCTGCTGCTGCTGCTGCTGCTGCTGCTGCTGCTGCTGCTGCTGCTGCTGCTGCTGCTGCTGCTGCTGCTGCTGCTGCTGCTGCTGCTGCTGCTGCTGCTGCTGCTGCTGCTGCTGCTGCTGCTGCTGCTGCTGCTGCTGCTGCTGCTGCTGCTGCTGCTGCTGCTGCTGCTGCTGCTGCTGCTGCTGCTGCTGCTGCTGCTGCTGCTGCTGCTGCTGCTGCTGCTGCTGCTGCTGCTGCTGCTGCTGCTGCTGCTGCTGCTGCTGCTGCTGCTGCTGCTGCTGCTGCTGCTGCTGCTGCTGCTGCTGCTGCTGCTGCTGCTGCTGCTGCTGCTGCTGCTGCTGCTGCTGCTGCTGCTGCTGCTGCTGCTGCTGCTGCTGCTGCTGCTGCTGCTGCTGCTGCTGCTGCTGCTGCTGCTGCTGCTGCTGCTGCTGCTGCTGCTGCTGCTGCTGCTGCTGCTGCTGCTGCTGCTGCTGCTGCTGCTGCTGCTGCTGCTGCTGCTGCTGCTGCTGCTGCTGCTGCTGCTGCTGCTGCTGCTGCTGCTGCTGCTGCTGCTGCTGCTGCTGCTGCTGCTGCTGCTGCTGCTGCTGCTGCTGCTGCTGCTGCTGCTGCTGCTGCTGCTGCTGCTGCTGCTGCTGCTGCTGCTGCTGCTGCTGCTGCTGCTGCTGCTGCTGCTGCTGCTGCTGCTGCTGCTGCTGCTGCTGCTGCTGCTGCTGCTGCTGCTGCTGCTGCTGCTGCTGCTGCTGCTGCTGCTGCTGCTGCTGCTGCTGCTGCTGCTGCTGCAATCACGTCCACTTCAAGCACTTCATACAAGAACTCATCTGTATTACCTAAGGCCCACCCCTCATGTAAAACCGCTTCACAGGGGCATTTGAGGTTTAAAAATAAATTAATAATTGTCTGAGGAAACCGGCTCTTCTGCATTGTAGAGCAGTAACCGGAGGACTGTTGAGTGCTACGCCAAGGGCACTTGCGCGTGCTTTTTAGTTGCATTTTGGGCTGGGTGTCCCATCTCGGCTTCTACGTGTACCGAGGGCATGGCTGGGCACTCCTGGCACTGCGAACTGCAGCGGTACACTTATGCACTCTGCTCTGGTGGTCATGGATAAAGTCTTGTGCAATGGCGGTGTAGTGGCTGCGGAATCGTTTCTAATCGTCGGATAATCTTCGATTTTTTCCGGCACCCGTCTATCCTAGTTGCTGCCGGGCGACGTAAAGATGTCGTTGACCGAGGCGCGCTCATTGCGCTGTTAATGCAAAATCGCGAAGGCATGATACGGGAAAAGAAGCAGAATGTGATGGGCTTTATCGGAAGGAACACACATCGGTGGATTGTTTGAAATCTTCCAGGTGTCGTATTTCCTGAGACTGGAAGGTCGTTCGTATGCTTGGCGGGCGGGTGCCAAGGATAGCGTTTATGAGCGGCTGGCTCTCGTGGATGGAGGCTTAGAAGGTCACGGGGGTGTGTAGGGCGACGTAATGCTGGGGCATTACGGATTCTTGAGGAGCGGTGGTCGGCGTCGGCATTGAACCAAGCCACTGCTGGACATATAGTGCGAATGAACTATTTCACTAGGTGTAACTGGGCCTTCTGGACGTGCGCCACAGATACGCCGTCTCTTCTTTTCTGCAATCCAGTTACTAATAAATGTATTAGTGCGATATGTGAAAATGATAAAGAGTGATGATAATTGATAACCAATATAACGAAGTAATAATTTATGTGAATGAGTAGAACAAAATAAAATAAAAGCTAAAACAAGACGAAAAATAAAGTAACATCTTGCTGCGAGCAGTGGTTGCCTACTTGCTATGGCACGTCATACTACGCCAGGATGGCGAGTGAGCCGTATCTTTCAACTGTCTCGGTCGAAGAAGCGCGCTGTGTCTGGGGGGCTGAGTTTGAACGGGAGAGAAGACGCATAAATGTTAACTAGATAACCTAATGTATGTATATTCTAGAGATAACTAAATGAAATTTGAGTAAAGAAGAAACAAATATCAACCAACAGCTAAACCGAATTTAACTGTGCTTTCACACGTCTAAATTGGTTTGACCTTAGTTCCAGCCCTTCGATCCTTTTCGCGGTCGATGTCCGTAAGCGTTACTAATCGGCACTGGTTAGGTGATGGTAGCAGCCGACGAAGTTTATCTCAGTCGAATTAGCGTATAAGTTCATGCTGCCTACCTACGCTCGCAGGTGTCCCGTTGCAGGGGCTTGTGCACACTGCTTGGTGTGGTTGATACTGCTGCCAAATATGGGCCCGTATGGTTTCTAGACTGTTCAAGTTCCGATTGGAATTAAGCCATGGGTTTTGGTGTATCGCTCTTAGGGACAACAAGGAGCGGCTCTAACGCCTCGCAAATCACGTTATTTATTTCGGTCATGTTAGGGCGGGCATGGTGGAAGAGGCGCTTTGTTTCCTCAACATAAGCAAGGACTGTTTAATTGGAGAGTTGAACCCTTGATTGCAGGATGGGGTACGCTTTTTATTTCCTAAATACGGTGGTGAAGGATTGAGAAGCTCCTACTTGAACTTGTCCAAGTCCAGATTTTCGAACCAGGTTGGCGCAGGTACCCTAAGAGCGAAATAAGCTTGCCTCCGCTTTGCTGAGTCGTTGCAGGCATTGCAGCCTGCCACGCATTCGAAGAGGTCAATCCAGTCTTCAGCATCTTCACTGGTAGTCCTTACAGGATTGGCAGATCTGGGGCTGCACAAAGATCAGGCATGTCAGAAGTGCCACTTTGAATTTTAAGGTCACTTCTTAGATTATGACCATGGACGCTTCCCGCTTTACAAGTGTTCTAGTCGTTCATTTCACAAATCATTGTGTTGGGTTTTGTCATACTGTTAATATATTACAAATCATAGCCATATTTTTAACATAGTGTAAGTCACCTTTAGCAGTAAGTTTAATATATATTCTAGAGCACGTACGAATGAAAAAAAAAAAAAACTGGTTGAGAATTTATGCGCTGCAAGTTTATCGTTACAGGCGTCATATGTAATGAATAAAAACATTTTGTTTCTGACGGCTCCCGCAGTTGCTTTCACAAGCTTTGCTTTTGTGATGAGGGATCGATAAATGCCGTCATTTGCATCATTCATGCAGAGATCTGTGATTGCATGAGCGCCCTGTCAAGCAAGAGCTTTAATAACCCTTGTATGCTTTTTTCAGTACTGCACGCAAGAAGTGCAGCCCTTTAATTGTAAGGTCGCTTCTTCGATTATGACCATGGAGTGTTGCCGCTTTCTAAGTGTCCCGTTCTCTCAATTTATAAATCATGGCATTCGGCCTGTGTCATATTTTTAATATAGTCTGAACCACCTTGTGAACTAATTTTTGTTTTATTCTAGAATATATTGGAAGAAAAAAAACGTGCTGGACAATTTTATCCACATTAAATTGATCCTTGCGACGTTATACATAATGATTAAAAACTTTTTTTTTCTCACGGCGCCTATACCTGCTTTCCCAAATTTTGCTTCGCTAAACAGTGATCGATAAATGCCGCAAGTCGCTTGCATCATTCAGGCAGAGATGCTGTGATTGGTTCAGTGCCCTGTCAAAAGACCCTATATAACCCCAGCATGCGTTTTGCTTTACTGCACATAAAAAGTGCGCTCCTTGAATTTTAAGGTCGCTTCTTCGAATAATACCATGGAGTGTTCCCGCTCTCGAAAAGTGTTCTGGCCGTTCATATCACAAATCATTATCTTCGGCCTTTGTCGTATTGTTAATATAGTAAACTCCCCTTGTGCAGTAACATTTATGTTATATTCTAGAACACACCAGATTGAAAAAAAAAATCGAGGACACTTTGGCGACTAAAGCGAATAAGGACGAAAGCCTGACGGCTGTATTCTACTACGCGACTGTTGCGCATGTAGCGTTGAGTGCTGATACGAATAAAGCGAGCGACTACTCTCAAATTCTGCGAGTGCATTTATTCAGTGAATTCTGCTTGGAAGCGACGAAATCGCGCTCCTTGTATCTTCGCAGTTCTATGCTTTCTGTTGTGTCGTTGATTTTACCTGGTGCTCGGCGATAATTAATAAGTAAGGAATTAATTACCCAACTGACGTTATTGGTAATTATTAGTTAATTAGTCATTATTATTGCCCAGTAATTGATGATTGTCAATGATTATTAATTAGCTGTTAACAAAAATGATTACTCAATTAGTGATTAGCAAATAATAAATTAGCCTAAAGTATTGTAAATAAATAAATTAGTAATCAATAATTAAATGGCATAGGGCCATGCAAGGCACGCATTCGCGATTACTGTGGTGGTGCTCTGTGATTGGTCGAGACCTCTATGACGTCGTCCCCTCTCGACCAGTCAGAGCAGCTGCAAAAGCGTGACACTTGCTGACAACGATAAGGCAATAAAGGCTTTCACCTTAAAACTTGGTTGAGAATTTTATCTACTGTCTTCAAGTTGATTCCAGCAGGCGCCATATGTGATGACTACCAACGTTTTGTTTCTCACAGGGCCCATAGCTGCTTTCCCTAACTTTGATTTTGTAAAGCGGAGTCGATAAATGCCATAACTTGCATCATCCGGACCGAGATCTGTGATTGCCTAAGCGCCCTGTCAATCAAGAGCCTTTAATTTCCCCTGTAATCTTCTTGCAATAATGCACGTAAGAAGTGCACGCTTTAAATTTTAAGGTCGCTTCTTCGATTATGACCATGGAGTGCTCCCGCTTTCGAAACGTGTTCTGTTCGTACATTTTACAAATCATTATTTTCTGCCCGTGTTATAATTAATATGTACGAATCACCTTGTCCAGTTCTTTTATGTGATATTGTAGAACATACCCGAATGGAAAAAAACTTGGTTGAGAATTGCATCCGCTTTCTTCGAAAGCCTGAGTGCTGCATTCTACTACGCGACTGCTGTGGATATAGAGATGAATGCTGCTACGAGTAAAGCGAGCGACTACTCTTTCAAATTCTGCGAGGACTCGGCAGCACGCCAGCGATGACCCGCTTTTTCGTTCCGCACTTCTTCCTGGTGCAGTTCCTTGGACTCTGAATCCTGCAGCTACTAGAGCCTTCCAGCCATCATGTCCCATGTCCAGCACCGCCGTCTCTTTGATGTCCTGGCATTTTTCTGTGAATCCTTTCTCGTCGTTGGTACACCCGTTCATCGACAGCGCATCCCGGACAATGCAACCCGCACCTGTTTTTCGACCATATCTGCAAGCACCGTGCCTTTACCATAACGAATCGAGTCCCGGTACCGCTCCTGGACTTCATGCGCATGCGTAGAATCGGGTTGAAAAACCAGCCCAGAGCAGCGCGCCCTTTATTGGGCTCGGCAGCAGCCAGCGATGGCCCGTGCTTACGTTCCGCAATTCTTCCTGGTGAAGGTAATGAATTCTTATTGCATTTATGCTAAGCCAACTAGCCACCGTGTCCTCTTAGTGATGCCGAGCCCACGCCGTTTTTACTATATTGGGTGTGACTGTACTCATATGTTGCTGAAGCTTCTCATGCTAGCTGGGGATGTTGAATCCAATCCCGGCCCTGGCACTACAGAGGTTCTTAGTGTTCTGAAAGAGCTGCAATCGGGCATATCATAATACAAGAGCATCTAAAAAGCCTGCCTGAGGCAACCAGTGAACACACTGCTCAGATAAAAGTACTGTCTGCCCAGGTCATTCATGCAGAACACCGATCCAGAATAAGCAACCTTGTTTTCTATGGCATCGAGGATAAATAAAAAGAAACATGGCTCGAATCTGAAAATATCATCATTGCTAAATCTGATCAGTACTTAGGTGTTCACCTAGAACCGCGTGACATTGAGCGTGCGCATCGTAATGGGGCTACCCAAGCTAATAAATGCAGACCAATAATTGGGAATTTTGCTCTCTTTAAGGACAAATAGCTAGTGCTATCTTCGGCCCGAAAATGTAAGGATACAGATTATGTCGTTTCAAACTATGTCGCCCCATGCACGCGCCTAGCTGAGAAACGCCTTATCGAGTTTGGAAAGGCCCAAAATCTCCGGTACAAACTGCGGCTTGACAAATTTGCTGCAAATGGAAAAATCTACCTCTCTGACCTAATTTCAAATCAAGTCGTTGAGGAATTCTCGTAGCCATCACAAACACAAAGTAACAAACCGAATTCACATAATCGCCACCTTCTATCATTTCTGTTAGCTAACATTCGAAGTATCATTCCAATGCGCGATTCCTTGTGCAGTATGTTAGGCTCATCTTCACCCCCCCCCCCCCCCCCCCCCCCCCCCCCAATGCGATGTCTTCCTATTAACTGAAACCTGGCTTAACATATCAATTCAAGATGCCGAGATTCTTCCTTTCCTTTCAGATTTCGACATATTCCGGAAAGATAGGACTGATAATTCTCGGGGCGGGTGTGTATTTGTTGCCACTAACAAGAGTCTGAATTGTTCGCACATCAACATCTCATCCCAAGTGGAAATGATCTGGCTTCGCCCGCACACTATTATAGGTATTTGCTATCGGCCCCATAACGCTGACAGTTGTTTCACGCCTTTACTTCATGAAACCTTAACAACCTTAACACAAACGTATCCAAACAGTCCTGTCCTTCTCTTTGGTGACTTTGATTTTCTTTCCATAAATTGGTCTCACCCTGCCTTCTCGTTATCTAAAAGCAACGCTGCCAGCGATTTCTTGAACACGTGCATAACATTTAGCTTAACGCAACTTGTAACTGATACCTCACACTCGTTACTGATTGCTCGTTCAACATTGTAGATCCTGTATTAACAACTCATCCGGACAAATTTACTCTTATCACCCTGCTCCGTGGTTTGAGTGATCATTTAGCTGCACACACTTCCTTTCATTGCAACGTACGGAAGAAAAAAAAAAGACACTTACTTTACATGATAGAGGGGGCTATGCCAGCATGAACGGAGCATTATCAGACTACCGAAATTGATACGCATTTGCCATTTTTCGCACCATTCAGAAAATGCAACAAGTGATTCGTTAATACGATAATGATCCTCAAAGGAATGGATGGTGCTGTATAGGACATCGTTGGCATACATGCGGACTTTAGATTCGACGTTATTCGGAAGGTCGTTAAAAAAAAACAAAAAATGTAATTGGCCGAAGGCGGATCCTTGTGGCACACCAGAAGAGACTTCATCGACACTGAATTCACCAGAATTCTATGCTACACACTGAGAGCTGCCAGAAAGAAAGTTAGATATCCATTTAGGCAAGGTCGGAAATTTTTCTACAAGGTTTAGTTTGTGCTGGAGCTTTGAAAGGATTACGGTGTCAAAAGCCTTAGAGAATTCAATAAATAGAGCATCAATTTGGTTACCAGAATCAAAGCTAGAAGAAATGTCATGCACAATTTCAGATAATTGTGTTAACGTGCTAAAACCCCGTCGAAATCCATGCTAAACATCAGATAAGATGTTATTTGTTTCCAGAAACTGTGATATGCTTTCAAATAACATATTCTAACATTTTGCACGATGATGACGTTAGCGAAATGGGCCTGTATTTGCAAAGAAGATGTTTGTCACCCGATTTGAATAAAGGAAGCACTTTCGCCAGCATCCAAGAGGCAGGAATAGTACTAGAAATGAGAGATTTACTGAATATAATACGTAAGTACCAAGCTGTCCATTGAGAATATCTGACTAGAAACATATTTGGGATGTCATCAGGACCAGCAGACTTCTTAATACCCAAACTTAGTATACGATTTAGGACACCTTCTATAGAAATATCGAAGTTAGCGATTGGAGAGGAAGTGCTAACAAATGATTGCAAAATCTGATTATCATTTGTAAATATTGACTGAAAAAGAAAGCGTTGAAGGCGTGAGGAATTTCCTTAGGGCACTTAAGTAATTTATTATTGTTCTGGAATATATTGGATAGAGTAGACTTCGGCAAAACTGCAGACCAAAACGTTTTGGGATTTGCGAATAAAAGATTTTTCAGCTCAACACGAAAAAACGTCTTTCGCGGACCTTGTTGCGGCAATAAGTTCTAGCTCTGCTTTACTAAAACGAATCATGCTTTCTAGACTTTTTAACGATATTTAGGAAGTTAGGAACTAATTAATCAAAAGATGCTGATTAGTCATTATTAGTAATTAGTCATTAATTATAGCTTAGTAATTAGCGCTTGGTAAAAATAATAATTAGATGTTACAAAAATATTATTCAATGAATGATTGCCAAATAATGAATTAGCCAATAATTAGTAATGAATTATTGATTGACATATCGCCATAAGACACGCATTCGCGCATACTGTGGTGGAGCTCTTTGATTGGTCGAGACCTCCATGACGTCATCCCGTCTAGATCAATGATGATGCAATAAAGGCTTTTACCTTAAAACTTGGTTGAGAATTTTATCTGCTTACTTCAAGTTGATTAGAGGAGGCGTTATATATGATGATTACCAACATTGTGTTTCTCACAGGGCTCAGCTGCTTTCCATAACTGATTTTGTAAAGTGGGATCGATAAATGTCGCGCAACATCCAGACAGAGATCGGGGATAGCATGAGCGCCCTGTCAATCAAGAGCCTTTAATAATCCCTTTATGCTTTTTGCATTAATGTTCGTAAGTGCACCCTTTGCTGATTAAGGTCGCTGCTTCGATTATGACCGCGCAGTGTTGCCGCTGTCGAAGTGTTCTGGTCATTTATTTTATTGTAGAACACACTCGAATGGAAAAAAACAACATGGTTGAATATTTCATCTGCTTTCTTCAAGGTGATCCATACATGCTTGATATATGATGATAACCAGCATTTTGCTTCTCAGGGCTGCCATAGCTGCTTTCCCAAACTTTGTTTTGTAAAAAGGGATGAATAAATGTCGTCACCTGCATCATCCAGCCAGATATATGTGATCGCATTAGCGCCCTGTCAAGAAAGAGCCTTTAAAACCCCTGTATGCTTTTTGCATTACTCCACATAAGAGGTGCACCCCACAAGTTTCAAGTTAACTACTATATGACCATGCGGTGTACCCGCTTTCCAAGTCTGTTTTGGTCGATGATTTTACACTGAAAATAAGTTTATTGCAACTCCCATAACTGCGAATACATGCTCATATACACAGTATATAATATACACTCTGTCCAACACTATATCAAACAATGATATACAAGCTGCAGGTCCGTCCTGCACAACGACCATTGCACTAATGCCAAGCTAGAAAGCACACAACATGCATGTGTTAAGACTTCAACATCCCGCCCCCAAGAAAAAGGGGAAAAAGGGAGGGGGGATGCTATAAAGAAATACCACACGACACTTTACAACACTCAATACAGCAGTACGATCTGTTTCCATATGCTCAGACAGGTACTTCCAGACGAGGAGACGGAGATTTCGAAGTACTGGATAGATTGCGTGTGCCGGTTGCCTGCGTGATTCCGCCAGGCTGCGGCGACGCCACAAAATAAACATGACACAACACACAAGCAGGCGCGCAAACACTCCGCGCAGGCGACGAACTGCTGCCCAGTAGTGTACAGAAAACTCATGTCTCACGAGGCGCCACTTGACTCGCGCCACTGAGCAGTCAAACACTACATGGTGGATTGATTCCGTCGCGCCGCAGTTGGGACAGCTTCGTTGGGCACGACGCCCCACGAAGCTAGGCGCTGACGCGTGAGCAGAACTCCCCAGAGCCGCCGCCAATCAAAGTCTCTGGCCTCGGGGGGCAGGCGGCGGACTGCCCAAGGCCTCTATCTATTATTTGAGGTGCGCCGCCCTAGTGAAAAATCCCGTATCCCGACAAACGGGGTTGAACCGGTCCTGTATTATCCCGTACAAATTTCATACCGATGTGACCGGTCCTGTAGCAGCTTAAACGGGTTTATATCGGACAGGTCATGTCCGGTATGAATCTCAATCCGGACGGGCCAAGTCGGTATAGTGTTAATAGAGGGCTGATCATTTCCAGTATGCAACTTATACACGACATCCCAGTCCGGTATGGATATGAAACAGGGGATATGACCAGTCGTTTATTGAGCTCATATACAGGACAGGTCATGTCCGGTTTAACATACACCGGACAAACCCGATATGAATGAAACTGATACAAGACAGAGTATTTCTCGCTTCTCAACACAATTCGGGCGGATCGTGAAGCTCAACCAGGATGACCACGTAGGAACATGCCTTCGCGGTAAATAAGCATGAAACCATACACATTATACTTTGCAACTTTTCTGTATATGTGGAGTACGCGCTGTTTCGCAAATACCTAGAAGATATGAAGCCGTAGATGTGTGCGCTAGCAAGTACATACACGCATCGCGTTTTGCTTTTGCGTGTGCAACAGTCGCTGCACCTTGTACGATCTTGCGGTGCATCTGCGGTGTAGTGGTGTTATTTTATAGCGCTGCATGCGTTTTCCAGCCTGGCGTCTAGTTTATTTTTCTGAAACAAGGGCCACGGACCATACAGGAATTTCCGGATGAGAGCTCCGCGCAGTTTCATTTCGGTTCAGCCTGTATCAATTAACCAGAAACCGGACGAACGCGTCATTTCTGGAACTGATACCGGGCAGAGTATTCCGCTTCTGAACAGAAGTCGGGCCGATCGACGAAGCTCAACCAGAATGACCATGCCGGACACGGCAGCGCACTAAATGAGCACGATACCAAGCATATTATACAACTATTCTGCACATAAAGAGCACGCTTCGTTTCCCAAATACCTCGAAAATAGGAAGCCGTCAAAGTGTGCGCTAGCAAGCATATACGCGCGTCGCGTCGCTTTTGCTAGTGCAACAGTCGCTGCAGCTCGTACGATCTCACGGTGCGTCTTCATATCCGCAACTGACGGTCTCCCGCCTTCAACGCGAAAGTGGAAGCACGAACGTGTCGTTTCGCTAGCGGTGACAAAAAACTGTTCGAGAAAAAATAAACAAACATCGCTGACCATCGAAAGATGCGCAGAGAGCCGCACACCGGGCGACGCATTCTCGAATGTTTACATATTGAAACCGCTCCGTCGGAAGTGTATTCATTGACATCGATGCTTCGCTGGTAGCACGTGAAGCTAAAACGCTCAGTATTACAAGTATTAGTGCACCGGATATCTCTGTATGTAGGAAAACGTACGAGCGTTCGTAGACGATGAAAAACACATCAGCACTAGTAAATTATGATATCATGAGGTTTGCCTTCAGTAAAGCGACGCATTATAAAGATACGACACATTTGTGAAACCTCGTGATAGCCTGGACAAATATTCAGCGTGTTTTAAGGGCGATCGGTGAATTACAGCCACATATTCTACACCCGCAAGGGCACCTTGTATAAACTAGGTGTTGGTGCTTGGTGCCACCACGGACCCTGAGCCCCCATACCGAAGCTGTAATCCGTACTGTGGCGATAGGTTGAGAGGTGGAGGGAAGAAACCTTGAACCGTGGCGGTCGAGGCCATGGTCAAGCGTCGGCCGATGGGCTCCTCGCCTGTCCACCAGGCTAGGGGCTCCGGGACCTTCCTCTGCGTATAAGGGTGAACCAGAGGCGACATATATTAGGACCTATTAAACTATCCATACTGCATGGAAAAACTACATTTAAAAAAACCTGATCGACCCCCGAAAAGGAGTCGCACCGAAGTGACGCAAAAAATCGCGACACCAACTGAGAACTTTCCAAAATACCTTGTCTTGCGCTCTATAACCGAATCTGATCCAGTAAATGAACTGTCAGTCTTTCTGATTGCCAACTCTCTGAAGGCCATCATTGGGGCAAATTATAAAGCGAAGAAACTAGGATCTGGTGACTTGCTAATAGAGGTATCAGACAAAAGTCAGTCTGACAACCTCCTCACAACAAAAACATTTGCTCACCTTGACGTTCATGTATCACCCCACCGTAGTCTTAACTGCTGCCAGGGAGTGGTTTCTGAGCGAGACCTCCTAAACGAAACAGAATCAGATCTCCTTGAGGGCCTACAGAACCAAGGTGTAACAGCAGTACGAAGAATAACAATCAGGCGAAAGAACGAAGAAATAAAAACGAAACATATTGTTATCACCTTCAACCGGAGCACACTACCTGAATTTATAAATGTGGAATTCATCCGATGCAAAGTTAGCCCGTGCATACCAAGCCCGCGCAGGTGCTTCAAGTGTCAGCGGTACGGGCATGGTAGCCAGACATGTCGAGGACGCCTTACATGTGCAAAGTGCAGTGCACATGACCATGCAACTGATAAATGCAGTGCAACTGACTACAAATGCGTGAACTGTGAGGGCACCCACCCTGCATACTCACGGTCCTGTGCAGCCTTTCAGGCCGGAAAGGGAATAATCAATATAAAGGTAACTGAGAAGATAACATACGGAGCGGCGCGAAAAAAGCACAGAATGCTTTCCTCCGCTCCCTATGCTGACGCAGCCCGCAGAGGGGCCAGGCCGCGTCTAGTAACGGTGGGCACGCAGTGCAATGCTGCTGACGTGCTCCCAACACGGCTCCTCACTAAGCAGCCACCGGCTGCCCCAATCTTTGCAATCCCGAAGGTCACTTTCTCCCAGACCTCCGGGACACCAAAGACATCTGAGAGGAACCTGGTTCCTCTGGAAAAACCTCCTGCCTCCATGCCTTCACCAGAGGCGATGGAGGTTAGCGTGGACTCCGCAGCGTCAGTGGCGCCTAGGGAGTCCGCCAATGAGAGGCGCTGCCCACCGGACCGCTTCAAATTGAAAAAAAAAAACATACGCCAGTTAAGCCACCTGATAAAGGCGGCGACTCTTAAACCCACTGTCTCATCCACATCCCGCACTTACAAAAATGGCTACTGAGAGTATCGTTTATTCGAACTGTTGGGTACTACTAAATAATCTGTATGATGTATGTGAAATCCTTGCCGAGCACCAACCAAACATATTTTGTCTGCAAGAGACCCACTTAAAACCAGCAGACACAAGTTTCCTCAAGCAGTATCACATATTCAGGAAGGATAGGCAAGGCAGCACTCGCCCCTCTGGCGGTGTTGCTATTGTAACTCAAAAATCAATCCCATGCCGAAGCATCTCACTTAATGCAGGCCTAGAGGCAGTGGCAATACAAGCATTAATTTTTGGTAAAATAACAACAGTTTGTTCTCTGTACATTCCTCCAGATTATAGGTTATGTAGCGAAAGTTTTGAAAACCTAATTGATCAACTTCCAGAACCATGGCGGCTGGTCGGAGACTTTAATGCACATCATCCATTATGGAGATGTACTAGAACAGACTCCCGAGGTGTGCTAATCGAAAAATTCTTATTGTCCTCTGGATCCTGCCTACTTAACACAAAAGAGCCAACATATACAACATATTACATAACACATACACATCCATAGATTTAGCTATTGGCTCTCCAATGCTCTTAGCAGCTACAGAGTGGGTTGTAATTAACAATCTATATGAAAGTGACCATTTTCCATCTCTGTAAAGTATGCTCCTAATAAAAATGAAAATGCGTCTAATCCTAGAAAGTTTAAAGAATATGCAGCCAATTGGGAGATGTTCAGGGAACACTCATCATTGGCTTGTTCATCAGTTACTGACTTAGGCGTTGATGAAACTCAGCGCTTGATCACGCTGCACATTATAGAGGCAGCAGAAAAATACATTCCACAGACGTCAAGTAAGCCACGAAATAAACGAAGACCCTGGTGGAATGCAGAATGTAAAACTGCCCGTGTACCTCAAAACAGGGTATGGTCGAAACTACGCCTATACCCCACAACCGACAACCTAATAGCGTTTAAGCGTGCAAAGGCAAATGGCAGGCGTGTTGGACGCATTTCCAAGCGAGAAAGCTGGTCATCATTCCTTTCTTCTGTGAACTCTTATCCGGATGCACACAAAGTTCACGACAGGATAAGAGCACTCAAAGGATATAGCACAATCCCAACGCCCCTTGTCAGCACCAGTGGTGACTCTCTTGAACATCAAGCAGACACATTAGGGCAACACTTTGAATACATATTCAGCTCAGCGCACTATACAGATTCCTTTTTGCGGCACAAGGCAAGAGAGGAGAAGAAGCACATACATGATAAAAGACCATCCACAGGAGGATACAATAGCCCATTCACCATGCAGGAGCTGAAGATTGTACTAGACGCATGTGGTAACACAGCACCAGGTCCTGACAGGATCACATATGGAATGCTCAAGCACTTGCATGTGGACACTCTTGAAACCCTACTCTGCCTGTATAATAAAGTATGGGCCACAGGACGCTTTCCTAAAGCATGGAAGGAAGCGATCATCCCCATATTAAAACCCGGAAAAGAACCCACACTTGCTGCTAGTTATCGGCCTATCGCACTAACCAGCTGTTTATGCCAGCTTTTTGAAAAAATGGTTAATCGTCGTCTTCTCCATTTCCTTGAATACAATGGTCTTCTTCATCAAAATCAAGCTGGTTTTAGAGCTGGGCGGTCAACAGCTGATCACCTCATTGCCTTTGAGTCTTATGCAAGGGATGCTTTTGTACATAAACAACATTGTTTATCTGTCTTTTTCGATCTTGAAAAAGCATATGTTACCACTTGGCGCTATGGTATCATCCGCGACCTCTTCTCTCTTGGCATCACAGGGAACATGTTAAATACAATAAGAAGTTACTTGTCTGAACGGACATTCAAAGTTCGTGTTGGCAATGCATATTCAAAGCAGTACATACAGGAAAATGGTGTCCCTCAAGGGGGTGTTCTCAGTTCCACACTTTTCATAGTCAAAATTAACTCTTTAAAAAGCGTGCTGCCAAAAACTATTTTCTGTTCTGTATATGTTGATGACGTCCAGATAAGCTTTAAATCTTGCAACCTGGCCATCTGTGAACGACAGATTCAGCTAGGTGTAAACAAATTGTCCAGGTGGGCTGATGACAATGGGTTTAAATTTAACTCTGAAAAGAGTGTTTTTGTACTTTTCTCTAAGCAGCGTGGCATCAGGCCTGACCCCAACATAGCATTGAATGGTCAGAGCCTAGCCCTTAAAAAGGAACACAAATTTCTTGGCGTAGTTGTTGACGAAAAACTTTCTTTCATTGCCCACATAAAACAGTTGCGACTGAAGTGTCTCAAAGCAATGAATCTGCTAAAAATTATCTCTCACCGGTCATGGGGCACAGACCGCGACTGCCTTCTGAGCCTTCTGAATAGTGTAGTTCTATCACGCATTGACTTTCGCTCCATGGTCTATGGGTCAGCATCATCCTCAGCGCTAAAATTGCTCGATCCCGTGCACCACCTCGGACTTCGCCTCGCCACGGGCGCTTTTCGAACTAGCCTAATTGCTAGCCTTTATGTCGAGGCGAACCGGTGGTCACTGCAGTGAAGGAGACAATTTACTTCTCTAACTTATGCTATGAAGGTACTGTGCCAACTGGATCATCCATGTCGGCGGCTCCTGCTTGACAAAACTGGCATAGCTCTTTTCTCAAGAAAACCATCCCTAACACCACCATACCCAATCAGAGTTACCACGCATATTGAACATCTGGACGTTCCGGTTACCAGTCTTCATACAACTTCCATAAAAGACCTAATTGCCCCTTGGGAAATGCACGGTGTTAATTGTGACCTGTCGTTTCTTGAAGTGGGGAAGCACGCATCCCCTATTGCCATACAGCAGCACTTCATGTCACTTCAGGCAAAGTACACTTGTGATGAATACTACAGTGATGCTTCAAAGTCTGCTCAAGTGTCCTGTGCAGCACATGGACCGCAATTTTCACTTTCAAAAACACTGAACAGCCATACAAGTATATTTACCGCTGAATGCCATGGAATCCTGCTAGCTGTGAGACACATTATAGAAAATAAAATACAGACATCGATCATCTATACAGATTTCCTCAGTGTTGTAACGTCCCTATCCTTTTGGAAGTGGCATAATAAGAACCCAGTCCTGAATTCTCTCTATAACACTCTTATCTCTGCCAATAAACTAGAACTCAAAATTACACTGTGTTGGGTGCCAGGCCACCGCTGTATTCCAGGTAACGAGGCAGCTGATATGCTTGCTGCATCAGCTGCCCTTCGAAACACTACAGACATTGACAACATATCATATCAGAACCTCAAGCCACACATCGAAAACATGATTCAACAACAATGGCAAGAGAAGTGGGACACAGCAACTGAGAATAAACTACACACAATAAAAGCAACAATAGGTAGGTACACTACAGAAAAACGAAACAGATTCAAAGAAATAGCTCTGTGCAGACTGAGGATAGGTCACACATATATAACACATTCATACCTTTTAACAAACTCTCCTGCACCACATTGCCCGAGATGCGGAGACCGACTAACAGTGATCCATGTTTTAATTGAATGTCCGAGACTTCAACAGCAAAGGAGACAACATTTTCCCGAATTACACAAGCAACCCACACATCCGTCCATCTTTCTTGGTGATGACCCAATGTTTTCTTTAGATAGAGTTTTTAAATATTTATTTGAGTAGGCTTTTTATATGGAATTATTCATCAACGTGAGCGTGAGCCCGTTTCTTTTACTTAGTCTTTTTTTTTTACTCGGACCACTATACATCGATATTCAATGTTTTAGGCCCTATACACCACTGTCTTTAGACTACACTCCGAAATAACTTTTAGGCCCTATTTACCACTGTTTTTAAGTTCATCATAAACACCACACATCGGACATTTTATTAACTTCAGTTGATACTTCACCTTGTGTTTGGCGCTCTTTGGCCTAAGATGCCCTTGCGCCAAAAAAAAAAACAGTTCATCATCATCATCACATATTCTACAGCTAAGGAAAATATACAAAGTACGAAAGAGCAAAAGAAGCTACATATATGAATAATGACCACCGTAACCATAACCCGCCGTAGAGTAGTGGTTAAAGTGCCCGTCCTCGACCATGAGGACCGATGTTCGATTGCACACTTGTTAGTGAACTTTATTCATTTTATTATTTTAAATGTAGTCGTGTTATTTTGTATTGTTGCATGCTTTTTCCACCCTGGCGACGCGTTTCTTTCCGGAAACGAGGGCCATAAACAATTCAGGCCATTCCGGTATCAGAGCTCCGTGCGGTTTCATTCCGGACTTTCCAAGGCAGTACAGAAATTTCCTGAAATAGCCCACAATCCTGTATCCCGGATCCTGTACAGTAACCTGTATACGATTTCCTGTACGAATTTTATATAGGATTTTTCAGTAGGGCGCTGATAGACCGGGCTGAGTCGCAAGCTGGTGACCATCTCACTAACTACCATCGGTGGAACCGCATTTATGTCTACCTCGGGTAGGTCGGTGTTTAGGGTCTGCCTGAAACCGGCTGCGATGCGATAGAACGGGTGTGGCTTTTCGGCCTGAGGACCAATATGTTGATCCGCGGTGAAAACTCGACTAGCTGTGCTCATCCAGTAGAGTAAGAGCGATCGCCCCTGGTACCAATAACTATCTAGCAGTGTCGTAACTTAGTCATGAGGACTCGAGCCACTCTTAATGCAAGGCAGCCCAAGCCCTCCTCTGCTAGTCTGTAGGTGCAGGAGGTGGCGCGCGACGAGAACCTTCCCACCATCCCACACGAACGCGCCTATAAATAACGCGAGACGGCCAGCCGTACGGCGCGATAAGACGGCCACTCGTGCCACATAAAATGTGAATACGCACGCCCGAGATTTTACGAACGCGACCCTGGAGTTAAGCGACAACTCGAAGCTCGCGGCGTCAGCGAGCATTCGGTCGTGCGTGAAACTGCTTCTTCCCACGTGAAAGCCGAGTTCCCGCTTCGTTCAAATTGTACTTCATGTACGCGGACCGCGTCCACAAAGGGGACCTCGGCTAGCAGTGAACCCTGCAATGAGCCAAATCGAAGCGCGTGACTATCATGTTCGGCCTATGTTCTATTGGTAATACAGTAGGAATCACCTTGCGCAACAACATTTATGGTATATTCTAGGACACACCCGAATAAAAAAAAACTTCGTTGCAAATTTTTACTCGCTTTCTTCACGTCTTTCCCCACAAGCGTCACATATGATGACTAAGAACAATTTGTTTCTCCTGACGCCCATAGCTGCTTTCAAAAAACATAGATTTTCTAAAGCTGGATCGATAAATTCTTTAACCTGCATCATTCGGGCAGAGGCCTGTGATTGCATGAGCGCCCTGTCAAACATGAGCCTTTAATAACCCCTGTATGGTTTTGCATTCATGCACGTAGGAAGTGCACCATTTTAATTTTAAAGTCGCTTTGATTATGACCATGGAGTGTTCCGACTTCCCAAATGTGTTCTGGTCGTTTATTTTACATATGATTTTATTCCGCCTGTGTCATATTGCCGGGCAACCTTCAAAACTGTATTTGTTGTTTCTTAACAGCCGCCGGCATGCGGCCTTATCACTCTGATTCTGGACCGCGGATCAGTTCGGTATTCTTTGTTTGTTAATGCTCGATATCGCGAGACCCATCTTTATCAGTTTTGTTGTAGCGCAAGGTGCACCGAGATCTGTCTCGAAGATTCCGGCCACTCGTGTGTCTTTCTACAATGTTCATGAGTGTGCTGGTAGCTGTTTGCGACATTATCTAGATTCTTCTGAGCAGCCTTTAAATTGATCGTTGACGAGTGCGGTGGGCATTCTTTGTTCGACGATCGACGAGCACGTTTGTTGATATCGCCGCCACCGACTTTCTTAAGTCAGCCCAATAAAGAGTTTCTTCAATGCAATCACCGACTCTTCGTATGTGTCATAGACCTTGTCACCACGTGATAATATTAATATTGTCACGCCACTGACGACGAGGAAGAATTGTGCTGGTTTGGGAGAAGAAGAGGAGAAAGCATTGGTGCCTGGGGCTAGTAGGCTTCACCTTATCCCACTGCCATATCACTGTAAATAAACATCCCTTTTCTATTTCACCGTAACAACTTGGTGAAAGGTACTCCGCTCAATCCCTAAAGTACGGCGCAGCAAGACCAACTTGAGTTTCGACGCCGCCTTGCTGGACTTCCACCGCTTCCAAGAATCATGGACCACACCGAATCTAACCGTGCCAGCCGCGACGCTGCAAGGCAGGCTGGTGAAAGGCCGGCCCCCTTCAGCTCTGTTCCTTGCCAGCTTTACCGGGAACCACGACCGTTTGTAGGAGAGGATGGTGAGGATGTTGAGAAGTGGCTACTTCGTTATGAACGAGTTAGTCGGTACAACCGGTGGGACCCTATCACCATGCTCACAAATGTAGTTTTCTTTCTAGCTCACACGGCTGTGACTTGGTTCGAGAATAACGAGGACAATTTGACAACTTGGGAACGATTTGCCACCGAGATAAAACAGCATTTTGGTGACTCTGTACCGAGCAAAAAGCGGGCTGAGCAGACCCTTGATCAAAGAGCTCAATTGCCGGATGAAACTTGTACCACTAATACAAAGAGATCCTCAGATTATGCGAATGTGTGAATTCCAGCATGCCCGAAGAAGACAGAGTCGGCCACATTTTGAAGGGCATCGCAGCTGACGTGTACAACGTTTTAATTGCCAAAGACACCCTTGAAACCGTCTCCGATGTTATTAAACATCCGCGCTTTTCAAGCTGTCAAAACCCATCGTATTGCGCCAAAATTTGGGCGGCTGTCCAACGTGCCTACCGTGGCCAGCCTTGATGACCATGCCCAACTAGATCTTCCGTCGACGATCCGGCAAATCGCGCGGGAAGAAATGCTACGGCTCAACCCACTTCCCCTGCACGAATCTGCTGAGATCTCTGTCCAAAGGGTATCTAGACGGCCGGCTTCACCACCACAAGCGATTGCAGTGCAGTCTTTCGCACAAGTTCCTGAAGATGCAGCTTCTATTAACTATCCTCCTATACATTTCGCCAACCGGAAAGCGCTGATGCCTGACGCCACAAGGTATGACGTCGCCTCAAGTGTTCATGGATCCTCCATTAGATCTACCAGGATTCCTGAGCAGTATGAGCATTCAGCCAGACCTAGAACGCGCCCAGCTGTTCCTTGCTCTTATTCCCAACAGCATTTTCTACCTTCCCCGCCGATATGCTACCGCTGCGGCGTCGAAGGTCACATCGCCAGGTACTGCCGCAGTTGGTTCCCTCCTCGCTATAATCGTCCGACGCCTCCAACAGTACCTAACAATCGGCGATACAGTCCCGTCTTTCAGCAATCCAATACTCAGCGGGGGTATTACCGCAGCATCCATAACCCGAATCTCCGCGACCACTCCCCTGCATCTGATAGAAGTGTTACTCCTCCACCCGCCTTCCGTGCGCGTCGTTCTCCATCACCGCGGCGGCGCACCATGCTGCCTCAGCAGGACAACTAATCAGCGCGACCAATGGGGGTGAGGCTGCTGGAAATGTGCTGTGTGCCAACATCCCTCCAACTATAATGCTCAAAAACAAAATTCGTGTGTTTATTGATGGTGTGTATACATTAGCTTTGGTGGATACGGGTGGGACTGTGTCTGTGATGAGTAATCTGTTTAGGCGCTTGTTGGGATGCAAAGTGATGTTTAATATGACCGTGCTTCAACTTTTGTAGTGTGAGGGGAGAGGCGTTGCGGCCACTGGGTCTGTGTAGTGCGCAGGTGAAAGTGGGTGGTGCAATTTTTCAAGCCGAATTCGTAGTCTTACCCCACTCTACGCATGACATCATTTTAGGAATGGACTTCTTCACGTTTTGTGGCGCTACCGTGGACTCCCGAAGTCAAGAGGTCCATTTTGACGGCTCGCATCTGCCGATTCTTAATGAATGAAGACACAGTTTTTAGAATTACCGAAGACACAGTAGTTCCACCTTTGTCTGCCATGTTCGTCCGCTCCACTTCTTGACCAGGTTTCATTTCAGGCCGTGGTGCACCCAGTTCACTCAGCATGCCTGAAGAAAAATGTTATTATCCCTCACTGTATGATCTCCGTGCATCACGGTAGTGCCTCGTTATGGACAACCAATTCATCGCCCGAGCCCGCATTTTTACCAACGGGATTGAAGCTTGCCTCTTGTGGGCCCGATGCGCCCCACGTCGTTGCTTTGGTCACAGATGCTACGAGTGCCACCATACCTCTGCCTGCTAATGAAACGTCGATCTTGCGTATGATCATCGCCGATCTCGGCTCAATTCAACGCCGTACTCTTGTGGATTTTCTTCTACCCTTTTCGCCTATGTTCGACTTTTCTCAAACAGATGGACCGACCTCTCGCCCTGCACCTCGGACCAATCATACCATCGACACTGGTTCGGCTCGTTCCATTCGTCAAAAGCCATATTGTGTGTCCCCATCTGAGCGCAATATCATTCATGAGCAAGTGGAGGACATGCTACGGAAGAAGGTAATACAGGAGTCATCTAGCCCCTGGGCGGCCCCTGTTATTCTTGTGCGCAAGAAAGACGGTTCGTGGCGATTCTGCGTCGATTATCGGCGTTTAAATTCTGTTACGAAAAAGGACGTCTATCCTCTTCCTGGCATAGACGATGCCCTTGACTGCCTCTCTGGTGCGTTCTATTTTTCTTGTCTTGATCTCAGATCTGGCTACTGGCAAATTGCAAAGAACCCTGCGGATAAGAAAAAAACAGCCTTCGTAACGCCAGATGGCCTTTATGAGTTTAATGTTATGCCATTCGGGCTGTGTAATGCGCCAGCCACATTTGAACGCTTTATGGACACAGTTTTGCGCGGCTTAAAATTGGACATTTGTCTTTGCTATCGGACGATGTCGTCATATTTGGGAAATCCTTCTAAGAACATCTGACCGTCTAGTACGCGTCTTGAATTGTCCGCACAACGCCGCCCTAATTCTAAACTCGAAAAAGTGCTGCTTTGGAGAGCGCCAAGCGCTGGTGCTACGACACCTTATCAATGGTGACGGTGTAATGCCGGATCCCCAGAAAACTGCCGCTGTTGAGTCTTTTAAACCCCCGCAGACAGTTTAGGCGCTTTATACATCACTTTGCTGACGTCGCTTACCCATTGACGTGCCTTCTTAACAAAAACTCCACTTTTTACTGGACACCAGACTGCGACGCGTCATTTTGTAAACTGAAGTTTCATTTAATATCGAAACCCATCCTACGTCACTTCGATCCTGCTGCAGTGACAGAAGTCCACACGGACGCTAGTGGAATCGGTCTCGGGGCAGTCCTTGTCCAACGGCACGATGAGCGAGAGCATGTTATCGCGTGCGCAAGTCGTACCCTGAGCAAGCCGGAGCGAAACTACACAGTCACTGAACAACAATGCCTGGCTGTAGTTTTCGCTGTGCAGCGTTTTCGTTCATATTTGTACGGATGGTCGTTTACTATCGTAACTGACCATCATTCATTCTGTTGGCTGCGGAACCTTCGAGACCCATGTGGTCCCCTCGCACGCTGGGCCCTCCGGTTACAGGAATATTACTTTGCCGTAGTGTACAAAAGCGGTAGGCGTCATACAGACGCAGATTGTCTTTCTAGGATGCCAATGACCACGACTGAACCTGACAGCGACGATTTCGGCAATTATATATCGACCCTCGAGCCAGCGTTCCCCGACACGAATGTTTTCAAAACGGAACAGCAAAATGATACCAGTCTGCAGCCTCTCTTTGTCGCCGCCCAAGCCAGCGTACCTACAAGCCGTTTTTGTGTGCGTGATGGCCTCCTATGGAAACAGAGTTATTCGCCTGTCGGCCAGCGATGCCTATTCGTAGTTCCCAAGACACTGTGCACGAACGTATTGCGTGTTATGCATTATGATCCAACCTCTGGGCATTTAGGATCGGTTCGAACACTCCACTGTGCTCAAGAAAGATTTTACTGGCCCAGAATGCGCTCGACGATTGCACAATACGTTTCCAGTTGCAAGCAATGTCAACGCCACAAACGTCCAACTGCAACTCCATCTGGCTTGCTGCACCCTGTGAAGACCCCGACAGCTCCGTTTGATCAAGTAGGCATTCACCTCGTAGGTCCGTTTCCGAAGTCCGTGGATGGAAATCGCTGGATTGTAATCTGTGTGGACTATCTCACACGTTACTGTGAAACCGCCGCTCTTAAATCTGCTACGGCGCATCAGGTGTCGCTTTTCTTGCTGCACTCAGTCATCTCACGGCACGGGCCGCCACGAATTGTCAGCACTGATCGGGGCCGACAATTCACTGCTGATGTTGTTGAAAAGCTCATGCGTTTATGCGCCGTAACGTTCCGACACTCGACGCCATACCATCCCCAGACAAATGGTTTGACTTTGCGCGTCAACAGAACGCTTATCAACATGCTAGCCATGTATGTGGACGCAGGGCTTAAGAACTGGGACGCCATACAACCCTTCATCACGTATGCGTTTAATGCCGCCACGCATGAGACGACTGGGTTCAGTCCAGTTTTCCTGCTCTATTCCAGACCGCCACGCTACTCCCTGGATACTATCCTGCCCTTCACAAGACGTGAGGACCCCTGCCTGGCTGAGACCCTCTGTCGCGCCGAAGAAGCTCGGAGAATCGCTCGATTACGGTCTGGTGCTTCACAAGAACGTTCTAAAGTGCGATACGATGCCAGTCACCGGCGGGTCACGTACTCTGTAGGTGATTTAGTCTGGCTGTGGCGTCCAATTCGCCGCCGTGGCCTACATCAAAAACTCTTGGCCCACTATGACGGCTCATATGTGGTTGTCAAACGCATCAGCGATTTAACTTGTGCAATAGCCCGCCTGACAGCATCGGGTCGCCGGTCTGCCAAAACCGAACTATGTCATGTTGCCCGCTTGAAGCCGTGTCAGCCTCACACGACTAACGAACACGCCCAGAGGGCTTAGGCTTAGTAGGGGGGAAATGTCACGCCACTGACGACGAGGAAAAATTGTGCTGGTTTGGAAGAAGAAGAGGAGAAAGCGTTGGTGCCTGGGGGCTAGTAGGCTTCACTTTATCCCACTGCCATATCACTGTAAATAAACACTCCTTTTCTATTTCACCGTAACAATATGTAGAAATCAATTTGTGCAGTTACTTTCATGTTTTATTCTAGAACATACCCTAATGAAAAAAGCTTGGTTGAGAATGTTGTCCGCTTTTTAGAGTTGATGCGTGCAGGCGTAATTTGTAATGATTATCAAATTTTGTTTCTCACGGCATCCATAGCTGTTTTTAAAATACTTTGATTTTGTAGAGCAGGATCGATAAATTCCATCATTTGCATCATTCGGGCAGAGATTTGATTGCATGAATGCCCTGTGAAGCAAGAGCCTTAAAAGGGATACTACAGACGCCCAAATATGCTATCAAAATCTAATCAACGGCATTTCGTGACATTTTTGCCGAATATCTGGCATAAAAAAATCAAATCACTGCTGAGATATTGTGATAAGAAGGGGAGGTTTCTTTTGTTCCCACCGGTCGAATTCAATATGTTTTCTCCTACTACGTTGTAGGGTAGAATGACGCACACAGAGGCACAAGAGGAGACTCCGTGATTGCTGGCGCGGTGTGGCCCGCAGCGGCCGACCGGTTAGCACACCTCAGGGGCCAACATGCAACAGCGTACTCGCAATCGACCATCACCTCACAATAAGGGACGGCCACAGCCGAAATAAACAAACCGTTGAAGAGTGTAATTTACCGAGCGATGGGCCCCTAAAGGAAAAAAAACAGAGCGCTTGTAATTCCTGATACCTTAAGTGTTTCTCAAGCTTTCGCGCTCCTTCTTGCACTGTGTATTAAGAAACCGAGCCCTCGATCATCGTTACGTTTCCTGGCATGTTTACATACAAAGAAGACTTAGTTATCAGCAAAATACTGTCCTAGTTTCGGCGCTTGTCAATTTTGAAGCTTCGTCGCAATTTTGTTCTTGAAGGTTTGTGCTACAGCTCCGTGTTCAGCGAAAATTACATCCACTGTAGCAGAGCACGATAGAAGAGCCGGCGGTCCTAAATTTTCCAGCGCTGTGAAATTCCACTTGTTGAAATGATTCCAGTGCACAATATAGTGCGCATAGGCATCCAGAACATTGGTTGCAAGTCGTGACACCAGGCAACATGCTTCGATGGTCAAGAAGTTTTAATATTTAGACTGCCAGCAATGGCCTGTATACCTCGAAACATGAAGTTCCTTTATGAATACGGCCCTGACGTAATATGCAGAAATATTTCCCAGCTTCCTATGTGTCGGCGTGGCCGAGTGGTTAGCGCGGAACGTTACGGAACGTTAGCGCGGAACGTTATGGGGAAATATGGGAGAGATCGCCCTGCAGTGGGTAATGTCAGGCTGCTGCTGCTGCTGCTGCTGATGATGATGATAATGATGTTACGGAACAAGCAGTAGTGAGTTCGAATCCCGCTGGTGGTGTTGCGTTTTTTTCTACAAATTGATGTTTTTAGCTTTTTAATGTATTTTAGGTGGTTCGTTATTTTTTAATTTCTATCCGAGGCCCTTTATTTCGTTCGGCGACCAGCGAAATAGGCAAGGGTGCAATAGCGTAAAATATCATTTGGAGTAAGATCAACGCTCTGCTTTGTATGAGCGGCAAGTATGCCCGTTTTGTTTTCAGTTCAGTTGAGTCGTTCAGTCGTATCCGACTCTTCGTGACCCTATGGACCATATCTCGCCACGCTTTCTGGTCTCTCACTATCTTCCTAACATCACATAACTTCATCTGCAGTGCCTCGAGGATGCCATCTAACCATCGCGTTCGCTGCCTACCCCCTCTCCGGCGACCCTCAACCTTTCCCAACATCAAATATTTCTCCAGCGACTCCTCTCTTCTCATCAGATGGCCAAAGTAGCTGCGCTTTAACTTTAGAATTTGACCCTCCAATGAGCAGTCAGGGTTTATGGTCGACAATATCGACTGATTTGATCTTCTGGCAGTCCAAGGAACTCTCAAGAGTCTTCGCCAGCACCACAATTCAAACGCGTCAATTCTTCGGCGGTCAACCTTTTTCACAGTCCAACTCTCGCATCCATACATCACAACTGGAAAGACCATAGCACGAGTTATACGGATCTTGGTTGGCAGACTAATGTCTCTGCTCTTTACTAGGCGGTCAAGGCTAACCATTGCTCTCTTTCCCAGAAGCAGGCATCCCCTAATTTAATGACTGCAGTCTCCTTCCGAGGTAATCTTTGAGCCCAAGAAGAGAAAATCTGTCACAGCTTCCACTTCTTGTTCATTGATGCTCCAGGACTTGACAGGACAAGACGCCATGCTCTTTGTCTTTTTATTGTTCAGTTTAAGCCCAAACTTCTCACTTTCTTCTTGGACGCGCATCAGAAGTCTCTCGAGTTCCGCTTCTCTTTCTGCCATTAAAGTGGTATCATCCGCATATCTAAGGTTGTTGGTACGTTTTCCAGCAATCTTCTCTCCAGCTGAAGACTCGTCCAGAGCGGCCTTCCTCATGATGCACTCTGCATATAGGTTATATAGGCAGGGCGACAGCATGCAGCCTTGCCTCACTCCTTTCTTAGTCGGAAATCAATCAGTAAGACCATGCGCAGTTCTGACTGTGGCCTTTTATCCTTCATACAGGTTCCTGAGGTGACAGATGAGGTGAATTGGAAATCCCATCTCTTGGAGAGCTTGTCATAATCTGCTGTGATCTACGCAGTCAAGCGCTTTCGCACAATCAATAAAGCAGAAGTAAATGGGTTTCTGGAACTCTCTTGCTTTTTCCATGATCCAGCGAAGGTTGGCAATTTAGTCTCTAGTTCCTCTGCCCTTGCGAAACCCAGCTTGCACGTCCGGAAGCTGCCGATCCACATACTGCTGCAGCCTTCCTTGGAGGATTTTCAACATCACCTTGCTAGCATGCGAAATAAGCGCGATCGTGCGGTAGTTGGAACAATCTTTGGCACTGCCTTTCTTTGGAATGGCGATGTAAACTGACCTCCTCCAATCCTGTGGCCACTGCAGGGTTGTCCAAATATTCTGACATAATGTATGCAGAATGTAACAGCATCATGGTTGAGGTTTTGAAGCAAGTCAGCTGGAATGCCATCAATTCCGCTAGCTTTGTTCTTAGCAAGGCTGGCTAAGGCCCATTCAACTTCCGTCTTTAGGATGCCCGGCTCGAGATTAGTAATCACAACCGTCTTATGTTCGGATTGCACATTCGGGTTCTTCTTGTACAGTTCTTCTGTGTATTCCTGCCACCTCTTCTTTATCTCGGAGGCTTCATTGAGGTCCTTGCCTCGTTTGTTCTTTATCACGCCCAGCTTAGCACAGAAGCTCCCTCTGATATCTTTGTCTTATACAGAGCTCTTGTGTTCCTCAATTGGCTGTTGTCAACTGCTTGTCACTGTATGCTCAGGATGGCATTCTTATCGCTCCTTCCTATTTTCTGAAAATCCGCATTGAGAACCTTGTATCTTTCTCTTTCCCCCATAACCTTTGCCATCCTCCTTTCCTCAGCTATTTGCAAAGCCTCTTCAGATAACCAGTTTGCTTTCTTGCATTTCTTTTGCTTTGGAACTACCTTAGTAGCAACTTCTTGTATTATATCACGAACATCAGTCCACATCTCTTCGTGCTCTCTGTCTTCTAGATCTAATTCTTGAAATCGATTCCTGACATCCACAGCATATTCTAATGGAATTTGATCCAGATCATACCTGAAAGGCCTTCTAGTTTTCTGCGTTTTCCTCAATCGAAGCTTAATTTTGGCATCAAGAAGCTGATGATCGGTGCCACAATCGGCCCCAGGACTTGTTTTTACTGTTTGTATAGCGCTTCTCTATTTCTGCCGGCAAAGAATATAATCAATCTGATTCCTGTACAGACCGTCCGGTGAAGTCCAGATGTACAGGCGCCTCTTGTGCTGTTGAAAATGAGTATTCGCTATGGTCAGGTTGTTTTCTTGACAAAACTCTACTAGTCTCTGCCCAGCTTCATTTGGCTCGCCAAGACCGAACTTGCCTATAATTCCGGATATTTCTTCACTGCCGACCTTAGCATTCCAGTCTCCTATGAGAAATACGACGTCTGATGATGGGGTGCGGCCTAAAAGACATTGTAGGTCTGCATAAAATCTCTCAACGTCAGCTTTTTCAGCAGTAGTGGTCGGAGCATAGACTTGGATCACTGTTATGTTGAAAGGGTGACCTTGGATCCGAAGTGAAATCATTCGGTCGTTTTTGAGGTTGTACCCTAGCAATGCTTTGTCCATTCTTCTGTTTACTATGAGAGCGACCCCATTCCTTCTCTTGGATTCGTGCCCACAACAAAAGACATAATGGTCGCCGGAGTTACATTCTCCCATTCCGGTCCACTTGAGCTCGCTGATACCCAAGATATCAATGTTCAATCTGTCCATTTCTCGCTTGACGACATCCAGTTTACCTTGCGTTATAGATCTTACATTCCATGTTGCTATGTGATATTTCTCCTTGCAACATCGGACTTTCCGGTCACTTCCCGACACATCCACAACTGAGCGTCCTTTTGGCTTTAGCCCAGCTGCTTCATTCGTCCTGGAGCTACTAGGAATCGCCCTTTGTTCATCCCCAGTAACATGTGGGACGCTTTCCAACCTGGGGAGCTCATCTTCCGGCGCCATATCTTTAATGGTATTGTGACTGGCCATATGGTTGTCTTGGCAGGAAATACTGGAGTGGGTTGCCATTACCTTGTCCAGTGAATCACATTTTGTCGGAACTCTCTGCCGTGATCTGTCTATCTTAGGTGGCCCTACACAGCAGAGCTCACGACTTCATCGAGTTTCGCAAGCCCCTCCGCCACGACAAGGCAGTGATCCATGAAGCGGCCGTTTTTTTTTTACATGCCTGCAAATAGCACGTTGAAGCTTTTGTTGCCACAGTATGTGGGTCAGATGTGCCATGATTTAGTAAAAAATAGCATGATAATGCGTTTTTCCTTTGGCACTAAGCATATGTATGCTATTCGTCGCGTATGTAGCCGCACTCGAGCGGTCAGGTCAGGGTTAACGGGAGATCGCAGTCGAAGGGCGACGGCAGTGATATGTTGGCACAGAAGTGTGAACGAAGGAGCGTGTCGGCGGCAGCGGATTTCGCTCACTCCCGCCTCCAAGTGCTGAAATGTGAAGTAGTCAGGCGCATCTGCTGCTCCGAGCTCGTATTTAAGGCACCGCAGGTAAAAAACTAAACTATCCAAGCGCGCACGAAGTGCCTGAGCCGGAACATAACCGAAACTGAATTGGAAGCCTGTGGCACCTCCAAGCATATTTTTGTATTGGCCTTGCAACGTTTACGTTGTCTTTTCGCCGTCGTTTAGGTATGATAAAAGCATGTTATCATATTCGAGATAAATATTACTACCGCATTCAAACGAGCAACGTAATTCCAATTCGTCAGCCTTTGGGATCACTAGCGCGTCATGTGATTTGTAGTTGCGTGTCCCGGCCGTTTCGGCGGTGGCGGCGATACCTGCATTTCTGTTCTTTTTTTACTATCTTATAACAGCTGTTTTCAAAAGGAGTGGAGATTTTAAAATCAGGAAATGGCTTTCTATCGATGCAAGCCCACTTCATTTTTTTCTCTTTAGTGTCCCTTTATTAACCATTGTATTAACCACTGTAAAAGGAGGAGGGGACGCAGCAACGTGAGCATAATTCGGCGCTCAACGAGGTGCAGGAGGGTCAGGTGCGACAGGGTGGGTGATAGTTGCCAATTTAATGATGGTGCGGAGGCTAGCGTCATTAGGAGAAGAGTGATCACACCCGTGCCGGCAGAAAGGGTTCAAGGCTTGGAGCTCCTAGCGGATTATCGCTCGAATTAGGGCTCGTAGATCGAAGTCAGTATGGGGGGGGGGGGGGGGCAGTAGAGAAGCCGGGCTGCAATCAGGAGGACTGCAGCTGTTTGAGGCGTTGACAGGTCGTAATAGTGGAATCAACACTTGATGCATTCTGGGCAAGTAGGGTGTTATAAGCCACAGAATTGATTCCTTTCAGGACATGGTGCACGCGTTCAGGTTCAGGCATGGTGGGACTAATACGCCGGCAAAGTGGAAGTATGACCTCTATCTAAGACGCATACCACTCATCGGGACCTTGAAGACGGGAAGCGAGCTTGTTCCTCGCGATCTCAGTCCGAACTGCTGGTTCGGCGAAGTATTGGCGGAACTGCTGTTTGAAGGTGGGCCAGTTAGTGGTGATAAACAAATCGCGGTTGATAAACCAATTTCTGGCGACCTCAATAAGATAGAAGAAACGTTGAGGAATTTTAAAGCGTCATCCCACCGGTTGTAGGCACTGCAGCGTTCATAAGTGTCAAGCTAGTCATCCACGTCCTAGTCGCGACGACCGGCGAACAGCGCCGGGTCGCATTGTCGTGTGGGCACAGTAGGCACAGCGGGAGGCGGCGGTGCAGCCGAGGTAGAGGGTCCGGGCCGGGTCGAGACTGCTCTCGGTTGACATAACGATGGTGGTTGTTGCCAAACGGCGACCGGAACGTAGCTCCAGCGAGAGGCAGGGCACAAGACAGCAAGGGGATCAAATTTCACCTCCACCACTTGTGAATGAAGTCGTGACGGCAGGCAAGGTACGCCGTGTCAGCGTTTTAATCTGATGGTGAACCCAGGCGCGTGCTGGAGCCGGCGCCGCGGGACGATTACGATGGTATATACGAACGAAAGAAGATTATGGTATGTACAAATGAAAGATGATCCGTGGAAGGTTCACAGTATGTTTTTGCCTTAGTGCACATCAGCAGTGTACCTTTGAAATTTAAGGTCGCTTCCTACATTATGACCTTGGACTGTTCCCGCTTTCCAAAAGTGTTCTAGTCGTTCATTTCTCAAATCATGTTTGGCTTTTGTCATACTATTAATATATTACAAATCATTGTCATGTTGTTAACATAGTGTTAATTCATCTTCAGCAATAAGTTTTAGGTTTTATTCTAGAACACACCCGAAGAAAAAAAAACTGTTAGAGAATTTTATCCACTTCAAGTTGATCCCTACAGTCATCATATGTAACGATTAAGAACCTTTTGTTTCTGACGGCGCCCACAGCTGCTTTCACAAAATTTCGTTTATGCAGTGAGATGGATAAATGCTGTCATTTGCATTATTCATGCAGATATCTGTGATTGCATGAGCGCCCTGTCAAGCAAGAGCCTTTAATACCCCTGTATTCTTTTTGCATTACTGCACGTAAGAAAGGCACCTCTTTAATTTCAAGGCCAACACTATATAAACCATGATTGTGTTCCCAGTTTCAAATTCTGTCCTGGTCGTTCATTTTACAATCACCATTTTCGGCCTTTGTGATATTGTCAATATAGTGAGAATCGCCTGTGCGATAACATATATTTTTGAACACACACGCATAAAGAAAACTTGGTTGAGTTTTTTATCCGCTTTCTTCAGGTTGATCAGAGCAGGCGTCATGTATTATAATTAACAACATTGGGGTTTCTCACGGGCGCAATGCTGCTTTCCCAAAGTTTGATTTTATCAATCGTGGTCGATAAATACCGTCACTTGCGTCATTCGGGCACAGATCTGTGATTTCATGAGCTCCCAGTCAAGCACGAGCCTTATAACCACTGTATGCTTTTTGCATTACTGAACATCAGAAGTGCACCCTTTGTATTTTAAGGTCGCTTCGATTATGACCTTGTACTGTTCCCGCTTTCCGAAAGTGTTCTGGTGGTTCATTTTACAATAAATATTTTCGGCCTTTGTCATATTGTTAGTTTACTACGAATCACATTGTGCAGCAGCAGTTTTGTTATATTGTAGAACAGATCCGAATAAAAAAAAATCGAGGACACTTTGGCGACTGAAGGGATGAAAGGCCAAAGTCAGAGTGCTGCATTCCGCTACTCGACGTTTGCGCGTGTAGCGATGAATGTTGCTACGAATATAGTGAGTGACTACTCTTTTGCATTTTGCAAGTGCATTTATTTAATGAATTCTGCTTAGAAGCGACGAGATCGCACTCTTTGTATCTTCGCAGGTATTCTACGTTTACAGTTGTGTGGTTGATATTACCTGTTGCGCGGCATTAATTATTAAGTATGGAAGTTTGTACTCAACTAATGCTAATTTGTATTTGTTAGGTAATTAGTCAGTAATTAGTGGTTAGTAAGTGGTGATTAGTAATAAAATATGTATTTAACCCTTAACAAAAATAATGACAAATAAGAAATTAGCAAATAATACATTAGCCATTATTTTTTGCGAATCATTGATTAGCATATGGCCATATAAGGCGGGCATTGGCGCATACTGTGGTGGTGCTCTGTGATTGGTCGAGACCTCCATGACGTCATCCCGTCTCAACCAATCTGAGCCGCTGCAAAAGCTTGACGCTTTTGGTGACGACACCGATGAGGAAATAAAGGCTTTCCCTTAAAACTTGGTTGAGGATTTTATCTGCTGTCTTCAAGTTGATCCGAACAGGCGTCATAGAAAAAGGGCACGGCAGCTGGGCTCGCGCACAGATGGATAACCCGCTTGTCGTCCTCGAGCAGATCATCGCCAGCCTGCTGGTGATACCGTCGTGAAGCGAACAACCACGTCAGCACTTCTAGTACGAACTTGTTCATGTACTATGGAACGACAATTTTTCAACGCCCCTGGTCCTACGATCTACGAATGGATTTCGTCACCTAGCCTCGCCAACTACTAGCGGCAGCGACAGTGTGGTCTTCAAGCCATGCTTAGCGACGCTGCAAGCTTCCTTGGCTATAAAAGCCGTCAAAGAAGGATTTCAGACCAAAGGGCAAGGCAGATGGGCTTGCGCACAGATAGATACCCGCTTGTCTTCTTCGTGCAGGTAAGAAAGCCGTTTGGGAAATGTTTAGATCTAGCGAGTGTTGCCTTGTTGTGCTGCCGTGCAATGCGGTACTTGTTGATGCAGTGTGCGATGTGGTGCATATATTGAAATTGTTGCTGCTTGCGGGTGACGTTAAGACAAATCCTGGGCCTGATATGGTAGAACGTTTTCAACAGCTACGACAGATTGCCGATGACATAAAAACAATAAAAGAAGAAAGGTTAACATCAATAGACACCAAACTAGAACGCCTTACTCTCCTGAAAGACAAGCTTTCGTCATGTACTGAGCATGTTGCAAATCATCAGCAGGTCATAATATCTCTGGAATTAAAAGTAGACGATTTCGAGAATCGCTCCAGAAGATCGATAGTTATAATTTATGGCATGCCTGAAGAGGAAGAAGAAAATAGCGACTCGCTGGAGAGAACTGTGAATCAAATAGTTGTCTATGAATCCCTAAAACTGGGAGAAGTTGCAATAGAACGTAATCACAGACTAGGTAAACCAGGAGAAAACAAAAGAAGGCCTATAATTCTGAAGCTTCTAGATTTCAGGGCCAAAACGAAGATTTTGCGCAATTGCCACAGATTAGAGGGCACCGAGTTTACCGTAAGTGAAGATTTTTCGCCTCGTGTGCGCGAAATAAGAAAAAAGCTTCAGAAATACGGGAAACCAAGAAAAGATTGCGGCGAAATAGTGTCGCTGGTTTACGACAAACTAACGATAAACGGTGAATTGTACTTTTGGGACAAAGAAAAATATGAAGTGTCACCAATTGCAGCTCATCCAGTTCCACCTTCACTAACC
The DNA here is from genome assembly GCF_055883805.1 of Amblyomma maculatum. Taxonomy (NCBI): domain Eukaryota; kingdom Metazoa; phylum Arthropoda; class Arachnida; order Ixodida; family Ixodidae; genus Amblyomma; species Amblyomma maculatum. The sequence continues at coordinate 108,328,014 of NC_139353.1, read as the reverse complement.
GGGGCAAAGAACAAGAACACATGTACACGGGCTCTACGCTCGCGCCGACCACAACGTCCCAAATAACTTTTGTGAGCAATAATGCGTGTAGTATTATCAATAAGTTCGGTCCCTTGGAATCTTTATTATTATGTTTAAAGCCAGAATTTATGGCTATAACAGAAACTTGGCTGACAAGAGAAATGAAAGACTTTGAAGTAATCTCCCCAACTACCTCACTGCACGCAGGGACAGGCTGACGCGAGGCGGAGGCGTGGCATTAGTGATTAGAAAAGATACACATTCATTACGTTACGTGAAGTTGAGGGGGTAGAACCAATTTTTTGCAAACTCTGGTTTTCTGATTCTGTCATCTTTGTGGGTTGCGTCTATCTTAGTCCTTATTCTGATCCTATCATACTTCATTCATTGTGTACGTATATGCAACATCATGTTAAGGGGGCGAGACTAATACTTTTAGGGGATTTCCATCTTCCTGATATTAACTGGACTACACTGCACCATACTTCAGCTTGCCCTGATGTTTTTGATATGCTTTCTTTTAATCCTCGCAAATTGTAACAGAACCCACACGTGTGCAAGGAACCAGCTCTAACATTTCAGATTTTCACTTTTGCTGCCAAGATACAAAGGTTGAAATTTTAAATGGCCTGTCTGACCACAAACTACTAATGTGTTTTCTCCCGCATCACCATAATGCCCCTTGTTTGCCATCTACAATAACGTACCCAGACTATAAAACCGAGCTGACGACACTATCATACTTGATACTTTATCATACCAACCAACATCATTTCCGCAACTGTCAGATGACACAAAATACTGACATACAAACATTGTGGCAGAGATTCAAAAACATTGTGTCATATTGCGTTACTAAATATGTGCCTACCAAGACTAAGAGAATACGCAAACGTAATCCATGGAAGATTCGAACCGCAGTTTATGCCAAGCGAAAAGTTTGACGGCTGAAAAAAAGTGCAGAAGCGCCATCCATCACCAAAAACAATTGAAAAATTAACCTCGACCATCACTGATTTAAAATAAAAAAAACAGCTAAAACATTTTACTTTACTAATACGCTGACTCGTTTCTTAAAAGATGCTCCCCAAACGTTCTGGCGTTCCCTGAATCCTAAATCATGAAAAGAAAACCAAGCTTCTCCAGAGGAAAACGGAAATATTGCCACCACGCTGAATAACTACTCTACTTCTACTTTACCTATAGACAACGGGAATAAGCCTCGAACTAGTTTTTGCTCAGGAAATAATTTAGAACCTCTTACTGTAACAGAAGCAGGAGTCCTAAACCTTTTATTAAACTTGGACACAAAGAAAGGATCAGGCCTGATGGAATCTCTAACATTTTCTTGCGTAGATATGCCGAATGGATAGCAAAATTTTTAGTGATGTTTTTTTTAACAAGTCATTGTCATCTCACACCCTTCCTAATGAATGAAAAATATCTATAGTGACACCTATACACAAAACAGGAAGCAAATCAGATCCCTCAAATTTCAGACCAATTTCACTAACAAGCACTGAATGCAAGTTACTAGAGCACATTATCTTAAAGCACAGGACAACCTAGTTAGAGGAAAGTCATATTTTAACACCTCTTCAGTACGGCTTTCGCAAAGGAGTTTCTACACTCACACAACCAATCGAACTTATACATCACATATCCTTCGCTATTCATCAGCAGAAACAAATCGACCTCATTTTCTTAACTTTTCGAAAGCTTTCGACCGCGTATCACATTCCAAACTTATTATGAAACGTAATGCAAACTTTGGAGCTGGCCCTGTAGTAGATTGGATTGTTGATTATTTGACTAACCGTACTCAATTCGTCGAAACTAACATTGCTACATCCGAAACAGCTAATGTTACATCCGGTGTACCTCAAGAAAGTGTTCTAGCCCCAGTATTATTTTTAATTGTTATAAACGACTTACGTACTACTATTTCTCAAAATATTAAACTTTTTGCCGATGACTGTGTACTTTACCAGGAAATTAACTGCGTCAAGGACTACATAGCTTTAAATAACGCTTTAAGAGCAGTGACCAAGTGGTGTAAAGATTGGCAGATGAATATTACGTTAAAAAATCAGTTTATTTATCCGTAACCACAAAGATACAGCAATCACATTTTCAGTACGCATTCAACAACATTCCTCTTGATTCGGTGTCCGAATATAAATATTTAGGCATGACTCTGACCTCAGACGGGATTCTCATGTTAACAGTGTCACATCAACCGCTTTAAAACAATTATTTTGTGTTAACAGACGCCTCAAACTAGCCCCATCGGAAACAAAGCTACTTGCGTATGAAACATATGTCAGACCAATTCTAGATTATGCTAATGTTGTTTGCTTTCCTTTCACTAACAAGCTTATTAAACAAATAAAAGCAGTGCAGAGGAAGGCGTTCAGATGTATATTTATTAAACACAGGTTTACAGACTTACCAACAGAACTACTCAAACACGCAGGACTACTAACCCTTCAAAACAGAGCAAAACTAGCGCGCCTTAAAACCATGTACCAACTCATACACAATCACTTAAAAGTCGACACTTCAAGATACATACCAAAATCACAAACGCGACAAACACGTAATAATCACACTGTAGAGAAGACAAAGAACGGAAAACGCTGCGGCATCGCCATTACCATTGCTTGTCTCCGACGCCCACCTCTCGCGCTGAAGCTGTGCCCTGCGGCTGGTAATTCGACCCTGCTGTGCCCGAATTACTGGCAGCGCTAGACGTTCAAACCAACTATTAAATCCACATGTCACTTGGTGGAGGTCAATCTGATGTTCCCTGTACCCATCTCGCCCTGGAACTTCGCAGCAGAACGTTGACTACCCCAATGACGGAGCCGACTTCATTGCACCTATCTCCACCCGTCACCTGCACAGGTGCGCTTCGTCAACGGGACCCCGCTACCTTCAGTGGAAGCAGCGATGACGACGTCGGCGATTGGCTGACCACTTACGAACGGGTCAGCCGTAACAATAACTGGGACGACAATCGTAAGCTCAATAATGTAATCTTTTACTTGAGCGACGTCGCTAATCTATGGTTTCGAAACCACGAGTCGGACTTTACCACCTGGACGAATTTCAAGACCAAATGTTCTAATGTCTTTGGCCGCCCCGCCGTCCGAAAACTCCGCGCGGAACAGCGTCTTCGGTCGCGACTGCAGCTGCAAGGTGAAACATTCACCAGTTACATTGAGGACATTGTTGATCTGTGTCGTCGTGTTGACCCGACCATGACTGAGGCCATTAAGATACGTCATGTGCTCACAGGAATTGATAACGGCGCTTTCAACATGCTCATAGCGAAAGGCCCCACAACGGCCAAGGAAATCTACGACCTCTGTCAAAGCTACGACGAGCTCCGAAAGGAGCGTGTTTTGATTCGCCAGCCTCATACATCACTCGATGGACTAGCCGCGGAGAGGGAGTCATCTAGACTCTCTGACGACATCAAGGCTTTTGTACGCCAGGAGGTCGCGCGACAACTGTCCCTGCAGCCATATGTTAAGGACTCCTCCCCACCTGGCCTTGTTCCGGTGCTTCGCCGTGCAATCAAGCAGCATGTGTCTGAAGTCGTCCCTAATCCTGCTCGGCAATCAGCTCCGGTCGCACCTTCAATGCCGTTCCCCACGCCCACAATTTCATCGTCCGGCGTTGCGCCACTGAGCTACGCTCCAGCATTCGCGCGGGCTCCTCCTCAAGTATTGCGTCGCACGTATGCCGAAGTCACTTCAAGTCCACCTTTTGAGCCAGCATATGCCTATGCTTCGCCCCCCCCCCCCCCATGCGGTCGGCATCAACAGCTTTTGCTCCCCTCCCTTGCTTCCGACACGATCTCCATGGCGCACTTCAGACAACAGGCCTATTTGCTACTACTGCGGCATCCCTGGGCACACTATGCGCTACTGCCGGCGCCGAATAAATATGGCCTTTGCTGCACGGCCTGCGCCACCTTATTTCACCCCCCAGTTCCCAGTCCCATCGGATCCTCCAACAGCACCCCTGATCCTCCGGACTTCCTCCCTCGTCGTTCGCCATCACCACGTCGCCACTCCATTTCGCCAAAGCGCCGACAACCCGCTAACCAGCCGGAAAACTAACCGCCGCAGTTCGCGAGGCCCGAACTGCGTATTCGACAGAATTTCAAATTCATCGTCTTAATCCCGCGAATGTTATTCCTGTCATCGTTGAAGGTGCTCATACTCTTGTGCTCGTCGACACTGGTGCCGCTGTATCAGTTATCAGCCAAAAACTCTGCCGCTCCTTCCGAAAAGTGACTACGCCTATCGAGGGACTATCGCTTTGTACCGCATCCGCTCACAGTATAAAACCGACAGCCATCTGCACTGCTCGCGTCGTCATTGCTGCAGCCTTGTACATCACTGAATTCGTCGTTCTCCCCACATGTTCTCATGACGTCATTCTCGGCTGGTATTTCCTGTCCCAGCATCATGCTATCATTGACTGCGCCAGTCCTCAAGTAGAGCTCATTGAATCGAGTGATGCATCGCCTGATGCCTTGCTCCACGAGCCGAGTCCTCGTTTTCAACCAAACTCCTCCTACCTCATAACGCAACCATCCCACCCGTTAGCGCTGTTCTGGTTCCCCTTACTATCTCTTTTACTACCGCCACGACAGTCCTCTTTGTGCCCTCTAACGTTGTCTGCGCCGCCGCCACTTACCGCTGCCGTTTGCCGTCCTTGACATCAACAACGGCGCTAGCACACTTCTTGTAGCCAATCCTCTTGCGTCTCCAGCTAGTGTGATCGAAGGGGAGTGCCTCGGCCACATCCAGCCCGTGGACCCTCTGTTCGCATTTGCTGATCTGTCATTCCCTGTTTACCAAGTCGACGCCTTGACCCCAACTCGTGTGGCTTCCGATCCGGTACAGCGGGACCTTTTTGACCATTCTGTGGACAGCGCTCTAGAGCCGCGCCACCGCGAGCCACGTCTTGACCTTCTACACCAATTCCGCTCCTCCTTCGACATCCCGCAATCTTCCTTGGGCCGCACGACAACCGTTTCCCACCTCATCGACACTGGCGCTCATCCGCCTTTCCGTCAGCGGCCGTATCGTGTGTCCCAGACTGAGCGCCCTGTTATTGCTCAACACGTCGATGACATGCTGCAGCGCGGAGTAATTAGAGAATCCTGTAGCCCATGGTCGTCTCCTGGGGTCCTAGTTAAAAAGAAGAATGGCTCCATGCGGTTTTGTGTTAATTATTACCGCCTCAACAAAATTCCTCGTCGTGATGTGTACCCCCTCACACGAATCGACGATGCCCTAGACTGCTTGCAAGGCGCAGAATTTTTTTCCTCACTCGATTTACGCTCCGGGTACTGGCAGGTGCCCATGGCAGATTCGGATCGTGCTAAGACCGCCTTCATTACTCCAGAGGGACAATACGAATTTAATGTTATGCCATTCGGACTCTGTAACGCCCCAGCCACATTTGAAAGAAAGATGGAAACTGTACTGCGCGGCCTGAAATGGAACATCTGTGTATGTTACCTCGATGATATCGTCTTTTCACCCACTTCCCGACCCACCTGACTCGACTTCGACAGGTCTTAACCTGCCTAAACCGCGCCGGTCTTTAACTGAACCTCAAAAAGTGAACTGAACCTCAACTGAACTTTCTGAAACCGACCACTTTGAAAGAACTGCAAAGCCTCGTGGGCCTCAGCTCGTACTTTCGTCGTTTTGTTCGGAATTTCGCAACCATCATAGCCCCCCTTACACAGCTCTTGAAAGGCACTCTTAACCTCTCCTCTTGGTCGCCAGCCTGCGATGATGCATTCGCGACACTGCGCAATTTTCTGACGTGACCGCCAATCCTTAGCCATTACGACCCTACTGCACCTACAGAAGTTAACACCGATGCCAGTGGTGTCGGCGTCGGCGCCGTCCTCGCCCAGCGCAAGTCTGGCTTCTCCGAATACGTTGTCGCCTACGCAAGCCGTGCTCTTACCAAAGCCGAGTCCAACTACTCCGTTACCGAAAAGGAGTGCTTAGCAATCGTGTAGGCTGTAACGAAGTTCCGCCCTTACTTATACGGCCACTCCTTCGAGGTAGTTACAGATCATCACGCTCTCTGCTGGCTCGCGTCTCTCAAGGATCCGTCTGGCCGTCTCCGGCGCTGGGCTCTCAGGCTTCAGGAATACGACATCCGTGTAGTGTACCGCTCTGGCCACAAGCAAACTGACGCCGACGCTCTTTCTCGGTCACCGTTGCGCTTGCCTAACTCATCGTCCCCTCCTCAAGGATCCTTGTCAGCACTCACCATTGAAGATATGCCTTTCGAGCAACGATAAGATCCTTGGGTTTCTAACCTTCTAGATATCCTTTACACTACTTCTGAGGCTACGCATCCTCGGGCACTCCGCCGACAGGCCTCCCATTTCACCATTCGGGACGGCCTTCTCTACCGAAGGAACTACAACTCAGACATCAGAACGTGGCTTCTTGTCATTCCGCGCCAACTCCTCTCCGAGGTTTGTGCCCACCATCACACTGACCCACAAAGCGCTCATGCCAGCGTCCTGAAAACCTATGATCGAATTCGTCAGAGGTACTACTGGCGGGAATGCACAATTCTGTACGCCGCTACATTCGCTCCTATACCACCTGTCAACAACGCAAGATTTCTCGGCACCCCACTGGCCTTCTCCAGCCTTTATCGTGACCAACTCGCCCGTTTTATCGCGTGGGAATCGACCTTTATGTCCCGTTCCATGCAGTGTCGCTGGTAATCGATGGGTCATCGTCGCCGTCGATCACCTGTTCCGTTACGCCGAGACTGCTGCTCTTCCCGCGGCGGCAGCCCGAGAAGTAGCCCATTTTCTTCTGCACTACTTCATTTTTCGACACGGCGCCCATCGCGAGCTAATGAGTGATAGAGGTCGTGTCTCTTTCCGAGGTAGTCCATGAGCTTCCGTCTTCTTGCAAATTGATACATCGGGCTACAACTGCGTACCACCCGCAAACAAACGGCCTCACGGAGCGCTTTAACCGTACGCTTGGGGACATGCTCGTAATGTATGTTACATCTGAATCTGGAAGCGCCAACTGGGACCAGGTACTGCCATTCGTAACGTTCGCGTACAACACTGCCACCCAAGCAACAACTGGTTGTTTGTCCTTCTTTTTCTTATACGGCCGTGAACCATCTTGTACTCTGGACACAATTTTGCCATACCATCCAGATACCTCTGAGTACAGTACTTTGTCAGATATTGTCAGATATTGTACAGAAGGCCGAGGAATGCCGTCAGCTAGCTCGCACGTTTACCTCCAACACTCAAGGCTATCGCAAAAATCAGCATGATAGCGATAACCCTACTCTCACGTTCCTGGCCGACAGCTTCGTTTGGCTATGCGTTCCTGCCACCAGCAAACTAGAAACCAAATACCACGGACCTTATCGCGTCTTGGAACGCACATCCCCTGTGAACTACTTCATCGAGCCAGTCACGCTGCGAAGCGAGGACCCCGCTCAGCAGCAGCAAGCCATCCGCCTGGCGGCTGAGGCCGTGAAGCAACAATGCATATTCACCAGACCTTAGTTCGCGAGGCTTCTGAGTAAGGCTCCATAAGGCCTGCGTGCCAGGGAGTCCGAAATGGAGCTTCTTCTCGGTGGAAATAAAGATTTTCAACAACAACAACCCTTCTTGCGACCACTGCCGTCGCGGGCGCGAGGTTGTCCACGTTAGCCGCCTCAAACCATATTACAACCCTCTGGTCGTCTCTTCCTGAGTCGCCAGGATGGCGACCTCTTCACATGGGAAAAATGTAAAGAAGACAAAGAACATGAAACGCTGCGGCATCACCATTACCATCGCTTGTCTCCGGTGCCCACCTCTCGCGCTGAAGCGGTGCCCTGCGGCTGCCAATTCGACCCTGCTGTGCCCGAATTAATGGCAGCGCTAGACGTTCAAACCAACTATTAAATCCACATTTCAACATACACACTCTAGACGAGTTTTCATTTCGTACAGACACTTTCAAGTATTCGTACTTTCCTCGTGCTATACGCAAATGGAACACCTTGAACACATTCATGTTACTAACCCATCATTAAATTCCTTCAGCACACGTGTTACAAACCAACTACTTATTTCTCAGTAATTATTGAGTTCGTATGTCACTATGAAGTTATTTCTTCCATCTGTTTTCGCTTGTGGTTTTATTTGTCCGCCAAAATCTTGTCAGATGCTCCTCATTCTTGTTTAATTGCTGTACACATATCTTGTTATGTGTAATCTTGTGTCATATTTTTTGCACTTGGAATAATTATCATTGTTATTTTTGTGCCTCTGTACTTTTGAATGCCCTCCCTGTACGATCCCTGATGGGATTGACAGTATTGAATAAATAACATAAATAAAAAATATATAATGATACCAACATTTTCTTTCTCACGGGGCCCATAAACTACTTACCCGAACTTAGATTTTGTGAATCGGGATCGATATATGCTGTCACTTGCATCATCCGGACATAGGCCCGTGATTGCATGAGCGCCCTGACAATCAAGAGCCTTTAATGACGCGCTTTATGGTTTTAGCATTACTGCTCCCTTTCAATTTTAAGCTCGCTTCGATTATGGCCATGAAGTGCTCCCGCTTTCCAAAAATATTTTGGTTTGCATTATTTGTGGCCTTCTGTAAATTGTTAATACATAGGAGTCACCTTGTGCAGTTACTTTTATGTTACATTGGAGAACACACCCGAAGGAAAACACTCGGTTAAGAATTTTATCTGCTTTCTTCAAGTTGGTTTATAACGGCAGAATATGTGATAATTAGCGTCATTTTGTTTCTTACGGCGGCCATAGCTGCTTTCCCAAACTTTTATTTGTGTAGCGGGATCGAGAAATTCTGTCACTTGCATCGTTCAGGCAGATATCTGATTCCATGAGCGCCCTGTCAAGCAAGAGCCTTTAATAGCTCCTGCATGCTTTTTGAATTACTACACGTAATGCACTCCTTTAACTTGAAGAGTACATCTATATGACCGGGTGGTGTTCCCACTTTCTAAATGTGTTCTGGTTGTTCATTTTACAATCACTATTTTCGGCCATTGTGATATCAATAATATAGTACGAATCACCTGTGCAATAACATTTATTTTTGAACTCGCCCGAATGAAGAAATCTTGGTTGAGAATTTTATCCGGTTTCTTCAAGTCGATCAGCGCACGCGTCATATATTATAAGCAAAAACATCGTGTTTCTCGCGCGGCCCATAGCTGCTTTCCCAAACTTTGAGCTTTAAATCGTGATCGATAAATGGCGTCACTTGCATCATTCGGGCAGAGATCTGGGATTGTATGAGAGCCCTGTTCAACATGAGCCTTAATCACCATTGTAGGCTTTTTGCATTACTGCACGTAAGTGCACCCTTTAAATTTTAACTGCATTTCTTCGATTATGATCAAGTAGTGTTGCCTTTTTCCAATAGTGTTCTTGTGATTCATTTTACAAATCATTATTTTCGGCCTCTGTCGTATTCCTAATATGTACAAATCACCTTGTGCAGTACTTTTATTTTATATTCTAGAAGACACCCGAATAAAAATACTTGGTTGAGAATTTTATCCGCTTTCTTCAAGGTGATCCGTGCAGGCGTTCAAAAAAGTTAAAAAGGGTAATCATAGCACAATGGCCTAATACAGCGTCCTGGGGAAGTTGAGTTGTTCGCACCGCGCACAAACCCAAACTTTCCGATTCCCTAATTTTAGAAAACGACGAACGAAAGCCCTACCTCTCGTTCAAAACAAAGGCTTTTTTCATTCATTCATTTTACTTGAAGGTTAGAGATGCTTCGGACTGCAAACATCTATTAAATCTGAAAGTAAAGGCTTAATTGCTGGTTCTCTTACCAGGCAGCACAAACTTGTAGCGCCTTATTCATTAAAGTGATCTGAAGTTCAGGGTGATGTGTATAGGAGGTAGCTGCTTCAACAATTTTGTCGGAAACTCTCTGTTCCTATTATTGTAATTCAAATTGTCGTAAACACAATTCTCTATGTCAGAAACAGTACACAAGCAAGAGCTTAGTGGAACCTCCAATTTGTTGCCGGACTGATTTTCACACCTGGACCGAATGGCATGAGTAGGCGAGAGCTACGGTCATGCGTATAGAGTAATCTTGCCTTTTACGGTTCCGAAGGTAGACATCAGGAGAGTCGTTGCAGGGAAGCCGACCATTTACCACAGACCGTGAGTGCGGTATTGCATAGCAGCTTTATAAGAAGCGATGCGAGTGAATAACGTTTCTAATATGAAGTCGCGTGTTTTAAAAGAAAAGGCAGTGTGAAAGTTCGAGCTTTAATTTGCGATGCCTAAATAACAGGAAGCAGTAAGCACATTTTAATCCTTCGCCGGACAGCTTTAAGCAGCGGCCCGACGCCCTTTAACAGCAGTATAGGCAGTAGCTCAAGTTCTGTCTCACGGCTGCAAGAATAAGGCAGTATTGCGGCGAGTCCATTCACAGTGGATCACAAGGAGAGCGTGCGTATTCTCCGCTCTACTAAATCGTGAGGAGGCAAATTATTGGGCTCCACAGGCTTTCTGGATGCCGGTTTTTTATTCGTGCATGGTGACATTTTGGTGCCACGACACCATGTCTGTATGGATTTAGACATCCCGGTGAACAATGTATAAGAACTAATGGGAACTTTACTTCTCAGGCTAGTGCCTGCAGAGTGGAGGCAAAGGACAGATTCCATTTATTAGTTACCACTCGCTGAGTCGCTTCTGTCATAACATTTACGTGAACTTATGTGGCTGTTGTACGGGGGAGGGGGGTTTGCCTACAGGAGATCGGCTGCAACCATGGGGCATTGTTCGGACAGCGCAGTGCCCCAACCGTCCGCTTCAGGAAGGTTTTCATCACATGGCCCTGCAATGCGTCCTTGCTCGTGTCATTTGGGGAAGAGTTCATGCCGGTTTCAGGATTCTTGCCAACAATCGATTTCTGATAACTCGAAGATGTCCTCACGATGGCTTTGTACGGCTGCTGTTTGAAACAGGCGCTTCGCGTTATTGTGGTATTGTGCAACCCCCAAATCATGAATTACATGAGCCACGGAATACACCAGAGGGGTTTCAAGTTTGCCTTATAGGCGGCGATCTCTACTGGTGTTCAATCCTTGATTCTTCTTGTAGCTTCTATTTCTCAAATATTTCAAAGCTGAATAGAAAAATAACATTTTAAATTGCTTGGAAGAGATAACATTGATTCAAGTAATCTGAAGCGGCCTCTTAAGACGTTCTTTGCTTTGTGAGCACTGTGGCCACTGTGTCCGAGGCTCGCTAATTAGTCTTATCGTCATTATTTATTTATTTACAATACCATCAGGGCCCGTAAAGGTTTGAAGAGGTTAGTGGGTTAAAAACAAAAGAAAATAAGCATAACCGAATTGTTTACATGGGTAAGAATTTCCAACATCTAAAATACAAGGATAAATACAAAACATTGTATACAATAAGAAGCAGTGCAAAAATCCTGTCAGTATATTTGCTAAAGCAGCACGAAAATTTGAGTTATCATTGGTGGAAACAATATCTTCGGGAAGCTGGTTCCATTCAGCCGATGTTCGGGGTAGGAATAACTGTGGGGATCACTGGTAAGGGGCAGAAAGATGAAGTGACAGCAAATGAAAGCAGAAAGAGGGAGGGCAGGAACAGATTGGCATTCTTGAAATACAGAACATTCAATCGCTGCGAGCGCATGGAAATATGTGCAGAGGAGGATGCGCAACGTTTTTGTAGAAAATATACTAGTATGAGGATTTGCTACGGTCCCGCATAATAGCTTAAGTGCGGCACACACCTCGAAATTGAGAAGATGTTGGTTTGGTTGGTTTGTGGGGTTTAACTTCTCAAAGCAACTCAAGCTATCACAGACGCCGAAGGGGAGGTCTCCGGAAATTTCAACCACCTGGGGTTGTTTATTCTGCACTGACATCGCACAGCATCACACATCAACCATTGTTCCGCATAAGGTAGTAACAAATTGTCATAAAGAAAGAGGTTAGGCAATGAGACATGATCTCCGCAGTAATATTCGCAGCTTGCTTAGAAACTGTATTCAAATACATGGAAAAGGAGCAGTTAGACATCAGGGGCGATGGAAAACACCTCAATAGTTTGCAATTCGCTGATAACATTGCCTCGCTAAGTAACTCAGAGGATTAATCACAACTAATAATTAATTATGTCAACAGCAGAAACAGAAAGGTCGACCTAAAAGTAATATTGTCACCAACACACGTAGCAAGCAGCACAACAACCGAGCTGGTCCTTTTTAATCAAGCGAAACTCGGGAGAGACGAGGATGATGCTTAGCCCCGTGCCAAGACATTCGGCTACTCGGTGGCGCCAGAAGATGGTCAGCGGTGTGGCATTCCCCCCTTCCAAGGGGCATCGACCCGATGCCGCAAGCGTAGTGAAATAGTAGAAAAGCGGGGGCAAGTTATACGGGAAAGTCTCTGGCTCTGGTTTGGACCCTGAAATGGTTTACCGATTGTAATATGGCTTCATTCTGGCAACGTGAACTATTTCAGATTTTGGCTGCCGAGAGGAGCGTACAGTGCCTTGTGGTAGCACCTCGTAGTTCACTGCGCTGAGGCGGCGTAGCATCTCGTAAGGTGCAAAGCATCGCCGCAGAAGCTTTTCAGAGCGCCCTCGCAACCGTATTGGCCTCCGCCGGGCGTGTAAGTCACCTCTCGGTGTCGCAGGTTGTAGCGCTGGGCGTCGTGTACTTGTTGGGGCCGAATTCGCCGTCTGCAAGCTGGCGTGCAGCTTCTGCGTCACGAATAAATTGGTCAGCCCCTACAACAGTGGAGGGAGCAGAATCTAAAAGAGGCATGGCATCCAGCATAGTCAAGGGTTCGCGTCCATGTACCAAATGAACTGGAGTGAAGCGTGTTGTTTCCTGGAGTGCAGTGTTGTATGCGAACGTGATGTACGGCAGAATTCGGTCCCAGTTCCTATGATCGTCGTCTACATGCATTGAAATCATATCGGCAATTGTCTTGTTAAGCCGCTCAGTCAGTCCATTAGTTTGAGGATGATAGGCTGTTGTCTTGCGGTGGGTGGTGCCACTGAGTCGAAGTACCTCATTCGTGAGCGCCGACGTAAAGGAGGTTCCTCTGCCAGTTAAGACGACTGTTGGCACACCATTACGGTGTACAATGTTGTGAATGGAGAAATGCGCAACTTCATCTGCGGTACCACGGGGAATGGCCTTGGTCTCACAGTAGCGGCTGAGGTAAGCAGTGGCAACCGCTATATACCTGTTACCCATGGAGGACTTCGGAAATGGGCCCAGTAAGTCCATGCCGACCTGTTGAAATGAGAATTTCGGGGGATCGATAGGCTGTAAGAGCCCAGCTGGTTTAATGGGTGGTGTTTTCCGCCGCTGGCACTCACAGCAGGTACGGACGTAGCGGTGCACAACGGCAGCTAGCCTGGGCCAGTAGTACTTTCGGCGTATCCGTGCCAATGTGCGAGAAACCCGAGATGACCGGAAGAAAGGTCATCGTGGCACGTACGAAGAACTTCGTCATGTAGCGTTGTGGGTACTACAAGCAGATAAGCAGTTTCTGTTGGACCGTAGTTCTTCTTGCTGAGCACACCATCGCGCAGGCAAAATGACGACAGTCCGCGCCTGAAGAGCTGAGGAGGCGATGACACGGTTCCTTCGAGGTATTCAATGAGGGGCAAAAGTTCAGAGTCAGCCCGCTGCTTTCGGGATAAGGTGGACGTCGCGATAACACCGAGGAAAGCGGAATCGCCGTCGGAGCCGTCCGCGTGGCAGGGAGTAGGGGCGCAGGACAGAAAGTCAGCCTCAGTGTGTTTCTTGCCGCACTTGTGCACGATTGTAACGTCAAATTCTTGCAACCGAAGCCTACATCGAGCAAGCCGACCCGATGGATCTTTCAGGTTTGCCAGCCAACACAGAGAGTGATGATCGCTCACGACACGAAACGGACGACCATACAAGTACGGAAGAAATTTCATAACTGCCCACACAACAGCGAGGCACTCCTTTTCGGTAGTGGAATAATTAACTTTGGAACTGGACAAAGTGCGACTGGCGCTAGCAATGACACGTTTTGCACCGTCCTGCCACTGAACAAGGACCGCACCGAGGCCAACATTACTGGCATCCGTGTGCAGTTTCGTGTCGGCCTCCTCGTCGAAGTGGCCAAGTATTGGCGTACATTGGAGACGGGACTTGAGTTCCGTGAAAGTGTTTTCCTGGTCGGGGACTCAAAAGAACGGTTCGGCGTCTTTTGTCAGGCGGGTCAGAGGCTCAACGATCTTGGAGAAATTGTTAACAAAGCGACGACAGTACGCGCAAAGCCCGCGAAATCGACGCAAGCTTTGTTTATCCGCTGGTTTTGGGAATGAAAAGACAATGACAGTCTTCTCTGGGTCTGGGCTAAAACCTCGAGCGCAGACAATGTGGCCGAGAAATTTCAGCTCGTTAAAAGCAAAGTGGAATTTTTCGGGGTTTAGAGAGAGACCGGCAGGTCGGATGGCCTCGAAGACAGCGCGCAAACGCTTCAGGTGCTCGTCGAACGTGTCCGAGGAAATCACAACGTCGTCGAGGTACACGAGGCATGACTGCCACTTCAGACCAGAGAGTACAGTGTCCATCATTCGCTGAAATGGGGCAGGGGCCGAACAGAGGTCAAACGGGAGCACTTAATTTCATACAAACCGTCCGGCGTAATAAAAGCGGTCTTCTCACGGTCTCGCTCGTCAACCTCTATTTGCCAATATTCACTGCGGAGGTCAAGGGACGAAAAATAAGTGGCATGGCGAAGGCGATCGAGGGAATCGTCTATGCGTGGCAGGGGGTACACATCCTTTTTCGTGACGTTGTTGAGGAGTCTGTAATCCACGCAGAACTTCAAAGTTCCATCTTTCTTCGCGACGAGGACAACAGGCGAAGACCAGGGGCTCGTCGACGGTTGGATAACGTCGTCCTGGAGCATTTCTGTTACTTGGCTGCGGATGGCATCACGTTCTTTTGAAGACACCCGGTAAGGACGCTGACATAGTGGACGTTGGTCATCGGCAACTATAATTCGATGCTTCGTTAGTGACGTCTGTCGGACATTGGAGGTTGATGCAAAACAATCGCGGAACGAATTGACAAGATTCTCTATGCAGCGTTTCTCACTGGGCGAGAGGTGCGGGTTCTCATCAGTCTGAATGGCTGTAGGCGTCGCATTCTCGAGGTCTGACGTGTTAGATAAAGCGTACTGGCCTGTACATTCTCCAAGTTCTTCAAAATAAGCGACCGTCGTGTTCGCCGTCAAATGTTGGGGTTCACATATGAAGTTTGTCACTAGCATTTCGGCTTGGCCATGGACAAGTTCGACAAGGCCCCGAGCTACACAAACTTGTCGAGTTAGAAGCAGTGACATGTTAGCTTCAGCAATGCCACGCGTGCCGGTGCTGTGATCACATTCGACTGTGACGAACTTGCTCGCACGCGGAGGGATCGTGATGTGGTCGTCACAGACGCGCAACATCGTTTTCCGGAAGTCCGTGTTGATATCAACGGCTCGCTTGATTGAAAACGATACCGTGAGCTGCTCCCGAAGGTCTATAACATCACCATATTCTTGCAGAAACTCCATGGCGAGAGTCAGATCTTTGCAGCACTCTTTTAATATGGCAAATATGCCAGTGAAAGTAAAGCCGCCGATTTCTATGCGGCAAGTGCACCCGCCAATCGGCGTCATTACATGACCACCGGCGGTACGCATCATTGGCCCAGACAAGGCGTCAGAACCTTACGGAGTGCCATGGCGAGCTGGCTGCTCATGACGGAGAAATCGGCGCCGGTATCCACAAGTGCGGTCACATCACAACTGACGGCGGTTACAAAAATTTCTCCGGAAACAATGCGCTCGCAGCATGTCGGTAAGTTCATCGAATCTGGTCGTCGCCGTTCGGGCCGTCGCGTCAAATCGTCGGGTGGAGGCTGTTTAATCTGAGACGTAGCGGCGGCCCCACCCCCGGCGGTCGCCGTGTTTAGTTTTCCCGGTGAGGGAACGTGCCTCTGAATTGCCCAGATGAGGAGTACCGACTGGGCGAAGCAAAACGCCTCGGAGATGTCGATCGCGAGCGCCGTTGTGGTGACGTTGGCTGCATCTCGTTAGCAGCCAGGTACTCCTCAATCTCCTGTGGTCTTTCGCCATAGCAGAGCCGAGGCGCGTTTGGTGGAAATCTTCTCAAGCCTATTCTCCAGTATGGGCAATTGAGAAGAATTTGACCAGGTTCGCCGCAGTGATAACAGAGCGGCCGTCTGTTGGGCGTGCTCCACAAGTGCGCCTTGCTGATAGCGAGACGTTGGTATTGCTGCGGCTGGACGGGGCACAGATCTTGTTGCTGCTCGACGGGGTGCATGTAGCGAGGCGGTGGTCCGACAACGGGACGGAATGGATTTGGCTCGGCGGCAGGTCGGCGTAAGACATCACTATAAGTCATGACGCATTGCTCCGGTTGTGGTGGTGGTGGCTGCACCGCTCGCCGAATTTCATCACGGATGACGTTCACGGTAGAATAATTCTTTGCAGCGGGAGCATTCAAGTGGAGGTTTTGCAGCTCTTCGCGGGCAATGCTCCACACAAGCTCCCGCAATGCCCCGTCCCTGGCTGCTGGCACGGACGCGCTGCAAGGTGTGGCCGCTACGCTTGCCTGGCGGCCGCATTGGGTACTCCGTTCCTGCAGGGAACGTTCCATGCTGCAGCTTCTCTCGCGAACTCTGCGACAGTTCTTCGGGGGTCGCGAATGAGGCCTGCGAACAACTGCTCCTTCCCCCCGCGCATGAGGTGCCGTACCTTCGTTGCCTCAGGCATGGTAGGGTCGGCCCGATTGAAAAGCCGCGTCATGTCCCCGACAAATATGGCCACACTCTCATTTGACTGTTGAAACCTTGAACGAATTGCAATCTTTGCGTATTCTTTGCGCGCACTCGAGCTGAAAGTTGTAAGCAACTCACGGCGAAAGGCTGCCCAGCTGACAAAGGACGCCTCGTGGTTTTCAAACCACGTCTTGGCCGAGTCTTCCAGCGCGAAGTACACATTCATTAGCTTCCGCTCGTCGTCCCAGGAGTGAATGCAGCCACACGGTCAAACCTGGCCAACCAGTCTTGCACATCCTCTAACCGGTCACCATGAAATGATGGCGGTGATCGCGGTGCGAGAAGGACGAACGGTGGGGCATTGCTGGAAGGCTGACTTGTCTGGCTGCTCGTCATGGATGTCATGGTTCGTAGCGGGGTGGACAGCTGTTCGAACTCAGGTTGTAGGCCTCGGAGGCGACGGCTGCCTTTATGGACAGGAGTCGCATCCACGCGTTGATGAGCGGCGTCACTGACGTCTTGGAGGCAACGTACATGGGATCTTATCCTGCACAATCCACCAAATGTCACCAACACACGTAGCAAGCAGCACAACAACCGAACTGGCCCTTTTTAATCAAGCGAAACTCGAGAGAGACGAGGATGACGCTTAGCCACGTGCCAAGACATTCGGCCACTTGGTGGCGCCAGAAGATGGTCAGCGGTGTGAAAATATGCAGAAGACTAAAAAAACCTCAGTAATCTACGATTTGCTGATGCCATTGCCTTGCTAAGCAACTCGGGGGATGAACTGCAAATAATGATTGATGACCTAGACAGGAAAAGTAGAAAGGTAGGCTTGAAAATCAATATGCAGAAGACTAAGGTAATGTTCAACAGCCTCGGGAAGGAACAGCAGTTTACATTAGGTAGCGAAGTACTGGAAGTAGTAGGCGATTATGTCTACTTAGGGCAGGTAGTAACCGCAGATCCGGACCATGAACAGGAAATAAAAAGAAGAATAAGATTGGGATGGAGCGCATTTGGCAAGCACTCGCAGATTATGACTATCAGCTTACCGATATCGCTCAAGAGGAAAGTATACAACAGTTGCATCTTACCTGTACTCACCTATGGGGCTGAAACGTCTAGGCTAACCAAGAGAGTTCTACTTAAGTTGAGGACAACCCAGAGGGCTATGGAACGAAAGATGGGAGGGGTAACATTAAGAGATAGGAAGCGGGCAGAGTGGGTCAGAGAAATAACTCAAGTTAGCGACATTCTAGTGGAAATAAAGAAGAAGAAATGGGCGTGGGCAGGACATGTAGTGCGAAGAGAGGATAACCGATGGTCGCTTAGGGTAACAAACTGGATTCCAAGAGAAGGAAAGCGTAGCAGTGGGCGGCAGAAAGTTAGGTGGGCGGATCAGGTTAAGTTATTGGGGGTCAAGTGGATGCAGCTAGCACAGAACAGGGTTAAGTGGAGAAATACGGGAGAGACCTTCGCCCTGCAGTGGGTATAGTCAGGGTCATGATGATGCTGATGATGATGCTGATGATAAAAATAATGTTTAACGGCTTGGGGAAGCAACATCAGAATGAAATCGCCACAGAAGCGCTAGATGTGCTAAACGAATACATGTACTTAGGACAGGTTGTAACCGCAGATCCGGATCATCAAAGGTAAATAAATTAGAATAAGATTGGGATGGAGCTCATTTGGAAGATACAAAACTATTATGACTAGCACTTTACCGGTATCGCTTAAGAGGAAAGTGTGTGTATAACAGTGGCATCCGACCGGTACTCATCCAAATCAATCCCTGTTTGGCGTCGCCGTACTTTCGTTTGACTATGACGTCTGCTGTAGACAACATGCAGTCTTGAGGTACAAGAGCATTGAGACAGCCTCTGGAGTTGTCACGCGACAGGAATCGTTAATCACGCTGTTTTTCTGCTGGCGGTCAATCTGGCGTTGTGTGCTCCTGACAGGGGAGCAGTATGGGACCACTTGATGCACCGGCGTTCAGGCTTGTGCTCGCGTGGGTTGTCCGACTTTGTGTGGGTGCAGTGCATAAAATAGCACATCAGCTGCAGCGGACCACACAAAAGGACACGACGAAGAGCACTTTTTAAAATTTGATGTATTTAGCTATGTACCTTTGTTGCAGTGAAGGTTTGCTTTTAGCAGGCTTAAGAATTGTATAGTGATTATGCGCGTTTTACTGTTTTTCATATAGGCACATGTCATCTTTCGCTTTTCGTTGTTTTACGTGCCTGGTTGCCTTTATCACTTAATTATAAGGCCCGTAATGAGGTCAAGGAGCCCTCAAAGGACTTTTTGGGGGGCCGTATTGATGTCGGCGCCTCTGCAGTGGCAGATTTTCATCCCCCCCTCCCTCCGCCCTGCGTGGTGCTCCGGAGATAGATCACCGTGACGGTAGGATTGCATTGCTCTCCGGTTGTGCATGTGTCTGTAAAGTACCCATGCCAGACAAAGCATCGCCTCTCCCGCGGTGAAAGGCGATGATCTCGGCTGTCTTCCGCGTGAAAATAAAACCTGCACGATTTACACGGCTCGTACGAGAGAGGGCGCTTGCGTAAGGTGCCTACGCTTCGGCGGGAGGGAAGCGACTTTGGACGGAGTCGCGACTGTGAGCAGTCGCGTGGTTTAGAGCTCCCGCGATCGCCCGATGGCTATTCGTATATACGGGCAGTCGTGCGCTCCTGGCCCGGGTTTTAACGGCTTGCGAGTTTGTGAGTGTACCGTGCACAGTAGAACTAGTACGTTGCGCCATACTGCGTAATAGCTGCAGTGATTTTATGTGTTAGCTGGAGTGATTTTATGTGTTGTATTTTGTTGAAGAGAAACAAATACACGCCTGTTGTACTACATTGAACAGCACCGTCTGCTGAGTACCTTCCTGGAAGCCGCTCTCATCCACGAGCGGAAACCCAAACCCAGAAGAAAACATTGCTTCTTTTATGCTTTCTGCTCCTGGAAAGGAGCACAGAGGCCATGCTCTCTCACCGTGCGGTTCTTGCCTCATTTGCTACCGCATTTCATAAATATAGAGAAAGTGATGAAGTAAAAGGAACGGTAAAGAGGTCAGCCGGCGTAGAGACTGGTCGGTTACTCCACACCTGGGAGGTTGGAAAAGTGCAGTAAAGGTGAATTAGTGGACGTAAGAGTGTGATAATGTCGTGAATAAACATTTGGATTACGCTTAAGCTTCGCCGTTAAGAATGGAACGCGATAGCGTTATTGCGCCCCGTTCGCACCGTCTACTCATTTGCTTGCCGCGCTTTTGAGTGACACAAAGACGTAGTTCACATGATACAACACTCGTTATATTGAAGCCTGACTGTTTGGTAGTTGCTTGTCCTGAAACGTGATTCTGGGACGTAGAAGCGCTTCCAGCCACCTTGCCTCAACGCGCGGTCCTCAAGTTGCAGTTGTAGTTCATGGGCAACATTGTTGCCGATCCGAGCCGGCGCGATGAAGATCTCGGAGGCCATGCCATTTCTATCTTACACCGTGCGCCACACGCATGATGGCGCTACGTGCACGCCAAGCGAAGAGAAGGAACACCGAAAAAGTAATTTGCCACTCGCTTAACTGCGTGTTCTGTAATTCTGTATAATAATTATTATTATACGCCAGAATACACTTCTCTAAGGGACATTTCTGAGAAAACACCGCAATCGATAGACGCGGCTTTGTCCCATTTTAAGCCATCTAGAAAAGAAAAAAAAAAGCTGGCATGGCCGAGTGGTTAGCGTGCTCGTCTGGTACCCCGGAGGCCCGCGTTCGATTCCTTAGGTCGGCGATTTTTCGTACTCTCTTTAATTTATTAATGCTTCTGGGATTTTTTGCTCCCGGCCAACGCCGGACGACGCGCGACGGCGGCCGCCGACGACACCGACTTTTCGGCGATACGGGGCCGTTAACGCTACTGCGTTAAAATTACGCGCCATTTTAGCGACTAATGCGGTGAAAGGTGAAAGCCTGAGTGGCGCAGTCTGCTAGGTATTTGTTGCAAATAGGGCGGTGAATGGTGCTTCGAGTAAAGACGGTGACTACTGTTTCACATTCCTTTCTTCCGTTATAGCACAGTACATGTGTACGCGGAGAATTGTGACCTATAGTGCGGCTTTTCTATCCTATAAATCAATTTCAAACGCCGCTGAAGCCTGCTTACTAACTCCTCCTATACATCTGGGTGCGTTTCTATTTGCTGTGTGCTGCGTTCAAGAAAACGGGCGCACGGGCGCATGGATTGAACTTCCGGAAGGGTCAGCTTCGTATAGACCATATTCACTATCAGGTTTAGCAGGTGATGGTTGTGGCAACCCTGTATTGTGGATACGCCATAACCTTTGGCGGTTCAAAAATAAAGGCACACAAAAAATTGTTTCCGATTCGTCAGCGCAGGTCTAACAGCCTCCTCCCTGCTGCGCGTCGCTCATTTGTCGGACACTCGAGACGTCCTTCGCAAACGCCGTCCAACCAGAAAAATGCCAGGAAAATACTTTGCGGGGCTAGTTGTTTCATGCTCGTAAACGTATGTAAAGCGCAACAGAGACACCACAATCAGACAAGAGAGACAGGACAGGGCGCTACTTGCAACTGATTTATTCGTAACAACGAGGATGCCTTAAATACTAAACAATTTTTAGTATTTAGTATTTTTAGTATTAGTAAGACTTTTAGTAATTAGCGCGTCCTCGTTGTTCCGAGTAAATCACTTGCAAGTAGCGCTCTGTCCTGTCTCTCTTGTCTGATTGTGGTGTTTCTGTTGTGCTTTACATAAGTTTACGGTCATGAACCAACTAGCGCCGCAACGCATTTTACTGGAGTTCCTCTCTTCTACAGTGGGCCTTTTAATGAGTGTTTGTTCAGTTTTCCACATCCATCTGTGCTTGTTGCACACATTTCTTTGGCGACGTGCCGTGCTCGACTACTTGGATTCTATATAAGGAAGGGACTGGTGCCTCCCGATCTCGTCGGTGTATTTGGGTTTGTGAAACCCTCCCTCGGGCATGTGAAGAAAGTTTGCTGGATTTTGAGGTCAGAACTATGGAGGCAGGTTCAGCCGCTCGGTGACTGGCTCCGCCTACTGTGTTTTTACCAAGACTCTGCCCATATTGCCTTCATGAAGCTTCAGTCCCTCAGGAAGCTGGTGGGACAGACAGATTTCCTGTGGAAACGAACTCTCCCAGAATTACAAAAGGTAACCAAAGAAGTCACAGACGGCAGTTCTCAGCTCTGGGTTCTCAGTGACATCCATATTCCTGAAGATTTTGCGGGAGTCCTCGGAAAAGGGCCGAAGTATAGCGTCGAGCCACGAGTTACACGACCTTAACTTCTATCGTTGGGTAGAAGAATTTCCAACAAGGCCGACCCGGAAGATAAAGAATACTGTCTCCTGGATTGTGTTGACTCCCTCATCAAGACCGTTCCTTCCAATCAGTCCAGGGTAAAAATGCCAACTAAGAAGATTGTGCGCTTCTTCAGGGACAATGACCTTCGCCTGCTTCAGGCAGACAAGGAGGGGGGCTTCGTCGCCATCACTTCTGGAAGTTTCTGGGAAAAAGTCGCAGCGGCCATACACAAGAACTTTAAGGAAACGAAGTCGAAGCCAGAAAAGGTAAAATGCCGAGCCATTGCGCTTTGTGAAGAGCTTGGGTGGCAAAACTAAGCAGTTCTATTCAGGGTAGCAAACTGAATACCTTGCATGTCTTTTTCACGGCTAAAACTCACAAAGAAAATCTTTCCCTTTAGGTGCATTGTCAGTAAAAAAGGAGCCTGGCAAAACAAGGTTAGTCAGTTTCTTTTAAGACAGCTTAACACACTGGTTAATGACGATCTATTTTCTGTAAAAAATAGCCTTGAAATGATTGAATTCTTGTGTGAAACAAAGTCGGTCGGAAGGATGTATATTTTCGTTAGATATTGTGAACTTATATTATTCCATCCCACAGAGCGAATTACTGGCCGCAGTTAAGGGTTGCATTGAAACAAATGGTCCGGTGCCTTTCCGAAATAGTGCTGGTTTAACTGTTGACAATTTCGTGACACGTTTAGTGTTTTATTTGTGTTCAACTAGCATTTCCTTTAAAGATAAAGAGTATATCCAGAAGAATGGAACCTGTATCGGGTCGTGCGTCGCTCCAGTGTTGTGCAATATTTATCACGCTGCTGTTGACAGGGCTTTTTCACAGCTGCGTGCTGCAAGTGATGTGCTTAGTGTGTTTAGATTTGTGGACGATTTTTTTTATTGTTTTGAACAAGCAGTCACCGTCGACCTATCCACAAATCGTGGGGGATATAATTACTAATTTCCGACAACTCACCAAGAGACTTTATTTTACCCTTGAACTTGCTAAGGACCACAATTTGCAACTTTCGGACCTTGCAATAACTCTTAGGTTGCTGAAAGTACCAACTACGCGCAATGAAAGGGCTGATTCCATTTGATTCATAACACTAAAAAACCACTAAACGTGCCGTGGCTTTAATGTGCTTTTAGTCGGCACTCAGAAAATCCTGCTGCCACCAAGCGCAAGATCGTTTTGAGGGTCAGGTCATGAAGCTAAAACGGGCAGACTTTCCTTCGTCTATGGTTGGCACTGTTGCGGAAGGTTTGCTAATGAAGGTAAAGCTAGAAAGGAAAAGGAAAGACAAAATGGTGGCTTAACCTACAAGGAAAGTAAAACCTGTGGTCATCTCTTATCAGCATGAAGTGGCGCATAATCTTAAGAGCGTGACAAAATAGTACAACGTGCCTGTGGTTTTTCTGCCCCTCCGTTTTCTGCCTGTGGTATTTCTGCACTTTCTTCCTTGTGTCGGTTGGTGTCAAGTGACTATGACAACAACAGGGACTGCGCTATTAAGCATCGTAATCGGTTTGTGAAGTGCGAAAAAGGGGTAGTGTAAAGTATTCCTTTGAACTGTGGGAAGGTTTACATTAGACCGTCGGGCCGTTGAATCAACGACCGACTACGAGAGCATAATTTGTCATTAGGTACTGGTACTGGCTCTCACCTACCGGCTCACATTACCGAATGTGGAAGAGAAAAATTGCTTAAATGCGATGCCACTCTCCAAGGAACTAGGGTCTTGTGTAGAAGCACGCTTGCGCGGGAGCTGGTCGAGGCATATAAAATCAAGAGATGTGGGAGTGATTGTGTCAGTACGCCATCCGGGGCAATTTATAATAAAGACACTGTTTTTCTTGATATGTAAGAAAGCGAGATTGGATTCCAGTGCCTTTTTGACATTAATTCTTGCCCGTGCACGTGCTTATGATGTCATTGTGTCTCAATATTTTAGTATTTAAGGCGTCCTCGTTGTTCCGAGTGAATCAGTTGCAAGTAGCGCCCTGTCCTGTCTCTCTTGACTGACTCTGGTGTCTCTGTAGCGCTTTAGATAGGTTTACGTCCAACCAGAGATCGAATTTCCCTGACGCCGCGTTATGATTCGCCACAGGCCTTCTCTCTCTCTATTTCTCTCCCCATTTCCGATGTTGAATTGTGCGTGCCAAGGTTGCCAGTAAAGCGGCAATGACGTCACATGAATAAGCTCCATAAGTATTATTCCTCTTGGGACATCACGACCAGTCGTGGCGGTACATCGCGCTCCTCTTGTCGAACATAACCAGAATTTTATTGAAAGCTTTGAAATTCACCGCTGTTCTATAATTCGTCTACAGGAAAGCAAAGGCGCAGTATCGATCACTCGCGGAATCTTGCTATCATTCTCACTATAAACAACGGGAATTATGAAGAGCTTCTCACGATCAGGGGCGTGGCGCCAAATGAAACCCCATCCTCATCCTCGACGCTTAAATATCGAATGCTGTGCGTGTCTTCCTTCTTTATGGTTCGTTGTAATACATTCCAGAAATATACCCCTTCCCAACAATGTTAAAAAGAACATGATCTATTGTTTCCGGCTGCTTACAGATTAAACAATGTGCACCTCACGATAAACGAAAATCCCCTTTTCTCTAAACGTCTTTACTGGTATATTTCAGGTATGTAAATAAAAAGAGGTTTCAGCTCCATTTGAAGTAATTATGTTTATGAGCGTCCCCTCTATATGGCGCTCCAAAATGGCAGCCTATCACTGTGACAGGGATCCAAGACCTGCTAGAATTTATTTTTGAGAGCGACTGGAGTGGTTTATTACCCTCCAAAAGGTGGCTCCATAACGTCCCAAATGTCTCTCGAGGGTATAGCCTTTGTTGTCGCTGCGGGAGGTTTACTGTGACGAGGCCAGACTAACTCTGGCTGATCATAAAATTCATTCATGTATATTGCCTTGTGTGTCTGTTTTGACAGGTGCTTGGTGTTATGTCGTATGCCAGGCAATAAAAACATGCGTGGCGTGGTACAGTGCTAAAGCGCTTGGCTGGGGATCCATGAGATGGAGGTTCGATTCTGCGATGGGAGACAAGATTTGTTATTTTATTTTTAGCTAGCAGCGCCGGCCCAAACCCAGGACACTTTTGCTGCACGAGCCATTAAAGGCTTTCGCCTTAAACTTGCTTGCGGTGGTCCAAATTATTCAGAAGACCTCGCACGTCCTCGGCGACACCCACCTCAAGAAACTGAAAGGAAAGATTAACAGAGCCAGCAAAGAATCACTCAAAAATACGCACACAGGACAGGCGCTCACTCCAATGTTTCTTTCTAAACAATGCACATACAAACTACGTCTTCAACAAACAAATGCCCTCACACCATCGGCCACATATGCATAGCAGTTTAAGCTTTCTTTACCTTTATGAGCAATGCACCAACTAGCCTAGCAATTAGTTTTACTTGACTTCAATAATCATGGTGCAAATGTTCTTACATACACACCATTTGTCACACGTATTCCTAGTGAAAGATGTGATGTGTAGTTTCATTTTATTATTGTGCAGTGGTGTGCGCGTTTGCGGATTCGCGCCTGCATGCTAAAATGCAGAGAACCTCTCTGCATCCGCGCCGGTATGTGTGGAGTGATAACTGGTGTGTGCGCAAGACATGTGCTTCATGGGCTTTGAGCTTTTTTTTAAGTGTTTGTATTACGCGTTTACGCGTTTTTGTATCCAGAGAATATACAAAGCTCTTCTTCAGATTTTATAGGCACTCACAACTGCTGACATCACGTCTAAGAGTTAAGAAACCCTAGTAGAAAAACCCTATGAGTAACAATAACCTCATAAGATTTCTCGTACTAAACTCATACTAAACTCATACAAGTCTCATACAAGGTCATACTAAACTCGTACAAACCTCATATAATCTCACATAAACGTCATTCAACCTATGAGAAATTATGAGCTTGTATGAGACTTGTATGAGTTTAGTATGAGAAATCTGTATGAGGTTATTGTGACTCACGATTTTTTCGCCAGGGAAGTATCCATAATGACGGAGGTTCGTTCGTAATACCCCAGCGAGGTCACTATTTATACTCACCAACATCAAATAAGAAAACACCATTGATCACTAAAGGTCTTGTAGGAAAAATGGTCGCAAAGTTATGAAAGCTTACGTATTACAAATTCGCCTTTCTGCAATAGCAGGGCATAACGGCAATATGACTATTGAAAATGCAGTTCAATAGGTCACGCACTGTGCGGCCTAACAGGATTGCATTTGCTTTAACAGTGCGCCAATAAGCTAGAAATATATAACGACTTACTCAAACTTCGACCAAAATATCTGACGAGATGATTAGAACATAAGTTAGGATAGTATAACAGTTGCTGTAATATTCGAGCAAAATATAAGGTACAGCCTTACCTCACTTTAGGAGAATGTGCTAAATTTCGAGATATCAGTCAAAACACAAACACCTACTAATTCCTTCGCACAACCTTGAAACTTCATTCGTGCTCAGAAGACGAAAGAACCCAAAGCTTTATTGCCAAAGCTCTCTACATCGTCTGAAGAACAGTTTGCTCCAATGACGGACGTAAACCGTCTGAAAAAGTGCTCACAATGGGCAGTTTGCAATGCAGATGCACCCTGCACATTCAAACGAAGGTTATCCTTGTATAGGTGGCTAGTCGTTGCCGTATGCGTCATTCGTTCACCTCGAGATCAATAAGGACGACGTAAGAAGGATGACAAACGCGAAAATACTGTGCGTAGTGGTATTGCTACTACTAACATGCAAAGTTATCTATCCCTCTGGCGAGTGAATATCACATTAATTCCAAACACATATACTCCCATACTCGTGACGGTGCAGATGCATGCATGATGTCGGTAACGCTCCGTCGACGGTCTAAGCAGTTGCTTTGGAGCCCGTACACCTCCTCATTGTATCAACAATGCGGCTTTTCTGGCAGCTCTCGTGTGGCCTTGTGTCTTTCTTGCCTGGGCTCCTGGCAGTGGATGCGTGGCCAAGACTCCTACCTATTTGTGAAGTGTATGCAAATGAAAGGAAGCATCGGGGCTCACAGGCGCGAGTCTCGCGCATAATTTTCTTCGTCAGTATTCTTCTCAGCTCGTACGGGTAGATATGCCCTATCAGCATTGACCGTTCTGGGACGATAGGTCAACGCCGCTTGCGGCGAGGGCTAGCCAACCGCTACATTCGTATCTGTTGTGGGCCGTTACTGCACCCGCCACCACTTAGGTGGTGGACAACGGGTGTTGCGGAGCGCATCTTTCTCTCCCTCTTCTTTTATTTTCTTCTCTACTTTCTCTTTTCTGTCCGCACGATGCAGGGGAGGTGGCTCAGCTACAGAGTCAGTAGCAGACCCATGCATTTTCTTTTCCTTCTTCCTACAGCCACAACAACATCCTGACCGAAAAGGACACCTAATACATTGTCGCTGGGCATTTACAGTCTCACTTGGTGTCCTTAAGATTACCAGACCACTTTGTAGTGTCGAATTGAGTGGCGTTGGTCGATGTGCTGATGCATGACAACCCTGAGATGTCTAGCATGTTCATCATGTCCAGTGCACAACCCCATGCAACTGGTCGGAAATAGCAATACAAGATCACTGACTGCGGCGTGTGACCTTGCCTTGTAGCCCAGCCGCCTTTTCGTAGCCCTGGACGGCATTTCAGCCCTGCAATCAGCAGCACGTTGTTACACTTGGTCTACTCGTCTCTGCACGCGTACTCCGCCTCTTCAATTAGCATCTCGCGATTGATATATTAGAACTCTAGCACATGCTCCAAAAGGTCATAATTGAAGTTTCGTTCACCATCTGGGCATCACCATTAACTCTAACAATCAAGAAGGAACAAGGTGACAGGCGACCATGCGGAGACTACCGGGCACTCATTGTGCACACCACCTACGGTAGCCATGCCTTTCCACACATTCAAGATTTTACCGCACACATAGAAGGAATGCAAACAGAAAAGAGGACATTATCCAGGATTACCAACAAATCACTATTCAAGCTGACGAAATAAAAAACGGCCATCCCAACACCTTTCGCCCTGTTTGTGTGCGTGCAATTTGGCCTTCGCAACGTAGCCCATACTTTTCAACTATTTATTGCCGAGGTGACGCGTGGATTTCCGGCTGTATTCTCCAACATAAATGACGTTCTCGACTTGAGTCCGACAACCCATGACCACGAGCGTCACCTTCGAGAGCTCTTTCAACAACTTCAACAATCTGCTCTAGTGGTCATGGCCCAGAAATGTATTTTTGATCTTCCGAAATCAATTTCCTTTGCCACATTTGGGCACTCGGAATTCGTCTACGCTTTTCCCACGTGAAGGCTGTCTAAGAGTTCCCAGCTCCCATTACCTTTGCAAGCTGCGCGAATTTCTGCGCCTAGTGAATTTCTCACAACGCTTTTTTCCCACTGAGCCAAAATTTTGCCAGCCCGGACTGACCTTCGCCCAACAAAGAGCCTTTCCTCCGGGATTTCCTTGTCGCCGTGGGCTCAATCTGGTCGTCATAGGCTCACACAAGATCTCGCAATTTCAGTCCTTCTCGTTCACCCTTGAACTGACGCGAACATGTTCATCACAGTGGATGCTTCCAGTGCGGCCATCAGTGCTGTCCTCCAGCAGCAAATCTATCCGAATGACGCCCAATAGGTTTCTTCTTTCCGACTCTCCAAGCTGCTGAGAACCGCTATGTTGTTTTTGGCCGTGAGCTAACTGCCATGTATTCAACCATTCAGCACTATCGAGATTTCTTGAAGGGCCAGCAGTTTTATGCTCTTGCGGATCATGAGCCTTTGCCATATTTGTTCCCTAAAACTCCTCCAAATACTTAGAAGGAACACTCTATTACCTAGCCTATATTTTGAATTTCGAAAATGATATACGCCACATCAAGGCATTGATAATTAGGCAGCTGACGCTCTCTCACACGTCACCTCTGTTGACGATTCTCAATTTGTGGTCGACTGGAAACATCTGGCATAGACGACAATGAGCTACGAGCTTTCAGCGATGCACGCCGTTCGCTCCGCCTGCAGCTGGTGCCACGCCCCATTCTGCCCGGGTCACTCTGGCATGCCACGTCAGCCTCTATCTCGCCCTTTCATTTCGGCTCCCTTTTCTCGAACGGTTTTTCACTCACTTCAATTCTACCATCCCTGCATATGAACTACGCACCGCCCCTGACCTGGCGGCAGGCCTCATCAAGCATAACGTGCCTCAATCACCAATGGGTCCCCTCATGTCTTGAATGCCAGACCGCCAAAGCTCCCCGGCACCAGGATGAAGCACCAGGGGAATCCCTGGTGCTTCAACCTCGTAGTTCTAATTTGGCTTGACCGCTACCGCTACCATTCTCTCATGCAAACGACTTACGGTATTTGTCAATCCCACCTTACAAAAGCAAAGTTTGGGAAAGCAGATATGGGCGCAGTAAGAAACAAAACCTTGTCATTTATCACATGTGATACCTGCACGGATTCCCTTTAAAAAAACGTTAGAATTTCCAAACAAGTTCTTCTATTCGGGTGTGTTTGAGAATGTGACATAAAGCTTGCTTCACAATGTGCTTCGAGCTATGTTAGCAATATGGAACCGCAGCTTCGGTTTTGCGGGAGCGCCGCATTCATGGCGTAGTGGCGAAATGTGAAATGATGGGGCTTCGCCAGGGTAGACGCTCCACTAGCCTCCAGTGCACGCGCGGCGTTCGCGTTGCGCCTGGCGATTATTTGGCGATACAACAACGCTCTGATACGAAACGGATGTACTACGTAGCAATGTGTCATGGGAAGCCACAATAGTAGGCAAAGCACCAAAAGAAGAGGCTCACGTTTGAAACTTTGCAGATTCCTTTGGAAGCGTGTCAGCAAGATCAGTTTTCCAACCGCACAACAGCGTTCTGAGAAGTGTCGCGTTCTTTGTGGAAACGAAAAGAGCTAATTTCCCCTTTCTTCGTAAACTCAGAGATGTTGACAGTTGACAAACACGGCTTGGAGAGGCATCAAAAAAGTACAGTGGTTTAACACCATTAATAAAAATTGAAGAGGATGGAACATTATCCTGCTCTTCGCTCCACGCGTGTCTAGCTTTGCCGATTTTCTGTGCTCTCTTCCTGCTATGTTAGTGCTCTGAAAGGAACCAAATCAAGAGATGCGACGTCCGTGATCGACACTGATGTGTGAAAGGTACCCCATACAGCTGCCTTTTCATTTTCAGATTGACCAAGAAAATATCTAGGAACGGGGCCTTTTTTTTTCGGCGGTGGAGGCGGTGGGGACTTGGAAAACATGCCTTGCTGAGACGTATACAGATATTCGCAAATCGGCCAATAAGTGAGCCAGTTATTATTATTATTATTATTATTATTATTATTATTATTATTATTATTATTATTATTATTATTATTATTATTATTACTACTATTATTATTATTATTATTATTATTAACGAATATATGTCGAAATTGCTCATATCTCCAGATGGTCGAAATTACTCCGCAGCCCTCCACTACGGCTCCTCTTTCTCTCTTTCCACTTTCACTCCCATCTTCATGCCTTCCCTTACAGCGCGGTTCAGGTGTCCACATGCAAGTGTGACAGATACTGCGTCTTTCTCTTCCTGTGAACGAATTATTATTATTGTCGAAAGTGCAGTACAAAAATGATCCTAGCTATGGCTCGACTGACACTACTTGCACGGAGCACCCCATTCGCGTCACAGGGTTCGTGAGTGCAAACCAAATATTATAAATGAAGCACAACCGTTTAATAAGAACCGAAATAAAACACCATGTAGTACAAGCTTGGATTTCACCTGCCTTCCGAGCCAGCGAGCCGGTTATGTCGTGCGCAGCGCACGGAGCATGCATGTGCTTATGAGATTGCTAGCGTTCTTGTCTTTGAAGAAACACCTCCTTCGGACTATATACTTATTTTTCTACTGCAAGATTTCCTTTGGTAACGTCGTAATAATAAAAAATAGATCCGTATATAGATCGCATGCTGCATACCAAAACGATGGTCAACGAGCGGGCCACTTTATATCACAGTACTGATGATACATTAGCAGTTTTTAAACATATTATTGTGGTTTGTGGTGTTTAACATCCCAAAGCGAATGAGGCTATGAGAGACGCCGTAGAGGAGGACTCCGGAAATTTCGACCAGCCGGGGTTCTTTAACGTGCACTGACATCGCACAGCACACGGGCGCCTTGCGCCCGTGTGCGCCCGTGTGCTGTGTCTTGTGCTGGGCTGTGTGACATATTTTGTACGTCAGTATAATTACATATGGGACTTACCTCGAGATACACTTCCTACGTTTTTGCTAACGTGGGACGCATTAACAATTATTATTTACTCATCCCCATCTGTTGTCTGCTCTACAGTGCAAACGTGAATAAATTGTTTCCCGCCTATAATTAAGTATCCTTCATGAAAATACGCGTCAGGTTGCCCAATCAAGACGGAATGCAGGTGCGCGGTGAGCTTGCGGGGGCGGGTCAAGGCGCGTGCTCGTGCGAGAGAAAGTGCACGGCGCACGCCGTGAAGGCAGCCAGCTGAGCCGGCGGTGTCCAGTGTGTGCTTTTCTGTCCGCGCGACAAAGCAGCGCGAGCCATCTGCACGTGCGCGGAAGCGAGCGAGCGAAAGGAGAACACATGGATGCCTAGGTGGTGCCGCCGCGTGTATCCTAAGTTTCTATTTTTCTGTGAGAGATGGAGCTCCCTTACAGGAGCAGCAGCTGTAGGGAGAAAAATGAGCATGATAGCTACTGCTACCACCCCGTATCAAAGGGGACGCTCCTATATTTAATCCCATCCCATCCATACAGCAGCGTCGCTTGACGGTGCTTGTGAAGCCTATAGCAGTGAAAACTAGTCTCACGAAATCTGCGCACATTTTTATTAGGCCGGCACGGCTCCTAATCGAATTTTCGACGACATACGAGAAACGCCAACTTCTCCGCGCAGGGGCCTGCTTGAGACCAACTTGCCAGACTTGTGGTTGGAGAGAGGACACTGTGCGCAAATCTTCGCAGTGTCTTCTTCCTGCAGCGGTTCTCCGTCGTGTAGTTAATCTCTTTCAGCTTTCGGGTATGCCGTACCAGACTGGGCAGTACCTGAATCCGTTGCCAGGCGTAGCCGTTAACCAGTTCGTCTCCTGCTCGTGGAGTGTGCGTACCAAGTATGGCTGGCACGATGCGCGGCCGCATACAACATCAGACTTCAGGTCCTCCATGAAGTAACTGCAAAGGTACGGAAAGAGGTCTGGTTCTGCCTGCAGCAGGAACGTCGCATTCTTTGCGAGCGGAGGTTTACGAAGATTTGGTGCTGTGATTTTCTCGGTTAAGAGTGGAACATTCTTTGTTGCTGTGTTTTTATTTAAGGGAATGGTCGTCCTTAGTGGCACTCGTTGCGTTGTCATGAAAGTCTGCCTCGTTGGCTCAATGCCACGATGGCGCTGCAGGCCGTCTTTGCGTAGGATGGCACTGACATTTGTGGGGGCATCGCGTGGTGTCCACCTTGTCTGGGTAGAGCCCTCACCTGGAACTAAAAAGCTCTCGCAGACCCCACTTGGCCCTGGTAAAGCCCCTCGATAATTTGAAAGTAGCGACACCCTCCTGCACTCCGGCACTTTCCTCCTCGAATATCCTCGCCCGCCAGCTGCGCGCTGCACACGGCACGCTTTCTGGGGCAGCGCTCCTTCGTCGTCCGGGAAACTGGATGGCACGCTCTTAAGTTCGCGCCTTTTTCACGCTCTGTTATTGAATAAAGACACGAGTAAGACATGAGACTCGCTTCACTATACCGCCCGCCACATAAATTAGCGTCTCGTACGAGCAATGAAAGTGCAAATTATGAGCGCTTGTGGCATAAACAAAGACCGCTTGCCGCATACACCTCGCATTTCTTTTGACTTTTCTTTACTCTGTGTGCCTAAACCCGTCATAATATATTCAGCATAAACTTTTCTCTATATTTGAATATTCCTGAATATTCTCAGCATAACGATGCTCAGTTAAATGTAGGCTTGTGGGGATTAACGTCCCAAAGCGACTCAGGCTATGAGAGACGCCGTAGTGGAGGACTCCGGGAATTTCGTCCACCTGGGATTGTTTAACGTGCACTGACATCGCACAGCACACGGGCGCCTCGCTTTTCGCCTCCAACGAAAAGCGGCCGTCGAGGCCGGGAATGATCCCGCATTCTTGGGAACAGTAGTCGAGCGCCGTAACCACTGCACCACCCTGGCGGGGCGCTCAGTTAAATGTAGATTCACCTCAAACTAAGTTTAGCGGAAGTAAATTTACGCAGTTTCAAAAATGCTATGTTTGCTAGCACAGGCTGGAATATTTGTTTTGATGGTCATCCTAAATTATTTTCTAAGGTTTAGACTGAGTTTGGTACCGCGCAGTGCACATGCAGCTGCTTAATTGTTTTCGTAGTTAAGAAATTTTGCGGCTGTTGGAAAACAATCGAATATCCACTTTTTTCTATTAAGCATAAAATGGATCTAGCTCCTGCTGTCGGCGGTGTTGAAGCGACGCCGAGCTGAAGCCGAGAGCCAAGATCAGGGCACCGATTTCCCGTCGTCCGAGGGAAGCGTCGTCCGTACCCCAAAATTTGAACCCCTCAACCACCGATATTTGACCTTGTCGGACGTTCATCCACATTGGTGTCAACCCTAATTTTAGTATGACCAATCTTTTTTTTTTTCCTTTTGCTTTGACTAGATTGAAGAAACATGACCCTGAACACTTTCCCCTCTTTTAGTGGCAAAATTTGAAAGAAGTACAGGCTTTATGTCGATAACTGCGACTGGGTGCGCACGTACAAAATCCTCCTATATAAAATCAAGACAAAACAGCATTGTTTTCATTGTACACATTAGACCTCTCGGGTCCACTGCTGACGGCTGCTCACCGCTACGAAAATGGACATGACGCCCGTTAACTAGGCCATAATTAAGGAGGCCCACCTAAATTTGGACGTCAAGACTAAGTTGGTCATGCCCAAATTACATTATAGAAACCATTTTCCGGTCAGACTCGGACCAGGTCAAATTTTGGGGATTCAGAGGGCCAAATTTCGGGGATGGCCTTCCTAAATTTGGAGATTACCACTGAATTTTCTATACTCAAATAGGTTGGAAACCAAGTTTGGTCAAATTCGAATGAGGTCAATTTTCGGGGGTCCAGAGAGCTAAAGTTTAGGATTAGGCCACTCAGGTTCTGAGGTCACCTCTCAATTCGCCATATGCAAATTATGTTGGACACCAATTTGGTTAAACTCGGACAAGGTGAAACTTCCGGTGTCTAGAGAGCTAAATTTTGGCAATGGCCCACCTAGGTTTGGAGGTAACCACTGAATTCGCCATATGCAGATGAGGTTGGTCACCACTTTTGCCACCTGGGGATGTGGTCAAATTTAGGGGGTTCCTGGGGCTACATTTTGAGGGAGGCCCACCGACATGTGGACGTAACCAGTAAATTCGCCTTTTTCAAATTAGTTTGGACACCAATTTTAGCCAGATTAGGATGAGGTCTAATTTCAAGGGTCTAAAGAGACAAACTTTTGATGTGCGGATATATATACACTCTGTGGACAAGTTCTGCGGAAGAGTCCTCGACACGCTGCTGCAACATAAGCCTATTAATGAATTAACAATATCCCTCATTGCACGCGTTAGCGTTGAAAAGCGATACCTTTTGTTCGAAAACTAAAGCAGCTATTGTACGCATCAGCAGTCGCTATTATATAGCACGTTGAGCGGAACCACGAAGTCAAAACAATAACGCGCATAACGGCGCAAAATGATTAGTGAGTTAAGTGAGATTGGTCAGCTTTGTGATGCGCTTGCAACAGTTTCATGTCGCTTGGAACAAATGCGCAGTACGTCTCAGAGAGCAGCAGAGGTGACTAGTCTTCGTTGTAGTGAAGTTCTTGTGGCCTAAGTTGCTGAACCACTTTTTTAATCGAATGGTGTACTTCTTTCCACTCGGAATTGTGAAACGAATGAACCCTTTTTCACGACAGCTTGTGCAATGAAATACGCAGCAACTCGGCATAGCAACAGTGCGAATAGCGCGAAGTGCAAGCGCGGCTGCCTAAAGAATGGCGCCGGGTAAAAATGAAAGCACAAAAAGAGCGAAATTTTCGAGCACTTTTCCCGGCGACGGCTCGCGTAGCCAATCACCGTTGAGAAGAGCGCCGATAGGAGAGTTGAGAGTGGAGGATCTGCGAGTGTGCGCGGGGCGGCGGCAATGTTCACAGAAAGTCGCTACTTTCACATTATCAAGGGACTTTAGGCCCTGGGGGGGGACCTTGCCGGAGGTTTTGAATTGATGATGATGGGCTGATGAGTAATGTGTGACTCTGGGGCACGGAACTTCCGGGTGTCAATCCCCCTCCCCATCTGACAACAGCAGAACACATAGCTTTGTACCCATCGACGTCCCCTTCTTTGTCATCGCTGGTTGATGACGGTGATTCAACTAGCCGGAATATGCTCGTCTAGTTTAGGTTGTTCGACGTCATCTGACGAATCACGACGCGAGGCTCAATGGGAGGAAAACTGAGCGCTTCAACCAGCGAAGCTAAGTGTGTGTGCGCCTTAGCCTTGGCGCGTCTGAACAGACAGACGCGGCGCTCCCTATTTATGGAGGCCGCGTCGCTTATGTAGTCAGTGAGTGTTATTGCTACGTGTTCGCATGTACTTCAGCTGGACTCCCGGGGATCACCCGCTGCTGGCAATCCCACAGACCTGCGAGGGAGCAGCGTTCGTGTTACATTACGGGCACATCGTGACTCCCGAGGCGCCGGTCTGCAACGGTGTCCGGTGAACAATTTGGTGTTTGTTTGACTCTCTCGTGTGTTGTTCTGTAATGTAAGCCTCAGAGTTATTGAATACCTCTCTAGTTGCATGCCTAGCGTTTGTTTTCTGTGAACCTCTCGTCTTTACATATGTTAGGTGATCGTGTGTATTCCTCTGTATCATCTCTTGCTGTGTATAAAGTTTGCTTTGTTCGTTATTTCTGACTCCGACTCTTACTCTGGCTTGAACCGGCGAGAACTGGGTACCAAACAGCCACCCTCTTCTGTCACTACAAAGTAGTGGAGGTCCGGCTGAGCTTGCCAGGCAAGTAGAGGGCGTCTCCTTAGCAACCGGAAAAGCTACCCCCCCTCCCCCCTCACTTTAAGGGCTTCTGGGAGTATGCGCACCATTAGGGCACAAAGTTCATAACCTCTAATTATTAACGGCGACAATTATTCTAGCGTCCGGGACATGACGTTTGGTGCACTCAAGCTAAAAGGACGGAGAACGAGTTGCAGGAGTTTACGAAGAGGTCGTAAACTGTGTAGCAGCAGAGCGATAGCGAGAGGTAGTGCCGCGCTAAAGCGGTTAGGCGATGTTCGCTAAGCAGACTTTAGGATGCGCCCTAGCTGTTCGGGCTTCAGATATGAATCAGAAGGAGCTTACTGAGGCTGGCACCTAGATGTGGTTGTCCGGTGCCAAACGGCGAAAATGGGTTAGCCAGAGAGAAAAATAGGCAAAACGAAAAAAGTTAGAGAGCAGAAAAAGAACGAGTGAGGGCTCGAAAGGAAGCCGAGGAAGAAAGAGAGAGTGCTTGAAAGGAAGCTGAAGAGGAAAGAGAGAGAGAGGAGAAAACTCACGGGAGATGGCTCGAAAGGAAGCCGAGGAAAGAGAGAGAGAGGAGAAAAATCACGGGAGATGGCTCGAGAGGAAGGCGAAGAGAAAAAAGTTAGGGCAGAAAAGAAAAGGGCGAGGGCTTAAAAGGAAGGCGAGGAAGAAAGAGTGAGGGCTCGAAAGAAGCGAGAAGAGGAATATCAGCGGGAAAAGGAATTACTTACTATGAAACTTCAGCTCCACAGTTCAGGGAACAACAACTGTTTAGCTGAAGTGCATAGCCCCAATGAAGGACATAGCAGCCTGTGGATAGACGCAAGTAAATTTATCCCAAAATAAAAATCAAAAATAAAAATCCAAAATAAAAACAGCTAAAACATTTTACTTTACTAATACGTTGACTCGTTTCTTAAAAGATGCTCCCCAAAAGTTCTGGCGTCACCTGAATCCTAAATCACGAAAAGAAAACCAAGCTTCTCCAGAGGAAAACAGAAATATTGCCAACACGCTGAATAACTACTTTACTTCTATTTTCACTACAGACAACGGGAATAAGCCTCGTACTAGTTTTTGCTCAGGTAATAATTTAGAACCTCTTACTGTAACAGAAGCAGGAGTCTTAAACCTCTTACTAAACTTGGACACAAAGAAAGGATCAGGGCCTGATGGAGTCTCTAACATTTTCTTGTGTAGATATGCCGAATGAATAGCAAAAGTTTTAGTGATACTTTTTAACAAGTCATTGTCATCTCACACACTTACTAATGAACGGAAAATTGCTATAGTGACACCTATACACAAAACAGGAAGCAACCCTCTAATTTCAGACCAATTTCATTAACAAGCACTGAATGCAAGTTACTAGAGCACGGTATCTTAAAGCACATGACAACGTAGTTAGAGGAAAATCAAATTTTAACACCTCTTCAGCGCGGCTTTCGGAAAGGAGTTTCTACAGTCACACAACTAATCGAACTTATACATGACATATTCTTCGCTATTGATCAGCAGAAACAGATGGACCTCATTTTCTTAACTTTTCGAAAGCTTTCGACCGCTCATCACATTCCAAACTTATTATGAAACTTAATGCAACTTTTGGAGCTGGCCCTGTAGTAGATTGGATTGTTGATTATTTGACTAACCGCACTCAATTCGTCGAAATTAACATCGCTACGTCCGAAACAGGTAATGTTACATACTGTGTACCTCAAGAAAGTGTTCTAGCCCCAGCATTTCTTTTTAAAGTTTATAAACGACCTACCTATTAGTATTTCTCAAAATATTAAACTTTTTACTCATGACTGTGTACTTACCATAAAATTAACTGCGTCAATGACCACAAAGCTTTAATAACGCTTTAGCAGCAGGGACAAAGTGGTGTAAAGATTGGCAGAAGAATATTAATGTTAAAAAATCAGTTTCTTTGGTGTCCGAATATAAATATTTAGGCATAACTCTAACCTCTGACCTTAGATGGGATTCTTATGTTAACAGTGTCACATCAACCGCCTTGAGACAGTTATTTTTTTTTAACAGACGCCTCAAACTAGCACCATCGGAAACAAAGCTACTTGCGTATGAAACATATGTCAGACCAATTCTAGAATATGCTAATGTTCTTTGCTTTCCTTTCACTAACAAGCTTATTAAACAAACAGAAGCAGTACAGAGGAAGGCGGTCAGATGTATATTTAAAAAACACAGGTTTACAGACTCACCAACACAACTACTGAAACACGCAGGACTACTAACCCTTCAAAACAGAGCAAAATTAGCGCGCCTTAAAACCATGTACCAACTCATACACAATCAATTAAAATTCGACACTTCAAGATACATATCAAAATCACAAACGCGACAAACAGGTAATAATCACATTGTAAAGAAGACAAAGAACAGAAAACGCTGCGGCATCGCCATCACCATTGCTTGTCTCTGACGCCCACCTTTCGCGCTGAAGCTGTGCCCTGCGGCTGGCAATTCGACCCTGCTGTGCCCGAATTACTGGCAGCGCTAGACGTTCAAACCAACTATTAAATCCACATGTCACTTGGTAGAGGTCAGCCTGAGGTTCCCTGTACCCATCTCGCCCTGGAACTTCGCAGCAGGACGTTGACTACCCCAACGACGGAGCCGACTTCATTGCACCTATCTCCGCCCGTCACCTGCACAGGTGTGCTTCGTTAACGGGACCCCGCTTCCTTCAGTGGAAGCAGCGATGACGACGTCGACGATTGCCTGACCACTTACGAACGGGTCAGCCGTCCCAATAACTGGAACAACAATCGTAAGCTCAATAATGTCATCTTTTACTTGAGCGACGTCGCTAATCTATGGTTTCGAAACCAGGAGTCGGACTTTGCCCCCTGGGCGAATTTCAAGACCACATTTTCTGATGTCTTTGGCCGCCCCGCCGTCCGAAAACTCCACGCAGAACAGTGTCTTCGGTCGCGACTGCACCTGCCCGGTGAAACGTTCACCAGTTACATTGAGGACATTGTTGATATGTGTCGTCGCGTTGACCCGACCATGACCGAGGCCGTTAAGATACGTCTAGTTTTCACAGTAATTGATGACGGCGCTTTTAACATGCTCATCGCGAAAGGCCCCACTACGGTCAAGGAAATCTACGACCTCTGTCAAAGCTACGACGAGCTCCAGAAGGAGCGTGTTTGGTTCGCCAGCGTCATGCATCACTCGCTGGACTAGCCGCGAAGAGGGAGTCATCTAGCCTCTCTGAAGACATCAAGGCTTTGTACGCCAGGAGGTCGCGCGACAACTGTCCCTGCAGCCATGTGTTAAGGAGTCGTCACCAACAGGCCTTGTTCCGGAGCTTCGCCGTGCAATCCAGCAGCATGTATCTGAAGTCGTCCCTAATCCTGTTCCTCAATCAGCACCGGTCGCACCCTCAATGCCGTTCCCCACTCCGATAAATTTCATCGTCCAGCGTTGCGCCACGGAGCTACGCTCCAGCATTCGCGCCAGCTCCTCTTCAAGTATTGCGTCGCACGTATGCCGAAGTCACTTCAAGTCCACCTCCTGAGATAGCATATGCCTATGCTTCGCCCCCCATGCGGTCGGCATCAACAGCTTTTGCTCCCCCCTTGCATCCGACACGATCTCCATGGCGCACTTCAGACAACAGGCCTATTTGCTACCACTGCGGCATCCCTGGGCACACTGCACGCTACTGCCAGCGCCGAATAAATATGGCCTTTGCTGCACGGCCTGCGCCACCTTATTTGGCCCCCCAGTTCCCAGTCCCATCGGGTCCTCCAAACGCTCCCACTGATCCTCTGAACTTCTTCCCTCGTCGTTCGCCATCACCACGTCACCGCTCCGTTTCGCCAAATCGCCGACGACCCGCTACCCAGCCGGAAACCTAACCGCCGCAGTTCGCGAGGCACGAACTTCGTATTCGACAGATGTTCAAAGTCCTCGTCTTAATGCCGCGAATGTTATTCCTGTCATCATTGAAGGTGCCGAACGGTGACTACGCCTCTCGAGGGGCTATCGCTTCGTACCGCATCTGCTCACAGTATACAACCGACAGCTATCTGCACTGCTCGCGTCGTCATTGCTACAGCCTTGTACATCATTGAATTCGTCGCTCTCCCCACATGTTCTCACGACGTTATTGTCGGCTGGGATTTCCTGTCCCAGCATCATGCTATCATTGACTGCGCCAGTCCTCAAGTAGAGCTCATTGAATCGAGTGATGCATCGTCTGATGCCCAGCTCCACGCGCCGTGTCCTCGTTTTGCAACCAAACTCCTCGTACCTCATGACACAACCAGCCCACCCGCTAGCGCTGTTCTGGTTCCCCTTACTACCTCTTTTACTACCGCCGCGACAGTCCTCTTTGCGCCCTCTAACGTTGTCTGCGCCGCCGCCACTTACCGCTGCCGTTTGCCGTCCTTGACATCAACAACGGCGCTACCACACTTCTGGTAGCCAATCCTCTGGCGTCTCCCGCTAGGGTGATCGAAGGGGAGTGCCTCGGCCGCATCGAGCCCGTGGACCTCCTGTTCGCCTTTGCTGATGTGTCATTCCCTGTTTGCCAAGTTGACGCCTTGACCCCAACTCGTGTGGCTTCCGATCCGATACAGCGGGACCTTTTTGACCATTTTGTGGACAGCGCTCTAGAGCCGCGCCACCGCGAGCAACATCTTTACCTTCTACACCAATTCCGCTCCTCCTTCGACATCCCGCAATCTTCCTTGGGCCGCACGACAACCGTTTCCCACCTCATCGACACTGGCGCTCATCCGCCTCTCCGTCAGCGGCCGTATCGTGTGTCCCAGACTGAGCGCCGTGTTATATCCCAACACGTCGATGACATGCTGCAACGCGGAGTAATTAGAGAATCCTGTAGCCCATGGTCGTCTCATGGGGTCCTAGTTAAAAAGAAGGATGGCTCCATACGATTTTGTTTTAATTACTGCCGCCTCAACAAAATTCCTAGTCCTGTTGTGTACCCCCTCTCACGAATCGACGATGCCCTAGAGTGCTTGCAAGGCGCAGAATTCTTTTCCTCACTCGATTTACGCTCCGGGTATTGGCAGGTGCCCATGGCAGAGCCGGATCGTGCTAAGACCGCCTTTATTACTCCAGAGGGCCAATACGAATTTAATGTTATGCCATTCGGACTCTGTAACGCCCCAGCCACACTTGAAAGAATGGTGGACACTGTACTGCGCGGCCTGAAATGGAACATCTGTGTATGCTACCTCGATGATATCGTCGTCTTTTCAACCGACTTCCCGACCCACCTGACTTGACTTCGCCAGGTCTTCACCTGCCTAAACCACGCCGGTCTTTAACTGAAAATCAAAAAGAGAACTCAACCTCAACTGAACTTTCTGACACCGACCACTTTGAAACAACTGCGAAGCTTCGTGGGCCTCTGCTCGTACTTTCGTCGTTTTGTTCGGAATTTCGCAACCATCATAGCCCCCCTTACAAAGCTCTTGAAAGGCACTCCTAACCTCTCCTCTTGGTCGCCAGGCTGAGATGATGCATTCCCGACACTGCGCAAGTTTCTGACGTAACCGCCAATCCTTCGCCATTACGACCCTACTGCACCTACAGAACTTCACACCGATGCCAGTGGTGTCGGCCTCGGCGCCGTCCTCGCCAAGCGCAAGTCTGGCTTCTCCGAATACGTTGTCGCCTACGCAAGCCGTGCTATCACCAAAGCTGAGTCCAACTACTACGTTACCGAAAAGGAGTGCTTAGTAATCGTGTGGGCTGTAACGAAGTTCCGCCCTTACTTATATGGTCACTCCTTCGAGGTAGTTACAGATCATCACGCTCTCTGCTGGCTCGCGTCTCTAAGGATCCGTCTGGCCGTCACCGGCGCTGGGCTCTCAGGCTTCATGAATACGACATCCGTGTAGTGTACCGCTCTGGCCACAAGCACACTGACGCCGACGCTCTTCCTCAGTCACCGGTGCGCTCGCCTAACTCATCGTCCCCTCCTCAAGGATCCTTGTCAGCACTCACCATTGATGATATGCCTTTCGAGCAACGACAAGATCCTTGGGTTTCTAACGTGCTAGATATCCTTTACACTACTTCTGCGGCTACGCATCCTCGGGCACTCCGCCGACTGGCCTCCTATTTCACCATTCGGGACGGCCTTCTCTACGGAAGGAACTAAAACTCAGACGTCAGAACGTGGCTTCTTGTCATTCCGCGCCACCTCCGCTCCGTGGTTTGTGCCCACCATCACACTGACCCACAAAGCGCTCATGCGGCGTCCTGAAAACCTATGATCGTATTCGTCAGAGGTACTACTGGAGGGGAATGTACAATTTCGTACGTCGCTACATTCGCTGTGGTACCACCTGTCAACAACGCAAGATTGCTCGCCACCCCACTGACCTTCTCCAGCCTTTACCGTGTCCAGCACGCCCGTTTTATCCCGTGGGAATCGACCTTTATGTCCGCTACCATGCAGTGTCGCTGGTAATCGATGGGTCATCGTCGCCGTCGATCACCTGACCCGTTACGCCAAGACTGCTGCTCTTCCCGAGACGACAGCCCGAGCAGTAGCCCATTTTCTTCTGCACCACTTCATTTTTCAACACGGCGCCCCTCGCGAGATAATGAGTGATAGAGGTCGTGTCTTTCTTTCCGAAGTATTGCATGAGCTCCTGTCTTCTTGCAAATTGATACATCGGGATACAACTGCGTACCACCTGTAAAGAAACGGCCTCACGGAGCGCTTTAACCGTACGCTTGGGGACATGCTCGCAATGTATGTTACATCTGAATCTGGCAGCTCCAACTGGGACCAGGTACTGCCATTCGTAACGTTCGCGTACAACACTGCCACCCAAGCAACAACTGGATTTTCGCCCTTCTTTCTCTTATACGGCCGTGAACCATCTTGTACTCTGAACACAATTTTGCCATACCATCCAGATGCCTCTGAGTACAGTGCTTTGTCAGATATTGTCAGGTATTGTCAGAAGGCCGAGGAATGCCGTCAGCTAGCGCGCACGTGTACCTCCAACACTCAAGGCTATCGCAAAAATCAGCATGATAGCGATACTCCTACTCTCACGTTCTTGGCCGACAGCTTCGTTTGGCTATGCGTTCCTGCCACCAACAAACTAGAAACCAAATACCACGGACCTTATCGCGTCTTGGAACGCACATCCCCTGTGAACTACGTCATCGAGATAGTCACCACTTCCGACCACTGCTGTCGCGGCCGCGAGGTTGTCCACGTTAGCCGCCTCAAGCCATATTACAACCCTCTGGTCGTCTCTCCCTGAGTCGCCAGGATGGAGACTTCTTCACGTGGGGGAAATGTAAAGAAGACAAAGAACGGAAAACGCTGCGGCATCGCCATCACCATCGCTTGTCTCCGGCGCCCACCTCTCGCGCTGAAGCGGTGCCCTGCGGCTGCCAATTCGACCCTGCTGTGCCCGAATTACTTGCAGCGCTAGACGTTCAAACCAACTATTAAATCCACATTTCAACAAACACACTCTAAACGAGTTTTCATTCCGTACACACTTTCAGGTATTCGTACTTTCCTCGTGCTATAAGCAAATGGAACACCTTGAACACATTCATGTTACTAACCCATCATTAAATTCCTTCAGCACACGTGTTAGAAACAAACTACTTATTTCTCAGTAATTATTGAGTTCTTATGTCACTACGAAGTTATTCCTTCCGTCTATTTTTTCGCTTTCGGTTTTATTTGTCCGCCAAAATCTTGTCAGATGCTCCTCATTTTTGTTTAATTGCAGTACATATATCTTCTTATGTGTAATCTCGTGTCATATTTTTTGCACTAAGAATAATTATCATTGTTATTTTTTGTGCCTCTGTACTTTTGAATACCCTCCCTGTACGATCCCTGATGGGATTGACAGTATTGAATAAATAAAATAAATAAGAAATATATGACGATACCAACATTTTCTTTCTTACGGGCCTCATAACTACATACCCGAACTTAAATTTTGGGAATCGGGGTCGATAAATGCCGTCACTTGCATCATCCGGACAGAGGTCTGTGATTGCATGAGCGCCCTGACAATCAAGAGCCTTTAATAGCGCGCTTGATGGTTTTAGCATTACTGCTCCATTTGTATTTTAAGCTCCCTTC
The DNA here is from genome assembly GCF_055883805.1 of Amblyomma maculatum. NCBI lineage: Eukaryota > Metazoa > Arthropoda > Arachnida > Ixodida > Ixodidae > Amblyomma > Amblyomma maculatum. The sequence goes on along the minus strand of NC_139353.1, from coordinate 108,283,390 downwards.
TTCGATTATGACCAGATAGTGTTCCCGCTTTCCAAAAGTATTCTGGTTTTCATTATTTTCGGCCTGCTGTAAATTGTTAATACATAGGGGTCACCTCGTGCAGTTACTTTTATGTTACGTTAGAGAACACACCCGAAGGAAAACACTCGGCTGAGAATTTTATCTGCTCTCTTCAAGCTGGTTTATAACGGCGGAATATATGATAATTAGCGAGATTTTGTTTCTCCCGGCGGCCATAGCTGCTTTCCCAAACTTTTATTTGTGTAGAGGGATCGAGAAATCCTGTCACTTGCATCGTTCAGGCAAATATCTGATTCCATGAGCGCCCTGTTAAGCAAGAGCCTTTATTAGCTCCTGCATGCTTTTTGAATTACTACACGTAATGCACCCCTTTAATTTGAAGGGCGCTTCTATATGAACAGGTGGTGTTCCCACTTTCTAAGTGTGTTCTGGTTGTTCATTTTACAATCACTATTTTCGGCCATTGTGATATCAATAATATAGTACGAATCACCTGTGCAATAACATTTATTTTTGAACTCGCCCGAATGAAGAAAACTTGGTTGAGAATTTTATCTGCTTTCTTCAAGCTGTTTCGCGCACGAGTCATATATTATAAGTAGCAACACTGCGTTTCTCGCGCGGCCCATAGCTGCTTTCCCAAATTTTTAGCTTTAGACCGCGATCGACACATGGCGTCACTTGGAGCATTCGGGCAGAGATCTGGGATTATATGAGAGCGCTGTCCAACAAGAGCCTTAATAACCACTGTTTGCTTTTTGCATTACTGCACTCAAGTTCACCCTTTGAATTTTAACTTCATTTCTTCGATTATGATAATGTAGCGTTCCCTTTTTCCAATAGTGTTCTTGTGGTTCATTTTACAAATCATTATTTTCGGCCTCTGTCGTATTCTTAATATGTACAAATCACCTTGTGCAGTAACTTTTATTTTATACTCTAGAACACACCCGAATAAAAATCCTTGGTTGAGAATTTTATCCATTTTCTTTAAGGTGATCCGTGCAGGCGTTCAAAAAAGTTAAAAAGGGCAATCATAGCATAATTGCCTAATACAGCGTCCTGGGGAAGTTGAGTTGTTCGCACCGCGCACAAACCCAAACTTTCCGATTCCCTAATTTTAGAAAACGACGAACGAAAGCCCTACCTCTCGTTCAAAATAAAGGCTTTTTTCATTCATTCATTTTACTTGAAGGTTAGAGATGCTTGGGACTGACAAACATCTATGGAATCTGAAAGTAAAGGCTTAATTGCTGGCTCACTTACCAGGCAGCACAAAATTGTAGCGCCTTATTCATTGAAGGGATCTGAAGGACAGGGTGATGTCTATAGGACGTAGCTGCTTCAACAATTTTGTCGAAAATTCTCTGTTCCTATTACTGTAATTTAAATTGTCGTAAACACAATTCGCTAGGTCAGAAACAGTACACAAGCAAGAGCTTAGTGGAACCTTCAATTTGTCGCCGGACTGATTTTCACACCTGGACCGAATTACATGAGTAGGCGAGAGCTACGGTCGTGCGTATTGAGTAATCTTGCCTTTTACGGTTCCGAAGGTGGACATTAGGAGAGTTGTTGCAGGGAAGCCGACCATTTACCACAGACCATGAGTACGGTATTGCATAGCAGCTCGATAAGAAGCGATGCGAGTGAAAAAACGTGGCTAATATGAAGTCGCGTGTGTTAAAAGAAAAGGCAGTGTGAAAGTCCGAGCTTGCATTTGCGATGCCTAAATAACAGGAAGCAGTGAACGCATTTTAATCCTTCGCCGGACAGCTTTAAGCAGCGACCCGACGCCATTTAACAGCAGTATAGGCAGTAGCTCAAGTTCTATCTCACGGCTGCATAAATGAGGCAGTATTTCGGCGAGTCCATTCACAGTGGATCACAAGGAGAGCAAGCGTATTCTCCGCTCTACTAAATCGCGAGGAGGCAAAGAAATGGGCTCCACAGGCTTTCTGGATGCCGGTTTTTTATTCGTCCATGGTGACATTTTGGCATTGTTCGGACAGCCCAGTGCCCCTGCCGTCCACTTCAGGAAGCTTATCATCACATGGCCCGGCAATGCGTCCTTGCTCGGGTCATTTGGGGAAGAGTTCATGCTGGTTTCAGGATTCTTGCCAACAATCGATTTCAGATAACTCGAAGAGGTCCTCATGGTGGCTTTGCACGGCTGCTGATTGCAGCTGGCGCTTCGCATTATTGTGGTATTGTGCAACCCCCATATCATGAATTACATGAGCCACAGAATATACCAGAGGAGTCTCAAGTTTGCCTTATAGGCGGTTAACTCTGCTGGTGTTGAATCCTTAATTGTTCTTGTAGCGTCTATTTCTCAAATATTTCAAAGCTGAATAGAAAAATAACATTTTAAATTGCTTGGAAGAGATAACATTGATTCAAGTATTCTGAAGCGGCCACTTAAGACATTCCTTGCTTTGTGTCCCAGGCTCGCTAATCAGTCGTATCCTCATCATTTATTTAAGTGCGGCACACAAGCTTAAGTGCGGCACACACCTCGAAATTGAGAAGATGTTGGTTTAGTTGGTTTGTGGGGTTTAACTTCTCAAAGCAACTCAAGCTATCACAGACGCCGAAGGGGAGGGCTCCGGAAATTTCGACCACCTGGGGTTGTTTATTCTGCACTGACATCGCACAGCATCACACATCAACCATTGTTCCGCATAAGGAAGTAACAAATTGTCATAAAGAAAGAGGTTAGGCAATGAGACATGATCTCCCCAGTAATATTCGCCGCTTGCTTAGAAACTGTATTCAAATACATGGAAAGGGAGCAGTAAGATAGGGTCGATGGAGAATACCTCAATAGTATGCAATTCGCTGATGACATTGCCTCGCTAAGTAACTCAGGGGATGAATCACAACTAATGATTAATTATGTAGACAGGAAAAACAGAAAGGTAGGCCTAAAGGTAATATGCAGAAGACTAAAATAATGTTCAACAGCTTGGGGTAGCAACATCAGATTAAAATAGCAAGAGAAGCGCTAGATGTGCTAAGCGAATACATGTACTTAGGACAGGTAGTAACCGGAGATCAGGATCATTAACGGTAAATAACTAGGAGAATAAGGTTGGGATGGAGCGCATTTGGAAGGTACAAAACCATTATGACTAGCAGCTTACCGGTATCGCTTAAGAGGAAAGTGTATAACAGTGGCATCTCACCGGTACTCATCCAAATCAATCCCTGTTGGGCGTCGTCGTACTTTCGTTTGACTATGACTTCTACTGTAGACAACGTGTAGTCCTGAGGTAAAGGAGCATTGAGACAGCCTCTGGAGTTACCACGCGACAGGAAACGTTAATCACGCTGTTTTTCTGGTGGCGTTCACTCTGGCGTTGTGGGTTCCTGACAGGGGAGCAGTATGGGACCACTTGCCGCACCGGCGTTCAGGCTTGTTCCCGCGTGGGTTATCCGACTTTGTGTTCGTGCAGTGCATGAAGTAGCGCCTGAACTGCAGCGGACCACACAAAGCGACATGACGAAGGGCACTTTTGTTAAATTTGATGTAATTTAGCTATGTATCTTTGTCGCAGTGAAGGTTTGCTCTTAGCAGGCTTAAGCATAGTATAGTGACAATGCGCGTTTTACTGTTTTTCATATAGGCACGTGTCATCTTTCGCTATTCGTTGTTTTACGTGCCTGGTTGTCTTTATCACTTAATTTTAAGGCCCGTAATGAGGCCAAGGAGCCCTCAACGGACTTTTTGGGGGGCGGGGGGCCGTATTAATGTCGGCGCCTCGAGAATGGGAGATTTCCATCCCCCCCCCTCCGCCCTGCGTGGTGCCCCGGAGAGAGAGAGAGAGATGTATTTTAGTGGCAACAGGAGATGTCTGCCTGGTGGTAAGCCTAGGATGCTACTCCTGATGAGGGTTGAGGGATGAGGGTGAAAGAGTGCCCCGGGTGGTGCCCCGGAGATAGATCACCGGGACGGTAGGAATGCAGTGCTCTCCGGTTTCGCATGTGTCTGCAAGGTACACATGCCCGACAAAGCATCGCCTCTCCCGCGGGGAAAGGCGATGATCTCGGCTGCCTTCCGCGTGAAAATAAAACCTGAACGGTTTACACGGCTTGTATGAGAGAGGGCGCTTGCGTCAGGGGCCTACGCTTCGGCGGGAGGGAACTCGACTTTGGACGGAGCCGCGGCTGTGAGCTTTGGAAGGAGCCGCGACTCACGCCTTAAATACTAAACGATTTTTAGTATTTAGTATTTTTAGTATCAGTAAGACTTTTAGTAATTAGCGCGTCCTTGTTGTTCCGAATAAATCAGTTGCAAGTAGCGCTCTGTCCTGTCTCTCTTGTCTGATTGTGGTGACTCTGTTGTACAGAAAACAAGTGACACAGTAACCTCGCCTTTCCCTTTCTATAAATAAATCAGTTTACATAAGTTTACGACATTGAACCAACTAGCCCCGCAACGCATTTTGCAGGAGTTCCTCTGTTCTACAGAGTGCCTTTTAAAGATTATTTCTTCAGTTTTCCACATCCATCTGTGCTTGTTGCACACATTTTTTTGACGACGTGCCGTGCTCGACTACTTGGATTCTATATAAAGAAGGGACTGGTGCCTCCCGATCTCGTCGGTGTATTTAGGCTTGTGAAACTCTCCCTCGGACATGTGAAGAAAGTTTTCTGGATTTTGAGGTCAGAACTATGGAGGCAGGTTCAGCTGCTCGGTGACTGGTTCCGCCTAATGGCTTTTCCCAAGACTCTGCCCATATTGCCTTCATGAAGCTTCAGTCCCTCAGGAAGCTGGTGGGTTGGTTGGTTGGTTGGTTCACAGGAAGGGAAAGGTGCAGTGTCTGTCACACTTGCTCTGTGGACACCTGAACCGCGCCGTAAGGGAAGGGATGAAGGTGGGAGTGAAAGTGCAAAGAGAGAAAGGGGAGTCATAGTGGAGGGAGTAATTTCGACCACCTGGGGATCTTTCTCGTGCGCTGACATCGCACAGCACACGCACGCCATTTCGTTTCGCCTGCATCGAAACGCAGCCGCCGAGGTCGGTTTCGAACCCGGGTACTCCGGCACAGTAGTGGGGTCGTGCGGACAGAAGAGAGAAATTAGAGAAGAAAGGAAAGAAAAGGGAGAGAAAGATGAGCTCCGCAACACCCGTTGTCCACCACCTAAGTGGTGCCCAGTCGAACAAAACTACAGGACCATGTCAAAAATATGACAGAATATTCTGTAGTTCTGTCGTAAACGTCAGATTTTGCTGTAGTTATGTAGTTTTTTTGCAGTGGCTTTCTGTTGTCTGTAGTTCTTTCGCACTTCTCTGTTGTAACTACAGAAAGCTCTGATGTTACCATAGAAAGTTCTGTTGTCACAACAGGTTTTCTGTCAAAAACCGCACAAAAATTCTGTCGTAGCAACAGAAATTTTTCTGTAACTGGGTGGCGGATGCAATGACGGCCTACAAGAGATAAAAATGTGGCGGCTGGCTAGCCCTCACCGCAAGCGGCGTTGCCCCATTGTCCCAGAACGATCAATGCTGATAAGGCATATCTAACCGTGTGAGCTGAGAAGAATACTGATGAAGACAATTATGCGCGAGAGTCGCGCCTGTGAGCCCCGATGCTTCCTTTCATTTGCATACACTTCAGAAATAGGTAGGAGTCTTGGCCACGCATTCACTGCCAGGAGCCCAGACAAGAAAGACACAAGGCCACACGAGAGCTGCCAGACAAGCGGCATTTTTGATGCAATGAGGAGGAACATGCATGACAACCCTGAGATGTCTAGCATGTTCATCATGTCTAGTGCACTACCCCATGCAACTTGTCAGAAATAGTAATACAAGATCACTGACTGCGGCGTGTGACCTCACCTTGTAGTCCAGCCGCCTTTTCGTAGCCCTGGACGGCGTTTCAGCCCTGTAATCAGCACCACGTTGTTACACAAGGTCCACTCGTCTTTACGCGTGCTCCGCCCCTTCAATTAGCATCTCGCGATTGATTAATTAGAACTCTAGCACATGCTGCAAATGGTCATGATTGAATTTCCGTTTACCATCTGGGCATCACCATTACCTCTAAGAATCAAGAAGGAACAAGGCGACAGGCGACCATGCGGAGACTACCGGGAACTCATTGTGCACACCAACTACGATAGCCATGCCCTTCCACATTTTCAAGATTTTACCGCACACATAAAAGGATGCAAATAGAAAGAGGACATTATCAAGGCTTACGAACAAATCACTATTGAAGCCGATGAAATAGCAAACGGCCATCCCAACAGCTTTCGCCCTGCTTGCGTGCGTGCAATTTGGCCTTCGCAACGCAGCCAATACTTTTCAACTATTTATTGCCGAGGTGACGCGCGAATTTCCGGCTGTATTCTCCAACATAGAGGACGTTCTCGACTCGAGCCCGACACCGCATGATCCTGAGCGTCACCTTCGAGTGCTCTTTCAACATCTTCAACAATCTGCTCTTGTGGTCATGGCCCAGAAATGTATCTTTGATCTTCCGAGATCAATTGCCTTTGCCACATCTGGACACTCGGCATTCGTCCATGCCTTTCCCACGTGAAGGCTTTCTAAGGCTTCCCAGCTCCCATTACCCTTGCAAGCTGCACGAATTTCTGTGCCTAGTGAATTTCTCACAATGCTTTTTTCCCACTGAGCCAAAATTTCGCCAGCACTGACTGACCTTCGCACAACAAAGAGCCCTTCCTCCGGGATTTCCTGGTCGCCATAGGCTCAGTCTTTTGTCACAGTTGCCCCAAACGATCTCGCAATTTCAGTCCTTCTCGTTCACCCTTGAACTGACGCGCACATGTTCATCACAGTGGATGCTTCCAGTGCGGCCATCGGGGCTGTCCTCCAGCAGCAAATCTATCCGAATGACGCCCAATGCGTTTCTTCTTTCCGTCTCTCCAAGCTGCTGAGAATCGCTATGATGCTTTTGGCCGTGAGCTACTTGCCATGTATTCAACTACTCAGCACTACCGAGATTCCTTGAAGGGCCAGCAGTTTTATGCTCTTGCGGATCATGAGCCTTTGCCATATCTGTTTCTTAAAACTCCTCCAAATACGTAGAAGGAGCACTCCATTATCTTGCCTATATTATGGAGTTCGCGAATGATATCCGCCACACCAAGGCATTGATAACTAGGCAGCTGACGCGCTCTCACACGTCACCTCTGTTGACGCTTCTCAATTTTTGGTCGACTGGAAACATCTGGCATAGAGGACCCTGAGCTACGAGCTTTCAGCGATGCCCTCCGTTCGCTCTGCCTGCAGCTGGTGGCACGCCCCATTCTGCCCGGGTCACTCTGGTATGCCACGTCAGCCTCTTCTCGTCCTTTCATTTCGGCTCCCTTTTCTCGAATGGTTTTTACTCACTTCAATTCTGCTATCCCAGCATATGAACTACGCACCGCCCCTGACCTGGCGGCAGGCCTCATCAAGCATAACGTGCCTTGTTCGCCAATGTGTCCCCTCATGTCTTGAATGCTAGACCATCAAAGCGACCCGGCACAGCAAGATTCTCCTGGTGCTTCAACCTCGTACATCTTATTCGGTTGGACCGCTACCGCTACCATTCTCTCATGCAAACTACTTACAGTATTTGTCAATCGCACTTTACAAAAGCAAAGTTTGGGAAAGCAGCTATGGGCACTGTAAGAAATAAAACCTTGTTATTTATCACATATGATACCTGCATGGATTCACTTTAAGAAAGCCGTTAGAATTTACAAATAAGTTCTTTTATTCGGGGGTGTTGAGAATATGACATAAAACGTTCTTAACAATGTGCTTTGAGCTATATTAGCAATAGGGAACCTCAGCTTCGGTTGTGACGTGCGACGGGAGCGCCGCTTCATGGCGTAGTGGTGAAATGTGAAATAACGGGGCTTCGCCGGAGCAGACGCTCCGCTAGCTTCCTGTACACGCGCGGCGATCGCGCTGCGCCTTGCGATTATTTGGCGATACAAAAACGCTTCCGCTGATGCGAAACGAATGTACTAAGTAGCATTATGTTATGGGAAGCAACAATAGTAGGCGAAGTACCAAAAGACGAGGCTAACGTTTGAAACTGCAGATTCCTTTGGAAACGTGTCAGCAAGATCTGTTTTCCAACTGCACAACAGCGTTCTGAGATGTGTCGCGTTCTTTGTGGAAAAGAAAAGAGCTAATTTCCCCTTTCTTCGTGAACTCAGAGATGTTGACAAAGACGGCTTGGAGCGGCATCAAAAATTACAGTGATTTAACACCATTAATAAAAATTGAAGAGGATGTAAGATTATCCTCCTTTTCGCTCCCCGCGTGTCTAGTTTTGCCGATTTTAGGCGCTCTATCCCTGATATGTTAGTGGTCTGAAAGGAACCAAATCAACAAATTCGACGTCCGTGATCGAGACTGATGTGTGAATGTACAAAATACAGCTGTCTTTTCATTTTTAGATTGACAAGAAAATATCTAGGAACGTGGCCTTTTTTTTCGGGGGTGGGGGCCGCGTTGGAAAACATGCATTGCAGAGATGCTTTTACAGATATTCGCAAATTGGGCAATAATTGAGCCAATTATTGTTATTATTATAATATTATTAATATTATTATTATTATTATTATTATTATTATTATTATTATTATTATTATTATTATTATTATTATTATTATTATTATTATTATTATTATTATTATTAACGAATATATGTCGAAGGTGCTCAGATCCCCAGATGGTCGAAATTACTCCGTAGCCCTCCACTACGGCTCCCCTTTCTATCTTTCGACTTTCACTCCCACCTTCATCTGTTCCCTTACAGCGCGGTTCAGGTGTCCACATGCAAGTGTGAAAGATACTGCGTCTTTCTCTTCCTGTGAACGAATTATTATTATTGCCGAACGTCTACAAAAGTGATCCTAGCTATGTCCCGACTGACACTACTTGCACGAAGCACCCCATACGCGTCACAGGGTTCGTGAGTGCAAACCAATTATCATAAATGAAGTACAACCGTTTAATAAGAACCGAAATAAAACACCATGTAGTACAAGCTTGGATTTCACCTGCCTTCCGAGCCAGCGTGCCGGTTATGTCGTGTGCAGCGCACGGAGCATGCAATTGCTTATGAGATTGCTACCGTTCTTGTCTTTGAAGAAACACCTCCTTCGGAGACGGCCAGGGGGCGCCGAGGAGTGAAGACGCTGCCACGTCGAGCTCTGCTGTTAATGGCCTTTTTCGGCGGCGTTTGGGTGCATCCAGCAACATCTCACTTCGGACCAATTTTCGGAAGTCCTGAGGATCAAGTCGAACCAACTCTCTAAAAGGTGGGACCACCAATTTGGTCTTTACGATACTTTGAAGTTCGGAGCAACAACGCCGCCAAGTTACGCCTAGCGTCCGAGCCTAGCGTCCGGCCTAGCCGCCCTCGAGGGAAAACCCTCGGAGCGTGGACGGCATGGACTGGCAGGGCGAGGAAAATCAGAGCTACCAGCCGAACTCTGACACTAGTAAGGACGGAAATATGGAGGCGGTTGAGGCCTTAGAAGAAAATTCATGGTTCCGCCGACAATGAGGCAGATATGTGAAGAATGCGACGCAGCGCCCCAAGCGAAGGAGGCACCCGTGAAGGGGAGCGAAGGGACCGAGGCCCCCAAATCGCGGCAAAAAGCGATAGGAAGGTCACTCGCCGAGAGATCCGTAGGCACGGTCAGATCGAAAATACCGAAGGAGATGTTCCGCGTAGTGCTGCGGCCGCACGGCGGCGCCGACCAGCTGACAAGGAAAGCGGCACCGAAGCTGCACCAGGTCCAGGTTACGGCTGCAGGCCTCAACCTGAACGGGGAAGACAAATTCATCGCCAACCCGAAGAATCAGTCCCTACTAATTATGACCCCGGAGCTCGGCAGGGCGAAGCGGTACGAGCAAATTAGGACCATAAAAATCGGGTCAGTTGAGATAGACGCAACTGCTCACGCGGCCATGCCGGTGGGCGGCAAGGGCGTCATATACGACGTTCCGCTGGACGTCACGGAGGAGGAAATTCGGCAGGGACTCAGAGATAACCCTGGCTACATTGGAGCGAGGAGGCTCGGGAAAACGTGTAAAACCGTGCTCATCATTTTCGAAGACCAAGAAGTCCCGCGAGAGGTGTGGTTCAACGGATTGCTATACCGGTGCAACCTCTACAAAAAGAAATTCGATGTGTGCTACGCATGCGGCAACCTAGGACATCGGTCGGACGTCCGCCCGGACCCCACCAGCCCTCGATGCCGAGGGTGCCGAATGCTTAATCCACCGGAGGGGCACGAACAAGATTGCGAGCCGCAATGCCTACTGTGCGGCGGCTGCCACCCCCTGGGGCACAACTGCTGCAGAAGCATGTACCAGACCCCGCACATTCTCAAAGTCCGACAAGCAGAGAAAGAAGCCATCCAGGCTCAAAACAAGCAGCAAGAGCCAACGCAAACCCGGGGAAGATCGAGAGGAAGAGGCGACGCCGCGGGCACAACGGGCCGTGCGAGAGACTCCATCGCATCCTTCACCAGAGATGAGCGTAGATCCAAGAGCAAGAACAGGGGGCCGCCACAACCACCGCCACCCAAGAACGACAAGAACCACTGGCCGAAGCCCGGGGAGACGCCGGCCGGACAAGCAAAGACGAATGAAGAAGTTAACGCAGGCGGTAAGTCGGTCAGCTTCGCTAGCGGGGTCTCCAAAGAAAAAAACTTGGAACTTTTGGAATTACAACAGACTCAAGCCGAGCATAGCAAAGAAATCAGAATAATTAAAAAAGACATCAAAGGGATTAAAGAAACCCTCAAATCCTTAGTCGAGGTAATTAAAGAGTTAAAAGAGGCAAAAGCTACACCTGCACCGGCACCTCCGATGCTCAGGCCGCCCGTCATACGGGGCCCCGGTGGGGCAAGCGAGAGCAATTGTGGCAGGGACAGTGACGACTCAGATGAAATGAATATCGATCAGGCTGGACCCGCGAAACGTAAATCAGACGACACTAGTGTATTTGGACAAGCCAGAAAGCACGTGGCTTTCAGAAAATTAGTCAAGGATGAAATCATAGACTTCGAATTGAACCTGAATAAGAAACTTGAGGCGAGATTTGGAGTGCTAGAAACGATGCTTCAAGCCCTTTGCAACGCATCGGGTATACAATATCAAAATCATAATGGATCCCAAAACGTCTAAAATTTGGCAATGGAATTGCCGGTCGTTGTCAATGAAGCGATGGCTCTTGCAACAGTACGTAGCTAGCCAGAACACACAGCCTTTGGAAATAGCTCTGCAGGAAACGCGAGGTGTATGGAAGCTTTCGGGGTACAAAAGCTACGATAGCGGGGAGGGAAGTAAAACACAGGTCGTGACGTACGTCAAAAACAACGTCGCCGTCGTCCAGCACGAAGTAGGTAACAGGGAGACCGAAACGGTCTTTGTGGAAATCCTGACCGGTAAAAAGAACAGAGGCAGCATATTTCTACTCAATGTGTACAGCTTCCCGAAGTGCACGAAGGCGAGGTTTGGCCCGATATTTAAGAGAGCGATTAGCCTGGCAGGTAAGAACCCGCTAATAATAGCCGGCGATTTTAATGCCAGACATCGAGAATGGGGTTACACGACCAGCAGCCCGAAGGGTCAAACGCTGTTGGAAGATATCACTGAGTCAAACCTCTACATCGCTAACGACATTAGATGCCCGACGAGGGTGGGAAACAGTGTGTGAGCGGACACAAACCCGGACTTGACTCTCTGCCATAGAACTGGCATAGTCAAGTGGACGAACAAGCATCAGGATCTAGGTAGCGACCACTACGTGCTAGAGGTAGAACTAAGTAGGAAAGTGAGCGTTAAGCCCGCTGTGTGTCGGACGGAAACCCAAGTGGATTGGGATAAATTCAGACAGATCAGAGAACGGGAAGAAATTGGCGATATAGAGTGCATTCAAAATTGGGCCGCCCAATTAATTACCCATGTCAACGAGGCCACCGAAGAAATTAAATGCGAAGCTCTGCCTGAGGCGATGGATAGCAGGCTATTCGGCATGATCAAAAAGAAAGAAGAGCTAACGAAGAAGCTCAAAAAGCAAACGTGGAACCGCAATCTCTGGAGAGAGATAGCCAGACACAACGTCGAAATAGAAAAATACGCCCGGAAACTCGAGTCGCAACGTTGGGATAACAAATGCGACGAGATGGAGGGCACCATGAATGGCGCCAAGACGTGGCAACTGCTCAGGTTCCTGATAGACCCGAGTAAGTCCAAAACGGCCGCCAACATAGAACAGGTCAAGGCGAGGTATAACTTTAAGGGTACGGACAAACAGCTCATTGACAAGCTCAAGTCCATGTACGTAGCTCCCCCGCCACAGCGCATTACAGAGATTACAACAGATCGGCGAACAGCGAGCTTGACGCGTCCATAACATTGGCAGAAGTCAGAGCGGAGCTGCACGGCCTAAAAAGACGCTCGGCCCCCGGGCCGGACCTCGTTAATAACAAGATGCTCGCAAATCTGGACGAAAAATCGATCAATGCCCTAACCAAATATTTAAATCAGGTGTGGGAGAGAGGTCAAGTACCCCAAGAGTGTAAGAGGGCTAAGATCACCCTAATCCACAAGCAGGGAAAACAACCGGGCTTGGAGAATCTCCGCCCAATATCACTAACATCCTGCGTAGGCAAACTACTTGAGAAAGTTATTCAGAGGAGGCTAACCAAATACACCGAAGAGAATGATGCGTGGCCGGCTGAATTGGTCGGATTCAGGCCCGGCCTTTGTACGCAAGATACCATGCTCAGACTACATAAAGATGTTGTCAGAGACTTCAGGAAAAAAAAATACGAAAGCTATTCTAGGCTTAGACCTTAAGAAAGCTTTTGACAACGTCAGTCACGACGCCATTCTCGACGGGCTCGCTGAGCTTAGAGTAGGCGAAAGAACCTACAACTACATTAGATCATTCCTGCGAGACGGGACGGCGATCATCAGCTTTCAGGGCTTATGTTCGGAGGAGTTCCCGCTGGGTAACAGAGGCACTCCGCAGGGGGCTGTGCTCTCACCTTTCCTTTTTAACATCGTAATGAGGAAGCTCCCCAGTAAGCTTCGCCATCTCGATTACTTAAAACTAAGCATCTACGCGGACGATGTGACCGTCTGGATGTGCGAAGGGAACGACTCGTACATCACATCCAGGCTCCAAGAGGCAGCAGATATAATCAGCTTTCCCGCAGAGGACGTAGGTCTATGCTGTTCGCCAGAAAAATTGGAGCTCCTGGTAATGACCAGCAGTAGTGGGAAGATAACTCCAGATCTCAAAATTAAAGTCAACGCAAGCGAAGTCCGGAAAGTAGATGAAATTAGAATATTAGGTATGAATATCAACCGCAGGGGTAGTAACAAAAGCCTGATTAATAAATTAAAAGATCAGGCGGAGCTCGTAGTCAGAGTATTTAAGAAGACGTCCAACCGAAGGAGTGGTCTCACGGAGGCTAGTAGACTCAGACTCGTACAAGCTTTTGTCACGAGCAAAATGTGCTAAGCGACTCCATTCCTAAATATCAACAAGTCCGAAGAACACAAATTAAACACCATAATTAGGAGATGCACGAAGTGCGCTCTAGGACTCCCCGTAACTACTTTTAACGACATTCTAGAGAAAATAGGTTTGCATAATGAGTGGAAAGAGCTGACTGCGGCGGTCAGGCTGTCCCAGAGAGAGCGACTCGCAGGAACGGCGGCGGGTAGGCAAATCCTCGACTGGGTAAACCTACTAGCGCCCGGGGAAGGCGAAAGTGTCAGAGAAAGCATAGATCGAGAAATCAGAAAGCATCTATACGTCTCGCCCATACCGAAGAACATGCACCCCGTACACAACGAGGGGAGGAGGAAAAGCAGAGCTAAGCACCTCGCTAACAAATTGGACAAACTCCCGCCGGGATCGGTCGCCTACACCGATGCAGCGATCGGGAAAGAAGGCGACGTAACGTCGGTCGCCGTATTAGACACTGGGATCGCCATAGGAATAAAAAGAAACCGAGATCTACCGCCGGTAGAGGCGGAGGAGATTGCAATAGCCATTGCCATTGCACGACCAGGCGTGAAACACGTCATCAACGATAGCAAAGCGGCGGTTAGAAATTTTAGCAAGGGTAGAGTCAGTAATCGCGCTGCAAAACTTCTGAACGAGTCGTCTCTCGCCGAAAGCGTGACCATAATCTGGACCCCAGCACACGCCGGTCTCGCCGGCAACAAGGCTGCCCACATGCTCGGCCGCTCCTCGCTACCTCGGGGTGCTGCGGACGCCTCCACAACATCTAAAACCAAAGAATGTATAGGTACTTTTAATGATGTAACCGACAACTTGAAGACCGGAGGGTATATCCGCCACCGGTTAGATCCCTGAGTAAAAAGGAATCGTACGACTGGAGAAGACTCCAAGCTCGAAATTTCTTTTCGCCCCTGTGGAGGAGTTGGACGGGTGTCAGATGGCGGAAGAGGGACGGTGCAGAAACCGAAATTTGTAAATTTTGCGGCCACGTGGCAACATTAGATCATATAATATGGAGATGCGTTCGTGCCCCAGGGCCCAACGCGATTGAAACTAGCGATGAATGGGAGACCACGCTAAGAAGCTCCGACGAAAAAACACAGAAATTCGCCGTCCGCCTGGCGACCGAGGCTGAAGACCTCTTCTCCTAGACGAGGCCGGGTGTCCTCTGGCCGCGGTGTGACAGACTGCCTCCCCGGACGCCTGCGTGCGGACCCGTAGGTGGCTGCTGCACCATATTCGGCGGAAATAATGTTCTTCCTCCTCCTCCACCTCCTTCGGACTATATACTTATTGTTCTACTGGAAGATTTCCTTTGGTAACGTCGTAATAATAAAAAACAGATCCGTATATAGATCGCATGCTGCAGGCCAAAACGGTGGTCAACGAGATGGCCACTTTATATCACAGTACTGATGATACTTTAGCCGTTTTTCAACATATTATTGTGGTTTGTTGGGTTTAACGTCCCAAAGCGACTGAGGCTATGAGAGACGCCGTAGTGGAGGACTGCGGTAATTTCGACCACCCGGGGTTCTTTAACGTGCACTGACATCGCACAGCACACGGGTGCAAGACGCTGGCGCCCATGTGCTGTCTTGTGCTGTGCTGTGTGACATATTATGTACGACAATATAATTACATAGGGGACTTACCTCGAGATGCACTTCCTATACGTTTTTGCTAACGTGGAATGCATTAACAATTGATATTTACTCATCTCCATCTGTTGTCTGCTCTACAGTGCAGACGTGAATAAAGTTTCTCGCCTATATTTAAGTATCCTTCATGAAAATACGCGTTAGGTTGCCCATTCAAGACGGAATGCAGGTGCGCGGTGCGCTTGCGGGGGCGCATCAAGGCGCGTACTCGTGCGACAGAAAGTGCACGGCGCACGCCGTGAAGGCAGGCAGCTGAGCCGGCGGTGTCAAGTGTGTGCTTTTCTGTCCACGCGACAAAGCAGCGCGAGCCATCTGCACGCAAGCGGAAGCGAGCGAGCGAAAGGAGAAAACATGGGATGCCTAGGTGGTGCCGCCGAGTGTATCCCCAGTTTCTATTTTTCTGTGAGCGATGGCGCTCCCTTACAGGAGCAGGAGCTATAGGGAGAAAAATGAGCATGATAGCTACTGCTACCACCCCGTATCAAAGGGGACGCTCCTATATTTCATCCCATCCCATCCATAAAGCAGCGTCGCTCGACGGTGCTTGTGAAGCCTATAGCAGTGAAAACCAGTCTCACGAAATCGGCAACATTTTTATTAAGCCGGCACGGCTCCTAATCGAATTTTCGACGACATACGAGAAACGCCTCCTCCGCGCGAGGGCCTGCTTGAGATCAACTTGTCCGACGTGTGCTTGTAGAGAGGAGACTGTGCGCATATCTTCGCAGTGTCTTCTTCCTGAAGCGGTTCTCCGTCGTGTAGCTAATCTCTTCCAGCTTCCGGGTATGCCGTACCAGACTGGGCAATACCTGAATCCGTTGCCAGGCGTAGCCGTTAACCTGTTCGTCTCCTTCCCGTGTAGTGTGCGTACCAAGTATGGCTGGCACGCTGCGCGGCCGCATGCAACAGCAGACTGCAGGTCCTCCATGAAGTAACTGCAAAGGTACTGAAAGAGGTCTGGTTCTGCCTGCAGCAGGAACGTCGCATTCTTGGCGAGCGGAGGTTTTCGAAGATTTGGTGCTGTGATTTTCTCGGCCAAGGGTGGAACACTCTCTGTGTCGCTATGATTTTATTTAAGGGAATGGTCGTCCTCAGTGGCACTCGTTGCGTTGTCATGAAAGTCTGCCTCGTTGGCTCAATGCCACGATGGCGCTGCAGGCCGTCTTTGCGTAAGATGGCACTGACATTTGGGGGGGCATCGCGTGGTGTCCACCTGGGTAGGGCCCTCACCTGGAACTAAAAAGCTCTCGCAGACCACAATTGGCCCTGGTAAAACCCCTCGATAATTTGGAAGTAGCGACACTCTCCTGCACTCCGGCACTTTCCTCCTCGAATATCCTCGCCCGTCTGCTGCGCGCGCTGCACACGGCACGCTTTTTGGGGCAGCGCTCCTTCGTCTTCCGGGAAATTGGCTGGCACGCTCTTAAGTTTGCGCCTTTTCCACCCTCTGTTATTGAATAAAGACACGAGTGAGACATGCGACTCGCTTCACTATACCGCGAGCCACATAAATTAGCGTCTCGTACGAGCAATGAAAGTGCAAATTACGAGCGCTTGGGGCATAAACAAAGACCGCTTGCCGCATACACTTCACATTCCTTTTGACTTTTCTTTGCTCTGTGTGCCTCAATCCGGCATAATATATTAAGCATAAACTTTTCTATATATTTGAATATTCCTGAATATTCTCAGCATAACGATGCTCAGTTAAATGTAGGCTTTTGGGGTTTAACGTCCCAGATCGACTCAGGCTATGAGAGACGCCGTGTGGAGGACTCCGGGAATTTCGACCACCGGGGATTCTTTAATGTGCACTGACATCGCACAGCACACGGGCGTCTCGCTTTTCGCCTCCAACGAAATGCAGCCGTCGAGGCCGGGATTCGATCCCGTATTCTTGGGAATAGTAGTCGAGCGCCGCAACCACTGCACCACCCTGGCGGGGCGCTCATTTAAATGTAGATTCACCTCAAACTAAGTTTAGCGGAAGTAAAGTTTACGCCATTTCAGAAATGCCATGGTTGCTAGCACAGGCTGGAACATTTGCTTTGATGGTCATCATTAATTCGTTTTTAAGGTTTAGACTGAGTTTGGTACCGCGCAGTGCACATGCAGCTGCCTAATTGTTTTCGTAGTTAAGAAATTTCGCGGCTGCTGGAAAACAATCGAATATCCACTTTTTTCTAGCTGTTAAGCATGAAATAGATCTAGCTCCTGCTGTCGGCGGTGTTGAAGTGACGTCGAGCTGAAGCCGAGAGCCAAGTTCAGGGCACCGATTTCCCGTCGTCCTAGGGAAGCGTCGTCCGTACCCCAAAATTTGACCCCGTCGACCACCGATATTTGACCTTGTCGGAAGTTCATCCACATTGGTGTCAACTCTAATTTTAGTATAACCAATCTTTTTTTTTTTCTTTTGCTTTGACTAGATTGAAGAAACGTGACCCTGAACACTTTTATCTCTTTTAATGCAAAATGTGAAAGAAGTACAGGCTTTATGTCGATAACTGCGACTGAGTGCGCACGTACAAAATCCTCTTATATCAAATCAAGACAAAAAAAGCATTGTTTTCTTTGTGCACATTAGACCTCTCGGGTCCACTGCTGACGGCTGCTCTACGCTACGAAAATGGACATGACACCCGTTAACTAGGCACATAATTAAGGAGGCCCACCTAAATTTGGACGTCAAGACTGAGTTGGCCATACCCAAATTACGTTATAGAGATCAGTTTCCGGTCAGACTCGGATCAGGTCAAATTTTGGGGATTCACAGGGCCAAATTTCGGGGGTGGCCTTCCTAAACTTGGAGATTACCTCTGAATTTTCTATACTCAAATAGGTTGGAAACCAATTTTGGTCAAATTCGAATGAGGTCAATTTTCGGGGGTCCAGAGAGCTAATGTTTGGGCTTAGGCCACTCAGATTCTGAGGTCACCACTCAGTTCGCCATATGCAAATTAGGTTGGACACCAATTTGGTCAAATTCGGACAAGGTGAAACTGCCGGGGTCCAGAGAGCTAAATTTTGGCAAATGTCCACCTAGGTTTGGAGGTAACCACAGAATTCGGCATACGCAAATGATGTTGGTCACCACTTTTGCTACCTGCGGATGTGGTGAAATTTAGGGCGTTCCTGGGGCTACATTTTGAGGGAGGCCCACCGACATATGGACGTAACCAGTAAATTCGCAATTTTCAAATTATTTTGGACACCAATTTTCGCCAGATTAGGACGAGGTCTAATTTCGAGGGTCTAAAGAGACAAACTTTTGATGTGGGGATATTTATACATTCAGTGGACAAGTTCTGCGGAAGAGTCCTCGACATGCTGCTGCAACATAAGCCTATTAATGAATTAACAATATCCTTCATTGCACGCGTTACCGTTGAAAAGCGGTATCTTTAGTTCGAAAATAAAGCGGCTATTGTATGCATCAGCAGTCGCTATTATATAGCACGTTGAGCGGAGCCACGAAGTCAAAACAATAACGCGCATAACAGCGCAAAATGATTTGTGAGTTAAGTGAGATTGGTCAGCTTTGTGATGCGTTTGCAACAGTTTCATGTCGCTTGGAACAAATGCGCAGTACGTTGCCGAGGCATCAGAGGTGCCTAGTCTTTGTTGGGGTGAAGTTCTTGCGGCCGATGTTGTTAAACCACTCTTTTATTCGAATGGTGTCTTTCTTGCCGCTCGGAATTGCGAAAAGAATGAACTCTTTTTCACGACAGAATGTGCAATGAAATACGCAGCAACTCGGCATAGCGCTGCCCTAATAGTCCGAATATCGCGAAGTGCAAGTGCGCCTGCCTAAAAAACGGCGCCGGGTAAAAATGAAAACACAAAAAGAGCGAACTTTTCGCGCGCTTTTCCCGGCGACGGCTCGCGTAGCCAATCACCGTTGAGAAGAGCGCCGATGGGAGAGTTGAGAGTGAAGGATCTGCGAGTGTGCGCGGGGCGGCGGCAATGTTCACAGAAAGTCGCTGCTTTCACATTATCAAGGGACTTTAGGCCCTGGGGGGCACCTTGCCGGAGGTTTTGAATGGATGATGATGGGCTGATGAGTAATGTGTGACTCTGGGGCACGGAACTTCCGGGTGTCAATCCCCCTCCCCATCTGACAACGGCAGAACACATAGCTTTGTACCCATCGGCGTCCCCTTCTTTGTCATCGCTGGTTGATGACGGTGATTCAACTAGCCGGAATATGCTGGTCTAGTTTAGGTTGTTCGACGTCATCTGACGAATCACGACGCGAGGCTCAATGGGAGGAAAACTGAGCGCTTCAACCAGCGAAGCTAAGTGTGTGTGCGCGTTAGCCTTGGCGCGTCTGAACAGACAGACGCGGCGCTCCCTATTTATGGAGGCCGCGTCGCTTATGTAGTCAGTGAGTGTTATTGCTACGTGTTCGCATGTACTTCAGCTGGACTGCAGGGGATCACCCACTGCTGCAAGCCCACAGACCTGCGGGGGAGCGGCGGTCGTGTTACATTACGGGCACATCGTGACTCCCCAGGCGTCGGTCTGCGACGCCTCGGGAACGGTGCCCGGCGAACAATTTGGTATTTGTTTGACTCTCTCGTGTGTTGTTCTGTAATATAAGCCTCTGAGTTATTGCTTACCTCTCTAGTTGCATGCCTAGCGTTTGTGTTCTGTGAACCTCTCGTTTTTACATGTTAGGTGATGGTATGTGTTCCTCTGTATCGTCTCTTGCTGTGTATAAAGTTTGTTTTGTTTGTTATTTCTGACTCCGACTCTTACTGTGGCTTGAGCCGGCGAAAGCTGGGCACCAAACAGCCACCCCCTTGGGTCACTACAAGGAAGTCGAGGTCCGGCTGAGCTTGCTACGCAAGTCGAGGGCGTCTCCTTAGCAACCGGAACAGCTACCCCCACTCACTTTAAGGGCTTCTGGGAGTATGAGCACCATTAGGGGCACAATGTTAATAACCTCTAATTATTAACGGTGACAATTATTCTAGCGTTCGCGACAGGACGTTTGGTGCACTCAAGCTAAAAGGACAGAGAACGAGTTGCAAGAGTTTACGAAGAGGTCGTAGACTGTGTAGCTGCAGTGCGATAGTGAGAGGTAGTGCCGCGCTAAAGCGGTTAGGCGATGTTCGCTAAGCAAACTTTAGGATGCGTCCAAGCTGTTCGGGCATCAGAAATGAATCTGAAGGAGCTTACTGAGGCTGGCACCCAGATGTGGTTGTCCAGTGCCGAACGGCGAAAATGGGTTAGCCAGAGAGAAAAATAGGCAAAACGAAAAAAATTAGAGAGCAGAAAACGAACGAGAGAGGGCTCGAAAGGAAGCCGAGGAAGAAAGAGAGAGTGCTTGAAAGGAAGCCGAAGAGGAAAGAAAGAGAGAGGAGAAAATCACGGGAGATGGCTCGAAAGAAAGGCGAAGAGAAAAGAGTTAGAGCAGAAAAGAAAAGGGAGAAAGCTTAAAAGGAAGTCGAAGAAGAAGAGTGAGGGCTCGAAAGGAGCGAGAAGAGGAATATCAGCGGCAAAAAGAATAACTTACTATGAAACTTAAGCTCCACAGTTCAGGGAACAACTGCTGTTTAGCTGAAGTGCAAAGCCCCAATGAAGGACATAGCAGCTTGCGGATAGACGCAAGTAAATTTATCCTGAAGTACGACGAGAGAAGAGACGATCTCGATGCGTTCCTCTTGCGCTTCGAATAAATCGCCATAAACACAAAATGGACAGGCAGTGAATGTGCTACCATCTTGATCACTTGCCTTAGTGGCGAAGCATTCATCGTATTTGGAAGACCTCCTCATGAGGATACAGCCAGCTATGTCAAGGTGAAAGCTGCATTTCTCAAAAGGTTTAGGTTCACTACGGATGGGTTTCGTGAGAAGTTCAGGACTGGAAAGCCATTGGATAGCGAAACGGCAACAAGGTATGTTGCGCGATTGAGTCCCTATTTTGACCGCTGGACTGAACTATCAAACATTAAACTAGAGTATGGCGCACTTCGTGAACAATTAAGGAACAATTCCTGAGCAGCTGTAACCCTGATCTGTCGCTTTATTTAAAAAAAAAGAGAAGCGCATACGGACGAAATGATGAATCTCTCAGACCAGTATTTGGTAGCTAAGGGAGATTAAAGAAAATTTGAGCAAGAACGTAAATTCGAAAACCTCTCGAAAGCCCTAATTCCGGCAGGTGCAACCTACCGTGAAATCACCCCTGAGGTGCTACTACTGCGGTCAACTAGGCCGTTATGCACCTAACTGCTGCAAACTCGCAACCAACAATCCATCCGTGTCTTGGGGAAACATGCGGACAGAAGGGCCACAAAGCGATGTCGTGTCCCGACGCCGACAAAGCAGCTCCCCAGGCGGCATGCGCAAGGGTTCTATCAGAGTCGGAATGTCGCCTAGACGAAGAAGATTCCGATGGCTTTGTTGGGCCATAGCTTCCTTTACACTCTCTGTGCCTGTCAACGCGCCGCGCGAACAATAGAGCTGCGCCGTTAGGAAAAGTTGCGCGGCGCGGTCGCTCCCCTCGCTGAGGGGGCCACTGACATAGGGGTCGAGGCGCACGGGTACGAACGTCGGCGCGGGGCGGTGGCGCTGTTATTCGCTGGCGGGATAACTGTTCCTAAGCATGAATCGTGCATATTCAGCATATTTACTTATAAGGCCGACATCCACTAAGCATAACAAGTGATAATGATACTTGTTAGGCAATAACACCAGCGCTATATGACACTTTATGTCAGGCAGTTTCAAGAAATTGCGCATTTCTCAAAAAACTGGATGACTGCTCCGCTAGCGCCTATGATAATAGAAAAAGTACAATGCTAGTCTACGCTGCAATAAAACAAAACTTAAGAAAAAAGGCGACAGCATTTATTTACACATTTCACAACAGCAATTGTGCTACAAGAGTAGCATGTAGAAGTGGTGTGATGAATAGTTGCCACAAGTAGGGAAAAATGGTCACGGTGACTGCTGTCCATTATAGCACTTCAGAAGCCAGCTTGATTTACAGATGATTGGAACAACTGCATCGCAGTACGCCATTGAGATCTGTAAAGATAATAATTTTGGTATCAGCTGTTACTTTCAATCATTCAGTGCGTCGTACAAACGTTTTTCTTTTTTTTTTTAACTTGGGAAACAAGGAAAGACAAATATACGCGTTGCATCTTTCTGTTTCGATCACTACAAAATAATCGTCACAATAGGCAAAGCTCGTGTTTTTATTTTTTTCACAGAATTGCTCAGTTATCGAAACAACAAATACGGCGCTAGAGCACATGTAACATACCACACAGACGAGCTAACCAGGGAGGCAGCCAGCATCGCAGTCCAGGAAACACATGTGCAGATTTAATATTATTATTACCTTACTGACGCGTAATAATCACACTACTGGGGCTGTCATTATTTCTCACAGGCCTTAATGTGGTTGAGTACGAGTTTTGCAGTTTCCGATGCTAGACAGGGACAACGATTTAGTTGACAGGGAAAACTAATATAGGCTTTGCACGGTTTGGTTTAATTCACTTTAAAGTAGTTATCTTCACATCAGGTAAGTCTTGTGTTTCTATTTTATCACAAAATTTCGTAATTAGAGCATACTGCAAAAACAAAAATAATCTTCGCAGGAGCACATCTAATACACTACGCAGACGAGCTAGGCAGGGAAGCAATTAGCATTGCAGTCCAGAAAGCACAGGTGCGCATCCAACATTACTATTGCAGTATTGACGCTTAATAAAAACAGTGCTTAGTGCTGCCACTATTTTTACAAGCCTCTTTTACAAGCTTAATACTACGCAGCGATCGCCCGAAGAACAAAGCAAAGCTGGCGCTTACCAGTTGGTGCAATGCTGTATTCCTGCAGCACCCGTAGGCAGAGAAAAGTAGAAGCATGACCTTGCACACTACAAAACAGTCCACGAAACAGCGAGATAGTGGCAGCGCGTGGCTATCCGGACCGCTTTGCTACAAGGCGCACTCGGCACTCGTCTGGCGAAGGTGACCCTACGTTGCTGTCGCCATCTCTCGGCAGCCAGAAGCGTAACTTGTCAACGGAGGAGGAGCGGCGGCGACGGCCGCGGAGCGCGGAGTTGCCATGCGCAGAGTGTATTAAGGAGGCTATGGCTGAGCTCAAGAACGGCAAGAAAGTCCGCGTGGTGCTCGGCCTAGAGAAAGAGGAACCAGAGAAGATAGATAGATGGATTTATTGAAAGGAAAAGGCAGAGAGGTTGGCCCGAATAATTCAAATCTGGCCTGCTACTCTGCACTGGGGAAGGGGAAGGAGAGAAGAAAGAAGGTCATGATGGGTGACGATGTGGGAGAAGGCATATGAAATATATATACAGACACAGCAGCTTGCTTTACAAACGTGAATCAAGTCCGCTGGCGCTCAAATAACGGCAAAGAGCGCGCACTGCCTGGAAGCCCTTCCCCTTGTCCTGCCAAGCGCCCAGCAGCAGTTCCTCCGACAGAGGCCTCTTGTCTAAACGCTTCAAGGAAGCAGCTAGCACATTTCTTTCGTTCGCATACTCTGGGCACACCAATAATACATGGTCCACAGTCTCTGGGATGCCACAAGTTAAACATTCCGGTGAGTCCATCTGTCCAATTAAATGTAAGTACTTGCGCGTGAAAGCCACGTTTAAACGAAGTTGATGTATCAAGCATGTCTGATGACGCGGAATATCACGCGGAACATTAAATTTAAATGTTCGATCGAGCCTTCTTAGACGGATGTGTCGGGCGTCTGGTTGGGCCCAGTAAGCTGCTGTAGCAATATTCATATAACTCTTTAGAAGCCACGTCGTATCTGCTCTTGAAAAAGGCACAGCTGTTTGGAAGCCATTGATGAGTGCGCTTTTCGCTTCAACATCGGCCTGCTCATTCCCATGGAGGCCGCAGTGGGCAGGAATCCACTGAAACATTATCATGTGGCCTTGCAGCTGGGCAGATGTGATGAGCTCCATAATGTTTAGTGCCAGGGACTGATAGGCAGTGTGGCGTAAGGAGTTTTCCAAAATTTGTAATGCAGTCTTCGAGTCCGTGAATATACACCATTTTTGAGGTGGTTCCCCACATATATAGCGAATAGATTCCCGAATGGCTACAAGTTCGGCAGCGGTTGATGTAGAGGTATGTCCCAAAAGGAAATGCAGAGTCGTTTTCTGAGCTGGTATGACCACAGCTGCAGAGGATGCCTGTGCTGACACAGATCCATCGGTGTATACGTGAATATAACTGGGATATTCTGACCAGATGTGTGCCAGAGTAAGTTGTTTGAGTCCACTAATTGGTACCATTAATTTCTTTAGTATCCCGGGAACACGAAGGTGCACCAAAGGTTTATCCATCGTCCATGGTGGTTGGGTGGGACGATATGGGAGGGCATATCCTGTCGGTACTTGCGACTGATGGCAGCGGAGTGCACTTGTAAAACTGCAGTCCGGCCTGTCATCCAGAATCTTGCTGAGTGGGTGAAAACGGAGTCTTGTAAGTGCTCGTAAATATACACGAAGTGGTTCGTGTCACAAGTATATGGACATTGGGCGAGCGTGTGCCTCTGCAATTGTGCCTTTGTTAGAGGTGCATCTGGGCAGTCCAAGGCATATTTTCAGTGCCTGCGCTTGCACGCTCTCTAAAGTCCGCAAGCAGGAAACGCTCATACTAGAGAGTACTGGGAGACTGTACCGGGTGTAGCCAACAAACAGAGCCTCGTAAAGCCGTATTAAGGAGCGCTCAGTTGGACCCCATTTGATGCCAGCTATGTAACGAAGTGCATGGCAAAAATTAATTAGCCTCCTCTTCACCATAGCAATAGGTTTCGACCAAGATAGTCGGTGGTCAATAATTACTCCCAAGAATCTGTGCCTGGAGATGTATGGTATTACGACTTCATGAAGGGTAATCGGGTAGCGGCTGACACATTTTCCCGTAAACGCGATCACTGCACACTTTTCTGCCGCTAAAAATAAACCTTGACGCCGTAAGTACATCGATGTTGATGACACAGCTCGTTGCAGTCTCGCACGTAGTTGTGGGCGCGTCGAACCAGAGGCCCAGATGCAGATGTCGTCAGCATATGCACTTATGTGGATGTTAGTTGGCAGTTCACTCACCAGGCCGATTAGCGCAACGTTAAATAAAGTTGGGCTGAGAACGCCTCCCTGTGGAACTCCACGACCGACCTGAAAGTGAGTAGTATCTCCTTCAGGCGTAGTCATGTAAACAGAGCGGCCGCTGAGATAGCTTACAATCCACAAGTACAGCCGGCCACCAACTCCCACGTCGTCAAGTCCATCAAGAATTGCTTCATGGACGACGTTGTCGTAAGCTCCATTTATATCTAAAAATGCAGCAGCTACTAGTCGACGGTGACGCTTTTCGTGTTCTACTGTCGCCACAAGGTCGATGACGCTGTCAATGGAAGAGCGCCCGCGGCGAAATCCAGTCATCATATTCGGATAAAGATCATTACTCTCTAGATACCACTCAAGTCTTGCCAGCACCATGCGCTCCATAACTTTTCCAACACAGCTTGCTAGGGCAACTGGCCGGTATGAGGTAAGTTCGAGAGGAGGCTTTCCAGGCTTCAAAAGAGCAACCAGGCGGCTAATTTTCCAGTGTTCAGGAACAGTACTAGAAGCCCATATATCATTGAAATAATTAAGTAATGCAGTTCTACCATCCTTGCCTAGGTTCGGTAAGGTTGAATAAGTAATCCCGTCAGGGCCAGGTGCAGATGAATGCCGACAAGAAGCAAGAGCGGCGTCTAATTCAGCTATTGTAAAGGGCACGTCGTATTGATCATTCGGCGAAAGTGGTGCAAGAACCTCTGAAATTGGTAACTGTGCCTGGTTTGTGCCCACAACCATTTTACAAAAATCTTCAGCTACGTCAACTTCATTGCGGCGTTGGTAAAGGGCCAGGGCACGAAAAGGGTGCCTTTCTCGCGGAGGTGTGTGCAAGCTTCTCGCAACATGCCAGATACGCGACAGGGGCTTACGGGGATCCAGTGATGAGCAGAACTGTCTCCAACGTTGTCGTCCTAACCTCTCCAGGTGACGCAAAACTTGTCGTTTAGCTCGGCGAGAAAGTGCGAGATGTTGCGCGGATTTCGTTCTTCTGTACTTCCTTTCAGCCCGCCGACGGATCGCGCGAAGCCGCTCGAATTCCACGTCGATGCTGGACACTGACACCGGCACACTAACATAGCGAGTGTTCTCACTGAGAGAGGAAGTA
Organism: Amblyomma maculatum; assembly: GCF_055883805.1. NCBI lineage: Eukaryota > Metazoa > Arthropoda > Arachnida > Ixodida > Ixodidae > Amblyomma > Amblyomma maculatum. Next base: position 108,256,945 of record NC_139353.1, on the reverse strand, counting down.
ATGAGTTCCTCTATTAGAGATGGTGACTGGAGGTCCACGCTAGAAGTCTCCACCGCTGCCCTAAAGGCGTGTATTGTGTATCGCACACGAGGTGAAGTGGCAGGTGCAAACCACTTAATGCATATGTACGTTGGTATGTGATCACTCCCATGTGTTTCCACATCACTACACCAAGAAACGGAGGGATGGAGGTTTCTGGAAACAAACGCCACATCCAAGCAGCTGCTGTAGGTTGTTCCGCGTAGAAACGTCGGTGAGCCGTCGTTTATATTGACGAGATCTTGCGTATGCATAAAGTCTGCCAGGTCTCTTCCTCTATTGCTCATTATTGCACTACCCCACTGAGGGTGGTGAGCATTAAAGTCCCCCACAATAATACGAGGAGCTGGACAACACTGGATTGTTGAATATAGATATGACTTGTCCAAGCCATCCCTCGGTGGAATATAAGCGCCAATTACAGAACATACTCGTCCTTTCAGGGTTAACGTCAAACAAATGTAGTGGTTCGTGTTGTGGGGCTGCAGAGCATGGCGGACGTGCGCAATGTCTTGGCGTACACATACCAGCACTTTGCTTGTTTCGTTTGCTTCTCTAGACCATAGCAGAACATATCCAGAAAGGCGGAAAGCAGCCGGCATGTTGGGCTCACAGATCACAATCACAGGAAAGCGGTACTTCTGTACCCGCTGTCGGAAGTCACTCAGCCGACCACGCAGGCCTCGGGCATTCCATTGCATCACAACACTGCGGCGCAAGTGCATCGTCACAGAGGTGCGGTTAGTTTGTTGCGCCATTGTGAATTATTGCAATGCCGCCAAGAGCGGCTCAAATGCGTCCAAAAACTGAACAGCAAACTTTGCTGTTTGCGTGTTGATGCTGGAGAGCACCACCCGCATTGAACGAACCAGCTGTTTCAGCATTTCTTTTACCTGCTGGCTGTCGGGGTTGTCGGAATTTTCCGTACGTATGGCAACCAAACTGGGATTAGGCCTGGCGTTGGCCTTTGATGGTAGAGCTGGCCACTCAGCATCAGAGGCGGTAGGTAATACAACAGCCTCTGTCTGATCCTTGGCCTGTGACACTGTCTGCGACATTACAGCAAGAGTACTCTTAACGGGATTAGACTCAATCTGTTGTGGCACCTGAGCTGACGTTAGCTCTGAAGTTGACTTATCCAGGCTAGGCTTGCCTTCCGATTCCTTGTGTCGGTGTTGGGAACGGTGCTTGCGACGACGAATAGACGCGGCCGCTTCTTGATGAGTCGAGTTATCTCTCACCATCTTTTTTAGTATACGTTTTTCATCCCGAATTTTAGGACAGTCCTTAGCCGTCGATTCATGGGCACCCGAGCAGTTCGCACACTTGACAGTCTCCGTCTCGCATGCGTCATGAGGATGCGTACCGCCGCATCGACGGCAGGATACCTCGTTTCGACAAACGGCGCTCACATGTCCGATCTTGTGGCATTTGTGGCACTGAACAGGTCTTGGAATATACATCCGAACTGGGCGTCTCACATAGCCCACTTTAACGTGGGATGGGAGGGATTCAGTTTCAAAGACTAATTTAACGCACTTTGAGCGGCCGAATCGATGAACATCCACAATGCGTGCCGTAGATTTGATCAGCGTGCAGAGATCGCTTTCACTTATCTCGGGGTCAACGTCGGTGATTACACCTGCAGTAGTCTTTTTCCCATGTGCAAGAAAGGAACGGACCGGTATGTTGCCTAGCGCACCAATTCCTTTCAGCTTGTCCACTGTAGTCTGGAATTTGACATCCACGGTCAGGACATTCTTCAAGGGATTATTTCTGACTTCGTCAACTTCACCGGAAACCAGCTGGTCGAAAAACTGCGTCAGGTGCTGTCTGTTTATCACATTCAGATTAGCCTTTGCCGTTGTTGGTACGAAGACCACGGAAAAGATTCCTTGCTTTTCAGCATTCTTCTTTGGTGTCTCGCTCATTACTGATGTTCGGCGCAGCTTCCTTTTCAGGCGGCGCGACTTACAGGCGTGTAGCTGTTGTCGGAATCCATCTCAGTCACGGTGGAGTCATCTGCCGAGTCTGGAAGCTCCACGTCCGCGACGTCAAGGTGACCCGTCGAGTACTCTGTAGCCTGTTCGATGGTGGCGGGTGGGCGCAGGGGTCGTGCGCCCGCCATCCCGAAAAATGTCGAGATCACAAATAGCTCACAGCGATATAAAATCCAGAAAAGTGGAAGAGCGCTAGCTTCAGACGTTCGGAAACCTCCACTTCTTCCAGCGGATGTTTTTGATCGAAATAGGGGCAATAAAATCCGGGCGGTGAACACCGTAGTGCATGCACAGCCTGGATCTGCGATGAATCGCATGCCGGATTCGAGGGGGACAATAGGAGATAAATCAGTTTCTGCGCTACGAGACACGGTAGCATTGTCGTTATTGTTAAACGAAGCTTAGTTCATGAGAGCGATCAGACTGGTGAGAAAAGCCTTGTGAGGCTAACTGATGGCTCAATGCAGCTGCTACCAGAGGTTAGTTTGTAAGTGGACACGCCAAACTACAACGGAAAACTGAATGCGCTCAGCATGGAACGCCCTATCTATGATTTGGTGTTGGGTAACATCGAAGCGGCAAAATTGCCTGATGACCCAGATCGAAATTGCGCGCCTGTGCGCTGCAATAAACCAAAAAAGAAAAAAAAAAGAAAGCGAGGAAAGCAAGGCCCTGAGAAGCCGGATGAAAGGCCACGAGAAAAAAATATGGAAAAGGAAACACCTCAGGAGAAAACCCAAAAGAAAAGTACGACACAGGAAGCTGTGTCGGGAACGACTAGGCAGATTTGATGCAGGTAGCAAAAGTGTTTCTCCTTCTTATGGGGGCGTTACTGGGAATATTCAATCCTTGGCGGAAGGAATTCGGTGCCTAGGAAAGAACGCCACTACAGTGGTGCTATTTGCGGCTCTGTGCGCGTTGGCGCAGTATCCCGCGTATCCGTCGGCGCTACTAATTGTAGGGGAATTTACCGGCACACATTGGTTGTGGGATTTGAAAGGTGACTTTAGGGCCGCGCCCGAGGATAATCACTTGCAGGTGCGCGTCTCTGCACGGCGCCGCCACCCGCCTGTCTGCTTCTGGTATTGTAGAAGCGGTCCCCCTTCTACAAGCGTGCCGCGGGTGGGGAGAGCCGACCAGGCTGTCGGCGCCGGATTTGCGGGACCGTTTTAGCCGGAAGGTCATTCATGGGAACATGCGTAGCGAAACGTGCTGCCGGGTGTTCGCATGTATGGCACCCTTCGTACTGGCCGGTAGCGAGCACCCAAATGACCATTCGGCCTTTTTTTTTACACTGCGACTTTGAGCAGTGCGAAAGGAAGTTTATCCTGTTTGCAGATGCGACAAAAGAGCGCCCGAAGAAGCATTCAGGAGTTCACTCGGGTATTGTGCTCAGAGCGGGAAAGCTGGAAGCTCCCCTTTAATGCAGTGCCAGGCCTGCAGAATGGCAGGCTGATCTTTCCCTTTCCATGTCGTTGCTCGTAGTGGTAAACAGGGGTGGCGCGGGGCAGTGCACTGTGGAAAGGATTCAGCCATCAGCGGCAGCGTGGATGAGGCGGCGGTGTGTGGGAGACAAGTGGGAAGAAAGTCTCCCGAGAGGCGGGGGATCGACACCCTCACTGGGAATAGAGTTTCGCTGTGCTTTGTTTGTTGTAATTTGTATTGCTAGTGGGGCCCTGGGTTAGAGGCTAAGGCCAACCCATGGGGCTGTGCCCTTTTAGCATATTTCCTTATTGGACAGTTGATGTGTGCACCTGGCCTCTGAAAATGACCGCCCCTATTTCTTTGTTTTGTGAAGGTGTAAAATGAGAGGTGATCCAAGAGAGTGAAGTCCAGTCTGAGCTGGGACTCCATGCGCAGGCATGTAACGCGGCTGTTCTGCTTAGGCTCTAACTAGTTAGGTCGAAGAGTAAAGTAGCGCAGTGTTGTTTTTTGTATATTCATTTGAACTTCCAGTTTTACTCTCTGTATATATATGTCGTGCTGTAAATATATGCTCTACCATCATCACCTTCAAGTACGCCTCCTGGTCGTCTCTACGCCTAACTACATAACAGGAAGGGTTTAAAGAACCTTCTGAAAAGGAACGAACGACATAAATTCTTCTGTGACTATCGGTCATACCTTAAGGAAAATGCAGTAGCCCGATCTAGGAAAATGGAAACACCTCAATTGCTAGAACCTAGAGCGAAGAGATATCCCTGACAGACAGAAGCGCTTCACGCACCGTTAGCAAGTTGTCATAACGCCCGGAAAAATGATTTAGGTTCGGACTGGAACCCACGAATGAGGAACTGTGAAAACACTGTATTTCATGTATATTGTACGCTGGGCCTTACGACGCGTGTGGTGTGAATCAAAGTGCAATGATCTGGACTTGAAACTTTTCATGGTTCAGTTTGTGCGACTCTTGTTGTAAAAGTGCGTCGCAGTGTTGCCAAAGAGCTGCATATGTTGAATGTATCTGGAGGTAAGTGTCATGTTTATGACTGGCATGTCACTGTGATTTGTGGTGAAAATTCAGTTGAGTTCCTGACGCTTATGTCGATCATCAATGTGCTTGCTGTGGTGTGGACATTTACCCGTGAAGTTTTTGAGCGCATGCATGCGCGCGCGATATTCGTGTGTATTGAGAATATTGTAGGGTAATATTCCTTAAGGGATGGGCAGTGTCTCGAAATCGTCGCACATTTTTATTAAGCCGGCGCGGCGGGAAGCCCTCGCGGCGCCGTATAGAAGTTTCGACAACATTCGAGAAACGCCTCCTACTCCGCGCGAGAGAGCGCGTAGCCTTGTACGCCTTGGCGTCATCATCTTTCACATCGCTTGGCAATGACGGTGATTCAGCCAGCCGTAATATGCCCGTATAATCTAGAGTGCTCAACGGCATCTGACCAGTGACGACGCGAGGCTGGACGGGAGCAAAGGGGAGCGCTTCAACAAGCGAAGCTAAATGTGTGAGCGCGTTAGCCATGGCCCGTCTTAGCAGAGACACAGCGCCCTATTTATGGAGGCCGCGTCGCTTTTGTAGTCAGTCAATGTTTTTGCGGCGTGTTCACGAGTGCTTCAGCTGGACTCCCGGAGACCACCCGCTGCTGGCAAGCCCACAGACCTGCGAGGGAGCGGCGCTCGTCTTACTTGGCGGCTACATCGTGACTCTCGACGCATCGATTTGCAACAGTGCCCAGTGAACAATTTGGTGTTTGTTTATTTGATTCTCTCGTGTGTTGTTCTGTATTGTAAGCCTGTGTGTTATTGAATACCGCTCTATTTGCATGCTTAGCGTTTGTTTTCTGTGAATGTCGCGTCTGTAAATTTTAAGTTATCGTGTGTATTCCTCTGTATCTTCTCTTACTGTGTATAAAGTTTGATTTCTTGGTTACTTCTGACTCTGACACTTACTGTGGCTTGAGCCGGCGAAAGCTGGGCACCAAACGGCCACACCTTTCTGTTAATACAAAGTAGTTGAGTTCCGGCTGAGCTTGCCACGCAAGTCGAGGGCATCTCCTTAGCAACCGGAACAGCTAACCCCCTCAGTTTAAGCATGTCTGGGAGTGTGCGCACCCTTCAGGAGGCATCGTTAATAACCTCCGATTATTAACGGGTGACAACCAGACCATTATAATTTGTAAAATGAACGCGGCAGAAACCTTCACTGTGAACCGGTCAAACATGAGAAAGTATCGGCGCTCGGCAGATGGTGGCAGCGGACCAACCAATTCGAGACATATGTGGTAGAAGCGACAGCCAGGTGGATGGAAAGATTCGTCGGGAGTCTTGCTGTGCCGTGTCACCCGTCGGGCTGAAGCGGGAAAAATTCCGGGCATCGCTACCGCAACGACTGTCAAAACTTTGTTTGAACGTGAGTTTCCAGCTTTGGTTGTCAGAGTATTGTTACAGTAGATAATGGGCCGGCAATTTAATCAAACCCTTCTCCCTTCGCTCAGCAATCTGATTGCTTTAGGAGCTGCCGTACGACAGCTTACCAATATTTGGCCGATGGCATAGTCGAGCGGTTTCATCGTCAGCTCAATGCTACTTCACTACGCACCTGGATAGGAAGCACTGTTGCTACCCCAGTACAATGGTAGTTCTGGGCTTATGCGCCCTCCTTCGTGGCGACGTGGGCTCCTAACGGTCGAACTCGTCTTTCGGTGCATCCTTGCGTCTTTCTAGAAACTAAATCGATCCTTCATCATCCTCGTCAACACCTATATAAGCATCCAACGTCTTCAAAAATGCATTTAACAGGTGCGACCATGCCCATCCCGATCTTCTGACCGGCACATTTTTTTGCATCTAGACGAAGTCTTCCATCCACGTTTTTCTCCGGTGAGACAATGCAAATACGTCTCTTTTCAGGTCGCTTCGTCGATTACGACCATGGTGTGTTCCCGCTTTCGAAAAGTATTCTGGTCGTTCATTTAACATTAGGTTCGGTGTCCGTTACATTAATATAGTACAAATCCCCTCCAGCAGTAAGTTCTATTTTATAATTTAGACCACAACTTGGTTGAGGATTTTATCCGCTTTATTCAAATTGATCCATGCAGGTGTCGTATATAATGATTAATTACAATTTCTTTCTCACGGCGTCCATAGCTGCTTTGCCAAAATTTACTATCGTAAAGAGCATGTACGATAAATGCCGTCATTTGCATAACTCAGGCAGATACCTATGACACGGCCGCTCGATGGAAGCGCACTAGGTGCGGCCTGCTACGTCGCCCGAAACCGGCGGGCGGCGCCTACTTCCCGTCGCTGCCGCCGCGGCGCCACCGTTCGGGGACAGCCGCGCGCAGAGAGCTGCGCCTGGCTGCGTTTTCAGGGAGGCGTCGGCGTGGTAGAAGTCTTTTATTTTAAGGATATAAGAGCTCCGCTTCACATAATTTGGCAAGACGAATTAGTATATACTGTAATGTCTAGGTGACCATGTCAGCACCACGGCCGCTGGATGGAAGCGCACTGGGTGCGGCCTGCTGCGTCGCGCCGCCGTCAATGGGCAAGCGCGTCCTTGGGGAGTTTACAGTTGCGCCCGCTATTTCTGCTGAGGGCGCCACTGTTCGGGGACACGCCTCCGCCGGGGTCGCCGGCTCTGAGCGCGTGGTTTGCTTCCTTCTGGACGCGTTCGCCTCATGTCTGCGTGGTAAACGCACTTTTTTTCTGTGCGCGTGTGCAAGCACGTTAACGTTGAGAAGGGATGCGTTTGTTTTTTAAGGCAAAGGCCGTTCTAGGCTCATGGAGCGAAAATCCTTGGGCAGAAGCTGTGCCTATAATCTGTGCGTCGCATCTGTGCACTGGTGTGTCAGTCGCAAGAGCGGACGCGCCAAAAGGGAGATTAAGAATGAAAATGATTGATGGTAATAGGTAATCAATAAAAGTTATAAATAGACATTGATAGAGGTAATGACTAATGCCAATTACTAATAATGGGTAATAATCACTAAAATGATTTGTAATGGTCAGTATATCAAATACGACATGTAATGACCGCAGTTGATTAGAAATGAGTAAAAGTGCTTAGCAATATGCGGTAATGACTATAATAGCTAGGCATGACTCATAATTACTGCTAATGATTACGAAATGACCAGTAAGTGAAACGACGACATGTAATGACCACTGCTGATTCTAAATGAGTAACCTGCTCAGTTATGAGTGGTAGGGGCTACAAAGACTACGCAGGCAGACTCATCATGACTGGGAAACGACCAATATATGAAACGACGACTTCAAATGACGAACCGTGGCAAACGATGAGAGGCAAATGATAGGAGAAGGGTAGGCTCCTCTGCTTAAGAGACATCTAAGAGACCCTGTAATTTTATCTACTGAGCTCGCTTCAGGCAAAGGCAGCCGCGACGAGTGGAAATGCACTCGCTTCTCTGAAATGAAAGCTGCGCTGAGGTGAAAACTTCCAGATGCTGAACCATAATGTCCTATCAGCTGCCATTGAATTTGCTACAAGAGACAGCATATTGGACTTGTTGGTGATTAATTATAGGTTAACAGTACAAACAACATGGCGGGAACAGGAGAAGAGGACGGGACAACTGCGCTAGTTGTGTCGTCCTCTTTTCCTGTGTTCCCTTAATGTTGTTTAACCTATTTAGTTACCAGGGAGCTGGCCAGTGAACCAGGATTTTTAACGACGTGTTGTGAAGCAGATGAACTCGATGAGGTGGCACCAGGAGCTTTTCTCGCAGGTTATGTTGCGAGGACATATCAGAAAAAGGCACGAATGTTTATATATATATATATATATATATATATATATATATATATATATAGCATACAATTTGTTCTAAATTTTGCCGCGCTAATCTGAGTGGCCTTGCAAGCAAAGGAGGGAACGTCAACCAACCCCGCGCCTACGACCTCTTCTTTAAATAAAGTTTACCTCCTCCTCCTCCTGTGCATATAGCATTTGTTTATGCTCTTGAGACTGTTTGAGTTGATGCGATAAACTGCAAAGCCACGTTCCACAGAAAATCCGGCGCCTGCTCTGTCGGCGGAAAGGCTAAAATACCTCTGTGGTAAGAGGCACTTTTGTTGGTGATATGGCCAGACACCTTTGGCGCAATGAGAACACATGACATGTTCAAAGTGGCAGGAGCTGCAAAACCAGAGAGAGTCAATACGATGCCATGGTGAAATGGGAATTATTGAAAATGGGACCCTTAGATCTCAAGTCAGGCACACTATACTCCTATAGGGCACGTTCGTACGGCTTCGGCAGAGAGGAGCTTTAATAGCTAGTGTAGGGCGCTATTTCATATAATGTGATGGCTTAAGGCTGCATTCTAATGATATGCGACAGATGCAGAAATTACGGGATACGGTGAATAAGCAGGTAGGCTCTACAAGGAGATTTAAGAACCCCAAGTTTTTTTTATCACTACCAGGTTGTTGCTTAATTTATGCAATATTTGGTAATGGTTTTGAGGCGACATGTCAGTCTAGCAAGCGCCTGTTGCAGGAAATATGTGTCAACTGGACCAGTTACAAGTTAATGAAAAACAAGGACAATGGAGGCATGATGTACCCCTCAAAGGGAAGTAATCAAGCTTTGCCAGCTTACGAGCACCGTCATTAACAGGAAGATGAAGTCTGAAGAGGTCCGGTGAAGTAACAAGCTGCGTAAATCTTTGATTTCATCATTGTTTTTTCACTGTACACAGTACCTGCAGCTAATCAATGAAAACAATGATCGTTCCCATGCTGAGGCGTTATGCAAGATATCGTTAAGTTGCTGCACCCACTGCTAGCGAGCTGGGCTGGAAATGTGAACTCAACAGTTAAGCGACGTTTATGGCTATGGAATAAACCTCTCTGAAGAAAGGTTTTCCATCTACGATTGGTAATTTTCTTCCTCTTTTGTGTGGCCATTTAATAAGCGTACTCGGCTGCTCGCTGAATCTCGGCTGCAGTGGCGCTCTGAAGCGCGAAAATTCTTGTGATCGCAGCTAAGAGTTTAATAACAAGAACACTCGATGCGCATTCTTTCATTGAAAATTACAAACCAGCAAAATTGTATGGGTTTGCGAGCAACCAATAAAAATAGTAATAAAAACCTTCGGCGATTATTCATATCACCTTGAGGCAGACCGGCTCTATGAAGCGCGCTTAGTTCGGTCATGCAAAAAGCGGAAAGCCATGACGGATAGCATTCTGGCGTACAAAGATTAAGGTCTCCAACTGAGTCGAATATCCCAGGTTATTATCTAGATTTAACCTAATAACCATCTTCATATTTTCACCGTAAAGTTTGTCAGAATGATATAGAAAGGTTGGTTACATGTCGCATTTTCACAGAGGTTGCTCACAGTACGACAGTATATTTTTATTGGATAGCGCTGTCAGCTTAGAACAGGTTGACATTAATTTGTGTATAAAATCTGTATGCAAGAATGAGTAAATAATATGAAAATAACACACGGAATTCGCGACATAGTTAAGTGGTTATGCATTAGGCTACCATGGCAGCTGAACAGCTTCGAATTATTCACAGCCAGGTGACATTCTCGTGTGACAAAGAACTTGATCCGAATGCAAATCACAGTAATGCGAGCTCTCCAATCGAGTGGCCTTGAACCAGCGTCAAATTAGGTTTTTCGGGGTACACTCCAGTATACATCGTTGCCGAGCAAGCACTAAGTGCTGACACGGCCGCTCGATGGAAGCTCACTAGGCGCGGCCTGCTACGTCACCTGAAACCGGCGGGCGGCGCCTACTTCCCGTCGCCGCCGCCGCGGCTACACAGTTCGGGGACAGCCGCGCGCGGAGAGCTGCGCCTGGCTGCGCTTTCAGGGAGGCGTCGGCGTGGTAGAAGCCTTTTATTTTAAGGATATAAGAGCTCCGCTTCACATAATTTGGCAAGACGAATTAGTATATACTGTCATGTCTAGGTGACCTTGTCAGCACTTAGTGCTTGCTCGGCAAGGATGTATACTGGAGTGTACCCCGAAAAACTTAATTTGACGGTGGTTCAAGGCCACTTGATTGGAGAGCTCGCGTTACTGTGATTTGCATTCGGATCAAGTTCTTTGTCACACGAGAATGTCACCTGGCTGTGAATAATTCGAAGCTGTTCAGCTGCCATGGTAGCCTAATGCATAACCACTTAACTATGTCGCGAATTCCGTGTGTCATTTTCATATTATTTACTCATTCTTGCATACAGATTTTATACACAAATTAATGTCAACCTTTTCTAAGCTGACAGCGCTATCCAAAAAAATATACTGTCCTACTGTGAGCAACCTCTGTGAAAATGCGACATGTAACCAACCTTTCTATATCATGCTGACAAATTTTACGGTGAAAATATGAAGATGGTTATTAGGTTAAATCTAGATAATAACCTGGGATATTCGACTCAATTGGAGACCTTAATCTTTGTACGCCAGAATGCTATCCGTCATGGCTTTCCGCCTTTTGCATGACCGAACTAAGCGCGCTTCATAGAGCCGGTCTGCCTCAAGGTGATATGCATATGCGCCGAAAGTTTTTATTACTATTTTTATTGGTTGCTCGCAAACCCATACAATTTTGCTGGTTTGTAATTTTCAATGAAAGAATGCGCATCGAGTGTTCCTGTTATGAAACTCTTAGCTGCGATCACAAGAATGTTCACGCTTCAGAGCGCCACTGCAGCCGAGATTCAGCGAGCAGCCGAGTATGCTTATTAAATGGCCACACAAAAAAGGAAGAAAATTACCAATCGTAGATGGAAAACCTTTCTTCAGAGAGGTTTATTCCATAGCCATAAACGTCGCTTAACTGTTGAGTTCACATTTCCAGCCCAGCTCGCTAGCAGTGGGTGCAGCAACTTAACGATATCTTGCATAACGCCTCAGCATGGGAACGATCATTGTTTTCATTGATTAGCTGCAGGTACTGTGTACAGTGAAAAAACAATGATGAAATCAAAGATTTACGCAGCTTCTTACTTCACCGGACCTCTTCAGACTTCATCACCCTGTTAATGAAGGTGCTCGTAAGCTGGCAAAGCTTGATTACTTCCCTTTGCGGGGTACATCATGCCTCCAATGTCCTTGTTTTTCATTAACTTGTAACTGGTCCAGTTGACGCATATTTCCTGCAACAGGCGCTTGCTAGACTGACATGTCGCCTCAAAACCATTACCAAATATTGCATAAATTAAGCAACAACCTGGTAGTGATAAAAAAAACTTGGGGTTCTTAAATATCCTTGTAGAGCCTACCTGCTTATTCACCGTATCCCGTAATTTCTGCATCTGTCGCATATCATTAGAATGCAGCCGTAAGCCATCACGTTATATGAAATAGCGCCCTACACTAGCTATATAAAGCTCCTCTCTACCGAAGCCGTACGAACGTGCCCTATTGGAGTATAGTGTGCCTGACTTGAGATCTAAGGGTCCCATTTTCAACAATTCCCATTTCACCCTGACATCTTATTGACTCTCTCTGGTTTTGCAGCTCCTGCCACTTTGAACATGTGATGTGTTCTCATTGCGCCAAAGGTGTCTGGCCATATCACCAACAAAAGTGCCTCTTACCAGAGAGGTATTTTAGCCTTTGCGCCGACAGAGCGGGCGCCGGATTTTCTGTGGAACGTGGCTTTGCAGTTTATCGCATCCGCTCAAACAGTCTCAAGAGCATAAACAAATGCTATATGCACAGCAGGAGGAGGAGGTAAACTTTATTTAAAGAAGAGGTCGTAGGCGCGGGGTGGGTTGACGTTCCCTCCTTTGCTTGCAAGGCCACTAAGATTAGCGCGGCAAAATTTAGAACAAATTGTATGCTATATATATACATATATATATATATATATATATATATATATATATATATATATATATATATATATATATATATATATATAAACATTCGTGCCTTTTTCTGATATGTCCTCGCAACATAACCTGCGAGAAAAGCTCCTGGTGCCACCTCATCGAGTTCATCTGCTTCACAACACATCGTTAAAAATCCTAGTTCACTGGCCAGCTCCCTGGTAACTAAATAGGTTAAACAACATTAAGGGAACACAGGAAAAGAGGACGACACAACTAGCGCAGTTGTCCGGTTCTCTTCTCCTGTTCCCGCCATGTTGTTTGTACTATTAACCTATAATTAATCACCAACAAGTCCAATATGCTGTCCCTTGTAGCAAATTCAATGGCAGCTGATAGGGCATTATAGTTCAGCATCTGGAAGTTTTAACCTCAGTGCAGCTTTCATTTCAGAGGAAGCGAGTTCATTTCTACTCGTCGCGGCTGCCTTTGCCTGAAGTGAGCTCAGTAGATAAAATTACAGGGTCTCTTATATGTCTCTTAAGCAGAGGAGCCTACCCTTCTCCTATCATTTGCCTCTCATCGTTTGCCACAGTTCGTCATTTGAAGTCGTCGTTTCATATATTGGTCGTTTCCCAGTCATGATGAGTCTGCCTGCGTAGTCATTGTAGCACCTACCACTCATAACTGAGCAGGTTACTCATTTAGAATCAGCAGTGGTCATTACATGTCGTCGTTTCACTTACTGGTCATTTCGTAATCATTAGCAGTAATTATGAGTCATGCCTAGCTATTATAGTCATTACCGCAAATTGCTAAGCACTTTTACTCATTTCTAATCAACTGCGGTCATTACATGTCGTATTTGATATACTGACCATTACAAATCATTTTAGTGATTATTACCCATTATTAGTAAATAGCATTAGTCATTACCTCTATCAATGTCTATTTATAACTTTTATTGATTACCTATTACCATCAATCATTTTCATTCTTAATCTCCCTTTTGGCACGTCCGCTCTTGCGACTGACACACCAGTGCACAGATGCGACGCACAGATTATAGGCACAGCTTCTGCCCAAGGATTTTCGCCCCATGAGCCTAGAACGGCCTTTGCCTTAAAAAACAAACGCATCCCGTCTCAACGTTAACGTGCTTGCACACGCGCACAGAAAAAATGTGCGTTTACCACGCAGACATGAGGCGAACGCGTGCAGAAGGAAGCAAACCGCGCGCTCAGAGCCGGCGACCCCGGCGGAGGCGTGTCCCCGAACAGTGGCGCCCTCAGCAGAAATAGCGGGTGCAACTGTAAACTCCCCAAGGACGCGCTTGCCCATTGACGGCGGCGCGACGCAGCAGGCCGCACCCAGTGCGCTTCCATCCAGCGGCCGTGCCTATGATTGCATCAGCGACTTGTCAAGCAAGAGCCCTTTAGCCAGTGAATGTATTTTTATTACTGCACGGAAGTGGAGCCCTTAAGCTGTAAGGTCGCTTCTTCGGTTATGACCATGGATTTTTCCCGCTTTTCAGAAGTGTTCAGGTGGTTCATTTCACAGGTCAATATGTTCTGCCTTTGTAATAGTACAAGTAACTGTTATGTTGTTAATATAGTAAAAATCACATTCTGCAGCAAGTTTTGTTTTATCTAGAATATAAATGAAAAAATAATTGTTGAGAAAGTCATCCGCTCTTCTCAAATTGATCCGTGCAGGAGTCATATAAAATGATTTATGATATTCTCTTTCTCAGGGCGCCTTTAGCTGCTTTCCTAAACTTTGCTTCTGTAAGGGGGGATCAATAAATGCTGTATTCATCTGCATCATTTAGGCAGAGACCTATGATTGCATAAGCGCCCTGTGAAGCAAGTCTTTATAACACGTTTGCTTTTTGCATTGATGCAACTAAGTGCGCCCTTTGAATTTTGCGGTTGCCTCTTTGAGTAGGCGTGTTCCAGCTTTCCAAAAAATGTTCTGGTCTCTCATTTTACCAATATTTGTGAGGCTTTATCATAGTGTAATATAGCGCGGATCACCTTGTGCAGTAAGTTTTATGTTTTATCCTGGAACACACAAAGATAAACAAAAATTGGTTGACAACCTTATTCATTCGTGTTGATCCGAACAGGCGCCATATATAATGATTAGCAACATGTTGTTTCTCACCGTGTCCGTAGCGGCTTTCCCAAGTTCTGCTTTTGTGAAGAAGGGTCGAGAAATGCCGTAAGTCATTTGCATTATTCAGGCAGTGATTATTGATTGGATGAGCGCCCTGTCAAGCAAGAGCCTTCAATAACCCCAGTTTGCTTTTCTCATGACTGCACATGAAAAGTGCACGGCTTGAATTTTAAGGTCGCTTTTTCGATTATGACGATAGAGTGTTCACGCTTTCCAAAAATGTTCTGGTCGTTCATTTTACCAATCCTTTGTTAGAGCTTTTCATATCATTAATATAGTACAGATAACATTGCTCAGAAAGTTTTGTTATATTCTGGAACACACCGGAATGAAACAAAAAAGTTGAGAATTTCTGTTTAATTCGAGTTGATCCGGACAGGCATCCTATATAGTGATTACCATTTTGTTTCTCCCGGCGGCCATAGCTGCTTTTCCAGATTTTGCTATAGTAAAGAGGGATCGATAAATCCGTAAGTCATTTGCATTATTCAGGCAGAGATCTGTGACTACATGAGCAACCTGTCATGCGAGACCTTTTCCTATCCCCTGTTTGCTTTTTGCATTTTTGCACGTAGTAATTGAACCTATTGAATTTTAAGGTCGCTTTTTCAATTATAACTATGGAGTGTTCCCGCTTTCCAAAAGTGTTCAGGTCGATCATATCATTATGTTCTGCCTTCGTCATATTATTATAGATCAAATAATTGTCAAATTAATATAGTACAAATCAAATGCAGCAGTAAGTTTTATGTTATATTCTAGAACTTACCTGAATCAAAAACATTTTGTTGGGAATTTTATCCGCTTTCTTCAAGATGATTCGTGCAGGCGTCATATAAAATGATTACTGACAGTTTTCTCACGGGACCCATAGCCGCTTTTCCAAACTTCGATTTTGTAAAGCGGTATCGTTAAATGACGTCAATTGCATCATCCGGACAGATATCTGCGATTGCATGAGCGCCTTGTCAAGCAACAGCCTTAATTATTCCCTGTATGCTTTCTGCATTACTGCACATACATGCACCCTATGAATTTTCAGGTCGCTTCTTCGATTATGACCATGGAGTGTTCTCGCTTTCCAAAGTGTTCTGGTGGTTTATTCTACAAATGTTCTGCCCTTGTTATATTGTTAAAATATACGAATCACCTAGTGCAGTTACATTTATGTTATATTGTAGAACACACCTGAATAGAAAAAAACATGGTTGGGAATTTTATCCGCTTTCTTTCAATTGATCCGTGCAGGCTTCACATATGATGTTAACATTTTGTTTGTCACTGCTTCTGTAGCTGCTTTCCCAAACTTTGATTTGCAAAGAGGTATCGATAAATGCCGTCACCTGCATCGTTCAGGACGATATCTGTTATTGCATGAGTGCGCTGTCAAGAAAAAGCCTTTAATAACCCCTGTATGCTTTTTGCATTGCTGCACGTAAGTGCACCCCATAAGTTTCAAGGAAACCTCTATATGACCTTGCGGTGTTCCAGCTTACCAAGTGTGTTAAGGTCGATCATGTTTGCAAACATTTTCGACCTTTGTCACATTCTTAATATAATACGGATCCCCTTGTGCAATAACACTTTTGTTATATTCTAGAAACACCAGAATAAAAAAACCCTTTGCTGAGAATTGTATCCGCTTTCTTCAAGTTCAACCGTGCAGGCGTCACATATGACGACTAACAACATCTTGTTTCTCATAACGCCCATAGCTCCATTCCAAATCCTTGATTTTGTAAAGCGGCATCGATAAATTCCTTTACCTGCATCATTCGGGCAGAGACCTGTGATTGCAAGAGCGCCCTGTCAAGCAAGAGCCTTTAATAAAATCCCTCCATGTTTTTGCATTAATGCACCTAAGAAGTGCACCCTTTAAATTTTAATGTCACTTTGATTATAACTTGGAGCGTTCTCACTTTCCAGAAGTGTACTGGTCGTTCATTTTACACATGATTATTTTCCGCCTGTTTCATATTGTTGATATGTACAAATCAACTTGTGCAGTCTTTTTTATGTGTTATTCTAGAAAACACCCGAAAGAAAAGCTTGGTGGAGAATATGGTCCGCTTTTTAGAGTTGATAGGTGCAGCCGTCATTTGTAATGATTACCAAATTTTATTTTTCACGGCGCCCAAAGCTGATTTCCCAAACTGATTTCGTAAAGCGGAGTCGATAAATGCCATCACTTGCCTCATTTGGGCAGATATCTGATTGCATGAGCGCCATATCAAGCAAGAGCCTTTAATACCCCTGTATTCTTTTTGCATTACTGCACGTAAGAAAGGCACCTCTTTAATTTCAAGGCCACTTCTATATGACCATGCGGTGTTCCCACTTTCAAAGTGTGTCCTGGTCGTTCATTTTACAATCACAATTTTCGACCTTTGTGATATTATCAATATAGTATGAATCGCCTGTGCGATAACGTATATTTTGGAACACACACGCATAAAGAAAACTTTGTTGGGTTTTTTATCCGCTTTCTTCAGGTTGACCAGCGCAGGCGTCATAAATTATAATTATTAACATTGGGCTTTCTCACGGGGCGCATTGCTGCTTTCCCAAAGTTTGACTTTATAAATCGTGATCGATAAATGCCGTCACATGCATCACTCGGGCAGAGATCTGTGTTTGCATGAGCTCCCTGTCAACCTAGAGCCTTACAACCACTGTATGCTTTTTGCATTACTGCACATAAGAAGTGCATCCTTTGGATTTTAGGGTCACTTCTTCGATTATGACCATGTAGTGTTCCCGCTTTCCAAAAAGTGTTATGGTGGTTCATTTTGCAATACATATATTCGGCCTTTGTCACATTGTTGATTTACTACGAATCATATTGTACAGTAGCAGTTTTGTTATATTGTAGAACACATCCGAATAAAAAAATCGAGGACACTTTGGCGACTACAGTAATGAAAGGCGAAAGTCTGAGTGCTGCATTCCGCTACTCGACTGTTGCGCATGTAGCGATGAATGTTGCTACGAATATAGCGAGCGACTACTCTTTCACATTCTGCGAGTGCATTTATTCAATGAATTCTGCTTAGAAGCAACGAGATCGCGCTCTTTGTATCTTCGCAGTTATTCTACGTTTACTGTTGTGTGGTCGATTTTACTTTTTGCGCGGCATTATTTATTAAGTAAGGAAATTTGTACACAACTTATGCTAATTAGTATCTGTTACATAATCAGTCAATAATTATGTGATTAGTAACTGGTGATTACTAATTATATACTTATTTAACCGCTAATAAAGATAATACCAAAACAGAAATTAGCAATTAGTAAATTAGCCATTATATCTTATGAATTATTGATTGGCATAAGGCCATATCACGCATTTTCGCATACTGTGGTGGGGCTCTGTGATTGGTCGAGACCTCCATGACGTCATCCCGTCTCGAATAATCAAAGCCGCTGCAAAACCGTGACACATGCGGACGACACCGAATCAGGATATAAAGGTTTTCCCTTAAAACTTGGTTGAGGATTTTATCTGCTGTGTTCAAGTTGATCCGATTAGGCGTCATATATGATGATACCAACATGTTATTTGTCACGGGGCCATAGATTCTTACCCTAACTTAGATTTTGTAAATCGGGATCGATAAATGCCGTCACTTGCATGATCCGGACAGAGATCTTTGATGCATGAGCACCCTGCCAATCAAGAACCTTTAATAACCCGCTTTACAATTTTTGCCTTAAGGCTCCCTTTGAATTTTAAGGTCGCTTCTTCGAATATAACCATGGAGTGTTCCCGCTTTCCAAAAGAATTCTGCTCGCTTACGTTACAATTTTCCGTCTGTTTTAAATTGTTAATACATGTGAATCACGTTTTGCAGTTATTTTTATGTTATATTGTAGAACGCACCCGAAGGAAGAAACTTGGTCGAGAAGTTTATCTGCTTTCTTTAAGCGGATCCATACAGGCGGCATTTGTGATGATTAGCGACATTTTATTCCTCACGGCTGCCATAGCTGCTTTCCCAAACTTTTGTTTATGTGAAGGGATTCTACTTTTATTTATGTGAAGGGATCGAGAAATGCCGTCACTTGCATCGTTCAGGCAAAAATCTGTCATTGCATGAGCGCCGTGTCAAGCAAGCACCTTCAATAGCCCCTGTATGCTTTTTGCATTACTGCAGGTAAGGGCAGCCCTTTAATATCAAAGGCACTTCTATATGACCAGATGGTGCTCCCACTTTCCAAGTGTGTTCTGGTCGTTCATTTTACAGTCACTGTTTTCGGCCATTGAGATATTGATAATATAGTAATAGTACGAATCACCTACGCAATAATATTGATTTTATTTTTGAACACACCCAAATGAAAAAAAAATTGGTTGAGAATTTTATCCGCTTTCTTCAAGTTGTTCCGCGCACGCGTCAGATATAATAATTAACAACATTGTGTTTCTCGCGGGGCCCATAGCTGCGTTCCCAAACTTTTATCTGTAAACCGTGATCGATAAATGGCGTCACTTGCATCATTCGTGCAGAGATCTGGGTATGTATGAGAGCTCTGTCCAACAAGAGCCTTAATAACCACTGTTTGCTTTTCGCATTACTGAACTCAAGTTCGCCCTTTGAATTTTAACTTCATTTCTTCGATTATGATCATGTAGTGTTCCCTCTTTCCAATAGTGTTCTTGTGGTTCATTGTACAAATAATTATTTTCGGCCTTTGTTGTATTCTTAATATGTACAAATCACTTGTGCAGTAACTTTTATTTTATATTCTAGAACACACCTGAATAAAAAATCTCGGTTGAGAATTTTATCCGCTTCCTTCAAGGTGATCCGAGCAGGCGTTCAAAACATTAAAGAGGGAAATCATAGCATAATGACCTAATACAGTGTCCTGGCGCAGCTGAGTTGTTCGCACCGCGCACAAACCCAAACCTTCTACCTGCCTAATTTTAGAAAACAGCGAACGAGAGCCCCACCTCTCGTTCAAAACAAAGGCTTTTTTCATTCATTCATTTTACTTGAAGGTTAGAGGTGCTTGGGACTGACAAATATCTATAGAATCTGAAAGTAAAGGCTTAATTGCTGGCTCTCTTACCAGGCAGCACAAAATTGTAGGGCTTCATTTATTAAAGTGATCTCAAGGTCAAGAGAGGTCTATAGGAGGTAGCTGCTTCAACAAATTTTGTCGAAAACTCTCTGTTCCTATTATTGTAAGGTAAATTGTCGTAAACACAATTTTACAAACCGAATTTTACAAACCGAATGAAGGATATTATGGATGTTTTTACTGAGTGTGGATCCGGCCTGGAATTTACTGTTGAGAAACCAGTGGACGATCATTTACAGTATTTAGATATTTTGATTCAATTCGGTGATGATCATGTTTGTTGGGAATACAACCCGAGATCGATGAAGCCGTTGCTAGGCTCCAATTCAGGACATTCCAAATTAGTGAAGAATGGGATGATAAACACTTGCTTATTAAGTGCGTTGACGAAATCTTGTTACCACGGCATGGGCAAGAGTTTTGAAAGACAAGTGAAGAGAATTGCAAAGGCCGGTTATCGCGAGTCAGTTATTATTGAGGCCAGTTGCCGGGTCCTGAAGAACCTTAAAAGAACGCACAGACTGAAATCCCTGCCCAGCATGGGGTGAGAGGAAGAGGAAGGTTGCCGTGGTACCGTATGTGCACAGGATTTCGCATGGCCTCAAAAATGTAGGCAAGAGGTATAATGTGGACGTCGCAATGACCGCCCCGCTCAAGATGAAGAGGATTTGCCTGGCTGTTCAAAGGGAAAGAGAAGAGAAGAAGCAAGAATGTGGGGTGAAACATAGAAACCCCTATGTTGGATGCAAGACAGGTGTTGTGTATAGGCTTCCACTCTCTTGTGGAGCCAGTTATATAGGACAAACCGGACGGTGTATAAATAAGAGACTACAGGAACACTGTAACAACTTGGAAATTGGAAAGGACAAAACGTTTCTAGTATCCCATTGCCAGTCATGTGAAATAATGAAGAAGGAGAAGAAGTGCACTCCTAAGTTTGACAGTGTTAAGATTTTATATCGCCACAAAGAGAAGATAACGAGAGAAATAGTGAAAGCGTATTTTATTTCAGCGGACAATAAGTGTGTCAGGAAGACGTCTCTTGCTCTTTCAAGCAAAGAGGTGTCTTTTTTAAGTGATTTTTTAAAGTAATTTTTATGCAGCAGGTGAACCCAGGGGTTTTTCACGTGACTGTTTCTTTTCTTCTTGTTTGTTTTTCTGGGCCTTGGAGTAAACGGCTTAGGCTTAGTTGTGAGTCAGCGCATGTACTGTGGCTTTCTTGTTTCTTGTCCCTTGTTTTCGTGTTCGCGCTGTTTATATCAATAATGAATAAGTACCAACTCGCCCAACAAAGTATCTTGGTAAGCAATATTTCTTGTGCAACGGGCTCTTCGTGTGTCCTGCAGAACCTTTCGTTTAATGACCCTGAGGTGTTAGCGCCTGCCATCGCAGTTTGTGTCTTCCAAGCAAGAAAGGCCTCTTGGTACCTCAAGCTCGGCACAGTGCCTCCGGAATTCCTGAAGACCTTTGGGTTCCTGAGGCCGTCTACTGGTCATTGCAGGAGACTCTGCCGTATAATGGTGTCTGAGATGTGGAGGCAAGCCCGCCATTTCAAGGATTGTCTACGACTCGTGTGTGAGTTCATGTATAGCAAGCAGCGTGCGTTTCGCAAGTACACAGAATGGAGTGCCCTGAGTGAAAGATTGACGGAATTCCTTTGGAAGGTAGTTCTACCTCTGCTTCCACGGAAGAAGAAGATGAACAAAGATCAGCAAGGCAAGGTATTGAATTTCGCTGATGAAGATATACCTCTAGGTATTCATAAGATGCTGAGGCTGGGTCCTAAACATGCTTTTGAACCTAGAGTTGATGAGGCTGAACAGGTGACCATGTCACGATGTATTGCAAAAAGAGTTGAAGATTCTGAAAGGTCGCGGTGCATCCATGAGTGCATGGAAGTGCTAGAGCACACAAAAGAAGCATTAAAGGGGAAACGGTGCCCTATTAACTATATTGCTAAATGGATGGCCTCAAGAGACCTCAGAGTTATACTATCAGATAAAGAAGGGTATTTTACTATTTTTTCTGAGAATCAGTTTAAAAAAAAAAAGCCGAGGCTGCTGTTGAGAAGAATTTCAAAAGGCTTCCTATGGAAGCGACCAAGATAAAAGAGAGGGCTATGGCTCTTCTAGATGATCTGGGGCTTGAACGGATACGTGAACAGGTGAAGAAATGCAAAGCAACTGCATTTGGAAGTATTCTTTTCGGCAAAAACCCATAAACCAGATGTTCCGTTCAGAGCCATCGTATCTGAGAAGAGCACGTGGCAGCACCTGGTGTCCAAGTATTTGCAGAAGCACCTTTCCTCGTTGACTTTATCAGACCCTCTAAGGCTAACTAACTCTGAAGCCCTTGTCGTGTTCCTCAAAGAACACAACCCAAGAAATTGTGTCGGCTTCAGCATGGATGTCAAGGATTTATATTATAGCCTTCCCCATGACTGCCTCCTTAAGCGAGTACAAGTGTGCATTACAGAAGACAATAATGAATCTGACTTCATTGACGCCTCAGGTGTTAGTGTTGAAAGTTTCCTTGAACTTTTGAGGTTCTACCTGGAATCCACCTTCATAGGATGGAAGAACAAGATATGCAGAAGGCTGGAGTATGCATTGGATCGAGTGTCGCACCGGTCTTGAGTGACATCTTCTAAATGTACTTGGACAGACACCTGAAGGATAACTTGGAGGGCTTGTATTATTCCACCTTCAGGTATGCGGACGACTTTTTAGTATTAACAGACCGTGAGGGATTCAATCAAAGAATGAAGGACATTATGGATGTTTTTACTGAGTGTGGATCCGGCCTGGAATTTACTGTTGAGAAACCAGTGGACGATCAGTTACAGTATTTAGATATTTTGATTCAATTCGGTGATGATCATGTTTGTTGTGAATACAACCCGAGATCGATGAAGCCGTTGCTAGGCTCCAATTCAGGACATTCCAAATTAGTGAAGAATGGGATGATAAACACTTGCTTATTAAGTGCGTTGACGAAATCTTGTTACCACGGCATGGGCAAGAGTTTTGAAAGACAAGTGAATAGAATTGCAAAGGCCGGTTATCGCGAGTCAGTTATTATTGAGGCCAGTTGCCGGGTCCTGAAGAACCTTAAAAGAACGCACAGACTGAAATCCCTGCCCAGCATGGGTGGGAGGAAGAGGAAGGTTGCCGTGGTACCATATGTGCACAGGATTTCGCATGGCCTCAAAAATGTAGGCAAGAGGTATAATGTGGACGTCGCACTGACCGCCCGCTCAAGATGAAGAGGATTTGCCCGGCTGTTCAAAGGGAAAGAGAAGAGAAGAAGCAAGAATGTGGGGTGAAACATAGAAACCCCTATGTTGGATGCAAGACAGGTGTTGTGTATAGGCTTCCACTCTCTTGTGGAGCCAGTTATATGGGACAAACCGGACGGTGTATAAATAAGAGACTACAGGAACACTGTAACAACTTGGAAATTGGAAAGGACAAAACGTTTCTAGTATCCCATTGCCAGTCATGTGAAATAATGAAGAAGGAGAAGAAGAAGTGCACTCCTAAGTTTGACAGTGTTAAGATTTTATATCGCCACAAAGAGAAGATAACGAGAGAGATAGTGGAAGCGTATTTTATTTCAACGGACAATAAGTGTGTCAGCAAGACGTCTCTTGCTCGTTCAAGCAAATAGGTGTCTTTTTTAAGTGATTTTTTAAAGTAATTTTTATGCAGCAGGTGAACCCAGGGGTTTTTCACGTGACTGTTTCTTTTTCTTCATGTTTGTTTTTCTGGGCCTTGGAGTAAACGGCTTAGGCTTAATTGTGAGTCAGCGCATGTACTGTGGCTTTCTTGGTTCTTGTCCCTTGTTTTCGTCTTCGCGCTGTTTATATCAATAATGAATAACTATCTCTTAATGTTACCCCTACCATTTTTCGTTCCATAGCCTTCTGGGTTGTCCTCAACTTAAGTAGAACTCTCTTGGTTAGCCTCCACGTTTCAGCCCCATAGGTGAGTACAGGCAAGATGCAACTGTTGTATACTTTCCTCTTGAGCGATACCGGTAAGCTGCTAGTCATAATCTGCGAGTGCTTGCCAAATGCGCTCCATCCCAATCTTATTCTTCTTGTCATTTCCTTTTCATGGTCCGGATCTGCGGTTCTGTCCTAAGTAGACATATACGCCTACTACTTCCAGTACTTCGCTACCTAATGTAAGCTGCCATTCCTTCCCGAGGCTGTTGAACATTACCTTAGTCTTCTGCATATTGATTTTCAAGCCTACCTTTCTACTTTTTCTGTCTAGGTCATCAATCATTATTTGCAGTTCATCCCCCGAGTTGCTTAGCAAGGCAATGTCCTCAGCAAATCGCAGATTACTGAGGTATTCTCCATCTACCCTTATACGTAACTGCTCCCATTCCAAGTCTCTGAATACTTCCTCTAAACAAGCTGTGAATAGTACTGGTGAGATTGTGTCTCCTTGCCTAACACCTTTCTTTATGGGAATTTTGTTACTTTCTTTATGCAGAACTATGGTTGCTGTGCAGCCACTATATATATTTTCCAGCACTTTCACGTACGGCTCGTCTACCCCCTGCTTTCGCAATGCCTGCATCACCGCCGAGGTTTCAACTGAGTCAAATGCTTTTTCCTAATCAATGAATGCTATGTATAAGGGCTGGTTATATTCCGAGCATTTTTCTATCACCTGATTGATGGTATGGATATGATCGATAGTAGAGTACCGTTTTCGAAACCCTGCTTGATCCTTTGCTTGACTGCAGTCTAAGGTTGTCCTGATTCTATTAGCGATTACCTTAGTAAATACCTTATACGTACAGACAGTAAGCTGATTGGTCTGTAATTTTTAAGGTCCTTAGAGTCCCCTTTCTTGTGAATGAGGATAATGTTTGCATTCTTCCATGGTTCCGGTACCGTCGATGACACCAGGCACTGAGTATACAGGGTGGCCAGTTTTTCTAGCACGATATCCCCCACGTCCTTCAGCAAATCTGTAGTTATCTGATCCTCTCCAGCTGATTTCCCCTTTTCATAGTTTCTAGTGCTTTCTTGACCTCGTACTTCGTCACTGGTGGAACGTCTGACTGTTTTTCCCTACCGCCAATCTCATTACGGTCCTGACTACTTTGGCTACTGTAGAGATCTGTATAGAACTCTTCGGCTACTTTGACTATCTTTTCCATATTAGTGATGACGTTGCCCGCCTTGTCCCTTATCGCATACATCTGGTTTTTGCCTATGCCCAATTTCTTCTTTACCGCTCTAAGGCCTCCCCCGTTCTTTACAGCATGGCCAATTTTCTCCATGTTATACTTCCTTATATCGGCCACCTTGCGCTTATTGATTAGCTTTGATATCTCGGCCAATTCGATCTGGTCTGTTGGATTGGAAGCTTTTATAGTCTGGCGTTTCCTAATCAAATCTTTCGTCTCCTTAGACAGCTTGCCGGTATCCTCTCTAACTATCCTACCGCCTACTTCTACCGCGCACTCAGTAATGATATCTGTGAAATTATTGTTCCTTGCCTCTAGGGTAATGTCGCCATCCTCAGTTAGAGCGGAATATCTATTCTGTAGCGAGATCCTGAACCCTTCTGCCCTCCCCCTCACCGCTAATTCGTTGATGGGTTTCTTTCTTACTAATCTGTTGCGTTCCTTCTTCAGATTTAGGCTAATTCGGGACCTCACCATCCTGTGGTCACTGCATCGCACTTTCCCGATTACCTCTACACCCTGCACAATGGCGTGGGTTGAACACATTATGAAGTTGATTTCATTTTTAGTCTCTCCGTTAGGACTTTTCCATGACCATTTCCGGTTCTTCCGTTTGCTGAAGAAGGTATTCATGATTCGTAAGTTATTGCGCTCTGCAAACTCAACTAGTAACTCCCCCCTGCTATTCCTAGAACCAATACCATAGTCCCCCACTACCTTGTCTCCTGCCTGTTTTTTCCCTACCTTGGCATTGAAGTCGCCCATTAGTACAGTATACTGCATCTTTACTTTTCGCATTGCCGATTCTACATCTTCATAGAAGCTTTCAACTGCCTGGTCATCATAACTGCATGTAGGTGCATAGGCCTGTACAACCTTCAGTTTATACCGCTTATTAAGCCTAATTACGATGCCAGCAACCCTCTCATTATTACTATAGAATTCATCTGTATTACCCGCTATATACTTATTCACAAGGAAACCTACTCCTAGTTGTCGCCTCTCTGGTAAACCTCGATTCTGCCTTGTCTGCATTGCCCGGACATAATTTGAAGTACTACGCAACGGAATCCCCTGGCGTAAAGCATTCGCAACGCACAAGCAAGTGATTAATATCAAATTACTGTACTATGAAAGAAAAAACAACATAGGCAGAATAAATAATTTTTCTGATCTGCTATTGGTTATTTTAATCTGCAGTGGCAAAATGGAACGCAAAAGGCCACGGAGAAAAGCTACTGACAATCCCTGCGCCATGTCAGAATACATTTGCGGGCTGCATGAAATTTGCGGCCAGCCTACGATCACAGAAGAATCAATGACGACTGAAAGAGTGGAAGGCCATGTAGCTGATGAGTTCACAGTTTGAGTCACTCGGTTTCTAGCCGTTTGCCTATACAAAAATTGGCAGCCTCATCCGTGGTACTCCTAGATTATTTCACTTCAAGAATGCACGCGTGATGATCCATCTTCACTTACCATAAACAATGGCGATCACTTCCTCGCCAATAGCCTTCGCGGTTATCAGTAGCAGTACTCGCAGATGATTCTGTCCATAACGACGTCTTACCTGAGTTCGTAGCGACTTAGCAACGCAGTTGGCAATTGACGAGCGAGATATCGACAACGAAAATGGTCATGCACGCACGAGCGCCGGGTTAGCTCAGTACAGAAGTTTGGCCTGTCAGTGCAAACGCGCTGATTGGTCCCCGAGATACTCCCCCACCCTAAACCCTTCCCGTGCGGTCGAGCCTCAATCGCAATTGGCTAACTTCGTTTCAACAATCGGTGAGGCTTTTTTTGTCTCTTCGTTGCAACCATCTGGTTCGTCGCACGGTACTGGTATGCTGTGCGACACTAGGGCAGCTGTGTTAGAAGGGTGGGTTTGCCTTTTCTTTGTCTGCTGCCGGCTGCTGGTTCTGCGCTACCCTTTTCGTTTCCTACAAGCAGATGAGTGCCCAGCGCGGGTGTTCAACTACCATTGTTAGGCTCAAGTGTTAGGTAGCTTTTCCTTGATATACCGCTCAACAGGGTTCCATAGGCTGTCTGGATGCCGGATTTTATTCGTCCATGGTGGCATTTCGGTGCCACGCCGCCATGTCTGTCCGGATTTAGGCATCCCGGCGAACAGAGTAAAAGAGCTAATAAGAACTTTACTTCTCCAGCTACTGCCTGCAGAGTGGAGGCGAAGGACGGATTCCATTTATTGGTTACCATTCACAGCGTCGCTTATGTCATAACATTTACGTGAATTTATGTGGCTCATGTAGGGGGGGGGGAGGGGGTTTACCTACAGGAGACCGGCTGCAACGATGGGGAATTGTTCGGACAGAGCAGTGCTCCAACAGTCTACTTCAATAAGCTTATCGTCACATGGCCCAGCAGTGCGCCATTGCTCGTGTCATTTGGAGAACAGTCCATGCCGGTTTCAGGATTCTTGCCATAAATCTATATCAGATAACTCGTAGATGTCTTCACGGTGGCTTTGCACGGTTGCTGTTTGCAGGGGGCGCTTTCGCATTATGGCGCAATCTTTTTGAGGCTGTCACCTCAAGCCGCAGCGGACATGCGCTCATCTCTGTTCTAGACCGTTTACGAAAGGAGATAGCAAGCTTTCTGCCCGAGGAACTTTTCTACCATGGGGAGCGATAGTTTCTTCGCTAATGGTCTTGCCCTTTGGTTTTCGTGTCAGATGTCCATTTCCGGGTGGTCTTCAACCCGGCATGGTAGCTGTACTGTAATGCAAATATCTATGTCAATTCACAGCTGTATACATCCCAAAAAACATGATTAATACATACTGTGCATGCGGGAGCTCTATATATTTGTATCTTCTGCATATTAATTTTAGGCCTGCCTTTCTGTTTCTCCTATCTGCATCATTATTCATTTGTTGTAATTAATCCCCTGAGTTACCTATCGAGGCAATGTCATCAGCGAATCGCATAATACTGAGGTATTCTCCGTCAACCCTGACGCCTAACTGCTCCAATTCCATGCCTTTCAATGCACTTTCTAAGCAAACTGCGAATATTACTGGGGAAATCATGTCTTCTTTCCTAACCGTTCTTTATGGCAATTGCTACTTCCTTTATGTGGAATAATAGTTGATGTGCGATGCTCTGCGATGTCAGTGCAGAATAAACCCCAGGTGGTCAAAATTTTTGAAACCCTCCCCATCGGCGTCTGAGTTGTTTTGGGAAGTTAAGCCCCATAAACCAATCAAACCAACATCTTCTCGATTTCGAGGTGTGTGCTGCACTTTAGCTATTATGCGCGACTGTAGCAAATCCTCATCATAATATATTTTCCACAAATAAACTGCGCATCCTCCTCTGCACATATTTCCATGCGCTCGTAGCAATCGAATCTTTGTCGTGTATTTAAGGAATGCCATTCTGCTCCTACTCTCCCTCTTTATGCTTTCATTTGCTGCCATTTCAGCTTTCTGTCCCTTACCAGTGATCCCTGCTTAGTATATTGTCCGCTTTCGGCGTAGTTGATTTCGGTCAGCAAGCGTAGCAGCTATAATTAGATTTGGCCTTCCGGCTCAGTGCACCCACGCCTGATTACAATTTCTTCGCCATTGAGTACCATGTTTTAAATATGAATCATTGAATAATTCATTTCCAGCTTTATTTTCGTTCTAAGGATCTATTCCATGATCATCAGGTTCCATTCCAGTTGTTTACTTCCTGAGGATCCGTTCCACGATCATCAGCTTCTTTTTCATATAGTTTTTATTGTTTGACAGTTTCCGCATATACTTTATGCATTGCTTATCATGTTAAAACAACAATCATGGTTCTACCTTTTATCCTTGCACATTAAAATCGACCCAGTCGGCATGCAAGTTGCTTAAAGCGGCCGTTCAATTATATCGATCATGCAGTTCGAGGAGAGTAGAGATTATAGGCATAAAAATGGTGTCCCCAAAAGTGACAACAATTTTTGCATGGAATATTCATTTTTCATAATAATCATGAGTATATAAGAGGGCGTAAGCGCGCAAGCTGTATTAAAAACACAAGACGGTATCATAAGGGCAGGTAAAGGCCCAATTGCACAGGTACTTTGGAAACATTTTCTGTGCCGCATCTAAGGTCCGCCGATAATAGTCCCTAGGACACGTAATGCTGACGCCATGTCTTCTGACTAGCACTGAGTCAATTTTAGAATAAACAGTTATTGTGTATATTTACAACGAATTTATACGTAAAGTATAAAGAAAGTCTGTTCTTTCGACGAGAAAATCCGTACTGGCTTTAAGCAAAAAAGAGCTATAGCCAAATTTTAGAAATGCCAGGCAAAGAATTTTGTTTCACTTTTTGTTTTTGTTTTACTTTGTGAAAGCTGAAATTGGGGGGGGGGGGGGGGGCTGTGCCAAAGCGATGCTTTCTGCCAGAATTTCTGCTTGTATTTTCCATCGCCAATTTCACCGTTGAGTGAACCCACTGTGGTTGCCCAGTGGTTTGTGCGTACAGTTGCCGAGCCTTGGAAGCGCCCTAAATCCCGGCCGCGGAAGCCGCGTATGAACGACACGCTAAAAGCAAAAGCGCCTCTTAACAGTGCGAAATCACCAAACTTTTATGAACTCTAGGTGGTCGAAACAAAACTTTCTCCCTTCACAATGGCGTTTAACATATTTTATCTTACATTGTGGCATTAGACAATGCATAAATATAGGCTTAATGATAACAGCGAGCTATCGTTGCCACAGCGAGACAAACCGGCTGCTTCATAGCGTCTACTACATAGAAGCGCTTCCCGGTCAGTAGGAGTTCCACCTATGCTGTAAGCTTTTGCAAAGCTTTGAGTATATGCTTTTGAGTTATATCTTCGGAGGCAGCAGAGACCTATGCTGAAAGCTTGACCTGGCCGGAGAGGTCACGGGTTGTCACGTGGTGCCACTTTGACACCACATATTGATCACTATGCGCCCTTCATTGTCTGCGGCCTGCTCGCAAAGACCTCTGTTGATTCTGCACACGTGTCTGTATAAGTAGCAGTACATAATCACAATGGTGGAAACTCGCCGTTTGTTGTGCGGCAAGGGGGTGGGCCTCATAAATGTTCGGAGTGCCCATAAGTCCCTCTTCCCGGCCAGGATCACTTTCGCTGAGTGCCACCCAAGAAGAGCAGCGCGACTATTTTAATGTTTGCTTTTTAGTTGCTGGTCTTGTAGAAGGCACCAGGACACTACTGCTTCATCAGTTATGCAACCTGTGCTTCTACCAATCTGAGCAAAGTGCCGGTTAGAAGAAGGCGTAAGATAAATGCGTAACAAATGAACAAGTGCACACCGCTTTTGAATATAATCTTGAACAATAAGACCATAACGACAACTGGTAGTGTTAAAAAGGGAGTACATTAAGAATGTTGCCCATAAGTGATTTGAATGTTCATGGTGATCGCAGTACATCGCGTTATTATCAGCAAATGCCGTCCCTTACTTACTAAAACCGAAACAAGCAGTTCGTCATTTTTATACAGTGAGTACAAAGGCGAACAAAACAAGCGATGTGAAACTTAGCTTACACACCTGGTAGCATCGAAGCTAATACAGCACTACCATCTGGTAAAATTCCCCACAAGAGTTCTGTAATTGATTTAAATCTTAGAGCTCCCGGTGTGGAACAACATGAAAGATTGCATCACAGGTAATAAGGCAGGATAGATGCAGGTTTTTGAGGATCTGCTGTCGCAATAAAACCGCAATAACGAAATAGGGCGTGCCTGTTGATCTCACAAGCATTAATAAAAACCAACACTGAAGCTCTAGGATTCAACTCCGAGAGGCCTTTCTTGGCTAATGGAGGAAATCTCGTGTGCTTGAGATCTGTCCGCGAGATTCTGCGAGACGTTTTTTCCTTGTCTAGCGTTCCTGCTGTTTATATGACAATGTAGGGGGCGCGTCGATGAGCGACGTCGTACAGCTGATCCGACACTTTCAGGAGCGCTTTCATAAAACGCGCCAAGGAACGCCACGCTCAGGAGCGATGGTGTACCATCCAATCCTACTCTTGCAGGAACACTGCAACTAAAGTGTATCAAGGAAAAGAAATTCCCACTGTGCTGCACGAGCCCTGCCTCTGCTAGCAAAAGCTATGCAAGGGTGCGTGATCTACCGTGTGCGGCAGCTTTGAAATTTCTCCAGAGTAGATGCTGCAGTGTCCCCGGAAATATTTTGATGTAAAAAAATCTGCGAAAATTGTGACCAGACTATTTCCTGATTGGGGTCTATTTGGATGTGGAATGAGGGAATGTCGTTTGAAATAGCAAAATGAACCTCCATGGTGGTCATTTCGTTCATAACGGCAAATTGTGAATTCGCGCGCACTTTCGAAACATTCAAAATCTTGTATTTGTGGAGAAAGCCATGTGTCAGGTAAAACGATTACAATTAAGAAAGCACGTTGTTTGGTGAGTCGTTCGTAAATACTTATACAAGGGAAATTGCGCTAAAAAGACACGGTCGAGAACAGGACAATAGAGAATTATCAATACAGAATTATCGGCCTTTTTGGACAATTTCTTGACTAACGTTCACGACAGTACTGCTCAGACAAACTGTTATAGTTTTGCAGCCAAAGTCAAAGCCTTAACTGATAGATACGTTCCAAACCGCTCCATCATTTCAAATAGTCACGCCCAGTGGTACAGCGGTCATATCAGACACCTTTCTAACCAAACGAAACGCATCTATCGTACCAGCTGGAGCATCGCTTACTAATTCACGTTGGACGGTATATAAACTAGCTTCTTCAGAGTACATCTTCGCCCTAAAAAGCGCTAAGCGTCATTATCTTTCCAATACTTTGCCACCCATATTGAAAACTAACGTCCGTAAATTTTGGCGCGTAGTTAAACCTTCCTCTGAAAACCTATTTACATTACAGAACTCGTCTGGCCAACAGATTTCCAACACCCAATGTGCATCTTTTTTGAACGATATGTTTGTTCAAAATTTTTTAAGTGCTCCTAGTTCTCACTTTTTTGAATTACACAACTATAACTGCCCCACCATGTTCCCAATTTCGGTAGAGGTAGCTGGTGTTGCAAAAATTATTTTAAAATCTCGACTATCATGATTTAACGCTAATGTTTTAAAAGCACTTCCACTTAGATTCCTTCACACTAAAAATGATTTTTCAACAGTCTCTTTACACATGTACAGTGTGATCCACTTCTAGCTATACCATGGCCACTGCTGTCAAAGCAACGTTGCATCCGACCGGGCCAATCCATAGGCGGCAGGCCATGCGGAGCATAAGCTACGCGTCCCACTGTGCATATATCGCTTTGCTTCGATAAGCGCCTCCATCCGACGCAATGCTGTTTTGAAAGCAGTTATCGTGTTACACCCAGAAGTGGATCATCCTGTACATTACCTACGCAATGGAAGATTGGGAAGATGGTTCCTCTTCATAAGTCGGGAAGCAAAAACATTGCCATCAATTATCGCCCGATCTCTATGACATGCTGTAAGCTACCAGAGCACATAATCTTTAAAGCACTGACAGATTTTCTTGAATCAAACTCTTTCTTTACGATGGCACAACATGATTTCATTAGGTCGTGCTTATGTGAGACTGAACTCTTATCCTTCACCCATAAACTGCACCACATTCTGGATCGATTCTCATTTGCTGATTGCATATTTTTAGACTTTTCTAATGCTTTCGAAAAGGTTTGTCATAAACTGCTGCTTCACAAACTTCGTCATCTTAACACTGAGCCGAGCGTTTTAGAATTGATTGAATGCCTTCGTACTGACCACTCACAATTCGTATCAGTTAACTGACATACCTCTTCGCTTTCTGATGTGAACTCCGGTGTAACTCAAGGATCCGTAGTAAGGCCTTTACTCTTTTTTAATTTACATCAACGACCTGCCCTTTGAGATAACTTCTAACCTGCACCTTTTGGTCGATGATTGCGCAATTTTTCCCGAAATTAAAAATCCAGATGATATTAACTGTTTTCAAACTGATCTCACTGCAATTGCTACCTGGTGTGAAAAATGGTTAATGCAACATAATATTAGTAAATGTAAATTACAAGGATTTGTAATGACTCACATGTTTACTATTTCTATTACGTTTCTTTGGAATCAGCAAACTCATATAAGTACCTGGCCATAATTAATTCATCCAACCTCCCGTAGGCAGCCCATATTGAATATATAGTTAACAACACTAACCTCAGGCTTGGTACTTACGCCGTAACTTTTCCAGAGCTCCATCTTTATTACAGTTTTTGCTATATAAAACACTAATACACCCTAAATTAGATTATGCATCATCGGTATGGGATCCAGGTTATGAAAAACTAATCACCACCTTAGAGCTTGTTCAAAATAATTCCGTCCGTTTGATTTATTTGAATTACAACCGAACCGAAAGTATTACAGCCATAAAGTCCGACATTCAACTTCCATTATTAAGATCACGTCGCAAAATATCTCGCTTAGTTCTAGTTAAGATTTTGATGGTTCGTACTTCTGATGGTTTCCGAAGTTTCTCGGTTCCCCAACGAAGTGCAGAATAAGCTGCAGCCAGTTCACCAAAGTTAGACGAGATAGACACAATTTGCATAAATACTAGTCCGGATCCAGATCGAGGATCAGGATCGAGGATCAAGATGAGAATCAAGATGCCTGAAGGTTTTCCAGAGGTTCCTTTTAAGGCTTCCAAATTGCGAGGAAATATTTCGTTGCATTGTAACCAGCCAATCACATCCGTAGACTAAAACCCGCCCACAGTGAGGCGGTGTCTTCACACTCTCGCACGTCCTTCCACCAAGCGGCTGGTCGATTGATGTAACATCACTCCTTGGACTGTCAAGCTCTTTGGAGCCGACGAAGGAGATCCATGCTCCTCCGCTGTCAGCCCGCTGTCAGCCTTGTGTGAACTTGAGACTTCAAACGGCCGCGTCTAGGCAGACTGTCGATTTATGGGCGTCCGGCCCCGCGGTCCTGTCGCCCATTTCTCTTTACGCCGCCGCCGTTTTCCCAGGCAGCGGAGGTAGTGATGGTGCGGTCCGCGAGCAGTCTCTCCCTATCAGGTGGTGGCGGTCTCGTCGCCGCAAAGGGGGCGCCGGGCCATCGTTCGCGAACACGTACACTTCTCCGAACAGGATGCCGGCGAGTAAACACGCATACACACTCTGTTCTTCAGCAACAGGCCGCTTTTCCCATAACTCAGTCAGTTTGGCACCAACTGTCCAAATTCCTGACCAGTCGAGCTCCACACCTCCCCAACAAAGTTTGCTGCACAGTCTTCAAGCTTGCGGCACGCAACAAAGTACAACAGCTCGACGCGTTGCCACCACTTCACATGTCGAAAAGTACTCGACAGCCCCCCACTGATACAGTGATCAACAATGCCATACCTCTCGCGAACCCAGGTCGCAGAAACGGACGACTGATCTTACCCGATTACGTCGTGGGTGACCAGATGCAATATAGTGTCGGCAATTGCGTTCAGAAACCCAATTTTATGCCCCACTATCGCGTTACATTTCTGGAGAGCCAGCGCCCACCAGGTCAGCACTTTTTCACCATGTTCTGTCTCTTCCCCGGAAACCCTCTCGCTTACAGCTGCCCTTTCTTTGAGAAGTGTGTTTGTAGTCTTCGGGCGTTATGAGCGCATCTATTCCGGTCGACAATTTGTCTTTAAGCGCACATTGCAAAGCTGGTTGTGCATCTTCAAATGAGACGAACGGCGCAACTTCCGTTGCGGCGAGAGGCACATACGCTAGTTCAGCGCTTACTTCATTACCGAAAGCTCCCCTCCGCTTATTTGGGAACCAGCTGCCTCATATGTCGGCACTAATGTCTACCTGATAACACTCACTTCCGCACAGGAATTAATACGGCGTTAAGCCTTTGCTCCGAACTTTTCAACATTAATGTTGTGAGGCGGCCCACACCTGCTCTACCTGTTTCGTTCATGCCTACCTCATTCACCGCAGTTACTTCCTCCAAACGAGCCATCACTTCAGCTATTACAGCGTGATATCCTGGCTTTTCATAGATTCTATGCCCAGCTGTGCCTGACCTTTTCAGCGGACAATCCCTAGCGAAGTGATTAGTTGTCGTGCATTCAGAGCACCGTCCTTTCTTTTCCATTACGAAAGAATTTTCTCTTTGACGAGGTTCTGCACAGGTCTGCCCTTTCTCTCTATCATACGGCTTCTTCCGATAGTTTTAGAACGAGCTTTTGACCCTGGTTTGCATATCACACTCTCGTCGAAACTCTTCGCCAGCTTGGCGACTTCGCATGGGAAAAGGAACTTCTCACTCTCATTGACAACTACATGAGCGCTTGCCTCAGCTGTTAAGCACTCCATCAACCTGTCTGTGAATATTAATTGCTTTAGTTCTGCAAAACTGGTAGCCTTCGAGGTTTTTGCATAATATTCAAAACAATTTTCTAGCCGGATTGCAAATTTGCCCCATGTTTCATTTGCTGCTATTGTCGACTATGCAAACATCCTTTTATATTCTGCCGCTGACAACCTCAACCTGTCTAAAATGCTTTGCTACATTTTTTTATAGTCCTTTCCATCTTGGGCTGTCCAGGTAGAAAGCAACCCGCGTGCCCTTTCACTCAACTGCGGCAAGACAAGCGCAGCTCGCCACTCGGGTGGAACATCATAAGAATCAAGAGTCGCCTCCACATCCTCAAACCTTCCGGCCACTAGGAACTCCCGACCTGGCATCGGTGCTAATACTCCCTTCAACAAGGATTCATATATCACGCGTCTATCTTCCTCTGACCAACTCACAGCTAGCGCTCGGCGGTTGCCATCCTCGTGGGAACCAGTCCGCTCTTGGGATCGCAACTTTTGACTCTCCAGAATTAAGCGTGGCTTTTCCTTTTTTGCCTCAGCAATTTTCAATCAAAGCTCCAGCATTTTTATCTGCTGCTCCGACACCGTTTGCGTCATGGCGCTACTCGGATCCCCGACCGCGTCACTGGTCACCGCCAACTCCTGCAAGCTTTCAATCCCGTCCACTCCGCAGCGGTGGTGTTAACGTCCCTTTCTCGCAAGTTGTATGGCATCATCAACCGCGCCCGACAGGAAACCAAGAAGCACTAGGCTGACTTCTGAAGAGTCACTCCGTGATGCTCTCTTCTTCCACAGGATTAGAGGGACTCGGTTTAGCAGCCCGCTGGCTCCTAAGTGACATTCTCGGGTCCGCCGTCCACGCCTTCGACCTCGCCCGGTGTCTACCACTGCTGATATCACTCGCCGATCGCTGCGGAATCCTGTCGACTGCGCTAGTTAAAATGTTGATGGTTCCTACTTCTGATGGTTCCCGAAGTTTCTCGGTACCCCAAAGAAGCGCAGAATAAGATGCAACCGGTTCGCCAAAGTTAGACTAGTTAGACACTATTTATTTACATAATTACTAGTCGGGATTCAGATTGAGGATCAAGATGAGAATCAAGATGTCTGAACAATTTCCAGAGGTTCCTTGTAAGGCTTCCGAATTGCGAGGAAAATGTTGGCTCTATTGTAATCAACCAATTACATCCATTGACTAAAACCCGCCCACAATAAGGCGGTGCCTTCACACTCTCGCAGACCCTTCCACCAAGCAGCTGGTCGATTGATGTAACATTACTCCTTGGATTGGCAAGCTCTTCGTAGCCGGCGAAGGATATCCATGCTCCTCCGCTGTCAGCCCTCTGTCAGCCTTGTGTGAACTTGAGAGTTCAATCGGCCGCGTCTCAGCAGACTGTCGAGTTATGGGCTCCGGCCCCGCGGTCCTGTCGTCCACTTCTTTTTACGCCACCGCCGACGTTTTCCCAGGCAGCGGCGATGGTGATGGTGCGATCTGCGAGCAGTCTCTCCCGACCAGGCGGCGGCACCGGTCTTGTCGCGGTGAGGGGGGCGCCGGCCGCGCCCGGGCCGCAAGAAGGGGGGTGCGCAGGCGGCGTCTGGACCTCAAAGAAACAGGCCATCATTCGGGAACACGTACGCGCGACGAAAACACTTCTCCGAACGGGATGCCGGCAAGTAAACATGCGCACACAGTCTGTTCCGCAGCAACAGGCCGCTTCTCCCGTACCTCAGTCTGCTTTGCGCCAACTGTCCAATTTTATGACCAGTCGAGCCCGACGGTCCTGTGCCACAAGCGCTATGATCATCCTAGCCTAAGTGAGGAATTCTTTTTTCAACCTCACTACGTTTCCCATCGCATTGACCATCATCATAAAATTGGCCTCGATAGATGCAATACACATGCTTTCTTACAGTCATTCATACTCCTAACATGGACTCAATGGAACCAGCTTCCCGCAGATATCGTTTCCATCAATTATAACTAAAATGTTCGTACTGCTTTAGATAATACTTTATACTGACAGGATTTTTGCACTGCTTCTTATTGTATATAATTTCTGTATTTATCATTGTCTTTTAAATATCTTTGAAAATCCACCCTTGTAAATAATTCAGTTATGCTTATTTTGTTTTGTTGTTATCCCACTCCCCTCTTCAATACCTTTACGGGCCCTGAGGGTATTGTAAATGAATAAATAATGAGGCTAAGAGTAATCAGCGAGCCTGGGAATCAGTGACCACAGTTCTGACAAAGGAAAGAATGTCTTAAAAGGCTGCTTCGGAATACTTGAATCAATGGGATATCTTCCAAGCAGTTTAAAATGTTATTTTTCTAATCAGCTTTGAAATATTTGAGAAATAGAAGCTTCCAGAAGAAATAAGTATTCAGCACCAGTAGAGATAGCCGTCTATAAGGCAAACTTGAAACCCCTCTGGGATATTCTGTGGCCAACTTAATTCATGATTTGCGGGTTGCATTGGCCACTGTAAACATAATACCACAACGGAAAACCAGTGTTGCGCCTATATTACCAGCACCTAATATCAGCTATGGCTTTTGTACTTGACCCTCCAACTGTTATTTTTACCGTTATCTTCTTCTTCTTTTGGCTTTCACACACCCCAATTCCTGTATCATTCGTTATTTACACTTTTTATTGTTAAACTTTTCGGAGATTTTTTTACATCAAAATATTTCTCAGAACACTGTAGCATCGGCTCTGGAGAAATGTGAACACTGCCGCACACCGTACATCACGCATAGATTTTGCTAGCAAAGGCATGGCTCGTGCCGCAAAAGGGAATTTCTTTTCCTTGGTACACTTTAGGTGCAGTGTTCCTGCAAAAGTACGACTTGGTGGTACACCGTCGCTCCTGAGCGTGGGGTTCCTTGGCGTGTTCTATAGAAGGTCTCCTGAAATTGTCGAATCAGCTGTACTATTAGCCTCTGTAGCTGTACGGCGTCGCGCATCGTCGCGCCCCCTACATTGCGATATAAACAGCAGGAACGCTACACAAGGAGAAAACGTCTCGCGGACAGATCTCAAGTGCACGAGATTTACTCCATGAGCCAAGAAAGGCTCTCGCCTTGAAACGCCCTCCCTGGTTTGGCATTCTTGAGCTTTAGTGTTGTTTTTTATTAATGCTTGTCATATGAACAGTCAAGCCCAATTTCGTTTGTGGTTTATTGCGACAGAAGGTCCTCAAAAACCTGCCT
The DNA here is from genome assembly GCF_055883805.1 of Amblyomma maculatum. Classification (NCBI taxonomy): domain Eukaryota; kingdom Metazoa; phylum Arthropoda; class Arachnida; order Ixodida; family Ixodidae; genus Amblyomma; species Amblyomma maculatum. The sequence continues at coordinate 108,218,580 of NC_139353.1, read as the reverse complement.
TTACTCTGTCTTATTACCAGTGGTGCAGTTTTTCATGTTGTTCTAAACTGGGAGCTCTAAGATTTAAATCGATTACCGAACTATTGTGGAGAATTTTACCAGATGGTAATGCATGCACCCCGTTTACCATGAGAGCCGGAGGAGTGATAGAGCAACAGCGCTGCAAGCCCGTTTTGAGGGAAGAAAGGACGTCTTATATACAGATGCCGCACAATGCGCGATCGGTAGGGGACGTGTTTCAGTAGCAACTAGAGAAGACGGGGGCTCGGTAGTATGCTGCAGCACCAGAAATTCGACGACAACGGAGGCGGAAGAGGTGGCCATCGCGCTAGCTCTAACACAACAGGTCAAAATTATAGTTACAGACTCGAAATCAGCGATTAGAAACTTTGACGCGGGCCGCATTTCGGCCATAGCAGCAAGAGTGTTGGCCAGTGGTTCACCACCGGCAGAGCAGGTCGCGCTCATTTGGACACCGGCGCACCAGGGGCTGAGGGGGAACGAGAAAGCGCACGTACTGGCCCGAGGATTAGCTACATTCCGGGATCCCAGTAACGACTTATGCGCAACCCCGTACCCCTTGCGCGATGAGGAGCCCCTGCAGTTCGACGATGACCTTAACACCTACCAAGATATCCTAAATCATTACAAATTAGGCAGATCAGTACTACCAAAAGCGTGTAAGCAACTCACCAAAAGCGAGGAGGTTATGTGGCGTAAGCTACAGACTGGAGTATTCCCGAACCCCCAGCTTTACAGCAAGTGGCACCCGAAAATTTTTAGCCCCAGGTGCAAACGTTGCGATGGCATAGCGGACATGATCCATATGATATGGACGTGTCCTAGATTTTTAGAACCTGACCGAACAGATGAGTCCTGGGAGGCACTACTTCTTAAGCAGGACGAAAAAGGGCAACGAGAAGTCATCCGTCTTGCCCTGGCCGCTGCTAAGATCCAAGGGATCCAGGTCGACGGCTGAGGGGGAGGACACGGTTGGGACAGAGCTTCGCCTCGGATCCTCACCAACCTTTTGACGGGTGCAATAAAGGTTATTTCTCTCTCTCTCATTAGCTTCGTTGTTACGAGGCGTCTAAGGTAAGCTTCACATATCTTGTTTTGTCCGCCTCTGTACTCATCGTATAAGAAGGGCGCACAGCTTGTTTCGGTTTTAGTCAGTAAGTAAGGGACGGCATTTAGTGATAATGACGAGATGTACTTCGATCACCATTAATATCCTAAACACTAATGAACAACATTCTTAATTTACTACCTTTTTAACCCTACCAGTTGTCGTTACGGTGACATTTTTCAAGATCATATTTAAACGCGGTGCGCACTTGTTCATTTTTTACGCATTTATCTTACGCCTTCTTCTAACCGCCCCATTGCTCTCATTGCTAGAGGCATGTGTTGCATGACTGAGGAAGCAGTAGTGGCCTGGTGCCTTCTACAAGACCTGCAGAATATCATCATCATCATCAGTCTGACTATACCGACTGCAGGGCGAAGGTCTCTCCCATATTTCTCCAATTAAACCGGTTCTGTGCTAGCTGCATCCACTTGAGCCCGCGAACTGCTTAACCTCATCCGCCCACCTAACTTTCTGCCGCCCCCTGCTACGCTTTCCTTCCCTTAGAATCCAGTTTGTTACCCTGAACCACCATCGGTTATCCTCTCTTCGCACTACATGTCCTGCCTATGCCCATTTCTTCTTCTTAATTTCCACTAGAATGTCGGTAACCTGAGTTATTTCTCTGGCCCACTCTGCGCGCTTCCTATCTCTTAATGTTACCCCTACCGTTTTTCGTTCCATAGCCCTATGGATTGTCCTCAATTTAAGTAGAACTCTCTTGGTTAGCCTCCACGTTTCAGTCCCATAGGTGAGTACAGGTAAGATGCAGCTGTTATATACTTTCCTCTTTAGCGATACCGGTACGCTGCTAGCCATAATCTGTGAGTGCTTGCCAAATGCGCTCCATCCCAATCTTATTCTTCTTGTTATTTCTTTTTCATGGTCCGGATCTGCGGTTACTACCTCTACTAAGAAGACATTCGCCTACTACTTCCAGTACTTCGCTACCTAATGTAAAGTGCTGTTCCTTCCTGAGGCTGCTGAACATTGCCTTAGTCTTCTGCATATTTATTTTCAAGCCTACCTTTCTACTTTACCTGTCTAGGTCATCAATCATTATTTGCAGTTCATCCCCCGAGTTGCTTAGCAAGGCAATGCCATCAGCCAATCGCAGATTACTGAGGTATTCGAAGTCTCTGAATAATTCCAATAACCAAGCTGTGAATAGCACTGGGGAGATTGTGTCTCCTTGCCTAACTCCTTTCTTTATGGGAATTTTGTTACTTTCTTTATGCAGAGGTATGGTTGCTGTGCAGCCGCTATATATATCTTCCAGCATTTTCACCTACGGCTCGTCTACCTCCTGATTTCGCAATGCCTGCATCACCGCCGAGGTTTCAACTGAGTCAAATGTTTCTTCTGGTAGTTCCTACACGTCTTAGGTGCGAGGTTCTTCGTGTAATGCAGGACGATGCGACAGCTGGACACTTGGGTTTCACTAGGACATTGCACAGAACAAAGAAACGTTTTTATTGACCGAATATGCGTCAAACTACTCAACGCTATGTGGCCAGCTGCCTCTAGTGCCAGCGTTTCAAGCACCCAACCTGGGTAATCCTCTGGGTAATCTTCAGCCTATAGCGCCACCACGAACCCCATTCGAACAGGCGTGTATTGACCTTCTGGGACCGTTTCCCCTTTCCTCCAGTGGAAAACGCTGGGTCATAGTGTGCGTAGACTATCTTACGCGGTACTGTGAAACTACTGCATGTTGAGAAATGTAATCAACATTTAATCAGAAACTCATTAAGCTTTTTTGTAAGGCATAGGTGCAGCGTTCAATTTTAAGCTCGCATCTACGAATATAATCATGCGGTATACGCAGTTTTGTCATTGCTGCGCGCTGAAGAGGCAGACTTTCCGGTATGCTAGTGCACTATATGAGTGCTTTCAGGTTGCCGCCCGTCATAAGTGTACCCGTTGAATTTTAAGCTCGCATCTGCGAATGAGATCATGAGGCGTACCCGTTTTTCAAGAACAAATATGGGATTTAAGCATAGCTCTAACGTAGTGATAGAGCGGAAGCTGAGTGTTGTAGCGATGGCCTGTTTAACACTCGCTTTTTAATCCGCATTGCAAAAAAAATGAGCTAACAAGAGACTGAAGGGAACGTAATACCCTGAGAGGAGGATACGTTACTTGTGCGACGTACCATGTACCCCGCAGACAACAGTGTGTACAAGGTAGCGTTTCTCCAGCATGGGTAGTTAAGAGCACAAGCCGTAGCCACCTTGCTGCGCACTTCGTTTCAGACTGAACTTAGTACCAATGATTCTATGAACACGTGTGTGGTAATCATTGACAAGGATGCGGATAATATTGCTTTGTGTAATTTTCAGGGTGCCATTGAAGCGTGTTTCTGGCCTGCCATTGAAGAGTTATTTACTTTTGCGAAAATTCAGAGCAGCCCCAGACACCTTGCCGTATCTGTCAAAAATATGAAGGCAGCGTTGTTTCCTCGATTCATCACACAGATACAATGTAATGTCTACCGCATAAGCAGTTACTATCAGCGTCTGACACCCTGGGAGAGGGTGAGCAGGATGCCCTGGTCTCTAATGATAGCCCAAAATAAGGCTCTACCTTGAGAGCAAACAAAACAGGCGAGAGGAGCAACCTGGTCGGACACCGCCGGTCAGAGGGAAAGGGGTACTTTCCCACTGATTCATTGCCAGTGTAGATTGAATATCATCATAAATGCATTTATAGCGAAAGCAATACTAAGCTAGGTAGAACCGTTCTTCACGGTATCCCGTGGCTTGTCTCGCCGCGCGCCGCTTGACCTTGAGCCACCGCCGCGCCTATCAGATGGCGCGCCGTAGCCATGGCTGAGCCCCATGGTTGTGGCTGAGCCCCAAAAAATGGCAAGGAGGAGGTCGGGAAAGAGAAGTACAAAAAAGAGATTTAACACTAGGATCAGTTATATAAACATGCAAGGAAGTATAAAAAGAGCGAAATAGCTAGATATAGAACTGCAGTTGAAGGATGACAAAGTATGTGTGTACGTTCTTGGCGAGACTCATCTCAGGGATCTATCCGCCGTTTATAGAAGGCAACGTCTGGGAAGGGTGCAACTGAGCGAGAGAGGAAAAAAAAGGGTGGAGGGGTAGGTGTGTTGATACACCAGGGACCAAATTGGCAAAGAATAAAATCATCTTGTAAAGAACATATCTGGGTATCAGGAACAATTGCCGGTATAAGGACATGGCTGGGGGTAAAGCTTTATTTACGAATAGGACACCAAGGCAGGCAAGAAAACAAGGATCTTGTTGAATGTCTCAGTGACGATATAAGCCAGATTGGAGACGGGGCCGATAATCTTCTGGGGGACATGAACGGCCGCATCGATGATCTGGATGGTTACGCGGATTCAAACGGGAAGCTAATGCTAGATGTCTGAAGCGACACGACCTAGTTACAGTAAGTAGAGAAACAAAATGCGAAGGACAAATAACGTGGGAATTCCGCAATAGGCAGACGACCATTGACTACTGTCTAATGTGAGTGTGCACCCGGAATTAAGATTGAGAAACAGGGTAATGATGTTTCTAGACAAGCCTGGTGCCCTCTTCGTAACCATGAGCAGCAGCAGCAGCATAACAACGCCTCCTGCTGAACAAAGGCCTTGCGAATTTATGACCGATTAACCGAATGGCAGTAACTGTTTCATGCGCACACATCTCGTTCCATCCACCTGCTAAACATCCAGCAGAACTTGCACTTATGGGCCCCCGTAGAATCCACTCCGTTGCTCATAAACACGACGGGTTACCTTGGCTTCACATTTCATTTTCTGTTTATGTCCATTTCTTCTACTTAGTTTTTACTAAATTATAACTAACTGAATGACTTCCCTGAAACATTCATCTCCTCCTCTTTTCCTTCTTACCTTTTTCCTTGTCGCTACTACCAAAGAATCACACTGCTGATAGAAAATACGGGTATAAGATGGATATTGGCCTATAATTCCCGAGTTGAATGAATGAATGAATGAATGAATGAATGAATGAATGAATGAATGAATGAATGAATGAATGAATGAATGAATGAATGAATGAATGAATGAACGAACGTTTATTCCGCTTTTGTCGTACAAAAAGCGAGGGCGACGAAAAAAAAAAGCAGTTCGCAATGACCGCTTGACGGGCTTAGCCACCCGTAAGGTCAACGATGAACAGCAGCGGCAGTTTGTGCGATATAAAATGAACGACTCGCGCGTTACAAAATGAGACAGTGCTTTGAAACAGAAAAAAAGTTATACAATGACAAGGGAAAAGTAAAAATGAATTGTCGATAGACGCATTCCTTATCAATACAACCTAATCAGTGAACATTTCTCGGAGGAAAGAAAAAGTCATTTTGCTCATGTTGCTGTAAAGAAAAGTGTTCAAACACATTGCAGTATATATTTCAACATAGCAAAACCATAGTTTGTTCCACATCTGGGTACCTCAAACATTTCAGGGTTTCTTGTAGCATAGGGCGTGTTGCGTGGCACTAGCTGTACAATGCGGGACAAAAATGGGTCATTTCGTGCGGTATGTTTTTTTATAAAAACAAGCAAACCTGTACTGGAACAACTCAAGTACTAGAAATTTTTTGTATTTCATCCGTATGGGACGGGTTGGGGCGTCATAGGAGGAATTTGTTATAACGCGCAGCATTTTCTTCTGCAGAACAAAAAGCTTTTGCAAATTGGACATAGTGGTATTTCCCCACACCAAATAGCAGTATCCTAAGTAGGAGAAAAAGAATGCATAGTAGAGGTCAAGCTTCGTTTTCGTTGGTAGAATATATTTATTACGAGAGATAATGCCTATGAATTTAGAAAGCTTAGTGCAAACTTTGTTTATCTGAGTATCCCATGACGTGGGTGTAAAATCTATGACAAGTGATGTGAATGATTGGACATATTCGACTCTTGAGCCGCCGAAAAATATAGGTGGCGCATTCCCTACTAGCTTGCCCTTTGCATGAAATATTATTGCCTTTGTTTTTTCTTTGTTTACCGTCAAAGAATTTAAGCATGACCATTCCTTCAAAGAAGCGAGTACCTTGTTCGCAGAGTTTGTTAGTTGATTAATATCAGTAGAGGAGCAAAATAAGCTGGTGTCGTCAGCGTAAATAATAAATTTTATCTCGTTGCTTATGTTAACAATATCATTAATATATACGTTAAAGAGTATAGGACCCATAAGACTGCCCTGTGGCACGCCATTCGAAATTTGTAGCACATCAGAACGACAATCATTGATAACAACATATTGGGATCGTGAGCACATATATAACTTGAGAAGGTTGAGGGCATGGCCACGTATACCACAATGTTCGAGTTTAGCAAAGAGGGTATTATGATTTAGTGTATCAAACGCCTTACTGAAATCTACAAAAATTCCAATAGTAAGCTTCTGGGATTCTATGTTGCCTAATATATATTCTTTTTGATCAAGTAAGGCATGCTCCGTGGACCTATGTTTGGCAAACCCATATTGGCAGTCATTTATAATAGAGTGTTTTAGAAGGAAATTATGCGTTCGAGAATGAATTATGCGTTCTAGTTCCTTGGAGAAGAAAGGTAAGACAGATATTGGCCTGTAATTACTCAGACTATTTCTGTCCCCTTTTTGAAGATTACTGCCACCCTAGCAAGTTTCATATCAGCAGGAAAATTTGCTGTAATTAGCGCAGTGTTATATATGTGCGTTAAGCATGGAACTATTAAAGGCAAGACATATTTTATTGGGCGACTTTGGAGATCGCAAGAGTCCAAGCTTGTCGTATTTTTGAGGCTTTTTAAAATACAGTACACCTCATTTTCATCTGTCGGCCCAAAAAAGAGAGATTACAAAACTCTATCGCCCAGAAATTTAGAGAAGTCAGGGCAGTGACATCGACTCCCGACTGCAGTAAAAAATTCGTTAAAAGCATTGGCCAAAGGACGCCCATTTAGGTCAATACCATCTACTGTTAAGCTTTTTATGCTATTGGGATTAGTGATTCTATTTAAAAGTTGATTAAGGCGCCTCCATTTTTCTTTAGGATTATTGGATAGTTCCTTATCAAAGAGGTTATTGTGGTAAGTCGTCCTAGCTTTCCTGATCTCTTTGTTCAAAAAGTTCCGAAATGCTTTAAAGCGGGCTAGTAGTGCTGTATCCTTCGTGCTAATAAATTTAGCAACATTCGGTGCTTCTTCTTTACAAGCCGCAGAAGTCCTGGGGACATCCACGGCTTGCGAGCGTTTTTCGGCACTTTTGCTTCAATAGTAGGAAAACAATCATGATAGATTGGTAAAAATATTCGCAAGAAAGCTTTATAGGCAACATTCGAGTCAGTGCTTAAAAAAACGGGTTCCCAGTTTGTTTGCTCTATACGGCACCTAAATGTTTCAAGGTTTTTCTGTGAAATAAGCTGCCGACAGGGAATAAAGCTATGTGCTAAGCGGGATTTTGTATCAATGCGTAGGAAAATAGGCAGATGGTCTCCGATGTCCACTGTGAAACGCCCGGCGATAAGAGGCACAATAAAATTCGTGATAAAAAGGTCTATAACGCCAGAAGACGTAGCCGTTATGCGCGTTGGCTTATTTATGACGTTCTGGAAGCCAGCAGCTTGAAGCAATATCGTGAGTTCTTGTTGCGCAGAACTGTTGGCATCCATGTCTATATTAAAATCACCTCCTATACAAGATGAAAATTTATCTGACAAGAAATTGATTTCTTTTTCAAAAACGCGAAGGAACTCGTTTATACTGCTTTGCGGTGGGCGGTAAACAACAGTAAAGGATTGACGGCCAGAATGAACCGTAAGCATCTCAATGTTCTGGTCGCTCAGACAGTGTTCTGATAAGATATGGCACGAGTAGCTTTCTTTGATTAGAAGGGCAACGCCCCCACCACGTTTCGAGCTTCGGTTAAGAATGAAAGTCTGGTATCCGGGAATTCGAATAATGTCATTGTCAAAGCGATACAATGTTTAGACATCATGATTACGTCAAAGGTGCGTTTAAGACTCGACAAAAAAGTTGTCAGTTGATTCGTTTTATTTAAAGCGCACTGCATGTTTAAGTGTAGCATATGTAAATATTTACCGCGCTCTTTGTTTCTTAGACAACGGTTGAACTCACATGGCGTAAAAAGTGCTGTCTCTTCCATATTAGTCTAAGAATCGGGATCAGATGTGTCTGTTGAGCATAAGCACTTACTACGCCATTTTTGACAGATAATCCTGCAAATACAGACGAATGACATTGGATTCTTTAGTTTTGCGTGCATAAATAGCCCCATTTTTCGTCCACACGTATTTCCAGTTAAGTTCCTTTTTCTTTGCTACTGCAGCTCCATGAAGTTTATTGTTTTCGGGCGTTAGGTGTTCATTGACATAGATTGAAATCTTGTCATCCAGTCCAACATCCTCCGTAGTCAGCCGCATCTTTTTTGATTTCTGCAGCACACCATCACGCTTGGCTTTGGACTTGAATCGAACCACAATGTTAGATTTTCCGGAGTTCTGAGTAGGAACTCGGTGGCAAGCCTCAACATCTACGTCTGTAATCGGCTCTTTGACTGCATCACCAAGTTTTGACAGAATCTCACTGACATTTTCATCCTCATTTTCTGGGACACCTTGAATTTCGAGGTTGTGGTTTCGGGAATATTGTTCACATTGAACAAGTCGTAACTCAAGTTCTCGAGACTTCCTTTCTAACGAAGCGCATAGGGAGTTAAGCTCCTGATTTTCGATCGTTAGCTTGGAGTTTTTTTCTATTTCCTGCTGCAACTTTATCTCCAATTCAGCAATGTCCTTCTGGGCGTACTCAATGCTGCTAGTTAGTTCCATCTGCTCCTTTTTCACCTCGCCCACTTCGTTCCGCAGGCCACGTTCTGCAGATTCAGCTAATGTTTTCACTACTTTCTGAAATTCCTCTTCATGTTTATTGCATTTTTTAAAGATAACACTCACAGGTGCGATTAGCATTTTACGAGGAAATACAGCAGTACAGTAACACAAAGATTTAGGATGTACGTAACATATGGTAAAATGAGATCAAAAATATACCCAATATGCTTTTCTGGAGGTCATCAATATCAATTTATGTGCTATACACCGGGATATTCAGCAGTGCTTAATATCCCCAACACCTCTGCACATCTGTGATTGTAATGAAGAGTGCACAAGAGAATGGAAACAGCGAAAATGAAAGCCTATTCTCTCCAGTGGAACCTAAGGAGAGGATAGGGATTAGGGCCAGAAGAAAATATTAGTGCAGAGCACTAACGTATTTCAGAGGAGGCAAGAACGCTTTAAACTTCTCTCAGGACCTACAACAAATCAATGCTTTAAATAAGCGCCCATCAGTAAACACAAATTCTGCAAGAATTCGGGCATTACTCTTTTAGTTCTTCGAAGGGTGAGACAAAGTAGCACGGCTGCATTGCACTCAACATTGTTTCACTTCGGAACCCCATCGCGTAACAAGTTTGCTTCCCTAAATGAAGGAACTCCACCGGAACCGTACGCGTAATGTAAGCAACATAAAAACAGCTTTATTTCATCAGAGCTCACAAAACTCTACACAGTGCTTAACGATTTGGAAGTATCTGCAGAGAGAAAATATTGCTGCAAGAAGACACACAGTCACTGAGCACATCAGAGGCGCCAATTTGTTGCGGGCCGGAGAGCTAAGAATGAGGCATGGCCTCTTTTATTGATTACAGAAGAACCGCCTCCGGAACATGGAAAAAAAAAATAGAAGGCAACCACGAAGGAGGCAGTATTTTGGTTTACTGTCTGCCTGGCCGGTGGGAGTCTACCCAAACAAGCAATGTACACGAAGTATATATCCTTCACACACGTCGAGGTCATCAAGAAGGCTGCACAACAATTATTTTATAACACCGCGAATGGAGGCTGTCTCGGTACTTGTCGTAGCGATAAATACACACAGCCACCTATCGCAGCGTTATAAATGAATAAATTAATGAGGTCTTGTTTTTTGAGTGCGACAGTTATTATTAGTGATAGTTTGCCCAAACTAGAAACGCACTATTCAAAACAGCGTCATTATTTGTCGACAGGCAACTCCGCGTGTGTTAGAGCAGAACCTACAACAGCTGATGTTTCTTCGGAGGCATGCTGAAATTTCTTTTTTACTGCCTTAGCACCTTTCTAGTTGTAAACGATGATGGGAATAGTCCAGTTAATCTGTGCGCTTCACTGGAAAGCCGCCTCCAAATCGAAACACTTCTTTGTAATTAGAATTGACACCTCTTTATTTCACGAAAGCGATCTAAAGCTATGCCACAATTACTTCTGTTTATTGTGGGTATCAATATTGTTCTGGAGCTATTCAGTAATGAGCGCAACTTCAAAAAATTTTTCCGCAACTTCCAGAAGATTACACAGAGCACATTGACAGGATGCAGATGAATCCTGCTGTTGTGTTCATCGCCTATGTGATTTATGAGGGTGTACAATATCCGAAATATTTAAAAAGAGCTCTTATCAATGTCTGCATGAGGTACGATTCCCCAGTCGGAAAAAACTACAGAAAATTTTCTGATGTTGCGACAGAATTTCTGTGCGGTTTTTTTACGGAAAGCCTGTTGTGGCAACCGAATATTCTGTAGTAACATCAAAAATTTCTGAAGTTACAACAGAAAAGTGCAACAGAAGTACAGACAACAGAAATATACTACAGAAAGACTACAGAACTACAGAAAACTACTACAGAACTACAGAAAAATTTGATAGTTACGACAGAACTACAGGATATTTTGTTGTATTTTTGACACAGTTCTGTAGTTTTTTTCGACTAGGGAATATCTGCCATTTCAGTAATAGTATGCCTTGGCGATTCCTTCGCCGCGCGGTCCCAGAAAGTGCTCTGTGAGAGCGCTTGCTTGTAGATGATCTAATATTTGTTGTGGCTTTTCATTGGGCAACACGAGTCCCGAAAAAGGTTTTGCCTCGATGCATGATGCAGTCCCTGACAAAAGTTACCCTTGAAAAGAGAATGAACACATCTGTGCCTATGATATTTTCTTGCCATGGAGAGTGCAAACTGCCATGAATGTGGCTGTTCAGTATATAAGACTTAAGAGATTGTGCGCAGAGCAAGTCGTGAGAGCAGTTTAAAACCGCATAGTGCTAATGGCTGGAAGCTTCTGTGTCTAAGATATTTCCAATACAATAGTTCAGAAATGAGAACATACGGACATATAAGGAAACAATTCCCGCTTATGAAGGAAGCGCAGCGAAGGGTCGAGACAAAGGCGTGGTCACTAGTGCTGTGAATGGATCATAGTAGTCTCTGTACAGGTGCCATAGCACCCGCGAAAGATTACACTTTAAAAATGCACAGTATACACTATAGTGTGTGACATATATCTATCTCCCCGCGGCTACTCATGGTATGAACAAAGCCTCGACGGGGGGTTCTAAAATTATTCAGACCACACGGGGAACTTTAACCTGTCCTTAAACCAATCAGAATGCAGGCGCTTTTTAGGTTCGGTGTTGGTCATGCCTGTAATGACTAGCCGGCTAATAATGGACCGTTAAGCGTGGCCCGCATGGAGCGTTTTTTGCACGCGAAAACGCGTCGCACGCCCGACGCCCGCGCCGGCGTCGACGATTTCACTCCCGCATGGTCAGCAGCCGAGCGGCGTTTTTTTTGCCGCCCAGCTGCGCGACGCACGCGCCCCCATCCGGCCGTGCGCAGAAGGTCGCGAACATCTTGTTTTCCCTGTCGCCGCAAGCTTCAAGTTGTGGTTTCCTCTCTTTCTTCTGGGTCAGGTGTGACAAGAAAACAGGCAAGGCATCACTTCCAACAGCTATGGATCTAAATGCAGAAGCCATAGCACAAGGGAGGTATCAGAGGTCCGCTGGCAAGGCTAGCAGCTCATAAACAACCTCCGAGCTCAGCGTAAACACTCTTGGCCCCAGCGGACGGCCCACCTTCACCGAACTGTAACCTAAAAACTTAAAAAAAAAAGGAAATGCACGGTGCCCGATGCCCGGACCTTGCTGTCGTCGCCTCGTGCGCCCCCGCGACTACGAAGGACTACATTGCTGCTCGGCCGTTTCGGCTGAGAAACCCGAAACCCTCGGTATACCCTCGGCGCCGTCGGAGCGCCAAACCCCCGTCGTTCTTTCCGCTCTCGCGAGCTTCTCTCTCTCGGCCGGCGTGGGCGTGGCTCCAACAGGAATTACGTGGCGGCTGCTCCGGCTCTCATTGGCCCTCTGCCGCTGCCGACTTCCGGCGTCGGCGCGTCGTCGGCGTTTTTATCTGTTCAGCAAGATCCCGACGATTTGGCAAAATCCTCCTCTCCGGCGGCAAAAAAAACGCTCCGCTGCCGTCGACGCCGGCGAATCGCCCGGAAAAACGCTCCATGCGGGTCACGCTTTAGACCGTTACAAAGGACGCCTGACTCGTACTTTGTACGGCTGTGTGGAGTGGCAAAGGTAAACAAATCACGACTAAAAGCCTCAGACAATCGCAATAGAGAATGCGGAAGGGAAAGCTTTTACGATAGGAGTCAGAATCAGTTCATTAAACGAGCAGTGACTGCTTACACGTGGTTGATGCAGGATAAATACGATTGTGCAGAACATAGAACGGAACTGAAGAGCCTGTGCCCTCGGTAAAGCTCAAGTGTCAAAATTCTACATTTAAGTGTGTAGCACTTGTAAGAGGCATATATTTACGGACAGCCTGTAACTGATAAGGATTTTCACATCATGTGCAAGAAAGAGGTTTATATTTACAATATTACCATGCTTAAGGCCTAAACGGTACCATCAGTGTTCGTGTAATAAAGTAAACGAAAGTGGTCACTCCGTCGCTGGTACAGCCATCCTATTATCTCTGCAATTAACGTCGTTATTCTGACGAACGTAAGTGATTTATTGTACTCCACTCTCTCGTAATGCCGTTCTCTCGGCACATGTCTGATTTTAGCTAAATTGGGCCCAGTCGCTGCATCCGCGGATATTTCCTTTCCTTTTAAACAGACAGCCGCAATTTGAAGGAACAGGTTAAATAGCAATAAAATAAATGTCGTAGCCCCTGTCGTCTACGTCTGGGCAGTCCCCATGAAACACGTTTTTTGTTCCTTCTTTCCTTCTTATTCCTCTTCCTAAATCCTCCTTTATCTACATTCGAACATGATGGTAACCTATATTTAGTACAAGCCTGAGCGCAGCGGCCGCGTTTGCGTGGAGGCATAACGCTAGAGACGCCCGTGCGCTGCGCTATGTTATCGTGTAAATATAAACTGATGATAACGCCACCAAGTTATTGCCTCTCTAAACCTGTTTCCTTGCTATTTTCTCAGCACCTTAAAATGTTCGGCGAAAACTACAGTACATATAACTGGGACTAATTGGCTTAAACTTTCCCTCAAATGGATTCAAGCGCTCGAAACCCTTGCCGAAATTAACAAGTTTGCCACTGTTTAAAGAAATCCGTTCAGCGTCACCTCTCGTGTTCGCTCAGAAGTTTGTTGTGCATGCCAGAATTTGACTTGCGAACGTGGCCGGGAGTTTAGTTCATTCCGGTTATTGGCCGTACATATCTCATAAATACTAAAAGTCGCATTTTTTATAAGATCCGCACACGCGATAAAACTTGAAGATATCTTCATTTGGTTTTTAGCGCCACAATTAACACCACATGCATTCCTTGAGGCTTTCAGACGCCCAGTACTAGCAACAATCATTATCGTAATCGTTAAATTGACGTCTAGTAGGAAATAGACAGTTGTTGAGAAAAAGATTTCAGTAGTAAAATTCTAATTAAGGCTGTTCCCAGTACCCCTCCCCGGGTGCCTAGATGAAGTATTCGGAAACTTAGAATGGGAGCAGCTAGAGATAAAGGTCCAGGAAATTACCACAGTAACCTGATTCGCTGATGACAGTGATTGGCTGTGTAACTGTTTGGAAAAATTGCTAAACGTGTTTAATGACTTTGACAGGAGAAGCAGAAATGTCTGACATAAAAATCAATAAACTCAACAGCCTTGGCAAGGAATAGAGTTCACAATAGTCAGCGAATGATTGGAAGGGGTAGGCGAATGTGCCTACTTAGAACATGTAGTAACCGTATATCCGAAAAGCGAAAAGAAAATAGGAATATGATTGGTGATAGAGAATATGGCAAATATTCACCGATAATGACTAGCAGCTTAACTTTACCGATCAAGAGGAAATATATTACAATTATATCTTACCTGTACTCACCAATTGGGCTGAAACGGGGAGGCTAACGAAGAAGGTTCTGGTTAAGTTTAGCACAACACTGAGAGTTACGGAGAGGAAAATAGTAGGTTCTACGTTAAAAAAAAAGGAAATATGCAGAATGGGTTAGATAAATATCTTGGGATAATGACATCCTAGTTCAAATTAAGAAGACATTGGCATGGACAGGGCATGTAATGTGAAGCGAGGGTAGCCGATGGTGGAAATGGGTAGCCAACTGGATACCGAAGGAAGGAAAGCGTAGCAAGAGGTGGCAGAAAATTTGGTGGGCGGATCAGGTTGAGAAATTTGCAATGGTTGATTGGAGGAGTATGGTAGAGGCCTTGGCTCTGCAATTGGTATAGTCTGGCTGATGACGATGTTGATTTTTTGTAGGAGACGCGGCCTGCCAGGACGCAAATTTTGACGTGCTATATAGTGCCTGGGCGGATGTTGATTGTTGCCTAGCCGATGCTATAAGCGCAAGTGTAGATTTCTAATGTGCGGGGTAATATTATCTCCGACTGTTGGGCGAAGTCCTGCGCACATTCAGGGCTCGTGTACTCGGACACTCGACGGCCAGAGTACATCGGAGGGGCCAATAACTACAAGCATGTTTCGTGTATATTACGCCTTACATCGGGAAAAGTATTCAGGAAAGAGCTCGAAAAGGTGGTCGCCGAATGGTAGGGATTTACACTCGACGGCTGTTTCCGACTCATTTGCGGCGCATACTACTGGATGAAAACTGGCATATAAGCCCATTACGACACATGTGAGAATGGACGAGTGATTTGCGTTCAATAAAAAAATAAATCGGTTTTTCTATTTCGAGAAATTATTGAAAAGCGCCATTGGCTGCTAATTGATAAATAATCTTTGACGTGGTGTTCTTCTTGTACGAAAATGTTTCTTCGAAATCCAGCATTGTCCTCTACACGCAATACAAACAGCTTTGGAATTTTACTGAACCCTACCATGGTCTACCAGTATGTTTCGATGGGTCACATACGTTTTTGAAAACGCATGTCAGCTGATTCAATTTGCTGGTGCATCTCTGCAGCCATTACAAACGTGAAACATGTCACGGTCAGAGCACTAGTGGCCATCTTTTTCCCGCCGAGATCACGCCTATTCACTGTAATGTCACACCGCTATCACCTGTCAGTTATTCTCTTATCTGGCAGGTCATTAGATGCGTAAAAAATAAGTACAATGAATGTCATTTTATTATGATGCATAGTTGAGCTAGTTTGTCGCACAGATAATAAACACTTCTCAGCAACTAACGACATAAAACAAGCGTCGTTCGTGCCTGTTTGTGTGGTTCTTCTCTCTCGTTTTGGTTAGCTGCGTCTTTCATAATGTAAAAGTATATTTTTTCTATACATCTAAATCAGTATTTCACCAACAGGACGCATATATTCAGTCTTCATATATATGTAGGGAAGCCAATATTTGAAAATTTTAAATTTATTATTCACAACAAAATTATATAGCTGGGGAACAAATGGAAGGGCGAAGCAAAGTTGTGCTTCTTCCAGATATACAGTTCGCTTCTTTTTCCTTGGCGACTATTTTTCAATGATCGTTATATTCACCAGGGACACCTATATAAATTTACAGGGATTGTTGTAAAAATTAGGGTCGCCTTTAGCCAATAAATGTTTCAAAGCACTGCACTATTGCAATCTTGTATTAAACAAACCTTGATTACCTCATTTGCATATACTTCAGCCTCCGATGTTTCGTGGCATGTTCGTCCATAAGCTCTATAATGCGAATTCAGTGTGCGAGTTGACCACCACAGGTGTATTTCACAGACGTATCCGATGCTTTCGAGAGGTCAACGCCGCTGATAATAGCGCAGCATCATGGAAGAAGATATCTCCATTCACTATCTTTCGCGCATCAGATGCCATCGTACAGACACGCACGCATTAACTCAGGAAGGCGATACGCACTAAGACACTGAAAAATTTCCTCTTATATGACAGTAGTATAAAATTCTTTGGCATCATTAATCGGCGTTGCAAGTGATATCTCCATGAACGTTGTGACAGACGCCAAGCGTACACAGCCTTACGGTCGTTCCGAAGTTCGCACAGACTCGGGAAGAGAAAAATTGACTGCGGTGTAATTAGGCTATAGCTTCCCCACGTTTTCAGACGCCTAATGAAGTGGACATGCGCCTGTGCATCTTTTTTAGTCATGCCGGCCCGCTAGCAGTCCTGTACGTCCTCGGTTGGAAGGAAACGAAGGATGCTGCATTGTATACTTCTGTCGCTTTCCCTCTCTATCTGTGAGAGGCATTCGTGGAGGAGTTCCTTTTTTAACGCGTTCGCGTGATAGATACAATGCTCGGAACTCATTAGCTCACTCCTTCGTTTCGAGCCATTGTTTAAGGCTAGCGGTCGATTTGTCTCGCGTTGCTGCCTTTGTTTCGCGATGCGACCATTGGTGAATGAGGCTCAGCCTCTACATCCTCCTTGGCACGCCGACTTTGGTTGTTCGTGGGGAAATATTTCTTCTGTTACATGGTCCCAAGCTGGTTGGCCACTCTCGAAAAATGGCAAGCCAAAGATGCATCTATCTATCGTTTCCCGCAAAAGCTGCACACGCGGTACCTGATATAATACATGCGTTATATCATGTCATCCACTGAGGAATAAGCATCGATACTGCCAACCCACCTATCGCGCAAACTTTCTTTCTCGACCGTGCACTGGCTGTTCACAGTGTTCCCAACTGCAAGTTCACAGTGGTGCTGGCCTCCTGCCTGCAGCTTTTCGCTTCCGATGTTCTTGTTTTCGTATGATAGATTATTATGGTCTTAGATAGTCATTGTTTACAAAAGCGCAAGCAAAGCGCCAACCCTTTATTGAGTTGGTGGGTGAATTCTTGCGTTTCTTGGGAGCAAGGCTTTGTTGCTTTACAATTTACAGGAGCCTCCTCATGCAGATTCTATATCTGTGCCTAAACCCGAAAGTTGTTTTTTTTTTTATATCAGAAACAAGCTGTGATAAAAGTGGCGCAATATTACCCGGATACCGGTTATAGGTAAAGAAAAACGTATGAGTAAAATAACGAGCGAGTAAATAAAATAGGTTTTTTAAATAAAGAGCAAGTGCTTTCAGATAGAGCCTGTGATGCAAAGAGGGCTATGCCTGTGACTAGTCTGCCTTATGGAGTCAATTGCTAGACACAACAAGCTAGGGGAGAGACTACAAACCACACAAAAATGCTCTATGTGCTTCATTCGACAACGTAATAGTCAGCTATATCAGTCTATAGACTTTTATAGTCAGTCACTAAGGCCCATAAGACTATATACACCAACATAGAGAAACCTTTATAACACTTTGGCTATAGGTTCTGAATCATGCTAGCTAGCTGTAGATCTATAAGTGCTTGAAGCCACATGCAAAATATTCATACATTTGTCTTTAGCTGCCTATACCGATGAAAATGAATCTAAAGCTACTGATTAAAAACCATACAATCAGTTTTCAGGCAGCACAATACACGGACCCAACATCGATACTGTGTAGGTAGTGCATGGGTCCTATGTTGGGGCCAGACATTGCGAACACAATAACAATATTGGGCGGATGGTTTATGCCGCATCGGTTTTAGCTAGCTGTAGAAAACTGTATGTTCCTAAAGGTACCTACCTATAGAACTGTAAATGTCTCAAAAGGCTACTACACACTGCAAACCATATGTGTTTAGCCCTCTATAGACAATGCACGTTCCTGAAGCTATAGACTAGTCCTCATACAGTTATCTCGACATGTCTATAGAGATGCGATTGCTTCTAAAAGCTACAGATTGAAAGCAATATAGAGTGCCTATCTGTCTATACAATATTGCATACACCACCATCTATAGATCACCAGTGATACATCTGTCTTTAGTAGGCTATAGGAAGTAGGGAATGAACACATATTACCGTACATATATCTTCGGTTGGAATCCCACTCATGACTTGGCCCCCAACGTAATGTATGAGAAACATGCAGTTTCCTTACCTAAACCAGAAGCCCCCCATGCTTCCTCAACTTCAGTGAGTGGCGGATAAAGTATTCGTGTTTTTGAATTGTCATTAGCCACTGTTTAGTGAAGACAGACTCACAGCGATGAGGAGCAACCTAAAAGCGTGATTATTTGTGAATAGTTGCCTAACAGCTCAAAAGAAGTTTTAACATCTGCTACAGTTTCCTCCTCCTGGAAGTTAGCCAAAGTGCCTTTTCTTTATAAATGTTGGGATAAACAATTATTGTCAGACTTGAGGCCGATATACCTGACTTCAAAATTGTGGAACATGCTCGAAAGTATCATGCGCAAACGTATCACATGCTTCTTAGAATCTGACAATTTTCTCCCTAACATTTATTACGGGTTTATACGCGGTTTCAGTACTGCAACACAGATGGTTGAATTCACACAGCACATTTCATATAACAATGACTCCCGTAAAGAGCTTGATGCTATTGTTATTGATATGTTGAAGGGAATGGGCACAATAGACCAGAATGTTTACCCTCACACGCAGGCTGTTGGCGCGCTCCTGGATGGATGGATATAATATAGGAGTGTCCCCTTTGAAACGGGTTGGTAGCAGTAGCTATCATGCTCATTTTCTCCCTATACCTTATTTATTTTTTATATTGGTTAACTATACCATCATTCTATTTATTTAATTTTTGTTTCTACATTACTAACCTTAGGTCACTTCTCTGATTTTAAACCACCAATCTTCCAGTCGTTTTTCGCTAGCTTCCACCGCCGGTTTATTCACCCGGCCACTGGTATCTCTAAACCCCAGAGCTTCAGTAACCGTGACTGCGCCTGCATCAACTTCCGGATGGATACCATTACATTCGATTATAATACGATCAATTTTTTTCACTAGAGTTAGCACATATAGCACATGCATCATCTTCATTCTTAAATTTCTTTTTGTAGCTGCGTGTTCTAAGACACCCTGATCTAGCTTCAAAAAGTAGGGCACTGCCTCTTGAGTTGTCAAAGAAAGCTTCCTTCCTGATCTGGCTTTTCTACTTTCGGTATAATTTCGCACTCTGTTCCTTTTTCATCAGATTTATTCATTTTTTACCTTCTTTGTTTTTCACCTGTTGCTTAACGCTCTTTATTTCTCCGTCTTTGTGACTAGCATACTTACTAGTTACTTGCCTAGTTCTTTTCCTCCATTGTGAGTCAACGTTTTTAAGTATAGATATCTATGTAAATACTTTAGCTGCCCATCTGTTACTGTCCAATTTCCTCAGGCGTTCTTCATATAATATTTTACTCTGAGCTTCCGGTACTTCGAAAGATGCCCAGCCCATATCTCCCTGTACCGCCTCATATTTGGGTTTGCTGTGGGCCCCTAGTGCTAATCGGCCGACGGCTCTCTGACTTATTTCTAATGTCGATTGTACTTCTAATTTTAGGCACAAAACCACATTTCCTAAAGTAAGACCGGGCACCATAATTCCTTTCCAAATACCCCTCAAAACCTCTTACCTATTGTATCCCCACAATGCCCCATGCTTCATTATCCCGGCATTTCTTCGCCCTTTGGCCTACTCAGACGCTAGACTAAATATGGCCTACTCTCGACACCAGGCGCCATCTGAAGGCAGCTTGCGGCCAGGGGACTGCAGGTCGCGCGTGCGCCCCGCGTTTAATGCGGGTTGTGAGCGAGCGTTCTTCAATTGTGTCGTTAACGCGCTCTGCCATATATGCATGCTTCCTTGCGGGGAGGGGGGGCTGCCCTTTACATGTGAGAAATCCACGTTTTTTTTCTTACCTTTTGATTTGGCGCACGAGGTTGTAGATGTTTCAACCTGACTCCATAGTGTCAGATTTAACTGGATCGACGAACCTCGCGCTAAAGTTTGCTTTGTTTGCCGTCTTTGGTTTTCGTTTCTCTTTTACAGGAATCTAAGTACGAAAACCAGGGCTCCCAATTGTTATATCCTTATTTCAGAGAGAACTCGGCGTGCAAAACGGTTGAGTGCAATAGCTTTTAGCTTTTAGTATTTACCTCGGATGCAAGACGATTTCCTTACTTCTTATGACCTGGCCCAAACGGCTAAGCAGCGGTTTGTCACTGCAAAACTCGGGAGAGCTGGCTGATGTGTAAATATTGGTAAAGGCTTAATACAAATAATAAGAAAGGTTTGTGCCCTCCGACGGTGGCTCTGTGGTTAGGGCTCATGAGTGCTGAACCCGAAGAAGTACGTTCGATCACAGAAGCGACAGCCGCGCTTCGATGAAGACGAAGCTGAATCGCCTGTGTAGTCTTCGATGTCAGCGCACGTTAAAGAACCCCAGGCAGTCGATAACGTTCCGCAGCGCTCCACTACGGCGTATCTCATAGCCGATGCCACTTTTGGATGCTAAAGTTTATATACCATATGAAACCTGAGTCGTATTGCTCCAGCTAGCATTTCTTTGCCTGCTGTTTCTTTGACTTCTACGAGAATGTACCGGTGCGGCATAAGTAAACGGAGCACGCTTTTCTGTTCAAATCAAGCTAACGCCTTCTGCACTGGAGATAAAAAAAAAAACAATATTTTTCCAATGAAAGGGATCTGGCGTCTAAAACCGGATCGCGTATCTGCAAAGGTGCAATCACGAATGCGGCTAGATCGAAGGTGATTGATTAGACAGAACTGTACACACGCGGGACAATCAATTAGAGATCGCACCACCCGTGTTGCCGCCACGAGACCCCATTTAGATACGAATGGATTGAACGCCTGGCAATTTTGTCTTAATAGTGACCTTTTATCCAGCTACCATATGCGGTGCGGCTTGCGAATGTTCCAGTATCCGCCATTACGCAAGTTGTTTTGTCAAGTTCAACTGAGGGCGAGGTAGTTTGTGTCATGCTTCGTCTTATTAGCTTCAGAAAGACACTCGGCATGTCCGCTCTTAAGTAGAGCGGCTTGGAAATGTATAACCCAAAGAAGTTTTTTGTTGTTGAAGTAGAAGATATTCCTAAGCTTTCCTTTAAAAACATATTAGGCTCTATAAAAGCTCTTGTTTGTTGGAAGAAGTGGACTGCCTGAAAAGATCTGCTACTATGGCTACGATCAGTCGACTGGAGCGCAATGTACCGCATCTTTCTTTCTTTCTTTGGAAGGAATGAGCTGTGTCTCCTTCAGTCAGACAAAGATGGCAGGTTTGTGGTTACGAAAAAAGGCAGTTACCGTGAAAAAGTGCGGAAAGCGGTAGGCAAACATTTTATCTCCATTAATAAAGGGCCGTAAGTTTGAAAAGATAGTTTATTTAGTGAAAATAAAGTTTATTACTTTTGCAAACAGTTGCAACTGCCGAGATTGGCAAATGAGATAGCCAAAAGTAAACGGTACTCTCTTTGAGTGTTGTTTACTGCAAAAACCCAAAAAGCTGAGATTCAATTTAGAACTATTATAAGTGAAAATGGTTCCTGGCAGCATAATTTTAGCTGATTTTTTAAAAGAAAGTTTAGTCTTCTTGAGTTGGATGAATCTTTTAAAGCTAAGAACTCGATAAAATTAGTAGATTGTTTTAAAACCAACCCAGAAATTAGATCCTCTTTTTCTGTAGACACCAAGGATTTGTTTTATTCCGTCCTGCATGCTGAGGTATTGGCGTCTGTACAATCGTGTTTGAAGATAAGGGGGAAATGGCCTTCCGGGGTGCCACCGGTATGTCTCAGGAAAACGTTTTGTATTTATTGGAGCCTTATCTGAAGGTCACTTGTGTCGCTTTTAATAAACAACCTTATATACAGCGGAAAGGCATATGTATTGGTTCCTGTGTCACCCCTATTTAATGCGACATTTGTTTTAGCTTCTTTGGATAATGAACTTGCCCAGTTATGTTTAACAAGACCTGTTTATAAAATCTTTATATATGTAGATGATTATCTTATTCTTTTATCCACTGATTTTGACAATTCTTTTTAAGCTGATAGATCAAGTATTTTAAATATTTTGAACCTGAAAGGTCGGGGCCTAGTTTTTACGCAAGACCTCCCAAGCGAGAGAATACTGCAGTTTTTAGACCTCAGACTGTTATTTCGGGACGACCATTTATGTCCGAGTCACTTTCCCCAACTAGCAGGGAGTTGTTGCCTTTCAATATGGCGCACTCTAATACTGTTAAGCGCGCAATCGCCTCTTTATGCATTGAGTCGTCGCTTTCAAAGTCCTGTCCGCACTGATTGCATTCTAGTCTAGAAAATCAGATTAGCCTCCTTTTGGCTGCTGGCTTCCCCTTGGGGGTGTTCACTTAGGTCACCGAAACCTTAAACCAAAAAAAAACTAAACGCTGCACCAATCCGACGTGCCCTGAAGGGCGGGGTCCCGCCGTAATACCTGAAGTTATGCCCTATGTACACAAAGTGTCACACAATCTGAAGAAGGTGGCTAACAGACACAGTGTACTGCTGTTTGTTTTCAGCCCCTAACAAGTTGAGTAAACGTGTACCCCAGATTTTTGGTGCTGTACGCCCAGGGTGCAAAATAAAACATCAGCGTACTTTCATCTCCTGTGTGAAAGGAGTGGTATACGACATACCCTTGACATGTGGAAGTTCCTATATAGGGCAAATGGGCAGGTGTATTAACAAACGCTAAAAGCAAAATAATCGTATCAAACAGTTATCTGCACATAAACCAGCAGCCTCTTGAAATCGTCAGCGAATTTAGAACTCTTGGAGTATTTTTCTCAGAGTACATGCTGTGGGATGCTCATACAAATCACGTCATAACGAGCTTAGCTCGCATTATAGGATTATTGTGTAGAAATCGGGATTTATTTCCGCTTAGCACAAGACTGCTTATCTATCATACATTGTTTTTATCACACGTAAACTACTGTTTTTTTAGTATAGGGCAAAACAACATTTACGAACGTTAGAAAACTTTCGGAAATGCAAACTAAGGTAATCCGGATTATTACAAATTCCAAACCAGACTGTCCCGCAGATAGCTTGCTCAGGAAATTGAGACTAATTAACATGGAGAACCTCTATAACTATCGCCTTTGTAAAATGATAAGAGATGAAAAGAAACTAAACATTACACCTGTCACTAACTTAGCAAACTTACGAAGAAACAGGCATTTTTATACAACTAGGCATCCTGAGCCCGGGGTAGTGCAGTACAGCCGAACTAACTATGGCGACCAGATGTTACGACAGACAGCACCAAGTATATAAACTATTTATACCAAAAAGATGTTCACCTGATGAATGTTCCAAAATCAGTGTTCAGAGATTTATTCTTTCCGTAAACATTTAGTTCTGTTTTGTTCATTTCACTATACTTCATAAACTATTTTTTCGTTTCTTTCTTTTTTTTTATTTCATTTTCGTGATTTCTGTGCAGAGAGAAAGTGAATTTATTCTACTCAGATATCGTTTGTCTGTTTATTGTTGTATTATGCTTTCAAGTGACAGGGTCATGTTGAGCGTGAATGTATGCTGTCTGCGTGCAGGTGTAATGGAAGTTATGGTTAATTCCCATTGCGTTAGTACTGTATAGATTTATCACTGCATAATTTCGGTATAGATGATCTGTATGGACACGTCTTTTGTGCGCTCTGCTGTTGTCTGTGTGAATACGGGGGGTGAACGATTGTCAAGCTGCTGTTCATCTACTTTGTCTTTCATCTCCCCATGTTTTGGAAAAACATGAAAATAAACAGTCTAAATAAACAGTAAATAAATAAATCTTATCTGCCGAGTACTGATCACTAGAATGAGCGATCCACTCGACGCCGCGCAGACCACATGTTACAACAGATAAAATACAAATGTGACCATGCGCTGGCTGCAGTGTCAGTGCACTTGCTAAACAGAACTACTACGACTTTCCCAGAGCATACGAAGATTTGTAATTTAAAAATGTAGCATATTAATGCTCATCCGACAAAGACTAGCAGGGATATCTGCATGTGAATGTACAGCATCGCCCACCTTTAACTATAACGTCGTCACTTCTTTTAAAGCATCATTGTGTCCTACTCGGCCATGCAATAACGCTAAGTGGCAGGCAATGTGAAGCAGCAAATCCGGGTCTCTTCTGTGCTTGCATCGCTTTGCATCGATATGCACCTGCGTCGACCGCAGTGTTGCTTTGAATGCTGTAAACGTGTTAAAGCTGGACGTGGATGACCCTTTACACCACCGCACATCCGCAAGCTCATGCGAAGTTGCTGCGTCAAAGTACAAGAGTAAGAAAAAAAGATATACAACATCCTGCCGGTGACAAAGCTCGGAAACCTGCATTTCAACGCTGTCTAGCAACAGTTCTCTGGGGTCGAGACAATCGTGATGGTGCTACTTATTGTCGACATGAACGTGTCGCTGTCTATAGATGACGTTTAGATGCGGTTTGCGGTTTATCTGAGCTCCGCGACCAGGTGCATGTGCATAGTACTTTTACTCACGGCTTTACATTATACTTGCGCGCACAATGAGGCTTTCGACTTTCAGCCACTTGAAGGCGTCATGTTGGCTTCAAAAAGCGCCGTAATGTCCTGGTGCACGTTCAGAATGACGATCACACTCTTCAGTATGTTACTCTGTAGGCGGCATCACTGACCGTGATAACTTATAAAGAATGGAAATTTTTTGGCTTCATAAATTACCCTAGCTTTGCTACGATAATACTGGGCATAGTCGGATAGTAGTCAAGCCCGCCGTAGTGACTCTTCTGCAGCTGTACCAACGCGGGAAGTCCCTTGTCCCTGATTAGTGTGCCTGTTCTTTCGCGTTCAGACTACCTGCCCTGAGAACGCTTGAAAGTGCACAGACACTTGCGTTTGGCTTAAAAGGCTGCTTTACTGAGCTTGTCTAAAATTTGGCTTGTGGAGTAAATACATTTACTGGGAACGCCACTTCAGAGACCTAACTTAGTTTCACTGCGAGGATTTCCAGGCACGTTTACAATTTGTGACCGCGCCTTACTAAGACTTCAGGAGGGAATTTGTTGGATGTGTTGGTTCATCGTTACACAGAAAGCATATCGCAGCAATTACCCGGACGGTTTGGTCATTAATAGTGGTATTAGATATGGTAGCCCGGGCATATCATGCTGCGAAGCTGTAGAGCCTATTTAATATGGTTCCTATCATGCTTCGTTCCACAGGCTGTTTGCAATATGATGACAGATAAGATTGGCACGAGGCAATAAAAATAATATACACATGTGAATCCGTTCCTAAGACATCCCGACATGCAGACGACTGAACTGAAGGAATAAAATTGTGCAGTGGTCGCAATATTTACTACGTAGGGGCCCCATATATTTCTTAGTAACGCAAACAGCTAGTGAAGCGGAGTATATCTAAATGCCACTTCAAATCACACATGTTCGCGAATTCTGGAAGGTTTGAAACATTAAAATTCGTCCCGCCGTTACTGTATGTCCTCCACTTTCCTGCGCCATTGAAGCGTACTGTCATCAACTTATGTCATGTTTAGGCGCGGCGACACGGAGAACGTCTTTAGAGATAAATCGCCAATGCTTTTAGTAGCATAACTAATAGAATGTTTGGAAATCTTGCGCAATCGCTTATGTAACCAATTAGCAGGGCTGCAAATTAGTTTGTATGAGAAAGGGTGTCCGCTATACTGTAGCAAATTATATTTTAATACTCATGACCTGCATTGCATCTAAAATATATGAGAATATTGCCGAATGGCATAGACCGTGACAGGTGTCAGGCGTCAGGTGTTTAAGAATAGCCAGCTTCGTAACACTCCAGTAGCATGAATGCGAGCTATTAGCATTGGAGGTAAACGATTTCACCTAAGCTTGAGGCAACCTGGCTCGTTCTGAGTGGATCTTAATTTAATATACTACTCCAAAACAGCTGTTGCAGCTTGTGCGCTTATTGAATGCAATTTAATGCAATGGCAGTAGAACTACATCAGTCATTGCAAGGACCATATTGCTAAGATCGAGGCGGTTTTGAATTTATTGGGGCTCGATAGGGCTGGGGCCGTGCGTCCAGATCCAAACGCGGTTAAACTACTTCGGGCAACGCCACCAGCCGCTACGAACACCACATCTTTGATTATCCAGCGTACCAATCTGTTTATTGGTAACTCCCGATTCTCTAATTTCTTGGTAGTAGTGTCCGCGCGCATAGACGTCCGTCCATTCACCCACCCACCCACCCACCCACGCACCCATCCATCCATCCATCCATCCATCCATCCGTAGCCCGCCCGCCCGCCCGTCCATCCGTCCATCCGTCCATCCATCCGTCCGTCCGTCCGTCCGTCCGTCCGTCCATCCATCCATCCATCCATCCATCCATCCATCCATCCATCCATCCATCCATCCATCCATCCATCCATCCATCCATCCATCCGTCCGTCCGTCCGTCCGTCCGTCCGTCCGTCCGTCCATCCATCCATCCATCCATCCATCCATCCATCCATCGCTCGCTCGCTCGACTGCTGTGCTCAAGGATGCGGGATCGAATCCCGGCCTCGGCGGCCGCTCTTCCATAGCGGCCCAAATCCAGGCGCCCGTGTGGTGTGCGATGTCAGTGCAATGTTAAAGAACCACAGGTGGTCGTAATTTGCGAAGTCCTCCACTACGGCGTCTCTCACAGCCTGAGTCGCTTTGGGACATTGAACCCACAAACCAAAACCATCCATTCATGCATCCGTTCTCGCACGCACGCACGCACGCACGCACGCACGCACGCGCACACACACACACACACACACACATAAATACATACAAACAAACAAACATACATGCATACATACATACATACATATATACATACATGCATACATTCCGCCTGGCACCATCGCCGACTTCACTTGTTGCGATGAAAGGGGAGAAGAAAGGAGGGACTGCCCTCAGGGTTTTGCCTGTGTCTGTCACATTCTCCCTCTCCGTTGTCACTGTAAAAAAAGTGGCAAGGAGAGGGTCTTAGCGTCGGCACGATGAGCGGAAGGTAGAATAGCTGAAATTTCACTTCGTCATTGTGCACTTTGATCTTGCCACCGCGATATCCATGGCAGATGACTGACCACATTAATTGGCAGTAGCGTTGCAAGAAAATCTACTGAAGCTACCGTGCGACGAATATACCGCCTCCGTTGGCTAAAACCTTCATTATAAAAGCTACGCCCAGTCGAAAAACACTACATAACCATGTCGAAAATACGACCATATACTCTGCAGTTCTTTGTAAACGTCATGTTTTTCTTTAGTTCCGTGGTACTTTTCTGTAGTGTTTCTGCAGTATATTTTTGTTGCCTGTAGTTCTGTAGCACTTTTCTGTTGTAACTACCGAAATTTCTTATGTTACTGAAGAACATTCTGTTGTCACAGGTTTCCCGTCAAAAGCCGCACAGAAATTCTGTCTTGACCACACAACTTTTCTCTAGTTTTTTCTGGCTGGGCACTGCATGCAACTACGTCACTCTTAGCGATTCGCCTTTCACGGTGAAACTTTTTTTCTACCTTCGTGAAATTATTTCATGCAAAATAAGTAGCGTAATTCAGCACATTGTTCACTTTAGCCTGTTTCCTAAAATTCATGAGAGCCTTCGTTTCGATACGAGGCTCAAGTGCCTGGTGGATGGTGCACTAACGATTGTCCTTTATTTTTTTGTATGAGCAATATATAGTGACCGTCCTCTGACACACTTGACCTCTGCTAACTCTTACCGCCAGAGTTGAGAGCGATTAAGCATTTCACACATCCGTGGTCGATGGTTTAATATGCCCATTTTTTCTCTAATAAACATTTGCTAATGAATGTGCGCATCCTGTGTCGTATTCTTTTTTGTGTTCTGTTTTTGCGTCGTAGTGAGTTTCAAGATTTTATCATCTTTACTCTCCTCTAATATTTTAGTTGAAGTTGGTGTTTGGCGAACGGAAGCAATATCTCACTTTTCAGTAAACGCCTACCCTTCTCAGAGGTGCAGCTGTCGTCGGCTCGGATACCTATCGCAACAAAAAGATGAATTCTACCTGGAAAGCGAAATTCTACGACGCCACACTGAACGCTGCACAAGAAAAAGTTGCGTCAAAAAGTTTGGTAAGAAATAGGTTCGTATTGCACCACTTTTCTCTATTCCGCTTACGGCGACGAAAAATGCGTGGGTGCGTCTTTACGGCCGAATGAGATGTACACACTTTAAGCAGCATTTATAGATAAGAATATTTCGCTTTCAGGTTTATTCTTTTGCCCACTGCTTGAGAACATCCATTCACGCGTTTTCGGTGCGGGGAGCACATCCTGAACCTCGCAACGGCTTGCCACCTTCTTCAGGTTGGGCGTCAGTCGATGTATATAGGGAACCACTTATGGTCACCTAGTTCCCATATTGCTATTAGGCTTCCTCCTTCCTTTCATTTTTTGTCGAAAGGTTTCAGCTATATCACAAACGGCAAAACACGGGTAATTAGCAATTTTAAGCCTTTCAATCTGGTTATTCGCTCATGTGAGCACAGTATTTAAGCAGGGCGAATTCCAGGCAAAGGGAAGCGATAGCCCTTATGGCCGTTTCAGAGTGGGCAAATCGGTGTGGAAGGAGCTCTTTTTTTTTTTTTGGCCCGAAGGAAATGCATCCAATACAATCTACCACCTATGGGCTAGAAGTTAATATTTAAAACAGTAGACTGTCATTGAGTGGTAGTTCATGGCCCTTGTTGTCTGAAGGCGGATAGTATGTTTCCTACAGAGGAATGGTACGTAATTATAGCGTTACTCTTTAGTGTAGCAAGGAAGTCGTGGTGGTGGTGGTGGTAGTGGTTGATTTATTATTATTTTTTTTAAATAATCAAAAAGAAGGAAAATGCTATTGCCGGCCGCGGCAACTGCTATCTAAAAATCTGAAGCACTTGAGCTGCGGCCGGCGGGAAGGAAAAGGGGATAGGGAGAACATAGCGAGGGGAAGTAGAGAGGGGAGCGATAGGAAGAAAGGACAGGGGAGCTTTGTACATTATTTACAAAGTAAAGACGGTCAACGAGTTCGCATCGCTCGCGCGTAAGTGTCCGAGCACTGTCCACAAATGCCTGCGCGCGAGCGGCCTCTGCAATTTTTTACAAAATATATACACATATATATGTAATACCATTGATGTATATACATAGTCGCGCGCAAATAGCGTCCTGTCGCAGACAGATCGCGCGCGCTACATAATGCACCAGCTGCCGGGGTGGGGCGCCCGGCAGCATACGTCCAAGTGTCACCCGTTAATAATTAAGGGGGTATTATTAACGATGCGCCCTTAACGGTGCGCACACTCCCAGACACCCTTAGAGTGAGTGGGGGTAGCTGTTCCGGTCGCAAAGGAGATGCCCTCGACTTGCGTGGCAAGCTCAGCCGGAATTCAACTACCTTGTAGTGACAGAAGGGGGGTGGTCGTTTGGTGCCCAGCGGTCGCCGGTTCAAACCAGAGTAAGGATCGGAGTCAGAGGTAACAAACAAAACCACAATTTATGCACAGCAAGAGACGATACAAAGGAATACACAATATCACTTGAAGTACAATAGACGAGAGGTTCACAGAATACAAACGCTAAGCATGCAATTACACAGGTATCCAATAACGTAGAGGCTTTACAACAGATGAAACACGAGAGAGTACATAAACAAACACCAAATTGTTCACCGGGCACTGTTGCAGTCCGACGCCTCAAGAGTCACGATGTGGCCGCCATACGAGACGAGCGCCGCTCCCTTGAAAGTCCGTGGGCTTGCCAGCAGCGGGTGATCCCCGGGAGTCCAGCCGAAGCGCGAGCACGTCGCAAAACACTTGACGAACTGAATGACTGACTGACTGACTGACTGACTGGCTGACTGGCTGACTCATCAAGCGGCGCGGTCTCTTTAAATAGGACGCGCCGCGTCTGTTTGTTAGCACGTGTCAAAGCTAGCGCGCACACACACATAGCTTCGCTGGTTATAGCTCCCTCTTCTCCTCCCGTCGAGCCGCGCGTCGTCATTGGCCAGGTCCCATAGAACCTTCTCGAAAGGCCTGGCACATTCCAGGCCGATGAGCCACCGTCCTCCCCGGCAATGGGAAAGAGGGTGACGGCAACGCGTACAAAGATACGCGCTCTCCCGCGCGGGGAAGGGGGCTTTGCTCTCCATGCCTTCCACGCGACGCCGCGCGCGCCTCGCGCCGTGCCGACTTGATGAATATGTGCGCCGATTTCGTGACACTGCCCCTCCCTTAAAGAATATTGTCCCACAATATTCACAACAACCACGAACATCGCGCGCACATGCATGCGTTCACAAATATATGGGGCAAATGACCATATCACACACATTGCACAAATTTCACAAACTGTAATAACGCCTTACGAAATTCACACATCAATGCCATGAAATTCACAAACATAGCAACATACTGTTGTTGGATACATGCCAAGTATCAGTAACATAGAAACACACAAATATTCAAATGTGCAGCACCCAAACCTAAGCCATGCTTTCGCCTATATTTCCACACTCGGGATGCACCTTCTTGGAACGTATCGGTTCCTCTCCAACTTTCAGATACGCCAGTTTTCATTCTCACAAAGCACTGGTTTTTATTTCTTTCGCGTGTCCTGACTCTTTTTCTGGTTCTAATGATATTTCTCATCCGCGATTTTGTCTCGCTCCTCCCTCTACTCTTGAGTTCTGCTTTCCGATCAGAAGCTTGGCCAGAACTAACTCTACCTAGCCTAGCGGCGCTTCGAGCAGGCCGTCTCATTCTTTCTCGGTCGGGGCGGCTCTCCATGCGCTTGCGCATCCAGTCGTTCAGCCGCTTCTTCCTTCTTTTTCTATGAGACATTTCCCTGTCGACTTTGCCTGACATGGCAGATTTGGATTTGTTTCTTTTTGTTTCCAATTTTATTCGCACCTTTGGCCGAGGAATGCTTGATCCAGTTTTGCCCGCATAATCAGAACATTGTTGTCTGAAAGGAGCGTCTTTTTGAGAACCTTGTTCTCCCTTAATCCTTTTCATTTTCTTTCTTTTCTTTACGACCTTCAGTCGTACCTTCCTGAAGCAGAGCTCAGTTGCAACTGGAGACTCATTCTCCTCACTTTTGGTTACATCCTGTTCCTTAAAATGTTTCTTGAATCCTTTCATTGCAGTGCCGTCTTCGCTTTCTTCCATTTCTAAATCCTTAAGGTTAGGATCTGCACTGCCACCTTCATCCAAGCTTTGGTGCTCACTGCTATTTGAAAGCTCCTCATCCCGGTCCCTCATGCACTCAGCCATGGTGTCATTTAATAAGGAGCTACAATCCTGCCCTTCTTCACCTCCAGGCGATGAAAACACGAAAGAGGTTTCTGGCTCGATAGCTACATTCACAGCTTCGCCGCTACCTGTCATTTTGGAGGGGACAATCTCACTTTCTTGAGACATCTTCGCTCCAGAAAAGTTTGTTCTTTCTGAACATTCTGTCGCGGGAACGGACTGTTCCACAACCCTACTTTGATCCCTGGAACTAGTCTCACCCTCTTCAGTGGTTGTCAGGGAGTCAGTCGGTAGCTTTTCAAACAATGTAGCCGCATGCAGCGGCGGTTCCGCAGCCGGGCAGTAAGCAGTAGAGCACTTAGCAACATTTTCTAGATCGTCATCCTCGATAGTAATGCCCATTTTCTCTCCAGAGTCAGATAGTTGGAACTTAGTGTCCTGAGCCTTCGCTTCTGTCTGTGTAGGCATACCTAGTGTACACCACTCATCTGATAGAGTTTGGTTTGCTTTGGGAGCAAACATCTCTTCAGCCTCGTCGGCGTGACAAATTTCGGGATTTGGTGGTCCCGCGTCCTTGATGCTACCCAAGATTAGATCGTACACTAGGTGTTGCATGCATATCGCAGTCACAACGCCGGTGAAGATCGGAGTCTTCACATGCACTTTGGCTTCAGGAAACAGTTTAGCAGAACCATCGAGGAAAAGCACAGGAGTCATTTCTCCGGTAAGCTCTTCATCAAGAACTAATCCTCTTTTTATAAACACTGCAGTGCTCCCTGTGCTTGTCAGTACAGAAATCGATTTGCCTCGAATTTTTCCGCTGAGAACCGGAATTCCAGCACTCTTGGATCCCGGCGCGGTGCACGCAACTGTGCATAATACTGGAGTTTTCTCCCAGCTCTTTTGTTGCACACTGTCGATGCCGACGTCTTCATCGCAGCGTTCAAATGAAGAGTCGCAGACGCATGACGGCTGTGGGAATGGCTTCCTTGGACAATGCACTGCTTTATGTCCCTTACCACCACAACTAAAACAATTAACCATTCCTGTGTGCACAAGGTTGCTACGGCAATCTGAGGCATAGTGCCCTACCTTATTGCACCTGTAGCATTTCACTTGGGGCCGGAATAATTTCTCACTATTGCCCCTTCCTTTGTCTAGCACTGTCTGCTGCCTCTCACTCTTCATAGGCGCTTCTTTGACTTTCAATGAAAGCCTTTTCTCCTGGTGGTCAAATTTTGTTTCTTGCGCCCTTTGATATTTCACTGCCCTTCCTCGGGCGCTTTCTTTTTCTTCTCTCCCAAAATGGGTTATTCCGGTTACTTCTCGGGCTCTTGCCCTTTCTCTTGGCACCCCTAATCGGGCTTTTTGAGCAGCTACTCGAGAGCTCTCTGCCTTGCATCTTTTCCTCTGTTCTTCATTTGCAGAGGCTTCTATATAAATTGGCCTTTGCCTTTCCTTTTCTTTTAGCTGACTCTCTCTTTCCTTCTTAGCCTCTTCTAGAACCTCCCTTTCTTTTCGGTCCACCCATTCTCGCAGTTCAGCTCCTTTAAGACCTTTCTCTTGGCCCAACGCAATAATCTCCTTGAGATTCATCTTCAATCTGAACTGCCTAATGCTAACATATAGCACTCTCAATGGACCCTCACAACCGCTTCAGCGCGGTACCTCACGCTATCGCTCTGCTGTTACGCCGTTTACGACCTCTTCGTAAACTCTTCCAACTCGTTCTCCGTCCTCTGAGCTTGAATGCACCAAACGTCCTGTCGCGGACGCCAGATTAATTGTCACCCGTTAATAATTAAGGGGGTATTATTAACGATGCGCCCTTAACGGTGCGCACACTCCCAGACACCCTTAGAGTGAGTGGGGGTAGCTGTTCCGGTCGCAAAGGAGATGCCCTCGACTTGCGTGGCAAGCTCAGCCGGAATTCAACTACCTTGTAGTGACAGAAGGGGGGTGGTCGTTTGGTGCCCAGCGGTCGCCGGTTCAAACCAGAGTAAGGATCGGAGTCAGAGGTAACAAACAAAACCACAATTTATGCACAGCAAGAGACGATACAAAGGAATACACAATATCACTTGAAGTACAATAGACGAGAGGTTCACAGAATACAAACGCTAAGCATGCAATTACACAGGTATCCAATAACGTAGAGGCTTTACAACAGATGAAACACGAGAGAGTACATAAACAAACACCAAATTGTTCACCGGGCACTGTTGCAGTCCGACGCCTCAAGAGTCACGATGTGGCCGCCATACGAGACGAGCGCCGCTCCCTTGAAAGTCCGTGGGCTTGCCAGCAGCGGGTGATCCCCGGGAGTCCAGCCGAAGCGCGAGCACGTCGCAAAACACTTGACGAACTGAATGACTGACTGACTGACTGACTGACTGGCTGACTGGCTGACTCATCAAGCGGCGCGGTCTCTTTAAATAGGACGCGCCGCGTCTGTTTGTTAGCACGTGTCAAAGCTAGCGCGCACACACACATAGCTTCGCTGGTTATAGCTCCCTCTTCTCCTCCCGTCGAGCCGCGCGTCGTCATTGGCCAGGTCCCATAGAACCTTCTCGAAAGGCCTGGCACATTCCAGGCCGATGAGCCACCGTCCTCCCCGGCAATGGGAAAGAGGGTGACGGCAACGCGTACAAAGATACGCGCTCTCCCGCGCGGGGAAGGGGGCTTTGCTCTCCATGCCTTCCACGCGACGCCGCGCGCGCCTCGCGCCGTGCCGACTTGATGAATATGTGCGCCGATTTCGTGACACCAAGGTAGCACACACGGAGCGTTCAGGCCACGCACGCACTACCTGGCGAAGAGCAAGCGAGGCTTCAAGCCCGCCCGCTCGATGAACGCACAGAGGCTCACCATTGCCCTGTCACGGGTGCACGCACTGCCTCGCGGCCACAGGAGCGTCTCGATGCTGTCCGGGATGATTTCGAGTGCCCTATAAGCAGCGAGCATCTCACGACGTGGCTCTGCGGATGCGGTACCGCGAAGCAGCATGTGCTCCAATGTCTCCACTGCACCGCAATCACCACAGACGTCGCTCGACGATAGTCCGTGGCGCACCCGTCTTACCCCGGGCCACACGCAGCCGACGCGCACTCGGATGAGCATTACACGCTGTGGGTGCGACAATAAGCGCGCCGACAGCAGGGATGCGCTCTCCTTGCGCGATGCGTGGGTCCGGGTGTTGCTGACAGAGGTGGTCATAGATTACCGCGCGCACGTCCGCCAAAGCGAGAAGTTCGTCGCTGGGAGGGAGTTGATGTGCGGCGGGGGCGAGTTCATTGCCGTGTATGCCGCAGTGGCCGGGCACCCACTGCGCGCGAATGCTGCACTTTCGTTCTGCGAGGTGCTCGAGGCGCTCGCGTATCGCGCACAGCAGCGGTGTGCCACGGCCGGGAGTCTGCAGGCGGCTGAGGGCGGCGCGGAAGTCACACAGCAGTGCACACCTGGGAGGTGGCGGCGCCATGGTGAGCAATAGGTCAAGGCCCAGGCGAAGGCCCAGTAGTTCCGCCGTGGTCGAAGACCCCAGGTGTGTCACTCTTTGCTGGTGGTGCAACTGCAGGGCAGGGATGGTGGCCGCTGCGGCGAGCGAGCAGCTTTCTCTCGCCACAGAGCCGTCAGTGAAAACAAGCAGGTGGTCGCTTAGTTGCTCGTGTATGACGGCTCTGGCTAGCTGTTGCACCGCACAGAGTGGTGTGCTGCGTTTTCCGGCGATGCCGATGATCTCGCGTTGTACCTCCGTTGTGAGGGGACAGGGGGAGCAGAGGCCGTAGGGGGGCGTGGCACGCGTCAGCTGGTCATACTCCTGCAGCGCCGCACCCATTCTAGAGCGTGGGAAATTCCGAAGGCGCTGCAGGAGTTCGCCGCCGTCTGGTGCGCGGTGAAGGCGGTCGATGTGGTGCAGCGCTCGCTGTGTGGCCTGTAGCTGCAGTGGCCACGCGCCTGCCTCGACGAGTGTCGCTTCGCATTGAGAGTTACCCGGCAGGCCAAGGCAGGTTCGCAGCGCTTTGCGCTGCACCTCCAGTGCTCTCCACGATGGTTTGCGCACCGTCACGAGTGGCAGTGCGTAGAGAATCGCCCCCACGGCTGCTGCGTTGTAGAGGAGCAGAGCAGCCTTCTGGGAAATCCCCTGGCCCCGGGCCGTGAGCTTATGCACGGCGGCGGTGGTACTCTTCATCTGCTGGCATGCCCTGGTCGCCGCGGAACCGAATGAAAGGCGCTGGTCGATATCTAGGCCCAGGTACCGCACGGAGCTTTTCCACGGCAGCGGCATCCCAGCCAACGTTAGCCGTGAAAGGCGGGCGCCCCTGCGAGCGCCGCAGGCCATGGCCGCGGACTTGCCCGGGCAGAGCGCCAGACCGAGATCCCGCAACCGGGCGTCTATCGCGCACAGGGCCCCCTGAAGGCACTCTCTGACGCGGGGAGCCTCGCCCGGCGGCCCCAGGCACCACAGTGCGATGTCGTCCTCGTACATGGAGATGTATACACGGTGCCGGTTGACTGCGGGCAGACAGCCCGGCACCGCCAACATCGCCACATTGAATAGAAACAGCGACAACACCGATCCTTGCGGAACGCCTAGATCCACCGGACGGGGTAGCGAGAGAGCCCCGCCTACACGCACGTGAATAGTGCGCGCGTTGAGGAAGCCCTGCACATAGCGCAACAAGCCCCCGTTCACGCCTGCCTCTTCCAGCCTCGCGAGGATCACCGCACGGCGGACGTTGTCAAACGCACTCGACACGTTGAGCAGCAACAGCAGTGCGACCTGCCGCGCCGCTACGGCGTGCTCGAGCGCAGAAACCACGTCTGCGATTGAGTCCGCCGTGCAGCGCATCCCTCGAAAGCCTGTCTGACACTCATCGAACAAGTCCGCCTCCGCGGCCCGCGTGTGTAACCGCTGAAGCGCCATATGCTCCATCACCTTACAGGCCGCCGACGTCAGCGCCACAGGGCGATATCCGCTGAGCTACGTGGGTGAGCGACCCGGCTTCGGTAGCGGGCAGACGACCGCTGTGCGCCACTCCTCCGGTATCTCCCCGCGTTCCCACACCAGGTTCAGTTGCCGCAGAAGGACTTGAGGTTGCTCCGCGTCCAGGTTGCGCAGCATCTGGTAGGTCACCCCGTCGGGCCCGGGCGCTGAGCGGCGGGTGCAGCTGCGCAGGGCGTCATTCAGTTCGACCGCTGTGAAGAGCGCGTTGCACGGGCCGTCGTCCGGGGCGGAGGAAAGGACATTGGCATCGGGGCTCGGGCTCGGTGTAGTCGCTGCGATGGCAGCGGTGCTCGCGGAGCGTTGCGGCGCAAACCGGTCAGCGAACCGCTCAGCTAGTTGTTGGGTTGTGTTGCCGCTTTAGATGGCGAGAGCGGCGAGGGGCTGAGGGTTCGTCTGAGGTGTAGTGATGCGCCGCAGGGTGGTGAAGAGCCGCCGGGAGCTGCGATCCTTCTCCATCGTATTGCACAGAGAAGCCCACTGCCGGCGGTAGAGCTTGTTAGCGTGCCGTCTTGCTGCCGCGTCCAGCCGATTGTAAACCATCCAGTCTTCCGGTCTGTCCGTCCGTAGCGCCCTGCGTTCTGCGATGTCTTTCTTGTCACGCAGATCGAGCAGCTTCTTGTCGGGTGTTGGCTGACCAGCTCGCACTTCTGCGTGACGCGTGGCTGCGAGAGCGCTCCGGACGAGACTAGTGAAGAAATCGGCACCGGATGCAGCGGCGGCGTCTACCTTGCGGCGAAAGTGGCCCCAATCTACTATTGAGTAGGTACGCATGGGGCGCGCTTCTTTAGCAGTGGGCTCTATGGTGATGGAGAAGTGGTCCGAGCCCCAGAGAGATGGTGCACGATGCCAGGTCGCCTCGATGCCGCTGGACGCGAACGCTATGTCGATGCAGGAGCTGGGCGAACCGCGTCGTCGGAAGGTGGGCTGGCCAGTGTTGAGGGCGGCGAGTCCCAGCTGTGTTGCCGTGTTGTGCAAGTCGTCACCGCGCCGATCATTGCGCGCACGTCCCCAAGCACAATGATGAGAATTGAAGTCCCCAACGATTAGTTGGCGTGGGGCACAACACGTTGACACTGCACGGAAACACAACATTTTCCAGGCTACAGCTGGGCGCACAAAAACACTTGGCACTGATGTGTCAACACCTCCGACGCGCACTGTCACTGCCACGCACTCCTGGGCGTTGCTCGTCGCCGCCGCCGTGTCGACGAGAGCGTGCTGAACGTCGCGCCGCACAAACATAGAGGCCCGAGATTTCCCAGGTCGGTGGTTCGGGTCGCCGCAGGGGATTGCCGTACATGACACCTCCTCACAATTTGTTGGTGAATGGTAGCCAACGTATCTGGGCAGCCGCATTTGGGGCTCCCCTTCCCAGAGGCGGACGTACGTCTCCAGTAGCGCGATTACCTCTGGTTGCTCTGATGTTATGCGCGAGCGGAGCTCGGGATATCGCGCCGCGAGGGAACGCACGTTCCACTGCAGGACTGAGGGAATGCGAGGGGTTGCCCGGCGACTCGCCATGGTGTTGGCGGTTTAGTGTAGGAGGGCCTGTCGCTTCCTCGCAGATGCGGCGACCCTCAGAGCCCTCCGGTAGCAACACGCTGAGTGCGCGCAGCGCGGCCTGTAGACGCGCAATTAGGGCATCACGCGCCTCCGGAGGGCCGCCAACGGAGGTGGTGGAAACGGGCCTTGCGTGGGTAAGGAGCTGCTGCTGTTGCTGCTGCTGCGGCTGCTGCTGCGGCTGCCGGGACTGTCGCCTCTGGGACTGCTGCTGCTGGGACTGCTGCTGGGGCCGCCGTCGCTGCTGCTGCTGCTGCAGCTGCTGCTGCTGGAGCTGCCGCGGTTGCGGCTGTTTGCTGAGGCTCGAAGTCATCCACATAACCAAATATTTATAAAATCCGAAATCGATAAGAGTCATGGTAAGCCTTTTGTTTCGTCAGCCGCTGGCGTTGTGTATGAAATCCTGCTAACATGCGGAAGGAGCAACATATACCAGACGGGTTGTTGCTTCAGTGACAGAGGACCGGAGCTCGAAAAATCGCAAGAAAAAGGAGGGCGGCCTAATGGGGGAGGGGCTCTGCACTGCATAGATTGCAGGTGTGAGCCAGTGCTTACTAGTATCAGGATTCTACGCAGAAGCCGCGATCAGGTCGCACGAGAAACTCTTGAAGCTTTTTCGACTGAAAAGAAGGGAACCTTGTGCATCAGATATAACTCTTTGGCTCTCCGAAAAATAAATTTGCTATCTTGAAACGTTTTATAAAGATTGCTTAGGAGTAGAGCTATGTTCAAACTGAATGCAGCACACCATTGTTAAACTTCATGCGTGAAAATGGCGACACGGTTGGTAAGAATTAAGGAACAAAAAAAGACGATCAAATATATGTTTTCTTCGTAATCTCCAGACATGCCTCTCTAAACTAGAGCAATGAAACAATATCTGAATCAACGCCCACCCTCTCCTTCATAAAACGCTTAAATGTTATCTAGTGCTTTTACTTTTTTTTAAGGCGATATCTACAGGACATGTCACGGCTGTCAAATCCGCTCAGACAGGCCATTTAAAGACAGGGTTCTCATCACACCTCTCAACACACCTGAACATCCGTTTCAGGTCGTAAATGTCGATATAATCGGGCCGCTCAATATTCCGTCAGGCAGGGGTCATATGTATGCTCTCTGCCTCGTTGACTTGTGGACGTGGTGGCCGGAGGTATAGTCTGTTTGCGAACTCTGACCGATATAGGCCAACACGCGACGCCTTGCTTACAGTTTTCAGCCGCACGGGCATATCTGAGGTAGTTTGTTCAGATCAGGGAACAAACTTCACGGCGCAGCTAACGCTTGAGATGTTAGCAAGACTGGGATTCGCGCCGCGTTTTTCGACTCCTGAGCACCCGGAGAGCAACTTGACAGTGAAAAGGCGGAACCGCGTTTTGAAGAACACGTTGTTCCATATTATTGAGGAAGATCCCAAGAACTGGGATATATACTGCTCCCGTTCGTTCTCTGGGCGTACAGGGACGTCCCCCATGACACTACAGGCGTGGTGCCATTCCAGCTCTTATTCGATAGGAACCCTATCGGACTGCTAGCAATTCTGCAGCGAACATGGACAGGCCGCCAACCCCTCCCGAACACACTCAGGGAAGGGCCCGCGAAGTATTTGCGACAGCTACGCGAGCAGCTAGAAGTAGCAGCAGAAGCAGCGGGTTTGACGGCGAGCGCACGTCAGGGAAGTTATGCGCAGGCATATAACAGGTGCGTGAAGCAAGACATTTGTCGTCGGAGAACAGGTATTGCTCTTTGACACAGACCCGGGCAGTAAAATGGCTCCAAAATGGCTCGCTCCATTCGCCGTAACCGCGCGAGAACTCGTACAGAATAAACAGGGGAGAGATGGCTACAGCGGTAGTGCATGCGAACATGCTGCGACCCTACCACGCACGTGCCAGCCATGTCGGAGTACTTTTCGAGGAAGACGAGGAGTTTAGTGAAATCGAGTACACCCCTTGGTCTGTGCCTGAGAGATGTGGTGGTTGTCCCATAGATGCGGAGAAACTCGCACCTACTCCGAACCGCCTCGAGATCTCGGAGGTGATAGCCGCTTACGCTGATTTTTTCATCGAGACACCGGGAGTCGCACGGGTTGGTGCACATAAGATAGAGCTGCACGAAAGCCACCAGCTCAAACACACTTTCCCATATCGCGTGCCGGAGTTATTAAGGAGTGAGGTGAGCCGCCAGGTAATCAAGTTGCTAGACCTCGGGCTAGTGTATCCGGTGGAAAGCGAGTGCGCCCGTCCCTTTGTATGCGTGTGTAAGAAGGATGGATCTGTGCGCATGTGTGATGACTATCGCGCTCTAAACGCAGCGACGTCCACGGATGCCTTTCCGTTGACACCCACTAAACAGCTAATCATGAGGGTGGGCCGCGCTGGGTATATCACTGTTATCGACTGGCGACGCGGATACTGGCAGGTGCCGGTAGCTCCAGAAAGCCAACATCTGACCGCTTTCGTAACCCATGAGGGACAATATCCATGGCACGTCATGCCGTTCGGGCTAAATAACGCTGCGGCCACCTTTCAGCGGATAATGAACACCCTCCTCTCGAAACATCAGGCTTATGCGGCCGCATACCTCGATGACATCGCCATTTTCTCTTCCTCGTGGGCTGAACACTTACGGCACTTGAAAATCATTTTTGATTTGTTGCGCGACGCCAATGTTAAAGTGAGCCAGGAAAAGTGTCAGGTCGCACAGGCGCACATTACGTACCTAGGCCACATAGTGGGAGACAGAACTCATGGGCCCGATCAGCAAAGATATCGGCCATTTGAGGCCTCGCGCCCCCCGCAACGAAGAAACAGCTCCGAAGTCTCAAAGGCTTATGTGGTTACTACCGCGTTTACGTTGAAGGCTACGCTGAGGTGGCCACACCGCTCACGTCTTTGACGAGGTGACGTGTACCTAACACGATTCCATTTAGCCAGGAGGCGCAGAACGTGTTCGATAGGCCCAAGTCAGCTCTGTGCAAAGATGCAACGCTGAACACCCCCGACAATAAAAGGCCATATTGGCTGTTCACCGACGCGTCCGACGTCGCAGCGTGGGCTTGTTTAACGCAGATGGGAGACGAGGGACGGGAAAGGCCGATAGCGTTTGCCAATCACCGATTCACGCCAACGCTGACCCGCTGGTCTACGATCGAGCGGGAAGCATTCGTCATTATTTGGGCACTAAAAAAAAATTGATCATTTGGGGTACGAGGCAGAAATTAACGCGGTATCTGACCACAACCCCCTCTGCTATCTCACTGCTAGTACGCCTCATGGGGCAAAACGCGTACTACGCTACATTGTGGCAGTGACCTATAAGAAAGGGTCAAGCAGTGGGAACGCCGGTGCGTTATCCCGGGTCCCCAATGTTACTTGGGGCGTAGAGCAAGCACACGCTTGAGCCATGGCCTTTCGGCGACGCGTGAATGTTCCCGCGTACCCGGTGCAATGTGTGAATTGAACAGTGAAGTGCATGTGAACTCTGTGTGAGGACATCCAATTGCTCACGCGCGGGACTTTCACGAACAATGCCCGGTCCGCCGATGCGAATGTGTGTGATTCATGCTGTGTTACTCATTTTGTGTCGCAAAGTTCATTTTGCGCCGCATTCATGTGTGAAGTGTCATACATGTTTTGTTTTCGTCGCAGCCTTTGTTATATTAGGCTGGAATGAGTGGACTCCAAGCTAATCACCCTCTTAGGGGGTACGTGTAGGGCCGTGATAAACGGCAGCGTCTTTTTGGTTTAGGGGAAACTGGCCCTGTGAGAACGCGCAAAGATGTTCGCTCCCACGCATCTTCGCTACTAACCCATCGGACCAGCCGACGACGACACCTGTTTCCTTCGCTGACCGGTTCAAGCTCCCGTCACGGTGGGGGATCAAGGGCCGATGCCGCCGCTTCGCGACACCTTTCTTCGGAAGCCACTCGGAAGGGCGCCCACTTCCCATACAGGGACTTCAAGGAATATTCACCACATAGTGCCCCTCTGTCTAGACGCAACATGCCGGCTTGGCCCTCAGCTGCATCGGCTTTTGTCGCCGAGGCATTGAACGCCCCCGCAGCGCTTCTCCGGACATACAGCAGCGACATTCCTGTTTTTCCACGTACACCGTGGGATAAAGAAAGGAGAACGAGCGCCGATGGGGAGGGGTTGTTACCCTCGCGTGGAGA
The DNA here is from genome assembly GCF_055883805.1 of Amblyomma maculatum. NCBI lineage: Eukaryota > Metazoa > Arthropoda > Arachnida > Ixodida > Ixodidae > Amblyomma > Amblyomma maculatum. The sequence continues at coordinate 108,176,233 of NC_139353.1, read as the reverse complement.
GAGCGTGCAGAAAGCACGCTGCATTTTTATTTTAAAAGAACTGAGGACCTAGGTCCCAGATAAGGACCATCCCATCGGGGTGGGTCGTATTAATCAACGGGTCTGATTGCTGCGTAATTTTGAGAAGGAGCATGTGAGGCGGCCGTTCTCATGTCTTTGTCGTTGCCATGAAAATGCGGCCATCAGACCCGGTGGAGCAGTTCTGTCCAGACGAGCACAACCTGGCGACCCTGTGCTCTGCACGTAGCTTTCCTCTCTGTGAGCTAATACCCTGTTTACACGGGCAGTCCTAACCGTGCTTAAGCTTAACTACAGTTACGGCGCTTAACCGTCGTTAGAGCGAACCGCAGTTCGTCGCGCTTACACACAGTTTAAGCATCTCGGTTAGTGCGACGGAAAGGATCATGTGATAGTCACCCGAGTGAAGTTATAAATTCACCTATCGAGGCGCAATATTAAACAAAGCTAATTTTAAAAGAATAAGCAAAAGAAAAAATGTTGTATTCCATGCTAAGACCACTTTGAAACCTGTTTTTACTTGAACATGTGGCTGACGTTAGCGAAAAGCTAAAAGGAAGTCTTAAAGAATGATCACAGTGGACTTCGTAGCCGACTCCGCGCTCAACTTTCGCCGCTTTTTACCGTGACTGCTTACGGCGACACATCTGTGCTGGTGCTTTCGCTATTGCCGCGTCTTTTCTTTCACCGTTGGTGCGACTTCGCTTGCTGTGCACTGTGCATTTTTTTTCATCAAGCCTGCGATGGCCTCAGCAGACCTGCAGCGTACGTCGCGAACGACGGTGACGCTAAATTTTGGGTCGCTTTCGGGGCACATCAGGCAGCACTACAACGCCTGCGCCTGCAGAAGCTGGCGCTGAGCGTCGAAATCGACCTGCTTGTAGAAAGGAGCAAGCATCACCGGAGGCGGTCGAAGCGCCTTTTGTTGGCGGCGGCGCACCTGTCGATCTCTGAGCGAAGTTTGTGGACGTAGCCGCGCCCTGACTCGTGGTGTGAAACAACGCTGCCGCATCTTCTGGACAGCGGATTCCGAGAAAACTTTCGCGTCAACCGCGCTACATTCCGTTACGTGGTGGCAGTTTGTGGAAGTATGCGCTGGCAGGACACAAATATGATAAAAGCCATCGCAGTGGAGAAACGTGTGGCGATTGGCCTGTACCGCCTCGCAACATCAGCCGAATAGCGGACTGTTGCCAACTTGTTTGGCGTCAGCCCCGCCTCAGTGAACATTATCTTTCACGAATTTTGCAGCGTGATTGTGGAGACGTTGGAAGCACGATTTGTGCAGTTGCCAACACTTAACGAGCTTCATGAGCACATGCGTGAATTTGAAGCAGTCTGCGGCTTCCCACAAGGTGTCGGCGCACTGGATGGCTGCCATATAGAGGTGTGCCCTCCAAAGCAAGAAGCTACAGACTACTATAACTATAAGGGATGGTATAGTATCATCTTACTTGCTGTCATCGACCATGCCTACAGGTTCCTGTACACCAACTTTGGGAGCCCTGGTAGAAACAATGACTCGGCTGTATTTCAAAAGTCTCGGTTGCCTGGTGTTCTGGCTAGTCCACTATTCAGAGGGGAAACGAAGATCATTGAAGGTGTGGAAGTTGGCCCAATTATTCTTGCTGACCAAGCATTCCCCTTGCAGAATCATTTAATGAAACTGTTCACCCTGCCTGGCGCCTCTGGATCCCCCTCACATGCCTTTAACTACCGGTTGTCCAGTGCCAGACGTGTTGAGGAAAATGCATTCGGACGTGTGAAGGCACACTTTAGAATGTTGATAAAGGACCTTGAGTGCAACATTCATAGTGTGAATAACGTGGTCCGTGCTGCTTGTGTATTGCACAACGTTTGCGAGCAGCTCAACGACCAATGTGATTCAAGCTGGTTTGGTGTGGTACAAAGTGCAGATGAAAAGCGGCCTCAGCCAGTTTGCACAAGCAACCGCGAAGAGCCGACAGGAGTGGCTGTCAGGAATGCCCTGGCGAAGCACCTTGCCGGGAACTAAAGTGCGTTCATGTGAACTGTTTAAAAGCATTTGGGAAGGCGCTCCTGCCAAGAACTACAGCGTTTATCACAGCCACTCGCATATTTGTGAAGGAGCAGGCACTGCAGCTTCGGCTCACCTTCAAAGGCTAACACTGCATGCCTGTGATGTATTCCCTCTAGGGTGAAGGTTGCAAGGGTGCTAAGTTACATAAGCTACATGTGCTTCTGAAAAGTGTCTTCCATTATATAGCTTACATGCATTATTTTTACCGTAATGTGCTTTTTTCTTCTTCTAAAACGTGACGTTTTTCTTTACAATTATAGCCTCATGTTAAGCTATAAAATGATGTGGTTCATACCAACCAATAGGACTTCTTATGACAAACAACTCTTCACCTACGCGCAACCTTCGCCTATACACTTGTTAAGTCATAAAAGATCAATCCTTGCTCTAGTCTAAACAGATCTGTCTTCAAACAGTTCTGCTAGAACTCAGTAGTAAAATATTGGTTTAAGCATCCCATTCTTATAGTATTCATTTCTGTTAAGCACTGCTGGTTATGTAGCCAGTTCGATGTCATTGTACTGCCTTTTTGTTTTTGTGTCACATGGTCTTGTGTTTCTTGTGTTTGTGTCACATAACCTGCTACTTTTATCGGTTACTGTTTATTTCATTCTGATATTCATGTATGAGAGGTCATCATCATACCATAATGCCAATCTGAAACTTCCCGAGACCTTGTCAAGCTGTTCAAGCTTTTAGTCTTGCATTCCTACTTATGAAATGAATATAATGAAACGCATTCTGTGTATAAACCTTTCCAAAATGGGCTCCCTGGGTGCCGCCATATCGCTCACTGTGTTCATCAGAAGCTAGCTCAGTTGAAGCGGCAATGGAACTGGTTTGCAATAGCCCAGAGAGAAGGCGTTTCGGCATGAGTCTATAATTCAATTTTGATGCCATCAACACTTTCATTTCTTCATCACGGCAGCTAGTTATTCAGTTAGCACAGACACATGCCATTACACTGTAATTCAAATATATCCACAAGTTTTCAAATCGGGTCTGCGCAGTGTTTGAATAATCAGTGTGAGAGGCCGCCTCCTTTGCTTCTTACAACCCTTTTGTCGGCAGTGCCAACTCTGATCCCACACAGCATGCTGCCGTGCTGAGTGTGCGCGAGCAGTAAAGAGCCTGTAGGCACGCAGTGCAGTGACAGGCATTAGCACGGTTTATCTGAGTAAAAACATTCAAAATGCTGACCTTAAAGATTGGACAACTGCGGCAGGCGCTAGTTTGATGTCTTCTCAGTTGATGCTATGTCATATGACTGATGCCAAGATAGTATCCATTTCCAGGTGTGTTCTAGTAGTGCCAGGTTGTGCATCTAGGCAATCTGCGTTTTAACCCCCATCAGCTTTACTTCACTGCAATGGGCACTTTGTTTTCTTGTGTTTACAAATACGTGCAATCTTGCTGCTTTCCAACATTTAGCGTACCCGTAGTCATGTCTTACGCAGGAATAGATTCGTCTAAACGATTGATCGAACAGAACTTTAAATAAAATTTCATTTCAAACTGTTTTGCAGGTTTCATACTCAGAGTACGAAAATGCTATCATGACTATAAACTGTTAAGTTCGTATTTGATTTGGTAGCAAGGCTGTGCTATTCATATTACATTTGGTTGGTTTGTAACAGGTACTGTTTGCACGTCCCTACATGGATTTGCCCCAGTAGGCAAAAAATTCGTGCAGCACCTCAGTGCAGGCAGCTATGAATTCTTCATAAGTTGTTAAAATGCGTTCCAAGACAGCAACTGTTTTGAATTGCAAATTACTAGTATATGGACAACTGTAATACTAAAATTTCAGCAATAAAAGATCTCAGTTTATCTCATCGCATGAACTGTAATGTCATGAACTGCAAACCAACAAACTTTCAGTACTTTTCATCACTCTTTATTGAGAGTGTCACTGTTTCTTTATTTCCAGAAATTTTGCTAGCAGTCTTACCATACTAGCATTAATTTCATTGCCCTCTTCTTAGAGGCGAACCCTTTTTTTTGCGGATTTTATGCGCCTTGCGGTCAGCGTGAGCTGCCGCCTTCGCTTCTCGACAAGGGTCAACAACTGTTCCAGTGCTGACCCTTGTCGCTTTCGGCGACTTTTTAGCGCATTGCTCCTTTCAGAGCTTGTACTAAGGTGCACAGGTACTGAAGCATTTGCACTTGCACTGCAGCTAGGGGAGCTGGCAGCAGTTAGTGTGAGGCCGTCTGTGGTGCTCTCTTCAGGCACTCTGTCATCCCATGACAGCAGCACGTCTGAGCCGTCGGGTGCCTCATTGATGACTGGCAGCTGCATATGATGAAACATGTGAGACGGCATGTTTTATGATCCCAGGAGAGAGGAAAGCAATCATTGGCTGCAACAGTATATTGAGAAAGACACAAATTTGTGCAAGCCACGATGGAAAAAGGCAGAGGTCCACATTTTTTAGAACATACCTATATAAATATAAGATGAAGAGCCGCGCAATACAGTATACGAAGCTCATCATTCAAAATAAATAAGGAACAGTATGTTAAACACACGCAACCATATGGGCATGGTCGACCCAAGGGTAAAGCCACCTGAGGAGTGTGACTTGAGCAAAAGTATACATGGGATGGTTGTGGGAGTGGTTCACTCTACACAAGCCCCAGTAGGTTCATTATCTGTTATTGGTCAACCTTTTATAATGAGGAGTATGCTGCACACTGAGAAATGAGTAGTAATACAATTCTGTAGTGATGATGGACAGATAACAGGCAATGTTAGAAATCACAAATTACCTCTAAACTTTCCTCGACTCCCCCATCATCATTGATGGGTAGGCTGCCGAGGAAACTGTGGAGCTGCCAGTAGAAGGTCCATGGGACACCAGGCGACCCAGTTGAAGTGCCTGTACGTCTCAAATGCCTGAAAAAATAAAAATGATTTGAAGTAATAAATGTACTTTTTAAAAAATAGACAATTCAGGATTGTGATCGCAAAACTTCTCTTAGTGCATTAAGCATTAGCATACGCATTTGCACTGAAGGAAAAGAAAATTACTAATGCAAATTACATTTACAATGTGCGTTTAATCCTACAAGTTGCAGCCTTGCAAGCAAAGCAGCCACTGGCTATTATAGTTCAGCTATTGGGATTCTAACTTAGTGAATTTATAGATTTATTTATTTCATATATCTTTCCAGGCTTTGATTCCTTGTATATACTGCTTTACAGATACTGCTAGTACACAGTGAAGCCTGGAAGAAATGCCTAATCACATATCGGCAAATGCCTAGACGGCGTTCTAGGCATCACTGTGTACTAGCAGTATCTGTAAAGCAGTATACACAGCGAAGCCTGGAAAATATATATGAAATAAATAAATATAGGAATTAATGAAATAATTGCTCTAGCGCGTGGGCCAGAAACAGCGACGCGTACAGCAATGCTACCACTGGTGCAGCTTGTAAATAGTTTCCAAATAAACACAACGAACAACACGTGTAGAACGAAGAAGACGAAGTTGTTATGCAGCACGGTGCACGTGCGCACGAGCGAAGACAAATAAGGACTATATTCTAAATGCTGCGCATGCTGCCCCTGCCGTGAGTCCTTCATTACTCTCGAGTCGTTAGCACCTTTACAACGCATTTGCAAGATTACCTCGGACACTCAAGAACTAACCAATGTGCGGCGACGGGAAGAGAATCGACGCGTAGCTCAAGTGACAGCACGTCCTACTGTCGCACACGCGAGGCTGACGCATGCAGCTCAGCTGCGCTATGAAAACAGCGTCAAGAACCTGACGGTACAATCATCGTGCAATATATATATCGCACTTACCGGTATTTCTTTGTGAGGTTATCCATCTTCTGCTTTACTTGCTTTGCTGTATACGGGCCTTCGCCCGACGCTAGCCCGGCGTTCAGTTCAGCAACTATTGCTGCGTATATTCGTGCATTGCGCGTGTTACCACGCCGCGCAGGCAGCTGGTCCTCCCAAATGCGTATCAAGGCCGTGGTTGTAGAATCGGGCCAGATGACACGCCTGTGAGAGGAAGCGTCGTTCGCCGACGTTGTTGCTGTCACGGGCGCCGCCATTTTGTCAGTTTACCATGTTTGAGTCGCCAACGGAGGTTGGCCAGCTCGGTTTCGGTAACTGCGGTTAGGTGGCGCAACTGCAGTTTCGTCTGCCGCGTAAGCGCGGCTAACTACAGTTTCGGGGAACTGTAGTTACGCTACCCGTGGTTAACTCTGCCCGTGTAAAGAGGGTAACTGAGAGGGTAAGCGGTTCTCTGTGTGAGATGTTTTGTGCTTGTGATGTACCCTTTTGCTAGGGCGGGGGCAGCTCTGTGTGAGGCCACCAGTGTAAATTCAGTTGTCATTTGCGTATACCGGGTGTCCCAGCTAACTTGAACCAAGGGTTACAAAATAATATATTTGAGGTAGGTCAGTGAAACCAGTTGCATACAACTACCAACCTGCTTACGCACTACAGGCAATTTTTTGTTTTGCAATTAGTTAATTGGCTAATTATGTTAATTTTTCTAATTTTATAAATATTCACCTTAGACCAACAATGTGAATTGGAAAGTTGTAGAGCACCTTCAGAAACCCCCATTCCAATAATTGTGATAAAGTCTCACGTGTATCTTTTTTTCCGGGCTCAAAAGAAAGCCCGCGAAATACGAATAATACCACGTGACTAGCGCATTTGAGCGCAGCGATCGTGGTGCTCTCAGTCGGGGTTTGAGCGAACGAAATCAGCTGCGGCCGTGACCCGATGGTCCCGTTGCAGCGGCAGGCAGAAATGTTGGCGATGGTTGGAGCGAGCTCGAGCTCGCCCGTCGTCACCGCGATCTTGGCCAGGCCTGTGCAACACAGTAGCCTACATCACGACGGGCGGATGACTATAAAGAACCGGCAAATGAAGGTGCAGCGCTAATTTTAGTCGAGTCACATGTCATCTCGCCCCTTTACCCAAACCAAGCCGGCTGCATGCGCAGATTCAGTGGCTGATACCTTATCGCTCATCCGTTTGCCGTAAAGTTCGCTGATTGGAGAGAAGGAGGTTTTGTTAGAATCCCGGTGCTGTCGGCTCGCCGATCTCGGTGCTACTTGCACCATCACTTGGGCCGGCTGTCGGACGCAGGCGAAGAAGCCATCGCAGGCCTATCGGCCTGCCGCTTTAACGGGGCAAAGGAGACACGGCCGCAGCTAATTTCGTTCGCTCAAACCACGACTGAGAGCACCACAATCGCGGCGCACAAATGCACTAGTCACGTGGTATTATTTGTATTTCGCGGGCTTTCTTTTGAGCCCAGAAAAAAAGATACACGTTAGACTTTCTTTATCGCAATTACTGGAATGGGGGTTTCTGAAGGTGCTCTACAAGTTTCCAATTCACATGTTTGGTCTAAAGTCGATATTTATTAAATTAGAAAAATTAACATAATTAGCTAATTAAGTAATTGCAAAACAAAAAATCGCCTGTAGTGCGCAAGGAGGCTGGCAGTTGAATGCAATTGGTTTCACTGACTTACCTCAAATGTATTATTTTGTATCCCTTGGTTCAAGTTAGTTGGGACACCCGGTATATTCTGTAAATATATCATCCCTCTTTACACAACTTCAAGACTGCCTGACTTGTCCTCTTACTTCATCAACCTGCCGAACACGAACTTGACATCACTGTTTCACAATGTTTATGAGGGTTCAGGACTGGAGATGCGTATTCAAGTACAGGACGAGTTAATGATGTGTACATTAGTAGCTTAGTTTCTTTTGTGGCATAAGACAATGTTGTTCTCAAATACCCAAGTATTTTAGTGCTTTAAAGCAAACGAAATAATATACTTTGACCAGGACATTTTAGCCATAAATATAACACCGACATACTTGTATTGGGAAGTTCTGAGCAATAGTGAGTTGTTTAAAGCATAATAAAATAGCAAAGAGGACGTGCTGTTAGAGAAAAACACCACTACAGTTTTAGTGAAATTTACTACACCAGGCACAGAAACTAGTAAACGAGGCATTTAGTTGCAAATGATCATGACAAAAAAATAGACAAAGAAAATAACGACAACAGCGCTGTGCTGTTTTTTTCCTTGGTCCACGTGTCAAGAGTGCGCGGTTTTGTTTTCCCTAAATGGAGTAGTAATATAAACTGAAAGTAAAATGAGTTTTACTGAGGGTTCAGCAGGGAATATAGCCCTCTGTAAGCTGCACGGCGAACATCACAGGACCACATTCCGTCTAGACACAAACCAGCGAGCTCGAGCAGCGCAGCGGCACTTCGTTGTTCTCTTCCTCGTGTTTCGTGACATCCGCTCTTCGTTCACTACAAAACATAAAATAAAAATGGCTTGCTACAAAAGCCTACCGACTGTGCTTTAGTAAAGGCAGTTTCCTCCTCTACGGATACAGCGGCTTGAAAGAGAAGGATTTACATCCGATTTGTACCTTGCAGCACGATTTGAAATCAGTTGTCTACTTCAATTCTTTTCTATAAGCAATAATATCCGACATAGGGTTTATTTATTACGGCAAAATGAAGGTTTCAGAAACAAAACTGAGTCACATTTACAGCTTCACTTCTTAAAGACTAATTCCAGTGTTTAGAGCATAACATGTATCAAATTATTTGCTTGCACTTCATTTAGTTTCAGTTAAATTGTGGTATGAAATGCAGCTTAAACTGCAAAAAATGTGTTCAAATTTTTTTGAGGTTTCAATAATGAGCCCTGAAACTGTTGCCAGAAAAAGGTGGTTTTGTCATAGTTATATGTTCCAACATTATTTTATTTTCTGCAGTCACTGAATAATGCTGCAGGGAGCAATTTTGCATAATGTTGCATAAACTTTGACGTGTGATTGTATGCTTACTGAGTGTCTTCTAAATGAATAAGAACCTGGCATAGCTTGAAGTAAATAACACATCCTGAAGTAAAAGAGAACTAAAAGCAGATATCCTGAAGTTTAAAGACGAGCTCCACCAAGAGCTCAAGCTGTTACTTGAGGCATCCCAACGAGACGTTAGCAGTGAACTGGGCGAGGTGTTAAAAAAACAGATAACTTAGCACAAAGCATGGAATTTGCGAATTTCAAAATTGAACAGCTGAAAATGAAGTTAGATGCTGAGGTTACAAAAAGCACTGCCCTGCAGAATGTAAACCAAACACTTCGTGTAAGGCGAGATCATCTTGAATGTAAGAGAGAGGAATACAAGAAACGAGTTGTGAACTTAAAACGTTATTCGAGGCGCTCAAACATTGAAATCCAAAGTGTCGAAGGGCAAGACAAAACTTTTCTGGACATTGTATCCAAAATAGGCACCTCCATCGAATTCCCAATCATGCCTGCTGATAGTGAAGTTTGCCACCGAGTGCCAACCCGCAACCTAGACAAGTAAGGCGTAAAAGTGCAATTTAAATCACTCACAATGCGTGATGAGGCACTTGGGAATGAAACAAAAAAAAGCTAGGCTCACCAACGGAGACGTAGGTTTCAAACACTGTGACTATGGCTCAGCCTCTTTATATTTCAATGGGTATCTTTGTTCCGCACTTAAACGGCTGTTCGGCTTGGCTAGCAAGAGGACAACCGATCATAAATGGAAATAAGTGTAGTCGGTTAATGGAAACATCTTTCCGAAGCAGACAGAAAGCTCAAAGACAATACAGATTACCGGAGAACACGACCTTTAACTGATGAACTAATCTACAAAAGGCGCATTAGCTGTTCAGCATGAACAATCACGCATTTGCTCTACCTGAATCTATTTTCCGGTCCTCTTTACCGAGTGCATCTGTCTACACTTTAAGACGCGCTCAGCAATAAACAAGGATGACGCCATCAATAGCTTTTTAAACCAATTTGATTTTAAATTTAATACAATTATGTTGACTGAAACATAGAAATACGAGGGCTGGAATATGCTTAACCAATATGGGTCCAGAGGTTTTATCTTTAACTGCCCGTATCGACAAAAGGGTGATACCGCATTTTATACAGATGTTTGAAATCTCGAGAGAAAGGAGGACAGTCTAATTGGTCTTTTCACTGCATAGATTGCAGGTGTGAGCCAGTGCTTAGCATTATCAGGATTCTAGGGAGAAGTCGCGATCAGGTGGCACGAGAAATGCTTGAACCTTTTTCGACTAAAAAGAAGGGCACTTTGTGTATCCGCAGAGCTTTGCTCAAACTGAATGATACACGCAGTTGTTAAACTTTATACGTAAACATGCCGGCACGGTTGGTAAAAATTAAGGAACAAAAAAAAACGAATGGATATAATATGTTCTCCTCATAATTCCAAGACATAGATCTCTAAACTAGAGCAATGCATGGGAGGATGGGATCCTCCCCTCCACACTCCTGCACCTACTTTCTTCTCACCCACTTTCCCTCTCCCCAGCTTTTCTTCTTCGAAAGCAAAAGCGTATTTAAACCCGTGTAGTGATGATCGCATTGCTCAGACGAAGATAAGTACACTTGTCGAAACGTTGGCTCGACCTGCGAACTGAGGCGTACCCCCTTTACCCTTGTTCAGTGCTCCTTCATGCCGTGTAAACCATCGTCTTCCTCTCGTTCAGCTTTCGAGTCCGCTACTAGACTATGCGCAACTGAGTTTACCAGCACATTATTTAGAGCTACTCGCGTCACTTTGTCAAATACATCAGCAATAGCTCTTATAATCACCATCGTTGAAAAAACTATCAGCCATGCCGGTACACTAACATGTGATGTAAGCGACCCCTTTACCGTGTTTACGTTTTATTCCAAGACCACAAATGACAATATGACAGTGCGCGACTCTAATTTATTTCAATGCATCAATGAAATCTTTTAAAAACAAAATTAGTGAGTATGACTGCTCTTTTAGTTTTAAAGAGACATGCGTGGTCGAAGTGTATTCTGCTTTGACTGAAAAATTTGTGCGTTTGTATGGACATTTCCTTTTCAAAACAGGCACGCAATCAAAGAAAACAAAAAGCTCTAGATCACGCAATGTAACATGAGACTGATAATGGGTAAAAAACGCGTTTACCATTTGTTCCTGAGCAAGCGTGTGCCAGAGGCTTTGAAGGAATTCAAATATACGGAATAAAATAATTGCCGAGGTTAGAAGTTAAAGCATACTTATTATCATCACCTATTTGCAGACATATCTAGAGATTAACCTAAATTAGCTTGAAAAGTAGTGAACAAAGTAGTGAGAACCTTCAACTCACCCCAAGATAAGATTCTTGTTAACGGTAAGGAATTCACCAGCAAGTCGCCTGCATATTACTTCAATAACCATTTCGTCAGCATAAGCGCAACAGTACAGCTCAGGACACAGGGTGAAAACATAATTTGCAGCCCGGTAAGAAGTTTTTTTTAGAGAACCCAATGACGAAACAGAACTGTCCAGGACTTTCATGAGTGTAAATAACATTACTTTAGATTGTGATAATCAACAAATAAACTCGGTAAAGTATGTATTAGAATTGAATCTTCCAGTGCTGGCGCACATGTTTAACATGATTTTTGAATCCGGCGTCTTTCCTGCATATATGAGATGTTCTAAAGCTACGGTCATTTTCAAAGGTGGGGATAAGGAAATCGCGACTAATTACAGGTCAATAAGCATTATTGCCGTTTCTTTCGAAAGGGCTGGAAAAGCTTGTGTTCACTTGTCTCATGAAATATTTTGCGCTAAAAATGTTTTTAGCGATGATTTCCGTGGTTTTATACAAAAAATATTACCCACAACTCCACTCATAACTCGTTAAATAAACTGTTTTGGATAATATTGACAGCAACCCTTTTACTCTTGGCCTTTTCGTATATATCGCGATGGCTGTTGACTCTTTATCACATATTTCTCATAACAAAACTATATCTGTAATTATTCTGTGGTTTATGTCTGTAATATTTAAATCTTACTTAAGTGACATAAACCAAATGCTAAACTTGGGTAATCGCAGAACAAACTTTCTAGGAGTAACTATCGGTGTTCAGCATTAAAGCTTATTAGGACCATTGTTTAAGGTTTTATCAAGGATATTGTACAAACTGGCCAATTAAATTAATTCAAACTTCACGCCGTTTACTGTTCTGTACTCATAACCGGTCCAGATGCAAATACGTTGAGAGGGCTAGGCGAAAACCTCACTGTAAAGTTATCCTCATGGTCAAAGTAAAACGAACTGAAAGTCAATTCAATTAAGACGAAGATAATAATCTTCCGAGCCAAAAACAAATCATATAATTCATATTACCCTATCGCCTATGAAGGCCTAAATATAGAAATAGTTGTGTGATATAAAATACTAGGAATCACATTTAAAGTAGTCTGATCTGGACATATATGATGTAAACATATGGATGAACTAAATTTCCGAGATTTCCAACAATCTGCATTTTCATATTAAGCTTCATCGATATGATGCATTATTTGCTTCGCACATATACTATTGCCATCTTGTCTCGAAAACAGCAATAAATAACTACAGGCAGAAAATGTTTATCCTGCAAAAATATTATAATAATGATAATACTAACAATAATAATAATAATAATGTAATATGGTAATATAATATAAACCCCGTATCGTGCTTGCACGAATTTTGTATTTTGAGCTTATTTTATTTTTCATGAGGCTTTTTTCTGTTACTTGTTTACTACCACCACGTTATTAAAACATTACGAAGGCATCGTTTCAACGAGAAAATGATATTTTCAGGAAGACAATCAATTGTAAATAAAATTGTAAACCTAAATATATCGCCAGTAAGCAGCGCGAACGCTTTTCTTTAAGCGGTACCTGAGGGATTCACTCAAAATGTACAGGAAAAATGGGTAGATTACAAGGGTTCAGGTGGTTCCTGATCCCGGCTGGTGTCTGTCAATCCGTGCCTGGCAGCGACCGCTTGAGCCCAGTCAAACAGCATCTTTTGCGCTGCTGGGTCCGAGCTGGAGACCGCGATCTCCCGACCCTCTTAGTCCGTGAGTCGCCATGGGCGATAGGGTGTAATTCCCTCTTGCGAAACTTTGAATTGCCGTTTTAGAATAGCTGAAATTGAGTGTGGCAATGGAAGAGGAGATGGCCAGCGTTATGGCTGCCTCTTCGGCTTCGGTCGACGTTTTTGCTTTGACAGAAACTATGTGATTGAAGTTATAAGGCATCACACTGATGACATATGCTGTGGGGTGACTATTCTGCCGCGTCTACGTAGGTAACTCCGGTGTCAGTCGAGTTTGCTTTGTGTAACGCCTTGGCTCGAGCTTCTCGTCGTGCCTGGTGGTAAGCAGGGTGCTGTTACGTTTCGCCACCTATAAGTGTGATAGCTGACGTGGCCACCGCGTAGCATCGGGCAAAGCAGCGAGCGTTTCGGCCATTTCGGCACCGCACATTCGGCCGCCCAAGGCATCCTCCCGCGGGCTCGTCTCGGCATGTTCGTGCCACGCGCCGAGTGTGTGTGCGTCTATGTGTGTGCAAATGCAGGCCAAGCCCAGCGCTCGAGGGAGAGTCCCAAAACCCTTATTTTGTCCACTCTGGTTATCGGTGTGCCTATTACTTCTACCAAAATGTCTTCAGCGTTGATATTGCGTCTTTGCTGTTCCTCGGATTACCAGAAGTTCCTACTTGCTTGGTGAGCATTTCAGCCCTGCCCATTTCGCATATTCTTCAACAATGTCGATTGCCTGTTGACGATTTTCTTCTATTTCCCCATCGTTGCCTGTGCATGTCCATAACGTGACATCATCAGCATATAGCCTATGTTTCACCCCTTTCACAGTCTTCAGTAATGGTGGGAGGTTCTTTAACGCTAGGTTGAAGACGAAAGGGGAAAGAACTGAGCCCTGTGGGGTGCCCTTGTCTCATAGCCTAATTGTTTCAGACCTGATGTCTCCAAGGCTTATTTCTGCTGCTCTTTCGGTCTTAACTGGCCAGCTCACCTTTTTGCTTGTGTCTCCATTCTTGCTTGGACTCCTTCCTTTGACTTGGTCAGGACCTGAGCTGACGACTGCGTCTCCTGTCCCCGGCAATGGTGGAAAGGAGTTCGACCTACTTCTCCCCCGGTAGCCTTTGTGGTTGTCGTTGACCCGCGATCGTGGCTGGAGTGCAGAGTAATGTTGCCCTAGGTCGTTCTTGGGTTTGTGGGGCCATGTGTTGAGCAGCCTATACTTGCAATTCCTACTGCCGGTGTTTTGCATCCCCCCGCGTACAATGCATTCGGGCTTGCACGTCGGTAGTTCTCCATTCGTTGACTCTGGGTGGTTTTCGCCGCATCTCTGGCAATGCTCTAGCCGTGGCTTGTAGCACACATCCGTCCTGTGCCCCGTCTTCCTACAGTTGTAACACGTCTCTACCCGCTCTCGATACGGGTAGACTGTGGACAGTGATCCCCAGTAGAAAACTTGTCTTGGGAGGCTTTCCTCTCCAAAGGTGATCAGGAGAGATCTTGACTTGCCGATTCTCTTTGCGTTGAGTACGGCGATGTTCGGGTTCCCTTCGCTTGACCCCTGTCTCCCCTATCTGTGCCACCCATCCCTTGCCCAGCTCCCTCTTCTCCATGCTCACTGTCAAGCCCCTTCCCAAGAACATCCACCCTGAGCATCATGCCGCTCGCCGATCTGCCCGGGCCTCCACGCTCTGGTGCCAGCACGGTACACGGTCTGACGCCGTGTACGTTGATGCGGCACCCTACCTCTCGCATCCCGCCTATGCCCTGGCCACTGTCTCTAATACACGAGCCTCCTTCTCCGTCGCCACTATCCATGCTCTCACTTCCACTGCCGCAGAGGAAGCAGCCATCGCCGTTGCCATTGCCAGCTAACCAGCCCTTTTCATATTTAGCGACTCAAATACCGCAGTCCGCAACTTCGCAAAGGGTAGAATCTCTGCCTCTGCGCTCAATATCCTTAAGCACTCCTCCCCCCCCCCTACCTTCCCGATTTATCAAACTCTTTTGGGTTCCGGCTGACGCGGGGCACCCTGGAAATGAGGCTGCAAATTCTATCGCTCGCGAAATGACCGACCGAGCTGGCCCCCTCCACCCCGGCATGGACACGCGTGACTCCACCCTCACCTTCCATGACATCACCCTCCACTACCGCAACCCTCGATTATCCCTCTCTCCCCCTCACAAGTCCCTATCTAAAATCGAGCAGAATACGTGGCGCCATTTACAGGCCCCTACTTTCTTCTCCCTTGCACGCCTTGCCCTTATTCACCCCGGTGCCTTCTCGCCGCAATGCACGCTTTGCAGCTCTCCCCGTCAGACTATGCTCACATTATTTACTCTTGTCCGGCGCACTTTTCCTCGTCTCCTGGCAAATAAACAGCCTGCAGCTGTGGGAGGCTGCTTTGGCCAGCTCGGAGCCGCATATTCAACTGCGGCTTACGACCTGGGCAGCGGAAGTCGCGCGTCACCCGGAGGCCACCACCAGCAGCCGGAAGGCCCCCCACGGAACGCCGGCAACATAATTTTACTTTTTTTTTTCATTTTTTTGGTCTTCACTGAATAAAGTTTGTACCACCACCATCGGGTTCCGCTTGATAAAGCCTTGGTGGACTCCCTCCGGAGTTCCGATGTCGTAGACGTTGTATACGACGCCCTTAATAGCGTCGTCGGGTGCCGCGATGTAGGGGGCCATGTCGAGTGTCTTCTGGTCTATAACTATGGATTCGATGTTCACATCAGTGCTCGCTCGTTGACGATTTGGCGTGCTGATCTATCTTGTACGTGTTGTTCCCGGAGTTGATCCTTGAAATATCTTGGTCCAGGACGTTTACATAGGGTAGGTTAGCAGACGCGCACATGGCCTGCAGTAGGCGACGTGGCACATAGTCATTTAAATTCCAGCCTTTTGGCCTGAAGATTATTTTATAGTCCCTCTGCGGGAGCTTCGGCATTGGTGCTCCCTTGAGGATGTTAGGATCTTGCCTGCTTTTCTTAATGATAGATTTCTTCTCGCCGGCGCCGTGCTCGCCGTCGTTCACGGAGCTCGACGCGGGTTTCGCGTCTTTCTTCCTCATGCGGTCGTGCATGCTGAGAACGGTCTCCCACTCACCGTTCTCGAATTCTAAGGTGTCAATATCATCTCCGTCCACAACGCTTTTCATAGTGGCAGTCTGAGGGCCGCCACAGGGGCTGGCGTCCGTCGACGCAGGGTACAGTATGCGACGCTAGGTCTGAGAGTTAGGCCTAGCTAGCTCTTCCGTCTTGACGGTGAAATTCCGATAAAAGAGGAGATAATCCATCGAATGGCCCAACTCAACTCTTGCACGGAGTGATGACCAGGATCTTTGTGGTGGGTTTGGCCCGTAGGCGCAGATGAACGCTGGAAAACAGCTGTTTAGCTAAGCGTATGCGAAGCACGTCTTCCTGACTCGGTTTGGCTTGCAGGAAAATAAAATGCACGGGTCTGCTACTGGCTCTGTATGTAGCTGACACCTGCGCTGCCTCGTGCGGACGAAAGTGATTGCTTTATAGGTTTGATTTATAGGAAGGGAAAGGCTCCGTAAATGTCTCACTCGTTTTCTGTGGACACCTCAACCGCGCCTTAAGTGAAGGGAGGAAGGTAGGAGTGAAAGTGTAAAGAGAGAAAGAGGAGTCGTAGCGGAGAGCTGCGGAGTAATTTCGACCTCCTGAGTTGGTTGGTTGGTTTCAGCTTTTATTTCCATCGGAAATGGGCGTCCTCTTCCCCGCCCCCGGCACGCGTGCCGGGGAAGACGGGGAGTTGTGCTCCCGCGCATTTGAGGCTGGCAGGTAGCCCTTTGATTGTTGCGGCCTCTTCCTCCAGATCGACGGTGCGGTGCTGATCGCAGGGTCCACGCTTCGCAGCAGGGTATACCAGGCTAGTCTACTTGTAATATTTTGTCCTATCCCTAGAGATTGTGGGCACCCCAAAATTATGTGGTCGAGGGTCCCTCTCGCCCACAATTGTTGCACAGACCATTGTCCCTAAGGTCTGGTAGCGCGTGAAACGCCCAGACCGGGTTCATGAACATATTAGTTTGCAGTCACCTACATGCGAGAGCTTCTCTATTATTTAGGCTAACATCTGGCAGGGGTACCAATCTATGTCCTAATATATAATGGTCGATGATTTCCTCGTAATTTTGCAGATGCTAGGCGTATGCCCAGTGCTCGGGGGGCTCGACGGCTACGCGGAAGCGTATAGCGTATTTAGGTTTCCTCGGTACGGTGGCTCCGTAGACTACTACTACTACTACAATTATTATTAGTAGTAGTAGTGGTGGTAGTAGTAGTAGTAGTAGTATAGAGGAAGACTCGCTTGACTAAGTTGGCAATGAACTGTCTGTAAGTAACGGCCAAATTAACTGGCTAATTATTATCTTCACAGTTTTAATTAATAAAAATAATAATAATAATTGGTTCACAGGAAGGGAAAGGCGCCGTATCAGCCACACTTGTGTCTGTGTCCACAGACACAAGGGAAGAAGAGAGAAAGAGGAGCCGTAGCGAGGGGCTATGGAGTTGTTCAGGTGTCCATAGACACAAGTGTGACAGATGCTGCGTCTTTCCCTTCCTGTGAACCAATTATTAATATTATTATTATTATTTATTAAAACGTGAAGATAATATTTAGCCAGTTAATTCGTCCGTTAACTAGACAATTCAGTGCCAACTTCGTGAAACGAGTCTTCCTCTATACTACTACTACTACTGCTAATGATAATAATAATAATATTAATAATAATAATAATATGTACCAGAGAAATATTACTGTGTATTATTATTATTAGTATTATTTAGTAGTAGTAGTAGTAGTAGTAGTAGTAGTAGTAGTAGTAGTAGTAGTAGTAGTAGTAGTAGTATTACAGGCTCTCTCAAGCTAGTGCCGTGTCCAACGTGACGCCCATTGAAAAAGCATGCGCCGCTAATCGCTAGGAGAACGGAAATCTGAGCTAGTTGGTGCATTGCAAGATCAAAAAACAGCGCGGCTACTTGGGACAAACAGAGAGGAGAATAACGGACAAGCGCTAACAACTCAAGTTTATTCGAAAAAGGCACAGGTAATATACACTTTTTTCTCAGAAACCAGGACGCATGCGCTCCCAAACAAGCATCAGTCTAATCATGGGAATCCAAATATACAATCTCAGTGTCATGCAGGAGCACTGATGGCGTGCTCACGCAAGTATCCCCTTTTCTATGGATGTGATAGGCTTCCGATAACTCCCTGGTTAGTTGATCCTTATGCCTGTAGATTACATTAGTGTTGTTAAAAAGAGGTCTGCATAGTTTTTTATCACGATATCTCGGATCATTATTTAAAGGGCAGTCCCTGTAGTGCAGGGCAAGGTTCGAAGATGGGGCATTTTTCAAAGATGCCTTATGTTGGCGTAGGCGGGTGTTGATACATTTACCTGTTTGGCCTATATACCTCTTTCCGCAAGAAAATTCTATGTCATACACCACGCCTTCAGCACATGGTACGAACTTAACCTGGTGATTTATTTTACACGACCTCCTCTCGCTTATTTTTTGTTGATTCTTCATTCTTCTGTCCACTATGGCACATATCTTGGCAAGTTTTTTTGGGGCTGAAAATACTACATCAACACCATATCTTGATCCTATGTTCCTTAACCTATGCGACAACCGGTGTACGTACGGGATGACTGCGTACTTCTTTCTACTGCTCTGCTCCTGTGGCTGAGAGCTATCTACCGACTTTAGTTTTCTTAAAATTTTGTTACAGGCAAGCGAGATTACCTGATCCGGATATGCCGCCAATCTTAATATGTCAATCTGCTGTCCAAAACTACTAATCATTTCATGCTCACACGATTTTGAAAGGGCAGACCCCAAGCACGTGACAGCTATACCACATTTTACCAATTTTGAGTGGACTGATTTGTAACTAAGTAACGGCTTCTCCGAACGCTGCCGGAAAGCCCAAAATGCATGATCTAACTTTAATACTAACCTTAAATCTAAAAATTGCAACTCCTTGGCGCTCGGTACCTCAAAAGTAAACTTCAAACCCTGCCCGCAACTATCAAAGACCCTCAAAATTTCACCAACCTGACTCATTAAGTCCCCCTGCACAAAAATTAAATAATCATCAACATACCTAGAAACCTGTTTTACACCTACCCCCAAGCTACTTTTTATTGCCCTATCCACATAGCAAAGAAAAATATTACTTAGTACGGGTGTTACTTTTGAACCAATGCACACCCCCGCTTTTTGAGCATACAGTTCACCCTCCCATTCCACAAAAGTCGACTGCAAATAAAACATTAATAGTTCCAAAAAAGATTCCACAGACACCCCACAAGCCGAAATAAACTCTTCATCATTATCAATCGTTATACAATTTCTAACATACTGCAGGAGCCTATCCTGAGGAAGAGAATAAAACAAATCTTGGACGTCAATGCTGAACATTCCACCTGAACCAGGGTTATGACGCTGCAAATACTCTACACGGGTCACTGAATTAGAAACCAAAAAAGGGTCATCAACTACAAGCGTGTCCAAACATTTCTGCAAGAAACCCGATACGGAGTGTTGCCAGGAGGCGCGTTCCGTAACTATGCATCTGAAAGGAATTCCCGGCTTGTGGGTTTTGGCAGAAAAGAAAATTTCTAAAGAGTTTCTCTCTGACTTGTTAACAGACTCCCGAAGGCGTTCCAAATTCGTTTCCTGCAATAACCTCAAAGCTTCACTCTTTTGCCTATTAATGTTAAGTCGGACTTTTTTGCTTACAACAACTCAAACCCTCTGCCAGAAACGTTCGCCCCCTCTTTTCCTGCTACATAGTTGTTGTAAGCAGCATGAGGTGGCGCCACCAGTCCCATCGCTGGGGCAGCGGTTCGTCTGGCGTCGCCGGCGCCGCAGGCGATGGGAACATCTGACTTCTTCTGATCGAATCAGGCAAGTACCCCAAACAAATTTAGTATTAAAAAATACTAGCGACAAAACGTGATTTCTGTACGACATTTGAACTGCAAGGATTCCGCGGTTTAGCTGGGAGAAGCATTCTACATCGCGCCTCTACTTCTAAGACGCGCTGTAGAGTAGGAGATTCTAAATTTTGAAATATCATGCAGGCTTTTTTGCCCGATAAGAAGTCTTTTATGTAGTTGTACGTTCTCTCCCTTACTCCGAGCACTTCGATCCCTTTGAGGCCTCGTGCCTGACATTTTCGAGGCCTTGGTGAGGTCTATGACAAGGATCACTTTGGCGTCTCTCGATCGCGAGTCTATAATATCACCTGGGGATCTGTAACGTGCGCTGACAACGCACAGCACACGGACACCTCTTCGTTTCGCATCTATCGAAACGCAGCCGCCGAGGTCGGGTTCGAACCCGGGTACACCGGCACAGTAGTCGGGCGTCTTACCACTGCACCACACCGGCAGGGCGGACGGAAGTTGATGAATTATTTATAGGAAGGGAAAGGCGCGGTAACTGTCTCACTTGTCTTTTCTGAGGACACCTCAACCGCACTGTAAGGGAAGGGGGGAAGGTAGGAGTGAAAGTGGAAAGAGATAAAGAGGAGCCGTAGTGGAGGGCTACGGAGTAATTTCGAACACCTGGGGATCTTTAACGTGCACGTTGACTGACATCGCGCAGCACACGGGCGCCTTTTAGTTTCGCTTCCAAAAAAAAGGGAGAGAAAGACGCGTGCCGGAACAACCTTCCCATCCATCCTTGGTTGTTGGTTGGTTGGTTTGTGGGGTTTAACGTCCCAAAGCAACTCAGGCTATGAGAGACGCCGTAGTGGAGGACTCCGGAAATTTCGACCACCTGGGGTTCTTCAACGTGCGCTGACATCGCACAGCACACGGACGCCAATTCATTTCGCCTCCATCGAAACGCAGCCGCCGTGGTCGGGATTCGATCCCGGGAACTTCGGCACAGTAGTCGGGCGTCTTACCACTGCACCACCCCGGCGGGGCCATCCTTGGTTGTGGACGAAGCTGTTGTTGCGGCGCGCGTCTTTTTTTTTTCTTCTCTATTTTCTCTTCTGTCTGCGTGAGGTAGCGGAAGTGGCTCGGCTACAGAGCCAGTAGCAGGCCCGTGCATTTTCTTTTATTTCTTCCTACAGCCGCTTCAACAGTAACAATGTTCACACAACGACCGGGCTAGGCAGGTTGGAGGGGAAAAAGCGCGGGAACCCTTGCTGTACACTGATGAGCAAGTAGAGAAGAAAAGTGTATGTTGTCATCGCATGCGCTGAACATGGTGGATTCTGCTTTCAACGCATGTAACTTTGATGCATTCGACGGAAGACTCGTTGCGTTTGATGTGAAGCCTTATCACCTCGGGCAAACTAAAATAATTGGATCACGTGAAGAGAAAACGCAGTCGGTCATGCTTGTTTCAGTGGAGACCTAACCGCGCCGTAAGGTAGTGGAGGAAGTTTGGAGTTAAAGTGGAAGGGGAGGAAGAAGAGCCATAGTGGGGGTCTACAGAGCATTAATTAGCCGTAGGGGGCGTCTACAGAGTGATTTCGTCCACCTAGTGGTCTTTAATGTACAGTGACATCGCATAGCACACGGCGCCTTTTTGTTTCTCCTCTATCAAAATGTAGCTTCCGGCAGTGGGCAGGAAGCCAGGGGAATTCCGCGCAGTAGTCAAGCATCTTAACCAATGCACCACCACGGCTTTTTTTACTTTATAGGAGCATAAACAGACTCTAAAAACAACTGTACATGGGTTGTTGAGATTAGCCACCTCGTCTAACAGAGACCAAAATGATGTTGGCTCTTTCTGAGGGTTTGAAAATTGTCTAAAATATATGACACTCTCATTACTTTTACAGATCGGATATCATCAGCGTGGCGCACAGCCATACGTGTTTCCCACGCGGCATTGAAAATCAGTGCCATAAGCACATCGTATGGCAAGTTCCTATCGTCATTCACGGGCAGTAAATGACCCGATATGATGTTATGGGTAGTTTTTTCAGGGTCCAGGTATCCGCTGATAAAGTGCGTCAGATACCACGCCTTTCCTTTCCAATGAACCAATAATATCATTTATATTATTAAAAACATTATGAAAAACCTCAGAATAAAAAGTGTGTGTTAAAGAGGCTATCGCTGCAACACAGGGTGTTTTCTGTAAACAAGGCTGAAGTCATGCTTAAACCCCGACAATGTTTATGCGCAGCTATTTGGCGCCCGTTCCCGGGTTTAATTTTTAACAACCCACGAGGACTACAGTAGATCCAGAGTCATTTGACTCACAATGCAAATTCTGCGGGGAGAAGGCAGACCTGCACCATATGGTGTGGGCCTGCCAGCGAAATCAGACTGTCACTATTAATAACCAGCCAACGCAGGAGGGGTGGGAGGCAGCTCTGACCAGCTCGGACGCAAGGGGTCAGAAAGAGCTCATCGAAAGAGCAACAACAGCAGCCTACGCCAATGGGGTTCCGGACTGAGGACTCCAACCACCGCTACAACCTCGGGAACATTTTTAATAAAGTATTTTTACCACTGCCACCACCACCTGGGTTTCGCGTTGTCATCGCCGTCAGCGTTGCCGTCGGCGTTTTTCCTCACAACAAGTTCTACTTTCACTCGTACCTTCCTTCCTTCCCTTATGGCCCAATTCAGGTGCCCATGAAAACAAGTGTGGCAGAAACTGCGCCTTTTCATTCCTGCGAGACAATTATGGAAGGCACGCTTCAGAGCTCATTTGGAAGCCCGTGATCACACGTGGTGCACACTGCAAACATAATTGATGAATAATGCGAGCGGCCACACCGAACTGCCGGTTAACAAGCTTTAACCACTGTAAAAAAAAATACCTGCGCGTTTCAGAACGTGTCTCGAATGGCATCGTTTCAAAACAGCAGCTTTAGCTGGGCTTGTTAATCTTGTGCTCCCGTCTAGGTCTTGCGCCGTTACTTCAAGAGGCATCGTTTCGCGTTGTCGTCGCCGTTTTCCCTCGTAACCAGTTGTCTGTAATTTTAAATATATGACTTGCTCGAATTATTTGCCTCAATCTATAAAACAGCTTAAACAGCAGATGAGTACGCTCAAATTTTGCATTAGGAGGTACAGTAATCGTCTCCAATTTGTCGTCAACACACAGGTCTTCCGACAAGGGCGCTTCTCTGCACTGCTCTTAATGGTCCACATTACATGTTACCATGTAATGTGGACCATGTTACATGTTAACCAACGCAAACAAAACATGTTGAACGAAGTAGAGTCCCTCGGCGACCACCGGTTCTGCCGCCACAGCACTCCAAAGGTCTCTGCCTCGAAGACCAAACTGTTGGGAAGCCGCAGCCCTCCGATGGGTAGCCTTCCGATGGGTTTGAAAATCAAATGTCGCCGATAGAAATTCCTCAAACAACATTGTTTTAAACTCGACTAGCAATTCCGTGCTCTATATCGTGCCGAATAGTCTGCTACATTCCTAATCCTCTGCACCGAAAAAAGTGGGCCACGTATATTATAGTAACATTAGCTCAAAGTGGCCTATTCTAGGCTCCTGTCCGGCTAATATATGGTTCTGTCTCCGCGGCTGCACGCGTGCGAGAGGGGAACCTGTTATCACCGGGAAGATGGTCACTTATTCATGTCATATATATAACATAGCTACGAGATGACTTCATATGTCTGCTCTAGTCATGTGGTATGCATAACCTAAAACCATGATGATGCCAGAATGTTATGCGAAAGGTGGTGACGCTGACAAATAACCACACACAGTCTAAAATGCTGCAGAAATAGGGAACCCAACCTCAAGTTTGGCTGCGCGACTGCAGCGCGCGCTCCTCCGCAAGCGGCAAAATTTTGACGCATTGGTTGGGCTCGGCGCTGATGTGGCGCTTGACCGAACGTGTTCTGGCGGCTTCGTGTGCTGCCCGCGTCGCTCGCGTTACCTTTGCTGGCGCCGACCCGCCGCAGGAATGCAAACAGGTGTCACAGCGGAGTTTAAAACATGACTGGAGTGGTTCCGCGACGCTCCAAATGTGGGGAAGTGTATTGTTGTGTTGCTGGCGGTCGCAACAGCTCGCCTGTAGACTTTCGTGCTTTGCGGCTTTTGCACGCGGAAGCAGCTCGCGTTCTTTGTCGCTCGCGTTGTTGAAAGCTACTTGCGCCCTGACCGCAGTCTACTCGCTTTGCGCGCGCTTGGATTTCCGTGCTGAAAGAAAGCTGTCTTGCGCGCGCGCGCGCGCTCCTGCTTCTACTTTTTAAACTCGCTCTTGGACGAAGTGGTGTTTGAAGCGAGTGTGCAGCAATGTACACGCTTCGATAGGGTTTTCAAAAAATAGCCGACAGCGGTGGCTATTTTCGCAGCACAAGCGTCAAAAAGGGAGAGCTGTTAAGCCAGGCTCACACTAGCGGGAAACTTCTCGCAGTGGCGCAACGTTCATGGCGCCGCAGCGTCGCAGTTCCTCGGAAGGACGCTCACACTACGCCCGTTTTCCCGCTGCGTTTGTCGTGGAATGTAGAGGAGGCGAAGGCGAGCGGAACGAGAAAGTGTAGTCACGTGACAAGAGAGAAGGGAAAGCACGCGCTTTTCTCGTGCACAAGTGAGCGGGCTACTCAAGGGACACCAGCGATGCTCCCGTCGCCCGCGCAGCCGCCGCCGGGAGTCATTGAACTTGGACTGACGTCACGGTCTGCGCTCCGCTCCGATTGGCTACTCCGTTCTGCGGGACGGGAAAAATAGCTCCCGACTCCATCACTCCGCGGAACGTCAAACAAGTCAGCCTGCGGGAAAAAAACCGGTTTCTGCGGGAAGCGGCGCGCGGAGAACGTCCAGCGTTGCGCGTTTTCCCGCTAGTGTGAGCGTCCCTTTAGTTCGCCATGTGCATTCTGTTGAGCAGATTGTAGAAGACAACGCTGTTATCGTGAAGGCTAAGTGTGGGTCGCAGGTCAGCAACCATATCGTGTGCGACGTGGGATTTGAGGCAAGTATGTCATTTTTATTATACCCATTTCATTAAGGCTCAGATGCTCCCTAAAGAGGGCTTCTGATTTTTGCCGCTGGGTTTGCCCCATTGTTGCGCCTGGCTTGTGCAGGACTCATCTTCGTGGGAGTTTATGAAACAGCACACAGCAGTAATACGCTTGCAGCGCCCCTGAATTCCTGCCTTGCAGGTAAACTTAGCACGGGAAATCGCAAGCTGGCGCTTTTCAGGGCATGTCCATGCTAGCTGCGAAGAAAAATGTCACATTTCGAACCCACGACATAAGGAGCAAAACGAACAAAAGAGAACAAGAATATGCTGCCTCGCAACTCATGCTCAGACGCAAATTGTTTCTTCTTTAGAAAGCAGACACTGAAGCTCCAAGGCAGGATATATAAAATGACCTGTAAGCAAGGATACAATTGAGTAAACATGTTCGTTTAGTTTTGTAGTGTTTAACGTACACCTCAGCGCGACAAGGCTACGAGGGGCGCTGTATTGGAGACCTGTAAAAATTTCACCTCCCCCCTCCCTTCCGTGGTTATTTAACGGGAACGTATATTTCTAAAGACTTCCTTGCAGTTCGCCTCCAGCGAGCGGCGGCAGGGATCAAACCCGCGTCGCCATGACCAACAGTCCCTAACGCGTGAGCCACCGCGGCGGGGCGAGTGATTCAATAAAACAGTTATATACCAATATAAAAGCTATAGGAAGAATGAAGTAATAATCACACAGCGAAATTTTGTTTTTCTAGATATTGTCTACAACTGTCTCATCTACTCTGTAGAATTGAAATTACTCGATCCATTGCGGGACCAGTTATTATGAACTGAATGCGATTTATGAAAATTAAAGCACGAAAATATTTCGTTTGCAGCTGAAGAATGGATGTTTCTTTGTATACATGTGAATGCACATTCTATTCAGGTGGAAGCTACGTATAAAATGTTCCGAGTATGCAATTGCACGACAATCGGCATCAAGATTAACATATCGGCATATACCGAAAAGCGCGCCTAAAATGCGAATGAACCCTCTTATCTTTTATTAAGTTCATAGGCACCAACTAGATTACATCTGCAAGCTCTTCAGAAATTAAAGCAAACAGCGCATGGAATGGTTGCATGCGCCTTACAATCTGGGCCTTAATGAAATAGGCACAATAAAAATTAAATACTTGCCTCAAATCCCACGTCGTACGCGATGTGGTCGCTGACCTATGACACACACTTAGCCTTCACGATAACAGCTTAACTTCTATAATCTGTTCAACAGAATGCACATGCACGGCCGCTCGACGGAAGCGCACTAGGTGCGGCCTGCTACGTCGCCCGAAACCGGCGGGAGGCGCCTACTTCCAGTCGCCACCGCCGCGGCGCCACCGTTCGGGGACAGCCGCGCGCGGAGAGCAGCGCCTGGCTGCGCTTTGAGGGAGCGTCGGCGTGGTAGAAGCCTTTTATTTTAAGTATATAAGAGCTCCACTTCACACAATTTGGCCACAAGAATTAGTGTATACTGTCATGTCTAGTGTGACCATGTCAGCACTTAGTACTTGCTCGGCAAGGATGTATACTGGAGTGTACCCCGAAAAACTTATAGTGACGGTGGTTCAATCGATTGAAGAGCTCGCATTACCATGATGTTGCATTCGGATCCAGTTGTTCGTTACAATAAAATGTGACCCGGCTGTGAACAATTCGAAGCTTTTCAGCTGCCATGGTAGCCTAATGAATAACCACTTAATTAACTATGTCGCGAATTCCGTGTGTCATTTTCATACCATTTACTCATTCCTGCATACAGGTTTTATACACAAATTGACGTCAACCTGTTCTAAGCTGCCAGCGCTATCCAATAAAAAAATACCCTACTATGAGCAACCTCTGCGAAAATGCGACATGTAACAACCTTTCTATCTCATTGTGACAAATTTTACAGTGGAAATATGAAGATGTTTATTAGGTTAAATCTAGATGATAACCTGGGATCTTCTACTCAGTTGGAGACATTAAACTTTGTACGCCAGAACGCTATCCGTCATGGCTTCCTGCATTTTGCATGACCGGACAAAGTAAGCGCGCTTGATAGAGCCGGTCTGCCTCAAGGTGCTACGTATATGCGCTGAAAGTTTTTATTACTATTTTTATTGGCTGCTCGCAAACCCATACAATTTTGCTGGTTCGTAATTTTTAATGGGAGATCGCGCATCGAGTGTTGCTGTTGTGAAACTGAAACTCTTAGCTGTGATCACAAGAATGTTCACGCGTCAGAGCGCAACTGCAGCCGAGATTGAGTGAGCAGCCGAGTACGCTTATTTAATGGCCACACACAAAAAAAGGACGAAAATTACCAATCGCAGACGGAAAACCTTTCTTGAGAGAGTTTTTTGTCATAGCCATAAACATCGCTCCACTGTTGAGTTGACATTTCCAGCCCAGCTGGCTATCAGTGGGGGCAGCAACTTAACAACATCTTGCGTAGCGCCTTAGCTTGGGCACGATCAATGTTTTTATAGATGAGTTGCAGGTACTGTGTACAGTGAGAAAACAATGATGAAACCAAAAGTTTACACAGCTTGCTACTTCACCGGACCTCTTCAGACTTCATCATCCTGTTAATGAAGGTGCTCGTAAGCTGACAAAGCTTGATTAATTCCTTTGTGGGGTACATCAAACCTCCATTGTCCTTGGTTTTCATTAACCTGTAACTGGTCCAGTTGACTATATTTCCTGCAATAGGCTCTTGCTCGACTGACATGTCGCCTCAAAACCATTTCCAAATATCGCATAAATTAAGCAACAACCTGGTAGTGATAAACAAAACTTGGGGTTCTTAAGTCTCCTTGAGGAGCTTCGTTAGAGAGCCCGCACTTTGCTACCTGCTTATTCACCGTATCCCGTAATTGCTGCCTCTGTCGCATATCATTAGAATGCAACCCTAAGCCACCGCATTATATGAAATAGCACACTACACATAGCTATATAAAGCCCCTCTTTACCGAAGCCGTACGAACGTGCCCTATAGGAGTATAGTGTGCCTGACTTGGGATCTAAGGGTCCCGCTTTCAATAATTCCCCTTTCACCCTTACATCTCATTGACTCTCTCTGGTTTGGCAGCTCCTGCCACATTGAACATGTCATGTGTTCTCATTGCGCCAAAGGTGTCTGGCCATATCACCAACTAAAGTGACTCTTACAAGAGAGGTTTTTTTCCGACTTTCCGCCGACAGAGCGGGCGCCGGATTTTCTGTGGAACGTGGCTTTTCATTTTATCGCATCGGCTCAAACAGTCTCAACAGTATAAACAAATGTTGTATGCACAGGCTCCTTTACTTGCAAGGCCACTCAGACTAGCGCGGCAAAATTTAGAACAAATTGCATGCTTATATAAAAAAAACCTTCGTAGCTTTTTCTGATATGTCCTCACAACATAACCTGCGAGAAAAACTTCTGGTGCTACCTAATCGTGTTCATCTGCTTTACAACACATCGTTAAAAAACCTAGTTCACTGGCCAGCTCCCTGGTAACTAAATAGGTTAAACAACGTGTCGGGAGCACAGGAAAAGAGGACGGCACAACTAGCGCGGTGTGCC
Source organism: Amblyomma maculatum (assembly GCF_055883805.1). Lineage (NCBI taxonomy): Eukaryota > Metazoa > Arthropoda > Arachnida > Ixodida > Ixodidae > Amblyomma > Amblyomma maculatum. The sequence goes on along the minus strand of NC_139353.1, from coordinate 108,147,678 downwards.
GTCTTCTCCTGTTTTCCCGTCACGTTGTTTGCACGGGTAACCGATAACTAATCACCAACAAGTCCAATCTGCTGTCCCTTGTAGCAAATTCAATGACAGCTGATAGGGCATTATGCTTCAGCCCTCTGGACTTGTTAACCTCAGCGCCGCTTTCATTTCAGAGGAAGCGAGTGCATTTCCACTCCTCGCTGCTGTCTTTGCCTGAAGCGAGCTCAGCGGATAAAATTAGAGGGTCTCTTAGATGTCTCTTGAGCGCAGGACGGTGAAGGCCTACCCTTCTCCTATCATTTGCCTCTCATCGTTTGCCAAAGTTCGTCATTTCAAGACGTCGTTTGATATATTGGTCGTTTCTCAGTCATGATGAGTCTGCCTGCGTAGTCATTGTAGTCCTTATCACTCATAACTAAGCAGGTTACTCATTTAGAATCAGCAGTTGTCATTACATGACGTCGTTTCCGATATTGGTCATTTCGTAGTCATTAACAGTAATGATGAGTCATGCCTAGCTATTATAGTCATTACCATACATCGCTAAGCACTTTTACTAATTTCTAATCAAGTGTGGCCATTACATGTCGTAGTTTGATATACTGGTCATTACATATCATTTTAGTCATTATTAACCATTATTACTCATTAGCATTAGTCATTACCTCTATCAATGTCTATTTATAACTTTTATTGATTGCCTATCACCATCAATCATATTCATTCTTAATCTCCCTCCTTGCACGTCCGCTTTTGCGACTGGCACAGCAGTGCACAGATGCGACGCACAGGTAACAGGCGCAGCTTCTGCGCATATATTTTCGCTCCATGAGCCTAGAACAGCTTTCGCCTTAAAAAACAAACGCATCCAGTCTCAACGTTAACAAGCTTGCACACGCGCACACAAAAAAGTTTGCGTTTACCACGCAGACGCGAGGCGAACGCGCCCAGAAAGGAAGCAAACCGCGCGCTCAGAGCCGGCGACCCGGGCGGCGACGTGTCCCCGAACAGTGGCGCCCTCAGCAGAAATAGCTGGCGCAACTGTAAACTCCCCAAGGACGCGCTTGCCCATTGACGGCGGCGCGACGCAGCAGGCCGCACCGAGTGCGCTTCCATCGAGCGGCCGTGGCACATGGCTGACTAACAGCTCTCCCCTTTTGAAATTTGTGCTGTGAAAATAGCCACCGCTGTCGGCTATTTTCTTAAAAAAACATCGAAGCTTGTACATTGCTGCACACTCGCTTCAAGCACAACTTCGTCCAAGCGCGAATTTGAAAAGTTGAAGCAGAAGCACGCGCGCACAAGACAGCTTTCTTTCAGCACGGAAATGCAAGCAAGCGCAAAGCGAGTAGACTGCGGTCAGGGCGCGCGCGCGCACAAGCAGCTTTCAACAACGCGAGCGACAAAGAACGCGAGCGCGCGCAAAGTGAGTTAGGTCTCGCGTGCAGAGGCTGCAACGACACGAAAGTCTACAGGCGAGCTATTCACTCTGCCGACCGATTACATGGCGTTGGCCGGAGAGGGCGCTGTTCACTGGCGCCCGCAGCGCCACCCTACGATGCTTGGGTCCCCTATATGATCAAGTCGTTATTACGGCCGACGCGAAATGGGGAACATAAGTATGAGAGTTATCATATGCATAAAATTATCGCGAAAAACTTGCACCCCTGCCTGTGTATGTTCACACACTCCAGAAAAGGGTGCATTGACGTACTAATTTATTCTTTTATTTGGTGCAGCAAACAGCACTGCGCTCCTATTTGGAGGGTGCGAGGTATAGACACAATAATAGAGTCGAACGCTGAGCTAGTTGGTCACACATGTCTTAGAAGAAGGCAGCAGAGCAGATAACAACACAAAGCGTAAGAGGCACACACAGACACACAAGGACAACGCAGCGTTGTCCTTGTGTGCGTTGTGTGTGCTCTTGCGCTTTGCGTTGTTACCTGCTCTGCTGCCTTCTTGAGTGCCTGTGTGTCCCTCTTACGCTTTGTGTTATCTGCTCTGCTGCCTTCTTCTAATTGGTATAGACACAAAATTCAGCCTGAAGGGTGAGATTTTTGAAGCGAATAGCTTCCCTAAGAGGGTCGGAGCCACGCTTCGCGTGGGCCGTATGCTGAAAAAGCCATATTCTGTACATGCGCGAAACCAAGTGACGTCACGCGCAGCGCAGCCGGCCCGCCGTCGCCACCTCCAAGGCCAGCTGCGCAGCCCCCTCGTCAAGCTCTGCCGTTGTTGCCTGTGCAACGCTAAGAGTGTGCGACGCCTCCTCATTAAAAAAAGAATTGTCTCCATCCGGCAATCGAACCTCCGCCCTTGGATCCAGAGCCGAGCGCTTCACGGCTGTGCCACAACCGCGTTTTCCTTTTTTCAGCATGGTATTTATTACACGCGCTTACATAGAGGAGGCAGATATACATAATTTACAAATTAATCAGCCTGTAGCCGAACATATTAAAATATACAACACCACATAGGTAAAATACGTCTTAACACAACAAAACAGTCGCTAGGAAAACATGTCAGTACAAAACACCAGCATAAATTTACAACAGCGCATAACTAAAGCAAATTTTAACAGAACCGGACTAAAACGGTGGCAAACAAAAACAACACATCAATAATGGGAGACAGACCGGTTGATATTCACTATATTCATATGTGTCACTCGATTCAGATGTTACATTATGTAAACTCTAGTGTTTTGTATAGTGCTTTGGTTGTATGTATGTACCCAATAAATTCTCTTTACGATCTAGTCACCAACTAGAGGCTCAGCATTACGTGCTCTGTTCCTGGCAGGGAAATACATACTTTGTCGTATGCCACTGGAGACATTATTGATTACACACAGAGACGATTAGCTAGTGGCATTTCTTGTTTCTTTAGATCAAGAAAAAGCTTTTGACCGGATAGAACATGGCTACATATTCGGGGTTTTGCATGCTTTTCAGTTTCCGCAAAATTTCATTTGTTTAATTAAAAACATGTGTGATGGCATTCAAAGCCAACTGGCGATGGATAGGTGGGAAAGGGCCCCTTTCCCTGTGGCCCGCGGTGTCCGGCAAGGTTGTCCCCTCTCGCCTCTTTTGTTGGCTCTCAGCTTAGAGCCATGTTTGAGGGCAAACATTAAAGACCAAATTATCCGTGGCCTCCCTCTCCCAGGCTGCCAGACGCTGCGTGTGACTGCTTACGCGGATGATATTACGTTGTATTTGCATGATGAAGCGAGCCTGCTGCGCTGCCTTCATCTTTTTGACAGATACGGCAAGGTGTCTGGGGCTGCTCTCAATTTGGAAGAAAGTAAATATCTTTTAATTGGCAAGTCAGAAGCGCGCCTTAATAGTGCCCTACCAATTACGCAGAGAGACATCATCCGCATACATGGCATTCATTATGAGGCACGTGAGATAGCAGCTTCGGTGTGGACTACCGTATTAAAGGAGGTGCGCAGCAAGGTGACTACAGCCAGTGCTGTTGAACTACCCATGTTGGAGAAACGCTACCTTGTCCACTGACACGAAATCGGCGCACATTTTCATAAAGCCGGTACCGCGCGAGGCCGCGCGGCGTCGCGTGGACAACATGGCAAGAAAAGCCTCTTCCCCGCGCGGGAAAGCGCGTAGCGTTGTACGCGTTGCCGTCACCCTCTTTCCCATTGCCCGGAGAGGACGGTGGTTCATCGGACTGGAATCCGCCAGAAAATTCCAGAATCTTCTATGGGCCCTAGCCAATGACGACGCTCGGCTCGACGGGAGGAAGAGAGAACGCTCTAACCAGCGAAGCTAAGTGTGTGTGCGCGCTAGCTTTGACGCGTGCTAACAAACAGACGCGGCGCGCCCTATTTAAAGCGACCGCGCCGCTTGTTGAGTCAGGAGTCAGTTCGTCAGTGTTTTGCGACGTGCTCGCCTGTGCTTCGGCTGGACTCCCGGGGATCACCCGCTGCTGGCAAGCCCACGTACTTTCAAGGGAGCGGCGCTCGTCTCGTATGGCGGCCACATCGTGACTTTTGAGGCGTCGGACTGCAACAGTGCCCGGTGAACAATTTGGTGTTTGTTTATGTAACTCTCTCGTGTTTGATCTGTTGTAAAGCCTGTGTTATTGAATCATTCTGTAGTTGCATGCTTAGTGTTTGTATTCTGTGAACCTCTCGTCTGTCTATTTCAAGTGATCTTGTGTAGTCCTTTGTATCGTCTCTTGCTGTGCATAAATTGTGTTTTGTTTGTTAATTCTGACTCCGATCCTTACTCTGGTTTGAACCGACGACAGCTGGGCACCAAACGGCCACCCCCTTCTGTCACTACTAGATAGTTGAATTCCGGCTGAGCTTGCCACGCAGGTCGAGGGCATCTCCTTCGCGACCGGAACAGCTACCCCCACTCACTCCAAGGGTGTCTGGGAGTGTGCGCACCGTTAAGGGCGCATCGTTAATAATCCCCTTCTAATTATTAACGGGTGACAATTATTCTGGCGTCCGCGACAGGACGTTTGGTGCACTCAAGCTTAGAGGACGGAGAAAGAGTTGGAAGAGTTTACGAAGAGGTCGTAAACAGTGTAGCAGGAGAGCGGTAACGAGAGGTAGTGCCGCGCGGAAGCGTTTAGGCGAGGTTCGCTAAGCAGACTTTAGGTTACACCCAGACGGTTCGCGCTTCAGATAAGAATCTGAAAGAGCTGATTCAGGCTGGCACCCAGCTGGGGTTGTCCGGTGCCGTGCGCAAATGGGTTAGCCAGAGAGAAAAAGAGGAAAAAGAGAGGGAAAAAGAAGAAAGAGAGAGGGAAGAAAAAGAACGAGAGAGGGCTCGAAAGGAAGCCGAGGAAGAAAGAGAGAAGGCTCGAAAGGAGCGGGAAGAGGAATTTCAGCGAGAAAAGGAATTACTTACCATGAAACTTCAGCTCCAAAACTCAGGGAAGAGCAACGGTTTAGCTGAAGTGCATAGCTGTAGTGAAGGACATAGCAGCTTGCGGATAGACGCAAGTAAATTGATTCCGAAATACGACGAGAGAAGAGACGATCTCGACGCGTTCCTCTTGCGTTTCGAAAGGATCGCCGTAAATGCCAGTTGGACAGACAGTGAATGTGCTACCATCTTGAGCACTTGCCTTAGTGGCGAAGCATTAAGCGTATTTGGAAAACTTCCTCCTGAGGATGCAGGCAGCTATAACAAAGTGAAAGCTGCATTACTTAAAAGGTTTAGATTTACGACGGATGGGTTTCGAGAGAAGTTCAGGACTGAAAAACCTATGGACGGTGAAACGGCAACACGATGTGTTGCGCGATTAAGTCATTATTTTGACCGCTGGACTGAACTCTCAAAAATTAAACTAGAGTATGGCGCTCTTCGCGAACTCCTAATTAAGGAACAATTCCTGGGCAGCTGTCACCCTGGTCTGTCGCTTTATTTAAAAGAAAGGAAAGCGCACACATTGGACGAAATGATGGATCTGGCAGACCAATACTTGGAAGCCCAGGGAGGCGAAAATTAGAGCAGGGTTGTAAATTTTGAAACCCCTCGAAAGCCCGAATTCCGACAGACACAACCTATTGTAAAGTCACCCCCGAGGTGCTATCTCTGCGGACAACTACGCCACATCGCACCTAACTGCCGCAAACTCGCAGCCAATAATCCATCCTCGTGTTGGAAATGCGGACAGAAGGGCCACAAAGCAATGTTGTGTCCCGACATTGACAAGGCAGCTCCGCAGGCGGCATGCGCGAGGACTCCGTCAGAGTCAGAATGTCGCCTGGAGGAAGAAGATGCCGATGGCTTTGTTGAGCTTAAGAACGGCAAGAAAGTTCGCGTGGTGCACGACCTACAGGAGGAGGAAGCAGAGAAGGTAGTTAATCTGAAGGACAAGAAACTCCGGGTGGTGAACGCCGTAGTACACGCGCAACCTGGATCTGCTGTGAATCGGACGCCGGTTTCGAGGGGAAAGATAAAAGGAAAATCAGTTTCTGTGCTACGAGATGCAGGTAGCAGTGCCGTAATTATTAAACGCAGTTTGATTCATGAGAATGATTTGACTGGCGAGAAATGCCCTGTGAGGCTAATTGGCGGCTCAGATCAATTGCTACCTGAGGAAGTGCAGACGCCATACTATTCTGGAAAACTGACAGCCCTGTGCATAGAACGCCCTATATACGATTTAGAGTTGGGAAATATCAAAGGCGCAACATTTCCCGAGGATCCTGATCAAGGTCCCGCGCCTGTGCGCGGCAGTGAATCTAAAAAGAAAATGGTAAGGCGAGGAAAACAAGGCCATGAGAAGCCGGAAGAAAAGCCTCGAGACAAGAATAAACAAAAGAAAGCCTCTCAGGAGGAAACCCAACAGAAGGAGACGACTCAGGAAATTAAGTCAGGAATGCCTAGGCCGTTGTTGATGCAGGTAGCCCAAGTGTTTGTCCTACTTATGGGGGCGTTACTTGGGATATTTCACCTTCAGCGGAAGGAATACCGGTGCCTAGGAAAGAACACTATTACAGTGATTCTTTTTGTTGTTCTGTGCGCGTTGCCACAGGTTCCCGTGAATCCGTCGGTGCTACTGGTTGTAGGAGCAATTATCGGCACACATTGGTTGTGTGATTTGCAAGGGGACTATAAGTCATGCCTCAGGGAATTTTCAGTAGCCCGATCGGGGAACATAGGAGCGTCTCAAATGCAAGAGCCTAGAGCGAAGGCAGAATCCCTGGCGGACAGAAGCGTGTCACGCACTGATCGCGGGTTGTAATTAAACTCGGAAATTTAGGTTTGTGCGCTTCGCATTTGAAAAGCGGTGTGTTGTTGATTCTTATGTGTACCTGACGACAGTGTGGTGCTATGTTTGTGAACATCATGGCATTGATGTGTGAATTTGTAATGTGCTATGGCAGTTGTGAAATTTGTGCAATGTGTGGACATTTGCCCCATATATTTGTGAGCGCATGCATGTGCGCGCGATGTTCGTGGTTGTTGTGAATATTGTGGGACAATATTCTTTAAGGGAGGGGCATGTCACGAAATCGGCGCGCATTTTCATGAAGCCGGTACGGCGCGAGGCCGCGCGGCGTCGCGTGGAAAACATGACGAGAAAAGCCTCTTCCCCGCGCGGGAGAGCGCGTAGCTTTGTACGCGTTGCCGTCACCCTCTTTCCCATTGCCCGGGGAGGACGGTGGTTCATCGGACTGGAACCCGCCAGAAAATTCCAGAATCTTCTATGGGACCTAGCCAATGACGACGCTCGGCTCGACGGGAGGAAGAGAGAACGCTCTAACCAGCGAAGCTAAGTGTGTGTGCGCGCTAGCTTTGACGCGTGCTAACAAACAGACGTGGCGCGCCCTATTTAAAACGACCGCGCCGCTTGTTGAGTCAGTGAGTCAGTTCGTCAGTGTTTTGCGACGTGCTCGCCTGTGCTTCGGCTGGACTCCCGGGGATCACCCGCTGCTGGCAAGCCCACGTACTTTCAAGGGAGTGGCGCTCGTCTCGTATGGCGGCCACATCGTGACTCTTGAGGCGTCGGACTGCAACAGTGCCCGGTGAACAATTTGGTGTTTGTTTATGTAACTCTCTCGTGTTTGATCTGTTGTAAAGCCTGTGTTATTGAATCATTCTGTAGTTGCATGCTTAGTGTTTGTATTCTGTGAACCTCTCGTCTGTTTATTTCAAGTGATCTTGTGTAGTCCTTTGTATCGTCTCTTGCTGTGCATAAATTGTGTTTTGTTTGTTACTTCTGACTCCGATCCTTACTCTGGTTTGAACCGGCGACGGCTGGGCACCAAACGGCCACCCCCTTCTGTCACTACTAGATAGTTGAATTCCGGCTGAGCTTGCCACGCAGGTCGAGGGCATCTCCTTCGCGACCGGAACAGCTACCCCCACTCACTCTAAGGGTGTCTGGGAGTGTGCGCACCGTTAAGGGCGCATCGTTAATAATCCCCTCCTAATTATTAACGGTGACATCCACACTGTTTCCTGCGGGCGAATATGGTACCTCGCACATGTAGCGCATCCACCTTTCAGAATTTTACGTTCTCTTCAGTCTCTTGTAAGTTCATTTTTTGGGGGGCAGGTTGCACAGAACTCGCATGCCATGCGGCACTCGGCCAGCCACGTTCGAAGGGTGGGTTTGCCTTCCCTTCTTTGTCAGTCTGCTGTCGGCTGCTGGCTCTACGCTACCTTCATTTGCTGCAGGGTAATGAGTGCACAGCACGGGTGCTTGCCTTCTATTTTTTAGGCACAAGTGTGAGGGAGCTTGTCCCTGACATACCACTCAACAGGGGACATCAGGTTCTACGGATGCCTGTTTTTTATTCGTGTATGGTGGCATTTCGTCGTCACGACCGCCATGTGAGCCCTGACTTAGACTTCTCGGCGAACAGAGTAGTGGAGTGAATGGAAACGTTACTACTTGCGCTGGTGCCTGCAGAACGTAGGCGAAGGGTGGACTCCAGTTGTTGGTTACCACTCACAGCGCCGTTTCTGCCAAGGCATTTACGTGACTTTATATGGCTTTTGGAGTGGGGGGTTTTGCCTACATGAGCTCGGCTGCAACGATAGGGCATTGTGTGGACCACGCAGTGCCCCAACTGCCCACTTCAGGAATCCAATCGTCACATGGCCCAGCAATGTGTCGTCGTTCGTATTTTTTAGAGGGCAGTTCATGCCGGTTTCAGAAGTGTAGGTATTAACCGATTTCAGATAAATGGTAGATGTCCTCGCGGTCGCTTTGCATGATTGCTGATTGTAGCTGGCGCTTTCGCGTTATGGCGCAATCGTTGTGAGGCTGTAGCATCGAGTCGGCGCCGACGTGCGCTTTTCCCTGTCCTGGCGCGTCAACGAAAGGAGATCGTAAGCTTTCTGGCTGAAGAACATTTCTACCTTGGGGAGCGAGAGTTCCTTCGTCAATGGTCTTGCCCTTTTATTATCCGTGTCGGATGGACGTGTCCGGGTGTTTTTTAACCCACCTTGATACCTGTAATATAATGTAAACATTTATGTTCATATCGCAACCCACATGTGCAATACATACTGTACATGTGATTGCTGTATATGTTTATATCTATTATATTTGGCAAATTATTCTACACTGTTTATACCTTCATGTATATTGCCATTCAAAATTGTATACATCATCATCAAAAACTACCAAATTGTATTCTGTATGTAAATACTGAATTGTGATGTATTTGTTCCTTAGGATGTTTCTTATGTATACTTTCCTTTGTTGTTAATCATGTGTATTTCCTATTTTGGTCATTTCTCGCCGCTCATGTGAATGTCTAATGTGAACGTCTAATGTTTTCTAAACGCAACGTCCGCGTTTTCCACGTGCTGTGCAGTCCAAGGAGTAAAATCATGTCAAATGGCTCATGGTCATGTTGGGTGGCAATAAGGTACCGCACACTGTGAGCATTCAATACATAGTCTTTCTTCGGTGTTGTCTGTATAACGTCTCAAAATTTTATCACATCTTTACAGGCAATAAAACAGTGTTCGATGTTTTCAGCTGTGTCAGTTGAGATGGCCCATAATTAACAGAAGAAACAAAAATATTTTTTTGTGAAGCCACACTTTCACAGGTAGAACTTCGGCATAAAGTTTTAAGAAAAACGTTTTAGTATAAGGTGAAATCGGCATTTTACGTGCTCTTCTCATTACATTGTGCCCCACACAATTTTAATAGAGAGAACGATATAATGGAGGCGGGAACAGCATAGATATCGATTCTTTGTATAAATGTTTCCTTGAAACACAGAATAAGTACTCATAAAAAAGGCGAACTGCCAGAAAACGCATTTTCATAAACTTCATTCATAAAGATTTGGAGGACGCTTAAGCTTCGCTTTTAAGAATGGAACGCGATAGCGTTATTGCGCCCCGTTCGCACCATCTACTCATTTGGTAAGACGCCCGACTACTGTGCCGGAGTACCCGGGTTCAAACCCGACCTCGGCGGCTGCGTTTCGATGGAGGCGAAACGGAGTGGCGTCCGTGTGCTGCTGCGATATCAGTGCACGTTAAAGAACCCCAGGTGCTCGAAATTTCCGGAGTCCTCCACTACGGCGTCTCTCATAGCCTTAGTGATTTGGGCAAGTGTGACAGATACTGCGCCTTTCCCTTCCCATGAACCAACCAACCAACCAACGTTAAACCCCACAAACCTACCAACCTACCAACCTACCATCATTTGTTTGTCGCGCTTTTGAGTGGCACAAAGACGTAGTTCACATGATGCAACATTCGTTCTTTCTATACTCATATGTATTTAATAATCCTTCCGGGACGTAGAAGCGCTCCTAGCCACCTTGCCTAAACGCGCGGGCCTCAAGTTGCAGTCGTTCGTCGGCAATATGATTGCCGATCCGAGCCGGCGCGATGATGTTGTGACTGTATGAAGAAGGAAAAGAAAATGCACGGGCCTGCTACTGGCACTCTAGCTAAGCCACCTCCGCTGCCTCGTGCAGAGAGAAGAGATTGATTGATTGATTTATAGGAAGGGAAAGGCGCGGTAACTGTCTCACTTTTTTTTCTGTGGACACCTCAACTGGCCGTAAGAGAAGGGCGGAAGGTCGGACTGAAAGCAGAAAGAGAGAAAGAGAAGCGATAGTGAAGGGCTACGGTGTAATTTCGACCACCTGAGGATCTTTAACGTGCGCTGACATCGCACAGCTCACGGAAGCCTCTTAGTTTTGCCTCCATCGAAACAGGCAGAACAGAAAATAGAGAAGAAAGAAAAGTAAGAGGGAGAGATAGACGCACGCAGCAACAACAGCCGTCGTCCACCACCGAAGTGGTGGCGGGTTCAAGGACGGCCTACAACAGATAACAATTCGATGGCAGGCTAGCCCCCGCCGCAAGCGGCGGTGACCTACCTGTCCAAGCCCGATGATCTCGGTAGGCCATGCCCTGTCTATCTTATTCCGTGCGCCACACGCATGATGGCGCTACGTTCACGCCAAGCGAAGAGGAAGTACAGCGGAAAAGTAATTTGCCACTCGCTTAACTGCGTGTTCTGTAATTCTATAATTTACATACTCATAATTATTATTATACGCCACAATACACTCTCTAAGGGACATTTCTAAGACAACACCGCAATCAATAGACGCGCATTTTTTCATTTCAAACCATCTAGCTGGCAAGGCGGAGCGTGCCTTTATCCCACACGTTTGATGTGGCCCAACGATGCATTGTTAAAAATATAAACAAAGCAAGAAGTGTATTAGAATGTGATGTCATAAATGGCCGTGTGGCCATCCTGCAGCGTGACCTTGAAATGGCGTTCGGCTGTGTTGTCCATGCAACTCTACTTTGTATAATGAACCATATAAATGTTGGTGTTGTTATTCGTGGGGGCGTGGCCCTGGCGTACCGAAATTCCACTACTAGATTAGTCGTAAGTAAACATCTGGGGGCCCACATTAGCGTGCAGCGTTCTGAGCGGCAGGGCTGTCCCCTCAGCCAACTTTTATTCTGCATTTACATTGAAACCCTTTGCTTAAATATCTTGGACAATGAGAATATGACTGGTTTTCGTTTGCAAGCCGTTGAAGTGAAGATGCTGGCGTACGCCGATGATGTTGTGGTTTTTACGGTTAACCAGCAGGGTATAACCGAAGTTGTTGATTCCGTAAAACACTTTAGCGAAGTTACAGGCAGTAGGGTAAACTGGTCGATGTCCGAGGGACTCTGGCATGATAGATGGCAAAGTTCTCCTGATAATTTTGCAAATGTGTCCTGGGTGACGACTCCGCCAAAGTACGTTGGCGTGCCACTAGAATGCTATTGTGATAGTGAGACATATTGGAGAGCATGCACAGATGACATGCGGCAAAGGGCAGATAAGTGGAAAAGAACTGGCTTATCAATTTTTGCTAGAGCCAAAGTGTGCTCCCTCTTCTTCATTTCTAAGCTGTGGCATGTGATGCACGTTTTATACTGTGTAAGATTGAGTGTGCAGAAGCTGCATAGGATATTCGAGGTTTTTGTGTAGTCTTCAAAATTGGAAAGATGCAGCCGCACGAATTTATTCAGAACTGTCAAGGATGGCGGCGTGGGCTTAGGGCACCTTTCTTTTTGCGGCAGATTGTCAGCAGATTTCTGTTCGTGATCCATTTTTGTTCACTGTCTGCCAAATTAGGCTTGGACATGAACTGCCAGATTTTGTTGTGCCAACCGAATGTTACAAGGGAGGCATTTTTGGTTACATTAGAGAAGTTGTTCAAGGTGTGCGATTTCTTTCTGCAAGATTTTCAAAAGAATATTTATCAACTGTAAAAAAGAAAAAGTTATACAAAGATTTGTGCGACGTTGTACTTTCCGGAGCCCATCTATAGGGCCATATACAGTGGAGGCCCTGGCAGGAATGTACTGATAAGGTAAAGAGAATGAAAGTGCCGGCAGCAGCTAAAATTTTCTTTTTTAAGTTGCACACTGGAACTTTGCCAGTAAAAGTGTTTTTGCAAGAAAAAGGGCTATTTCTTCCTTGGGGTGCACATTGCTTAATTTGTAAACAGCAAGAAACGATAGATCATGTATTTATTCACTGTTGGGAAGGCGTTTATTTTTGGGCCGTACTTCAAAAATTATTAAGAGTTACCTATTAATCCTTATGGAATACGGTACTTACCAACGCAAAATAAGGAGGTGGTTAAATATGATTCAATCATGCTAATGGGCCTCAGGATATCACTGTGATACTGATGCGCGTCTTGCACAAATTTTTTTCCTCGAGGATCCCCATTGGTTTATCGAGATTGTGAAGTTTGACGATGATAATCCTGAGTGTTTGCCAAAGGTGGAACCTATGATGGACCTAGACGAATTTTAGAACGACGAAGCCAGCCCCTGGCAGGCTTATTATATCAATATCTTGTGTGTGTTTGTATTGTCTTGCAAAAGTTATGCAATAAAGAAAAAAAAAAGCTGGCGTGGCGGAGGGGTTAGCGGGCTCGTCTAGCGCCCCGGAGGCCCACGTTCGATTCCTCAGGTCAGCGATTATTCCAACCCGTTTTTATTTATTAATGCTTCTGGGAGTTTTCGCTCACGGCCAACGCCGGACGACGCGGGACGACGCGGGACGACGCGCACGTCAACGCTCAATGTAAAGTCGCCCAAGAAACGTATAGATAAAGCCGCGAACAATGATCAGAATAACCTCGAGCATTCTAAAAACACGTTCTAGGGGCTTGTATCATCTAAAACCATCTCGGCGCACCTTACTCGACTAAGAAAGTGCTAAATTTGCGTCTCCTGAAGACGACCATGAACAAGGAATAACGATTGTTCCTCGCGCTAGAATAAGTGATTAGGTCGCCTGCTGTTTGCAGTCGAAAAAGAAGAATTAAATATTAGTTTCCTTCGCAGCATCATTTTGCTACTCCGCATGCATCGATATTTCAGTGAGTTGCAAAAAAGGATTCGAGTTCCGAGTCTGCGTTACACAGCAAAGTGTGTGCAACAGCATACATCAACATCGGGATGTCAGCAAATTGCAGAACATTCGAGTTCCGTGCCCGTGTTACCGAGCAATGTGTGTGTGTGCAACCAGATGCGTTGAGAACCGATCGATGACGAATGCTGGTATTGAGAAGGGTAGATACTTGGGCTTGTTGGTACATGATCGAAGGGAACAAAATGTAGCGCACCAAGACAAGGACAGAGAAAGAAGACACACACAGCGCTAACTTCCAACTAATGTTTATTCAAGGAAGAAAGCATGGTTTTATACCACCGCGTATCACATGCGCCAAAAGAGCATGCGCTAGCAAGTCGTATCGGCCAGATACGCAATCTCCTTTGGCAACAACGCGACAGAAGGGTTACTTATACAATCATCTTTCAAAAGAGCAGTCCATTCAGCTTCAACTATTTCACGCGTTAACCGGTTTTTGTGCACTTTCAAAACCATACATTTTTTCAGGAGAAGAATACAATTGCAAACACGGCAATGAGCCGACAAACCTTTACCACACCTGTTACTGACATCCCGGCCATGCTCACGAAGCCTGTCATTGAGGCATCTGCCCGTTTGACCAATATATTGGTTGCCACAGGATAGGGGTATCTGATAGACTACATTTTGGATGCAGTTAACAAATTTTTTTTTGTTTCTTTGTGCAGCCTATCACCTTCTTGGCTTCTGACGAAGTTTCAGTGCCTAGCTGACTCAACTTACTCGGAGCCGAAAAAGCCACTTTAACTCCCGATCGCTGCGTAACTTTTTTGAGATTATTGGACAGCCTATGAATGTAAGGGATGACGGCAAATTTTTCTTTCTTACACGGGGCCTGTTGATTGGCATCCGCATTTTTCTGACATACTTTCTTCATAACGCCTTCGGCCACGGACACGAGAAGATGGGAAGAGAACCCGGCGCATTCTAGACGCTTACAATGTTGTGAAAACTGTCATACATGAGGTGCGGGCAAGATTTCTTCAGAGAATTAACAAATGAAAGGCGAGCAATGGAACGTTTCATAAGTTTAGAGTGCGATGAGTATGTCAAAACTTAAAGCTGAAGCAAAGAAGCTATGCAAGAAATTGGACCTTGGGTCTGTTCTCAAAAAGATTACAGATTGTAAAAAGTAGTTCCTTAAGGTTTTCTTCAGTGCAAAGACCCATAAAACTGATGTACCGTTCTGTGCTATTGTATCTGAGAATGGCACATGGCAAAAATCTGTGGCCCTGTGGTTACAAGAAAAATTAAACTGCTTTCTGTTCAAGATCCCTTCCTTTTCCGTAACTCTGAGCAGGTGTTAGATTTTGTAATTCACATGCAGATCAAGGCGTTTTTGCTTGCTCTGTTGATATAAAAGACTTGTACTATTGCATTTCGCATGACGCTCTGCTTTCTTGTATTGAAGATAGCATTGATCAGTATGGGCCGATTGCCTTTCAAAATGCTTGTAGTATATCAGTGGATTGAGTTTTAGAACTATTAAGATTTTACCTGAATTCGACTTTCATAATTTTGGATGGAAAACCATACCTTTAGAAACAAGGCATCTGCATTGGGTCGTGCATAGCCGCCATCCTACGCGATTTATTTTTAGCCCGGCTGGACAGGTCTTTTGCGGATACAGTAACTGATACCAATGTTATTAGGATTTTTAGATACGTTGACGACTACCTCATTGTACTTAAGAGAAATGACGGTTCCGTCATGGATGACGCTTTTAATGTCGTCGCACTGTTTAGTACCCATTTTAAACCTCTAGAATTAACATTTGAATTACCTGAAACAGGTGGTATTCAATTCCTAGATAATAACTTCATACTTCATCATGATCGGACGTGCTGGATGTTCAAACCTCGTGGCGAAAAACCATTGTTACCTTTCAATTCATCGCACTCTAAACTTGGGAAACGTTCCATTGCTCGCCTTTCATTTGTTAATTCTCTGAAGAAATCTTGCCCGCACCTCATGTATGACAGTTTTTCACAGCAGTGTAAGCGACTAGAATGCGCCGGGTTCCCTTCCCATCTTCTCGTGTCCGTGGCCGAAGGCGTTATGAAGAAAGTATGTCAGAAAAGAGCGGATGCCAGTCAACAGGCCCCGTGTAAGAAAGAAAAAATTGCCGTCATCCCTTACATTCATACGATGCCCCAAAATCTCAAAAAAGTTGCGCAGCGATCGGGAGTTAGAGTGGCTTTTACGGCTCTGAATACGTTGAGTCCGCTATGCAATAAAACTTCGTCAGAAGCCAAGAAGGTGATAGGCTGCGCACAGAAACATAAAGAAAATTTTGTTAATTGTATCCAAAATGCAGTCTATCAGATACCCCTATCATGTGGCAAGCAATATATTGGTCAAACGGGCATATGCCTCAATGATAGGCTTCGTGAGCATGGCCGGGATGTCAGTAACAGGTGTGGCAAAGGTTTGTCGGCTCATTACCGTGTTTGCAATTGTATTCCTCTCCTGCAAAAATGTATAGTTTTAAAAGTGCACAAAAACCGGTTAACGCGTGAAATAGTTGAAGCTGAATGGATTACTTTTTTTAAAGATGGTTGTATAAGTAGCCCTTCTGCTGCGTTGTTGCCAAAGGAGATTGCGTATCTGGCCGATACGACTTGCTAGCGCATGCTCTTTTGGCGCATGTGATACGCGGTGGTATAAAACCATGCTTTCTTCCTTGAATAAACATTAGTTGGAAGTCAGCGCTGTGTGTGTCTTCTTTCTCTGTCCTTGTCTTGGTGCGTTACATTTTGTTCCCTTCGATGGTATTGAAGTGAAAACTTGCACGCACAGATTACTGAGTTTTCGTTGACCTTGGTGCGGACTATCGACTACCGCAGAGAAATGGCGAGTCTCGAATTGTAATCTCGGATAACTTAGTCGAAGGAAACGAACACAGCATCGCTGTGTCAGCAGTCTTACAAATAGTTTATTATGCCCTAATGTATTTTTTTTCTTTATAGTGAGGCCTGAAACTCGGGAAATGGAATTTTGTACAGGACATCAGGTCGTTTTTAATCAACCTGTTGTCGTTAGGGCGGCTACGTTTGGCATACATCATGGCATCACGTGCTACATTTGAGTTCATTACAACCCTGGTGGCATTAAAAAAATGAAAAAGAGCCTGCTTTCGAGACAGGAATTATTAAGGCGAAAGCTTTTCTAGGCTATGTTGGTAGGTCATGTCTCAAACCGTGTCCGTAGCCATTGCGTCGTTCTCAAACGAGTGGTTTTCATCCATTGATGATTATAAGAGGTTGCTGGATGCGAAAAAAAGTGTGTCCATAGGGTTAGTAGTTATTAAAGGCAAAATTTAAAATCAAAACCAAACAGATGTAGACGTTAGCCGTACAAGTGGACGCGGGGCCATCATCGACACCATGTCTCACGCTCCGCGCTGTTACGCATTACAGGTGTTCCTGCCGTTCTTCCTGCTGTCCAACGCAACTTTTCCTCTCGATGTGCCTGATTGCCCGTCAAGCCAGACGCCACCTATGCCGCATCGTTATCTCCTGCACCCCGTCAACTGCACCGACCCGTTCGTGATTCCCATCTTGTGCGCATCATTCAAATTTACTGTGACGTCAACTACCACCGAAGATATAAGAAGCTTCCTCCGTGACAGTTCCAGTGGGCGCGGGGCCATCATCGACACCATGTCTCACGCTCCGCGCTGTTACGCATTACAGGTGGGTAATGTTTTTTCTATGTACGCCCGATGGAGCGACGACCGTTTCCTATTTTTGTTCCCGCGCCCACAAGTGCTGTTTGCTATCGCTGTTGATTGCTTTTCAATGACTTTTTTACTATTGTGTTCGGGTGACATTGAGTTGAACCCTGGTCTCCCGACCCGCTCCCAGTCCTTGGCTGAACTACCGTCTTTGCCTGATGATCCATCTGAGCAGATGAAAGTCAAATTTCATATTCTAAAGGATCTTCAGGCTCGATCCGTACAAGCAGCAAAGAGCCGGACCGACATGGTCACCGACATAAAAGCTATCAAAGCCAGTCAGAAGAGCATTGAAACAAAAGTGGGCGCTATCGAAAAAAGGCTGGATGACCTGGAAGATAAAACCAACTCCCTCAACCAAATCCATGAGGTCTTGGCTACCGTCGAAAGCTCAGTAAAATCATTAACTACTGATGCGGCCTCTTTGCAATCACGACTGACCGATCTTGAAGATCAATCAAGACGTTGCAACCTTATCTTTTATGGAATAGATGATTGTCGGGAATCGTGGGCAGAGTAAGAAGAAAAAAATAAAAACAGTTCTGGCTGATGTGCTTGACACTCTTTCAGATACAGCTTTCGAACGCGCTCATCGCTAGGGCAGTACTCGCCAGGCAAACAGCGACCGATAATTGTTAAATTCTCGAGCTTCAAAGTCAAAGAAATGGTTCTTTCTGCCCGCAGACAGCTAAAAGAGAACGATATCACGGTCAATGAAGATTATTCACCCGCTACACGTCACGCTCGGAAGAAATTAACACAGTATGCCAAAAGGGAAGCTGGCGGTGGTCCGTTTAAGCTGCGATACAACAAGCTACTAATGAATAAGAAATACTATGTGTATGATCTTGAATCTAACACCGTTAAAGAACACACGCAGCAACCACCCTCAGTTGATATTCATCCCACTAACCCTGTTAAAGAGCACGTGCATAAACCCGCCTCAGTCGATGGTGATTCTGTCAGCTCGCCGCAGGGCAGTTCGTAGGAACGCGCGAGGGGATGTGGACGTTCGTCTTCACAGATATCCGTTCTTTTTACTAACATCCGCAGTATTATAAACAAACGTGACTGTCTTAACTCCGCCATCGACACGTGTAGCGCTGATATATTAGTTTTAACGGAAACTTGGTTGCGTTCCGAGATTCGAGACAACGAGCTTTTTCTTCTCGCAAATACTTTCTCTATCTATCGCTGCGATCGCGTTGGGAGACAAGGAGGAGGGGTTTTACTTGCCATCACGAAACGTTTCACTTCGCAGTGCATCCATATTAACACCTCTTTAGAAACTGCTTGGGCATGCGTCACATTAAATCATAAGAAAGTTGTTATCGGGGTCTGTTATCGGCCTCCAACCTACATACAGAACTTCGTTAACGAATTACATGATGTAATCAACATCGCTTTGTCTCGCTACCCGAACTGTCCATTACTTCTGCTCGGAGACTTCAATATGCCAAACATAACCTGGTCCAACCCCGTCTCTACAATGCAACCACCTTCCACGCTAGCAAAAGAGGTTTTAGAAATTTGCGCGACTAGGAGACCGATTTTCGGCGGAACGCGCTGTGCCTTGGACTTGCTTTTTGTGGACTCGTCTGCAGGCAGTTGCCCTGTACCTGTGGACACCATATTTTGACAAGTGTTCCCCCCTTTTAGGGGTTTTTTCACGATTTGTACTCGACCACGGCGCGGCAAATCAGGCCTAATCATTAGGCCGAGCCGACGCCTGCGGCACCGGGCTCCGGGGCTGTGACTTGTGGTTGTGGGCCTTTGCGAGGCTGAATACAATGGAGTACTCCGTTGAGGGAGAATCTATATCGCCCGAAGAGTTCGAGGCGGGAGAATGGACCTGGGTTTTAAAGGCGCAAGATCGATTCAAGAAGTCTGTGTACGGGGATCACTCCGAGAGTAGGCCTACCGAGAAACAGGCGGGCAGCGACGGGCGCCAGACGCACGGAGCAGCCCAAGTCAAGCGGGGGAAAGCGCCGGTGTGGAAGAAACGGGGACCGTTTCTGAAGATGCCAGCCAAGGATTTCAAGGTTGTGTGCCGGCCCAAGAATTGGGACTTGAGTATAGTGACGCCGAGGGAGCTCGGATGTGCCTTGAGAGCGGCAGCAGAGCTGACGAACGCGACTGCGGTGGAAGAAGACCTGGTGCGGGTCAATGAGACAAACAACACGATGACGGTGAGCACGCCGTGTATGAATCGTAGTGGGGCATATGCGAATGTAAAGACGCTCAAGCTGGGCGGTCGTGACCTTGAGGTTTCGGCGTACGTGGCGGCGCCGGAGAACTCTGTGCGCGGAGTAATTTACAATGCGTACAACGGATGCCCATTGGCAGAAGTTCGCGCAGGATTCTTGAAGAAGAACGAAGACATGGACATTTTGGATGCCAGACCTTTGGGCAAGTCAAAGGCGATTCAGATCACTTTCGGCGGGAAGCGCGTTCCCCGGCAAGTTATTTATTGGAACTGTCTGTACGCTGTGATCCCGTATAGAGAGTTAGTCGAGACCTGCTATAACTGCAGACGAGTGGGACATCGGGCGGACGTTTGCTATCGTCCGAAGACTAATTTGTGTCGCCGTTGCGGGAAGGAACATCCTGCACCACCGGACGGAGAGTCGCTGACCTGCACGCCGGACTGCATCGTGTGCCATGGGGCGCACAGCACGGGAAGCCGCAACTGCAAGTTTCGTCTAGCCCGTCAGCAGCCGACGGGTCTGCAGCACAGCAACGAGGACAAGAGCCAAACTGGCAAGGAAGAGCGGCGTTCGCAGCACAGCAACAAGGACAAAAGCCAAACTGGCAAGGAAGAGCGGCGTTCGAGGCCCAGGAAGCGGTCATCTAGCGGTGCGAGAGGCGATAGCAAGAGAAGGGACCGGTCAGCTTCCTTCCCGTCACTGCCCGGACCCGAGCCTGGCAAAGGAGGAGGGCAAGGTTCCGGTCATGGAAGAAGTCCCAGTGCCACAAGGAAAAAGGTGAGCTGGCCAAACGCGGGCTCCCAAAATGAGACTGCTCGAGAGAAGGAGCTACAAAGGCAGGTGTTGCAGCAAGCCGAAACTATCAAAAAGATGGAAGCTAGGATGGCAGAGATGGAACGCGCGCTTAAAACCGGCAGAGTAGAAAGGGTACAGACGCCGCTGGCCCAGGCCCCACAAAAAGCGGCGCAGGCGAACGCTTCTAGCGTGGACGCCCCACAGAAAGCGGCGCAGGCGAACGCTTCTAGCGTGGACGATAACTGTACAGCTATGGAAGTGGAGAATCGGGGGACGGTCAAAAGGCCGCCGCCGGCAGATGAGGGAGCTCATGCGAAGAGAATAGCAGAAACTTCGGCGGCGGACACGCCGCAGCCAGTAGTTAAAGTCACTAGTCTTAGGAGGGACATGCTTACCCTTGCAGAGAGAGTAGGAAAACTGGAAGAAAGACAGGATAGGTTGGAAGGTCGGGTCGACAAGATCGAAGCCAGACTAGGCAAGATTGAGGAGCGTCTTGACGCCTTCACCAATGACTTAAGGGGTTTCCAGACCCAAGTAATGGGTATGTTTAAACACCTAAATGCTATGCTAGAGGCTAGATTGCCTCCCGTAGTCGGCCAGGAGCCGATGTTAGTGAACCTAGTGCCTCACCATGGCCCCTCGCCAGCAAATTGAGGTTTGGCAGTGGAACTGCAGGGGCTTCCGTCGCAAGCGGGGGAACCTGCAGTTGCACATACAAAATCTAGATAGTAAGCCGGACATTATAGCTTTGCAGGAGGCTAGCGGCTCGGTTAAATTACCGGGATTTGAGACATTTACACCACCAGAAATTGATCGAGGGGGCGTATCGAGCGTCTTTACGGCCATGCTAGTCCATCGTAACACCACAGTGATTCAGCATACCATAGATAGCAGCAGGGAGGACTACGTCCTGCTAGAGATTTTACCCAAAAGAAAAGGCGATAACAGTCTCTTTGCTCTTAATGTATACTCTTCTCCAAAAGATAAGGGGGTGGGCTTGCCGGACCTCCTGATAAAGACGCAACGGCTAGCGGCTAGGTCTCAACTCATCGTGGTGGGGGATTTCAATGCGCCTCATCCGGAGTGGGGCTACATCCGAGCCAGCCCGAAGGGAAATAAACTTTGGCAGGTTGCCCAGGACCTGCGATGGACGATCTTGAACAACCCGCTAGATCATACAAGGATAGGCAACAGCGTGAGCATAGACACCTCTCCAGACCTCACATTTGTGAATGGTATCAGGGATGCAAAGTGGGTAAACACGGGACAGCCACTGGGAAGTGATCACTATATCCTTTCCACGATATTTAGTGCTGCTAAGCACAAAGACAAGGTGAAAGGAACTCGAGTGACGGACTGGGACCGATTTCGGGAAGTCAGGAATGATACAGTGACCGGGGAAATCGAGGACTTAGGAGCCTGGGTTGAGGCACTCAAGCAGGCCGTGAAGAGTACCACAAAAGAGGTTCCAGCGGAGGAGGAGGGCTCTACGGCTGATTCCAGATTGTTACACATGTGGGAAGCACATGCGAGTCTCCTTCGGAGGTGGAAGAAACAAAGGCATAATGGTGTGCTCCGTAGAAAGATGGCCAAGTTAGAACGAGAAATCGAAACGTACACATTGGAGTTGCAGTGCAAACAGTGGGGGCAGATTTGTGACCGGATGAATGGGCAATTCGGATGCAAAAAAACATGGCAGTTGTTGAGGCACCTTTTAGACCCGACGGCAACCAAATCTGCGCAGAAGGGGCAAATGGCTAGGTTAGTGCATCGGTATCAAGGCACGACTGGGGAGTTTATACATGAACTCCGAAGACGTTACATAAACACAGAGGCGGGCGGTTGCTTGCCGGATTACTCGGGAGAGGAAAACCTTGAATTAGATGCAGACTTTACGGTGGCGGAGGTGGAGTTTGCAATGGGTCAGCTTCGTACCACGTCAGCAGCGGGTCCGGACGGGGTTACTAATAAGATGCTGAGGAACCTGGATTTCAAGTCAGTAGGGGCACTCACGAATTTGATGAATAAATTTTGGGTGGCCGGGGAGATTCCGCCAGAGTGGAAGCATGCTAGGATTACATTTATTCCTAAAGCAGGGAAGAAGCTCTGCATTGAGAATCTGCGTCCCATCTCGCGAACGTCGTGTTTAGCCAAATTGATGGAGCATGTGGTCCTGAACAGGCTTCAGGGTTATGTAGAGGACAAGGAGTTGATACCTGAAACAATGATTGGTTTCAGGGCTAATTTATCAACGCAGGACGTCATGATACAACTAAAAAAAGACGTTGTTGATCCTGGGTACGGCACGGGCACCAAGGCTATCTTGGGGCTCGACCTAACTAAGGCCTTTGACAATGTTACCCATGAGGCAATATTGAGGAACCTATCGGACATAAGACCGGGGGGTAGAACCTTCCGGTACATCAGATCGTTTCTGGAGGGTAGGACTGCGGAGATTATAGTCGGAGAAATGAAATCGGATCCCTTCCCATTGGGGGGCAGAGGGACACCGCAAGGGTCGGTATTATCGCCGTTCCTATTTAATCTCGCATTGATCAAGATACCACCTAGGCTGCAAGGGATATCGGGACTTAAACATACATTTTATGCGGATGACATTACTCTTTGGGTAACAAGAGGCAGTGACACACATTTGCAAGAAACTCTACAGCACGCAGTGGATATTGTTGAGGAGCTAGCAGGGGAAGCAGGACTCTCGTGCTCTCAGCCCAAGTCCGAGCTTTTTGTGCTGAGGGACAAGCCAAGAGGGATACATGCGAGACACTATGTGCCGCCACCGCCTTTAGAGGTCAAAGTGGGGGGCGTACCGGTCGCTGAGGTTCAAACGATCAGGATCCTGGGTATGTATCTGCAGACTAACAGGAAAAATAGCGAGTCCTTGAAAAGGCTTAAAAATACGGTCAATGCTACCGTGAGGTTAATCAGGAGAATCGCTAATCGTAAGAGAGGTGTTAAGGAAAAGGACTTGTGTAAGCTGGTGCAGGCGTTTGTGCTCAGTAGAATTGTGTATGCGACGCCTTATTTGAAGTTGGACGCGACGGAAAAAGGCAAGGTGGAGGCTATGATTAGGCAGGCATATAAAGCGGCCCTTGGGTTGCCTCACAATGCGTCTACCGAAAGGCTGCTGGGATTAGGGGTGCACAACACCCTAGAAGAACTACGGGAGGCGCACTTGGTGATGCAGCTCGGTAGGCTTTCAAAAACAAAAGCAGGAAGGGACATATTGGAAAGGATCGGCATTGGAGTTGATGCTCCAGCTGGTGACACTAAAATTCAGATTAGGCGGGAAATGCACAAGGGCTTGTACATAAAACCTTTGCCCAAGAACATGCATCCAATACATCACGAGGACCGCAGGAAGGCAAGAGCCAAAGCTTTACATGTTAAGTACGGGAAGTACAACGGGGCAGTCTATGTAGATGTCGCCGAGTATAGGGACAAGGACGCATTTGCAATTGCGGTGGTGGACGGGCGGGGACGCTTGATCGCCTCCGGATCAGTCAAAACCCGCTCCCCAGAAACTGCAGAGGAAGCGGCGATAGCACTAGCTATTACTAGTAGTAATGCTGACTTGATCTTCAGCGATTCCAAAACAGCCATCCGAAATTTGGCGAGGGGCAGAATATCTGTCACAGCGGCGCGATTGCTGAATCGGGCCACGGGGCGAGGGACTACGGAGGCGGAAATTGTCTGGGTACCAGCACACTCTGGGAATCCTGGGAACGAGACGGCTCACATGAATGCTCGAGGTTTCGTCAGCCGAGTAGGTGAGCCGGACGTTCCGGGAAGGTCCACGAGAGATGGGCTGGTATCCTTTCATGACATTACTAATCATTTCAAACTTGAGCGGAGGATTTACCCACCCCCGGACAAGCAATTGGTGAAGGCGCAGGAATGCGTCTGGCGACGATTGCAGACTAGATGTTTCTTAAACCCATACGTTTTGAGCAAAATCTACCCGGACATTCAGCCGGAGTGCAAATGGTGTCAGGAATTGGCAACCTATGACCACATATTATGGAGCTGTAGCATAGCACCGCCACCGGCGGATATTATTCGTGATCCTTCCCTCGAGCAGTGGGAGGCCGCGTTGGCCAGCTCAGACCCGGTCGTCCAGACCAGGGCCGTGGAGTGGGCCACCCAGGTCGCCGTCAGCCATGGGTTGATGGCCATCTAACACGGAACCATCCATACATGCTCTCTGACGAAAATAAAGTTTCTCCATCCATCCATTAGAAATTTGCGCGGTTTTTTTCTCTCGAACAGTTGGTCACTAATCCAACGAGAACCACTCACTCTGTCGCAAATACACTCGGCCTCGTTCTTACTTCACAGCCCGACTTAGTTTCTAACATCACACACGTGCCAGGAATGAGTGACCACTCTTTACTTTTTTTTCAATTACATTTCGCACAACCCAAACATATCAAAAGAACAGTAAGTATCCGTAATTACAAAAACCCAGACTTTCAAAAGGTTGCTTACCTAACCGACAAGTACATTCCCATTCGCACTTTAACCCAAAAACCGGACGCACCTTGGTACAATAATCACATAAGACGACTATCAAATAAAAAGAAGGGATTGTACAGGTCAGCCAAGCTTTCATCGAGTGAAGCTGGTTGGAATGCCTATAAATTAGCCTCCAGTGAATACGTGTTGGCGCTAAAGAACGCCAGGAATAAATATATATGCCACGCGCTGCCTTCCATGTTAATTAATGATACTAAGAAATTCTGGCGCGTCATTAACCAAAACGATAACGACACTATAAGCCTCGTTGACAGCTTTGGAAGTGTTATACCCTGTAATTAAACCGCGTCCATTCTTAATGAAACATTCACCCGAAACTTTTCTGCAACCCGTAATGTCTCGTTACCCGCTGTACCTTGTTACGACTACCACGAAATGTTTCCAATCACAAAAGACCCATGTGGCGTTGAAGCAGTGATCAATTCATTGCGTCTTTCCTCTGCTCCTGGTTGTGGCCTGATTACTGTGAAATTTTTGCGCAGCACTGTTGTTTATTCATCCATTGTACTAGCAAAATTTTTCAACAATCACTTAATACAGGACGCCTGCCCCTTGACTGGAAAGTCGGTAAGGTGATTCCACTCTACAAATCGGGAAACAAGCAGTCTCCTCTCAATTACCGACCTACCTCACTCACTAGTATCCCGTGCAAAATATTAGAACACATCCTACATTCATGTCTTGCAAATTTTCTTGAATCTAACTCATTCTTCTCCAGCTCGCAGCATGGATTTCGAAAATCTTACTCCTGCGAAACTCAGCTCGCTTCCTTCACACATAAACTAAATCTTATTCTTGATAATCGTTTAATGGCAGACTGTATTTTTCTCGACTTTTCCAAGGCTTTCGACAAAGTGTGTCATAAACTGTTACTTTACAAAATACAACTAATGAACATGGATCGCAAGCTTCTTACTTGGATTGAATATTTTCTTACTAACCGTTCACAGTACGTGTCAGCCAATAATCATAACTCTCACTTCAACCCTGTTAATTCCGGCGTTCCACAAGGCTCCGTACTTGGCCCTCTTCTTTTTCTAATTTACATTAACGACTTGCCTTCTTCCGTTTCCTCACATATTCACTTATTTGCTGACGACTGTGTCATTTTTCGAGGAATAACATGCAGTGACGATGTAACCACCCTTCAATCAGACCTGAATGCTATAACTTCTTGGTGCAAAACATGGCTAATGGAACTCAACATCAATAAATGTAAATCCCTTCGCGTATCCAGAACTTGCGACAGTACTCCCACTTATTTTCTAAACCATCTTCCGTTAGAATCGGTACACTCATATAAGTACCTTGGTGTACACATCACTTCCACTCTTACTTGGTCTCTACATATCACACACATAATTAACAACGCTAATCGTATGCTGGGTTACATCCACCGCAATTTCGCTAGAGCGCCTTCCTCGCTCAAACTTTTGCTGTACAAAATGTTAGTACGTCCAAAGATAGAATACGCCGCACCTATCTGGGACCCTCATCACGAAAATCTAATTCATTCGCTAGAAATGGTCCAACGTAACGCTGCCCGTTTCATTCTTCAAACTATAACAGGAGCGCCAGCATATCTTCAATGAAATCAAGCCTTAATCTGCGACCCTTAGCTACACGTCGTAAAATGTTTCCTATCTGTCTGTTCCATAAAATGTTTCATCATCCGCACTTACGTACTGAACTTATCCCTCCCCCGCATCACGTATCATCAAGACTAGATCACGCCTACAAAGTCGGTGTACCATTTTGCAGAACTAACGCTTTCTTTCAGTCCTTTTTACCTCGCACTGCAGCAGAGTGGAATCACCTTCCGGCACCAACAGCAACCATCAAAGCTCATCAGCTTTTCAAGGACGCCTTAGCTAACATTGTATGATTAACCACATCTGTTCTCTTTCGACAATTGGTCCATTTTGTTTATTTAATTTCTATTTATGCCTGTAACCACTTCGCTCTCTAATGCCAACGGCCCTGAGGGTACTTGAATTAAATGAAATCAATAAATAAAACTAATTCTGACCTGCAATGGTTCTGACAACACGCCAACCGGAAGTGGTTGCCTTTGTCTTAATGGCTGGTTGTCAGGAAAGGAAAGGCACCGTATCTGCCACACTTGCTGTGAACACCTGGATCGCACTGTAAGGAAAGGCAGAAAGGTGGGAGCGAAAGTTAAAAAATTTAAATGGGAAAGATCGCCAGGTGGTCGAAATTACCCACTTACCCAACGAGAATTGGCAACTCCGTGTCCCGAGATACCAGCCCCGACCTCACATTCGTCAAGAACAACAAACCGATCACGATAGCGTGGAGGAACACAGGGGTGGACCTCGGCAGCGACCACATGATTGTAGAAATCTTCAACCGGAGCAGAGCAGTACCAACGTCAGGAAACATACTTGGATCGATTGAACCGCTTTCAGAGGTAACACAAATGAGGAGGTGGAAGAGACCGAAATCGACGACATCGACGCGTGGACCAACAAGATCCTCCAAGATGTTCAAAACTGAACCAAGGATATAGTAACAGACCTCGAAACGAACAGAATGGATAGCCGACTGGCCCACCTTATCGAGGCCAAGCAGTCCATTCTCAACAGATGGAAAAAACAACGCCTTAATCGTAGGCTACGAAAGAAAGTCGCAGAACTCAACAGAGCGATCGAGGACCACTGTCGCACGCTATGTGCGCAACAGTGGAACGAGATATGCAACGCTGCCGACGGCCAGATGCACAACGGGAAAACATGGAATTGCTGAAGCATCTGCTCGATGAAACCAAGACTAAGTCACACCAAAGGTACCGACTGGCGAGACTCATCCATCGAGAAGTCCCTAAACACGGCGCTGATAAGGTGACGAAACGCATCAGCGCCAGATACCTGCTGACTATACCGACGGAGTGCCCCGGGCCGTACGGGGGGCTGCCCAACGCCCGTCTCGACAGAGATATAGACGTAGAAGAAGTTCGCACGGCACTGCAGGCCCTCAACAGCAGGTCGGCGGCCGGGCTGGACCGCATCACCGACAAGGCGCTTAAGAACATCGACGACAAATTCATAGACAGCCTCACGAGCTATTACAACAAATGCTGGAAAACGAGAACGCTGCCGTTGCAGTGGAAGAAGGCCAAGATAATCCTGATCTCCATGCCGGGCAAGACATCCGACACGGATAACCTCCGACCCATATCGCTCACATCTTGCGTGGGCAAGGTGTTGGAGCACGTCCTGCTCAACAGGTGGCAAGAATACCTCGAGAAAGAAGATCTCTACCCGGAAACGATCATTGGCTTCAGGCAGCATCTAAGTACCCAGGATGCCATGATACAACTCATGCACCAGATCATCGACGGCAATACCGGCGACAACAAAGCAGTACTGGGACTCGACCTGCAGAGCGCCTTCGACAAGGTGAAGCACTCGGCGATCCTATCCCAAGTCTCGAAACTCAACATGGGAGAGAGATCATACAATTACATCAAAGACTTCCTCACGGGCACAACGGCCGAGCTCAGAGCGGGGGACCTCCAAGCACAGGAGAAGAAGCTGGGAAGCACAGGCACACCTCAGGGATCGCTCATCTCGCCGGTGCTTTTCAATCTCGTGATGATAGGAGTGGTCGAAAGGTTCAGGAACATCAAGGAAGTCCGACATACGATATACGCGGACGA
This sequence comes from Amblyomma maculatum, assembly GCF_055883805.1. Taxonomy (NCBI): domain Eukaryota; kingdom Metazoa; phylum Arthropoda; class Arachnida; order Ixodida; family Ixodidae; genus Amblyomma; species Amblyomma maculatum. Next base: position 108,119,291 of record NC_139353.1, on the reverse strand, counting down.
CATAACGCTGTGGGTGGAAGAAGGCAGCGATGCCCAAATCGAATCCACCCTACAGGCGGCCGTTGATGCGATCGAAGCCAACTCGACGGAACGGGGCTCAGATGCTCGCCGAGCAAGTCGGAGCTCCTCGTCTACCCGCTCGTCAAGCACCGCAAACCCAAGAGCAGCCCTAGAGAGTACGAGGCAATCAAAGTCAAGACCAGAGAGGGAAACGCGATCCCAAGAGTAAACAAGATCAGAGTGTTGGGAATGACGATCGAGACGCACGGCAGAAACGGCGAGACCGGCACCCGGCTCATTGCGAAAGCGGCGAACGCCACGAGACTACTCAAACGAGTCACGAACAAGAAAAGTGGAATGAGGGAAGAGAGCCTGACCAGACTGATCCACTCTTTCGTCATATGTCACGTAGCGTACGTGGCGGCCTACCACAAGTGGAAGAAGAGCGAGAGAAACAAGATAGATATACTCATTCGCAGAGCCTACAAGACTGCACTGGGACTGTTCGAAACAACGAGCACCAAACGCCTCGTGCAGCTGGAGGTGCTCACGCTGTAGGAGATAGCGGAGGCCCAACGCGACGCACAACTCGAAAGACTGTCTACGACCAAGGCCGACCGGAAAATCCTGGACAAACTGGGAATTGGATATCAAGACAGGGAGCAGACGCAGCGCCTCGTCCCCGATGAGATCAGGCGCAACATCAGAGTGGACTCGGCACCGAAGAACATGCACTCGGAGTATAACAAAGGGAGGAGAGCAGCGAGAGCCAAGGCGCTGATAGACCAGCACGCGGCCGACACACACGCACGCTACGTTGACGAGGCTGAGTACGCCAAGATACACGGCTTCACGACGGTCGTCGTCGACGCGACCGGCACCGTTCGCACGACCGCCAGCACGAGATGCACCATGGCAGATCAAGCGGAGGAGGTGGCCATCGCCTTGGCCATCGCCGACCGCGACTGCCGCACAGTGCTATGCGACTCGAGGCAGGCGGTGAGAAATTACGCCAAAGGCAGGATACCGAAAGAAGCTGTGCGCATACTGCAGGCAACCAAAAACGACGATGGCAGCAGACAAGTGAGAATCAAGTGGTTCCCGCCGCACGCGGGCGAGGCGTCAGACCGCAACGCCAACCACAACGAGACGGCACACGCCGATGCGCGCGCGCTAACGGACCGCGCCTCGGTCGACTGGCCGCTGTGGTTCAGCACCAAGGACCTAATGACCGACTACAGCAAAATAACCAAAGCGTTTTGCCTAGCTTGCCGAACTCTTCCACCCCCTTGCTCGGGGCTCAGTCGAGAGCAAGCCGTTTTATTCAGACAGCTATACAGACGGGCTCACTCCCCAGCCCGTCGCTGATGCACAGAATGTATCCCGAGACGCACCCGACAGACAAATGCAGTCTGCCGAACGGAGACGGCTGGCTTCGCACGCATTCTGTGGAATTGCAACAAGTACCAGGAAGAAGCTAAGTCTGGGAGGATCCCGCCGCGACTGGAAGCAGCCGCAGGGAGCTACAATCAAGAGGAACAACTCTGGGCCGTCCTGCAGGTCATCAAAGCGCTGGCCCGGCAGGGAACCAGCGCGCCGGCCACGGCGAGCGGGGACAGTCCGCGCTGCCGGTTCCCAGAGGACGACGTAGGACCCGCCCGGAGCGCGCGCGCGCGAGCGCGCGTTCTACTGCAGGCAACAAATAAACGTTATACCAATCCAATCCGTAGTCCTCCACTACGGCTCCCCTTTCTCTCTTTCCGCTTTCACTTCCACCTTCCTCCCTTCCCTTATGGCGCGTTCAGGTGTCCGTAGAGCAAGTGAGACATACTGCGCCTTACCCTTCCTGTGAACCATTTATTATGTGATATAGTGAAGGGCTGCGGTGTTTTTGACCTATCCGGTTATCCTTAATGAGCACTGACATAACACAGAAGATGGATGCCTTCTCGTTTCGCCTCCAGCGAAATGCAGCCTCCGGGCAGCGGGAATGAGGAGAGAAAATTTGCAGTGTGCGGCACCAGCCACGGTCGTATTGCAAAATGTTTACTAGTGGCGCACGGTGTATCGTGTGCGGCACCAATGGTCAGGGTTTAGCATTTGTCCAGTGCATTCTGCAATGCTGTCGCAATTTTCATCAGTGCCTTGAAAAAGAAGTTTAACAAACCACAGAAGAAAAACTTATTTGTGGTTTAAGTTTAACTCTTAATAATCCTAGTTGAATTGCGATAGCAAACGGCGGAAGCTTCATTTGCCTGCTACAATATTCCCCTATCACGCCCTATCAGTGTAAGGTGCTACATTATTGGGGACACTCAAGCTCATCCTTTCAGAGTAAGACGCGAGAGCGTCAGCTACCAGCCGACATATAAATGAGAAGGATTAAATGATGCTGAATCGAATGTGGAGCGAAAGCATTGGCTGCCGTTGACCGCGCGGTCTTCTTCTTCTCTTTTTTTGCGCCTGTACAAGGTCAAACGCGGCCCTTCCCGAGGCGACGCGGCGGGCCGAAACCTGGCGCAGTATTGCTAACGCAATTAAATGTTCAAGAACACGAATAGAACAGAATACACCGTATAGGAGGATGAATAACAGACAATGCGAAATGTACAAGGTAGAGCCAGTTAATGTAGTGAATTTGGCCTAGGTCCCAAGCGGAATGCTTAACTAAGACGCAATGCATACACACATTATAACACCTCCTCTGATTGCACTAAAACAAGCATCAGTTTCCGTATCAAGATCTCGAACACATAACCCCTTTTGATCAAAAAACAAAATGCTTAAATGTTTGCAACAAATATTTCCTGAGCAGGCATGCAGTTATATTCAAGCAAAATTTATCACTGGCAAGGGTGGTTAAAGAACCGAGCTTGCCAATAATTTGCCTTTGAATGAAAAAGTTATGCCATGAGAAGCCTCTGGTTTATTTTTTTTTCTTTATTGGAGAAGCCTCTGGTTTCTCTGCTGCCTCCTGCACACTTTGCATTAGGGATTTTATAAATATGTTGTGAATGATTGCGATTTCAGCGCACGTTAAAGATCCCCAGGTGGTCGAAATTGCTCCGTAGCCCTCCACTACGGCTCCCCTTTCTCTCTTCCCACTTTCACTGCCACCTTCATTCCTTCCCTTACGGTGCGGTTCAGGTATCCACATAGCAAGTGTGACAGATACTGCGCCTTTCCTTTCCTGTGAACCAATTATTTTATTTATTTATTTATTTTGTGAATGATAGCACCCAGGAGGTAAGGTTCGTTCTAGACTGAAAGGGAGGGGGAAAGAAAAATCGAAACGGTGCCCTGACTCTGCTTAGATGTAGCGCTGTAAAAGTACTGCCTGCTAGGGGATGCCACCTGGCTGACTCGCGCGACGCTACTCTAGCAGAACTTGGCCGCACTCAGTCTGGGCTCCCCGGATGGGCTGGGGCAGGTGGGTCGCCGCCGCTTGCAGTGGGGGCTAGCCTGCCACCAAATTTTTATGTTTTAGGCCGTCATTGCACCCGCCACCGCTGGTGGTGGACGACGGCTGTTGTTGCGGCGCGCGTCTTTCTTTCTCTCTTCCTCTCCTTTCGTCTCTATTTTCTCTTCTGTCCGCACGAGGCAGCGGAGGTGGGTCAGCTACAGAGCCAGTAGCAGTCCCGTGCATTTTCTTTTCCTTCTTCCTACAGCCACAACAACAAAAACAACTCAGTCAAATGAGTTTACAATGAGAGGCTGAAGCTGATGTATTGGATATGGAAAATGCAGCTCACCGGTATGATAAGTTAGATCCTGCCAGTATATCACCTATACGTGTACTCTCAGGAAATAGCAGAGGTATAGTGCCCAGAAATACAGTATATTTCTATGCACTGTAGTAGAGCGAAGATTGCTAGGAGAAGTCAATGACTGCCACAGTAGGGACAGTAGCCAAGTGACGTAACATTGCCGTATTGTTAGGCATCTTGAAGTTTTTTAATGTAAAGAATTGCCAATCACCTGCGAGACTGATGCCTTTTTCTCTTTACTGACAAGGCAGGCGGTTTTATCTTTAGCAAAGCATTAGAGTTGGTCGCCCACCTCGTAGAGGGCAACATTGCAAACCGATGTACTTTTTAGAGGATTATTCAAAACGCAGAGCAAGTTAAGCCAGTTGTAAGGTGTTTATTGGAGCACCAAGACCGTATGCAACGTCCGCAAACCAAAGCGACGAGGGTAGAGTTCGAACCAACAGCTTGCCAACAGTGCAGCGCCAACAAGGCTCCGGCTCCACTTCGTCTACCTCTTCGGGTTGGCGCGCGAGCTGATGGCGATCGGGATTACAACAATACCCCCCGTCGAAAAAGGAGCCATCCTGGCGACTCATGGTGAGGAAAGGGTAGGGGGATCATTATACGGCTTGAGGCGGTCGACATGTACAGTTTCTTGGCCGCGGCGGCGATAATTTGGAAATGGGTTCAAGGGCTCTACTACGTAATTGACGGGAGAAGATTGTTCGAGAATGCGGTAAAGTCCATGATAACGCGATAGGAGTTTGGATGAGAGGCCGGGTGCTGAGGAAGGCACCCAGAGCCAAACGAGGGCACCTGAGGGATATGAAGGCGCTGGATTTGTAGGGTCCCGGTTATGCTTTTGTTCAGCCTGGTTCTCCATTGTGAAGGAGCGCGCCAATTGTCGGCATTCTTCGGCAAATGTGTGCGCTTCAGACAGTAGAGTGGTATCTGAAGTATCGGGGTGGTAGGGCAGGATAGTATCCATGGTGGACGTGTGTTCACGACCATACAAAAAAAGAAGGGGGAGAACCCAGTCGTAGTCTGCGTGGTGGTGGTGACAAACGTTTATTGAATCAAAAAGGGGTAGATGTATGCATCGGCCGGATCTATGAACATCCAGCCCTTACAGATACTGGGTGGGGTCCCTAGTACGGGACCCCAGTGGCGTCGGCCGCTGCCCGGGCGCGCTCGACCAAGGCCTTTTGGGCCTGCAGGTCATAGCAGCCGAGCAGGGTCGCCTCCCAGTCCTCCCGAGTGGGGTTGGGGTGAGGAGGAATAGCTGGGTTGGATGGGCAAGCCCACACCATGTGGTAGATGTCCGAGGACTTCTCCGCACATTGCGGACAACTGCCCGTGAAGGAGGGATTAAAATGTTTTAGTGCTGCCGGGCACAGCAGAGTGTAGGTATAAAGACGGAGTAGAAGCCGCTCCTCCGTCTTAGATAGACCTTTACATGGGCGAGGGTAAAGGCCATGACAAGATTGATAATAAAGAACAATGTCTAAAAGAATACGCGGGTTCGAATTCGAAATCCTGATCTAGGGGGTCGTGATGGGAAGCCCGGAAAGAGAGCGCGCGGGCGGCGGCGTCGGCTGCCTCATTCCCCTCGAGACCCATATGAGCAGGAGCCCATACTATTTTCCGGTAAGCGGGGTCCCCGGTGTAGGTGCAATTTTGAAGTAGTCGGTAGGCTAGGTATGGCGCCCAGCCTTACTCGACGTTCCGACAGGCCCCTCGCGAGTCGGAGATAATTGTTTTAGAATCAGTGTGGGTAGCTGCCAGCGCAATGGCGACCTTCTCCGCGTGGGTTATGTCATGGGCGCGAAATGTAAGCCCGTTAACCGTTTTAGACTGGTGGACCACTGCGGCCGTGTACCATCCCCCATGGTGGGGGCCGGAGGCGTCCACGTAGTAAATGCCGGGTTTCGACCCATAATGGCGGCCCAGGGCTTCCGCCCGCGCCAGGCGCCGGCCATTGTGGTCTTCACGTGTCATGTTTTTAGGAAGAGGGCGTACGTGGAGGGCGCATCTCCACTCGAAAGGGAGGCGTACACGATCTTCCATAAGGGTGGTATGTTGGATGTGTAGCCGGGCAAGGAGGCGGCGACCCGACAGTGTCTTAGAAAGACGTGTGTATTGGTTAAGTGAGCCTCTCGGATTTCCCGGAACGTATTCACCATGCCCAGGCCCAGTAGACGCTGGTTGGAGGTGTTCACGGGGAGATCGAGGGCTCTCTTAAAAATTTTGCGCAGGACGACTTCGAGTGCATCCTCGTCTTGTTTCCGAAGGTGGAGGTAAGGAGCCGAATACAAGATTCGACTGGTCACGAATGCATGCGCCAGCCGCAAGGCGTCTTTGCACCGCAACCCCCCACGTTTGTTAGAAACCCGGCGGACCATGCGGCCCACCTGGTCCCCCACCTTACGGAGTTTCGCCAAGGTAGTGTCCGACCGTCTATGTTGATGAATAAAGAGCCCCAGTACCCGGACTTCTGTGCGTTCAGGAATTGATCCTGTCTCTAAAAAGAGCTCAATTTTGGCCGTACACTTTGGTGAGGGGCGTATGTGTACAAATTCAGATTTTTGAGGGGAGCATTGAAGGCCGCAGCGGCGAGCATAACGGTCCACTATGGTTGCCGCTTGCTGCAGGTTGGCCTCAATATCTCCAAGAGAACCTTGCGTGGCCCACAGGGTGATGTCATCGGCATACAGCGCATGCTGCACACCAGCGACAGCACCCAACTGGGCCGGCAGGTGCATCATAGCCAGATTGAATAAGAGAGGAGACAGCACTGCACCCTGTGGTGTTCCTCTGGTTCCAAGTTGGAACGGGCCATGTTCGGTGTCCTGGATTTTAATGTAGGATTGGCGATCTGTCAAAAATTGCCGAATGTATCTGAACGCGTTGCGTCCGCAATCGGTTTGTGAAAGATGAGTGAGTATTACCTCATGAGTAACATTGTCGAAGGCTCCTTTCAAGTCTAAAGCGAGTATGACCCTGTCGTTGTGAGGGCATTCGACCGGGTCAAGAACGTCCCAATTAAGTTGTAGCAAAACATCCTGTGCGGACCTGTACGGGCGAAATCCGAACATGGAGTCTGCGAAAATGTGTTGATTTTCCATGAACTCGGACAACTTGTCACGCAGCATCGTCTCCATTAGTTTGCCCACACATGAGGTTAGAGAGATGGGTCGAAGGTTGTCCGTGTTGATAGCCTTGCCAGCTTTTGGAATGAAAGTGACCAGAGCAGTCTTCCAATCGATGGGGAGTGGCGCGTCCCCAAGCCAAATTGAATTGATGTAATCCAATAAGGATTGGTAGGCCGGGTCGGGTAAGTTGGCTAGTAATTTGACTGTAATTTTGTCCCGGCCCGGGGCTGTGCCACGTTTCATTTTCGCCTGGGCCGCCCGCAGATCGTGGAGCTGGAACGGCTGATCCAGCTCAGCGTTCTCCGAACCTGCATAAGAGTGCGCCGGTCCGCGGGGGTCCTGGGTAGTGCACAAGTATTGGTCCCGCAACTTGTGCGCTAGCTGAGTTGTGTTGCCCTGAAAGCTGTGTATGGCACGTTGTAAATGTTTCTGAGTTTCTGTGTGTGCCTGCGTTGGGTCGATAAGAGCGCGGAAGAGCCGCCAGGTGTTCCTGCTGGACATCTCCCGCGCCGCCGTGTTGCAACGATCCACCCAGTTGGCGTCTGCGAGCTGGGCCGCATACTCGGCCGCCTGCTGGGTGAGCTCGGAAATTCGAGCCTTAAGTTTACGGTTATGCTTTTGTCGGCACCACCGGCGGACAAGGCAATGCCGCGCCTCCCAGAGGTGGATGAGGTGGTTATCCACGTCTGATACCGCCTCGGAAAGCTGAATTTTAGTTTCGGTAGAGCGAATGCTAGAAACCAATTGTTCGGACCATGACTGGTAGCCTTGCTCGAGTATAGATGTAGCTGTGTTGTAATTTTTCCTAAATTTGGACCAGTCTGGGAGTCGAGCCTGTGTTGTGGGTTTTGCTAACGGTCTGGTCCGAATTGTAGTGTTTAGTATACAGTGGTCGCTAACGAGTGTTTCCTCAGTGTTGACCCAGTCAGCATACTGAATGTTGCGGGTAAAGGTTAAATCCGGACACGTATCCCGAGTCACGGAGTTACCTATACGTGTTGGGTGGACGGGGTCTGTGTGAAGAGTGAGGCCCAACGTAGACGCAAGCTCCGCCAACTTGCGTCCCCGTTTCTCTTCACGGCGGTACCCCCAGCCTCGACTGGGGGCGTTAAAATCGCCCACAATCAAGAGGGGGTCCCGACCCGCAGCTTTCAGCGCACGGCTGAAAAGGTCCGAGAATGATACATTCGGCAATTTAGGTGGGCAGTAGACATTTAGAATGTGCAGTGGTGGGTCCTGCTTGCGGAGGGGGAGGAGAGTCACCATTACATGGGAATAGCCAAGTTGAAGGTTCAAGTCGACCATATTTGCTGTGTAATTTTTATGAACGCATAGACAAGACGAGGGGTCCTGCTGAAACGTCGTATAGTTTGTTAGGGTGGCGCCTCTTCCTGGCTCCTGAAGGGCCACCACGGCGGGCATATGCTCGAAAGTTGAGAGGAAAAGCCGAAGGTCGGCCCGCTTAGTGCGAGGCCGTAGCCCTCGGCAATTCCATTGAGTTACAGTGATTGGGGAGGCCAATTTAGATAAGGGGGAACGCTTACATCGAGGTTGTCCCGCCATGTTCAGGTTTTGGGGTTAGAGGAGGGAAGGTAGATGCCCCGGAGCCATCAACCCGGGGCTGAATATCAGCTCCTGGGAGGGGGCAGCTATCTTCCTCATTTTCGATGTCAATTTCTCGACGCGAAAATTTTGAGGGCCGGCTGGATACGTTTTTGAGAGGAGCGGCCCGGCGAGACGTGCGGGGGAGATTCGCGACATGTTGAGCGATCATGGTAGGAAGGGCCTCCATGACTTTGGCAATGATACGCTCCATTGCCGTCCCGATAAGGGTTTCGAATTTGGCGTTAAGGCGGGCTTCAAGAATGGCCACGGAGGAATCCGAGGTCACCGGTGCCGCCGCATCGCTCTCCATGGCTTCTGCTTGGGGGGCAGGTTGTGGGGGAGGAGCAGTTTTAGTTTCTAGGGCTTCAATTTTGGCAAGTAGCATCTCGTTTTGGACCCGGAGAGAAGCTACCAAGTTATGAAGCTCGGCGTCGGCCGCCGAGCGAGCGTGAGGAGAAGGGGGGTGGGAGGAGGAGGCAACCCTACCCGAGCCGCTCACCTGTTTTTCTTTTTTGACCGCATTTGCCCAGGCACCGTTTTCGCCTTGTTTGAGTTGGGAGTGGGCTTGCTTCCCCGATCCGCCGTGTGGGGGCGGTGGTGGCGCTTGGTCGCCTTTGATGTCCAGCCCGCTTGAAGGCGCTTGCTTCTTGGAATTGGTGGCGTCACCGCCGGTGACGTGATCCTGTTGACGTGGCTTCTTGCCCATTGCGCCAGTTTTGCCGCCCTTTTGGGCAGTCGTATTGGTGTCGAGTCGGTACTTGGCGGTACGGTCTCTGGAGTTTGTGGCATGGCCGCCACCACAAACAGCACATTTCAGCTTACACTCATGAGGGGCCCGCACTCCCTCGACGAAAGGAGCCTGTAGTCCACACAGGCCACACTTATCTTGAAATGGATTTGGGCATGTGTCTGCCCTGTGGCCCACGGTGCCACACACACCGCAGGCTGGGATAGTGCGCAGGTAGGGCTGCACTTGGACAATTTCTGAGTTGTAGGTCACCGTCCGTGGTTTCACTTTTCCGGCAAAAGTAAGACGAGCCTTATTGGAGGTTCCAAATTTGCGAATTTCCAAGATAGTGCCATGCCTCCACTGGACACCATCTTTCAGGGTTTCCGCTGTTTCGTGATTTGCCACAGTGATGACGCCGTCGCCATTTTGCTTGAGATGGCCTCGCAGTGGCACATCTCCTTGAGCTGATTTGATCGCGAAATCACCAAGCAGACGGTCCGCCACGTATTCGTTTTTGGTGCTCGCAATGAGAAGATTTTGCTCGCGGGAAACGACGAAGCTGAGTTCGGACGCCATTTGCACGCCGAGATAGGCACGCAAGGCTAAGCCCAGCTCACTACATTGGAAGACAGTCCCGATGGCCACAGCGGTTCGGGGCTTGATGATCACGACGAAATCGTCGGGGCGGAATTTGTGGAGATGTCCGGGCCTCCACGATGACTTGGGTTGGCGATCCTTGGCCGTGTGCGAGACGCGGTCGTGCTGAGGTGGGGTTGACTTGCCGGATGTCAACATGGCGTCTGCCGTCATCTTGGCTTTCCGGCGCTGAGAGCGGCTCTCAACGAGACGGAGGAGATTTGAGTCCCGGAGCTGGTCCGATGGTGCCGAATTGGGTTCCCCGGCTTGAGGAACTGTCGACCAGGTCATGACGTCCGGGTCGTAGCCGCGTTGAGGCAGGGCGTTCGCCATGTTGATGCGGAGAGTGGCTTCCTTCCCGCCGCACGCCGGCGCAGCCGTTAGGCTTAGCGGCGGCGCCACCGAGCGCGAGTGAAAGTCCGCTCTAAAGTGGTGAAAAATTTGCCCACCGGGATTGAAGTGGTGTCCCTGTGTGCCGGGTAACTTGCTGCGTCCGATGGATGCCAAATTTGCGGGGTTTGACGAATTGGTCCGTGGCTCTTGTCAAAAACTGACGGAGCCGAGGGAAGGCAGCACTTGGTCCCAATTAGAGTGAGCGCTATCAACGTACATGGCTAGCATGTCACTAAGAGTGCGATTAAATTGCTCAGTCATGCCGTTTGTTTGGGGGTGATACGCTGTGGTGCTCCGGTGAATGATCTGGTGCTGTTTGAGGAGGGCTTCGACAGTGTCGGAAAGAAACGCCCGTCCGCGGTCACTGATCAATTCTTTCGGTGCGCAGTGACGAAGAACGCACCTCCCAGCATCCAGCACCTCCACAAAGTGTAAGGTGTTTATTGGAGCACCAAGACCGTATTCAACGTCCGCAAACTAAAGCGACGAGGGTAGCGTTCGAACCAACAGCTTGCCAACAGTGCAGTGCCAACAAGGCTCCGGCTCCACTTCGTCTACCTCTTCAGGTTGGCGCGCGAGCTGATGGCGATCGGGATTACTACACAGTGTTTATTCGGCTTGCTGCTTTTGAAGCTAAATCTTCGTTCTGCTAGTTAGAGCTGGTCTTCGCTGGGCACTAAAGTTTAACTTCAAATGATCTTGACTCAAGTATGGATGTCCACCCAAAAGTATACTAGGCTTTACTTTCCTCAAGCTTTTACTTAAATATAGCGCGTTTCGATGGCGGTGAAACGCAGCGGCGTTGTTGTTCTTGCGGCTGTAGGAAGAAGGGAAAGAAAATACACGCACCTGCTACTGGCTCTGTAGCTGAGGATGGGGTTGGGACAGGTGGGTCACCGCCGCTTGCCGCGGTGGTGGTGGTAAGAACATTTATTTACACAAGGATGTTTGGATCGGCCCGTAAGGGGCCGGTCCTTACAAACACTAGGTGGAGGTCCCTAGTTGGGGACCCCAGTGGCGGTTGCCGCCGCTCGGGCGCGTCCGACTAAGGCTTGTTGGGCCTGTAAGTCGTGGCAGCCGAGCAGGACCGCCTCCCAGTTCTCCCGGGTTGGGTTGGGGATGGGGGGAATAGACGGGTTGGAGGGGCAGGCCCACACCATGTGATAGATGTCAGAAGACACCGCTCCACAGTGTGGGCAGCTGCCACTAAAGGAAGGGTCAAAATGTTTTAGGGCTGCCGGGCACAGCAATGTATTGGTGAAAAGGCGGAGAAGGAGCCGCTCATCCGCCTTTTTGAGACCTTTACATGGGCTGGGGTAAAGGCGATGACAATTTTGATAGTACGTCGTGATATCTTTGAAGGTGTAGGCCGGATTAAAATCGGGTTCCTGATCGGGTAGGGAGGAGAAAACAGCCCGGTGAGAGAGCGCGCGGGCGGCTGCGTCTGCTGCCTCGTTTCCTGCCAAACCCTGATGAGCAGGGGCCCATATAAGGTAGCGGTGTGCGGGGTCCGTATCCCGTATGCAATTTAAGTAAATTTTATAGGCTAGTAAGGGAGTCCAGCCTTGTCTGACGTTCCGAGGCTGACGTTCCGAGGAGGAGGCTGAGCGATGCTGCGGCCTGGGTGCCCAGGAAGGCCGCGAACGCTGCTCCCAGCTCGTCATGTTGGAAGACATCCTTGAGAGCGACGGTCACCCGGGGCTTCAGGATGATGACAATGTCTTCGGGGTGAAGCCGCGGAAACGGCTTTGGTTTCCAAACGGGTCCAGAGTTACGTGGGGGCCCGCCGTGAAGTGCTGCAGCGCGCGCAGCAGCGTTTTGCTGTGTTGAGGGGTCATTCAACTTGGTGTCCGCCTTCTTGGCGTTCCGCTTGCGGGAGCGGCGTTCAACCAATTTGAATAGCCTCGGGTTCTCGATGGGCGCAGAATCCGGGCTATCAGGCGCAGAAGTTGCCGAAATCTCGGACCAGGTCATGGTGGCCGGGTCGTAGCCACGTTGTAGCTGTTGAGCCATCTTGCCGCTGTTGGGCGACTCACCCACGGCCGGGCTGCGGCGCAGCCGTTAGGCCTGGCGTCGCCGCCACGACACGCAAGTGATGATCGGCCCTAAAAATGCCTTAATAGTCCCACCTGTGTGCGGGTGGTGTCCACAGGTAGCTGCCAATTTCACACAGACAGTCGCAGCTGGCTTGATGGGGTTGAGGTCGAAATTTCGTTGCTCCAGCCAAAACTTTGGTGGAGCCGATACGCTGCACGTCCTCTCGCTTCGCGCGCTCACAGCGCCCCCCTGCCGCGGTGGCTAGCCTGCCACCGAATGTTTACCAGTTGTAGGTCGTCATTGCACCCGCCACCGCTTCGGTGGTGGACGACGGCTGTTGTTGCGGCGCGTGTCTTTCTCTACCTCTTCCTTTTATTGCTTCTTTATTTTCTCTTGTTTTTTTTTCTCTTCTGTCTGCACGAGGTAGCGGAGGTGGCTCAGCTACAGAGCCAGTAGCAGGCCCGTGCATTTTCTTTTCCTTCTTCCTACAGCCACAACAACTGTAGCTGAGCCGCCTCCGCTGCCTCGTGCGGACAGAAGAGAAAAGAGAGAAGGAAAAAAAACGAGGGAGCGAAAGATGCGTGCCGCAACAACAGCTGTCGTCCACCACCGAAGCAGTGGCGGGTGCAATGACAACCTATAACACATAACATTCAGTGGTTGGCTAGACCCCGCCGTAAGCGGCGTTGACATACCGTCCCAGCCCTGTAGGGCCAGGAACTGCCACAATGCACCACCTCCGGCCCCGAAGTGGTGTCCGTAGGCCCTGATGTTGTTAACCACGCCGACGTGGTGCAGTGGTAAGACGCCTGACTACTGTGCCGAAGTACCCGGGTACCAACCCGACCTCGGCGGCTGTTTCGATGGAGGCGAAATGAAGAGGCGTCCGTGTCTGTGCGATGTCAGCGCACGTTAAAGATCCCCAGGTGGTCGATATTACTCCGTAGTCCTCCACTACGGCTCCTGTTTATCTCTTTCCACTTTCACTCCTACCTTCCTTCCTTCCCTTACGGAGCGGTTGAGGCGTCCACAGGAAACAAGTGAGACTGCTACCTCGCTTTTCCCTTCCTATAAGACAATCTTTCTGTGATGTTGCGACTATAGGAAGAATAATATATGGTTCACAGGAAGGGAAAGTCGCAGTATCTCCCACTTTTTCTGTGCACACCTGAACCACGCTGCATAAGGAGGACGGAAGGCTAGAGTGAAAGTGAAAGCAGAGAAAGGGGAGCCGGCAGTGGAGGGCTTCGCAGTAATTTCGACCACCAGGGTCATTACCCTGACATCGCACAGCACACAGACGCCTGTTCGTTTCGCCTCTATCGAAACGCAGCCTTCGTGGTCGAGATCGAACCCGGGTACTTGGGCACAGTAGTCGGGCGTCTCACCACTCCACCACCGCGGCGAGGCTGACTAGGAAGAAGGAGAAGCAAATGCACGGGCCTGCTACTGCTCTGTTTATTTATTTATTGGAAAGGAAAGGTGTCGTAACTGTCTCACTTGTTTTCTGTGGACACCGAAACCGCGCCATAAGGGAAGAGAGGAAGGTGGGAGTGAAAGTGGAAAGAGAGAAAGAGCAGCCTTAGTGGAGAACTGCGGAGTAATTTCGACCACCTGGGTATCTTTAACGTGCGCTGACATCGCACAGAACACGGACGCCTCTTCGTTTCGCCTCCATCAAAACGCAGCCGCCGATGTCGGGTTCGAACCCGGGTACTCCGGCACAGCAGTCGGGCGTCTTACTACTGCACCACCCCGGCGGGGCACTTCCGCTGCCTCGTGCAGACAGAAAGCAAAAAAAAGAGAAGAAAGAAAAAGGACCGAGAGAGAGAGAGACGGGCGCCGCCACAGCCGTCGTCCACTACCGAAGCACTGGAGGGAGCAATGACAGAATACAACATATACAGTACGCGACGATGACCTGCCAATCCCAGCCGGGGGCCAGGAGCAGGCACTCCCATCGCTGTGTAATGCCTGCGCACGTTAATGATCCCCAAGTGGTCGAAAATATTTCACAGCCCTCCACTGCGGCTCCTCTTTCTGTCTTTACACTTCCACTCCCATCTTCCTCCCTTCCTTCAGGGCGCGCTTGAGGTGTCCGCAGAAACTAGTGTGACAGATACTAGTAAGCCATTCACTTCACTAAACCGCTTATTATTAAACAGAGGAGCTCTATTTTATGGGATGAGCGCACGTTAAAGGCCCCCACTTGGCCAGAATGACTGCATAGCCCTCCACTATAGGACCTCTTATACTATTTGCGAATTCGCTCCCTCTTTCCTTCTTTCCCGCTTTGTAGGTGCAGGGATCAGGGCGCTCGACCGCTGTTCCTAAGGATGGGGGGGTCGAATTCTGGTTGTGGTGGCAACATTTCGATGCTGGCACAAAGCACTGCACACGTGTGCTGTGCGATGCCAGTGCACGTCAAAATCCCGAGGTGGTAGAAATTTTTGGAGCTCTTCACAGCGTGGTCTCTAGCCTGAGACGCTTGGTGAAGGTAAATCAATAAACGAAGGCAACCTCAAGGCACGTGCAGGTGTCCACCAGATACTGTACCTGTCCTTTCTTATAAAATAATGATAATTTAGAATAAGAGTTATGGGTATATGACCTTAACCTGGTTAGGTGATGCCCATCATTCTGTGCCGTCCACCCAAAAGATAAATTGCATTCCTTTCTTGTAAATCTTACTTAAGGGGGGCAGGACAATCTTTTCTTAACTAAGACAAGCAGGCTTGGGCTTCAGCACTGGTTAGCCAGAAGCCCTTCAGCTCTGGCATCCTGGGTTGCACGCTCGATGGTGCGCTGTTGAATTAACGGTCTGAGCTGAGCATAGCGGCCTCCCACTGCTCTAAGTTGGATAGCTTCAGATCCCGCGGAGGAGAGGTTTGTGGGCATGAATATAGTATGTGGTATAAGCTGGCACTCTAGTAGCATAAGTTAGAGTAAGCGGTGTATAATGCAGGGTATTCGTGGACGAAAGTGACTGGAATTGAAATGGAAAGCATCTGTAATTTTGCAGGCAGATGCACTCCGCTGCCTTTGTGAGATATTTCTGTCCTCTTGGATATAGGGTATGTGTTTGACGGAATTGGAGTGTTATTTCGTTATTAGAAACCATATGGTCTCTCGCCGACCTCGTGAGGTGTTGTCCCGTCGCTCTGCTGACGAGTCCGCGGACGAAATTGTGGGCAGCCTCATTAAGCAGAAGGGAAGAATGTGCTGGTGTACAGATTAGTCGATGGTGAGTTCCCAGTTCAGTTCAGTTCAGTCGTTCATTCGTGTCCGACACTTCGTGACCCTATGAACCATATCACGCCATGCTTTCTGGTCTCTCACTATCTTCCTAACATCACATAATTTCGTCTGCAGCGTCTCGAGGATGCCATCTAACCATCGCGTTCGCTGCCTACCCCTTCTCCGGTGACCCTAAACCTTTCCCGACATCACATCTTTCTCCAGCGACTCCTCTATCCTCATCAGATGACCAAAATAGCTGATCTTTAACTTTAGAATTTGACCCTCCAATGAGCAGGCAGGGTTTATTGCCAACAATATCGACAGATGTGATCTTCTGGCAGTCCAAGGAACAAGTCTCCACCAGCACCACAATTCAAACGCGTCAATTCTTCGGCTGTCAGCCTTCTTCACAGTCCAACTCTCACATCCATACATCACAACTGGAAAAACCATAGCACGAGTTATATGGATCTTGGTTGACAGACTAATGTCTCTGCTCTTCAGTAGGCTCTCAAGGCTAGCTATGTCTCTCTTTCCCAGAAGCAGGCGTCTCCTAATTTCATGGCTGCAGTCTCCTTCTGGGGTAATATTGGAGCCCAAGAAGAGAAAATCTGTCACAGCTTCCACTTCTTGTCCCTTGATACTCCAGGACCTGATACTCCAGGATCTTTGTCTTTTTAATGTTCAGTTTAAGCCCTAACTTATCCCTCTCTTCTTGTATGCGCATCAGAAGTCTCTCGAGTTCCACTTCACTTTCTGCCAGTAAAGCGGTATCATTCGCATATCTAAGGTTGTTGACTGAATGTCTGACTGTGGCCTCTTGCTCTTCATAGAGATTCCCGAGGAGACAGATGAAGGGAAATGGAGCTCCCATCTCTTGGAGAGCCTGCCACAATCTGCTGTGATCTACGCAGCCGAACGCTTTCGCATAATCAATAAAGCAGAAGTAGATGGGTTTCTGGAACTCTCTTGCTTTTTTCATGATACAGCGAAGGTTGGCAATCTGGTCGCTAGTTCCTCTGCCCATGCGAAACCCAGCTTGCACGTCCGAAGCTCCCGATTCACATACTGCTGCAGCCTACCTTGGAGCATTTTCAACATCACCTTGCTAGCATGCGAAATAAGCGCGATCGTGCGACAGTTGGAACAATCTTTGTCACTGTCTTTCTTTGGAATTGGGATGTAAACTGACCTCTTCCAATCCTGCGGCCACTGCAGAGTTGTCCAAATTTGCTGACATAATGTATACAGAACGTTAACAGCAGGTTGAGGTTTTGAAGCAACTCAGCTGGAATGCAATCAATTCCGCTAGCTTTGTTCTTAGCAAGGCTGGCTAAGGCCCATTCAACTTCACTCTTCAGGATGCCCGGCTCGAGATCAGTAATCACAACCGTCTTATGTTGGATTTGCCCATCCGGGTCCTTCTTGTACAGTTCCGTGTATTCCTGCCACCTCTTCTTTATCTCTGAGGCTTCATTGAGGTCCCTGCCTCATTTGTCCTTAATCACACCTAGCTTAGCACAGAAGCTTCCTTTGATATCTTTGATTGTCTTATACAGAGCTCTTGTGTTCCTGAATTGGCTGTTGTCCTCAACAGCTTGGCGCTGTATGTTCAGGAAGGTATCCTTATCTCTCCTTGCTATTTTCTGAAATACCGCATTGTGAACCTTGTATCTTTCTCTTTCCCCCCTAACTTTTGCCATGCTCTTTTCATTGGCTATTTGCAAAGCCTCTTCAGATAACCAGTTTGCTTTCTTGCATTTCTTTTGCTTTGGAACTACCTTAGTAGCAACTTCTTGTATTATATCACAGACATCAGTCCACATATCTTCAGGCTCTCTGTCTTCTAGATCTAATTCTTCAAATCGATTCCTCACTTCCACAGCATATTCTGATGGAATTTGATCCAGATCATACCTGAAAGGCCTTCTAGTTTTCTGCGTTTGCCTCAATCGAAGCTTAAATTTGGCAACAAGAAGGTGTTAATTGGTGCCACAATCAGTCCCAGGTCTTGCTTTCACTGATTGTATAGCGCTTCTCCATATCTGCCGGCAAAAAATATAATCAATCTGATTCCTGTACAGACCGTCCGGTGAAGTCCATGTGTACAGGCACCTCTTGGGCTGTTAAAAATAAGTATTCGCTATTGTTGGTTGGTTGGTTGGTTCATAGGAAGGGAAAGGCGCAGTATCTGTCACACTTGCTCTGTGGACACCTGAACCGCGCCGTAAGGGAAGGAATGAAGGTGGGGGTGAAAGTGGATAGAGAGAAAGGGGGGCCGTAGTGGAGGGCTACGGAGTAATTTCGACCACCTGGGGATCTTTAACGTGCGCTGACATCGCACAGCACACGGACGCCACTTCGTTTCACCTCCATCGAAACGCAGCCGCCGAGGCCGGGATTCGATCCCGGGAACTCCGGCACAGTAGTCGGGCGTCTTAACACTGCACCACCCCGGCGGGGTGTATTCGCTATTGTTAGGTTGTTTTCTTGACAAAACTCTATTAGCCTTTGCCCAGCTTCATTTGGCTCACCAAGACCGAACTTGCCTGTAATTCCGGTTATTTCTTCACTCCCCACCTTAGCATTCTAGTCTTCTATGAGAAAAAGGACGTCTGATAATGATGTTGAGTTCCCAGACAACACACCAAAACCCAGGGACGTCCCGTTTAAATCCCTACCTCCCACATCCTAACAGGGCAATCCGCAGGATCTCACGAGAATTGCAGTGAGCGTATTTAGCTGGGCATACTCCTGAAGTACAGGTATGGGTGTTAGGCGGGGGAGGTACGTTATTGCACGCATAGCCTCACGATTGATGGCCTCAAGGGAGTCCCATTGTCTGCGGGTGAGACGTTGAAACTGTGCCTGGTAGATAATACGCGGCTGGAGGACAGAGCGAACAAGCTGGCGGGCCGTGTGAGCACGCGCGCCGCCAGAGCGCATAGCTATGCGACGAATGAGACCTAGAGTAGCGTGAGCGGTCTTACGGATGGCTGTCAGCCACGGGGTGCCAGTCCCAGAGGAATGAAGAAGAAGACCAAGAATGCGAACGGTTTGTACCTCAGGAATTGGGGTATTATCTATCATAAAATTTATAGTGGGAGCTTTCCGTAAGCCAGCTTTATTTCCAATACGCACATCTAAATTTTTCTGGCACTGTCTCACGCACTGGACGAAAAGACAAAAAGAACAAGGTAAAATGGCGATGATATTTGTCTACCAGAACAAGAGGATCGCGCACCGCTTGCAAGCCAAAAAGAGGCACATTAGATAGAATTAGGTCTAAAATGTTTCCAGCACAGTTCTTCATTGCATTGCAGTGATGTAAACCATGGAACTTGCTAACATCAATCAAACATTCGGCTTTTTCTCCAGTTGCTGTGCAGTCACTAGGGACCAAACCAGTGGACCAATCGACCTTAGGAAGATTAAAGTCCCGGTAGATGTGAACATTGTATTTCTAGAAATCGATTTGTTCCCAATATCCGAGAAATTATCGGTAAAAATGTTAGGAGCAGACTTTGGTGGAAAGTAGTAACAGCCGACTAGGAAGTGCGATTTGCCACACGTTGGAATTTCCAACCACACACATTCTTCGTATGTCTCCAGGTCTGGTCTCCTAAATGCATTTAGCACAAAACGGCAGGCTATCAGAACTCCGCCCCCATATTTAATCTTGTCAGAATAAACTCTATTGGCTCTGAAGACAGGGTACTCATCTGAGAAATAAGACGCACTTGAACATGATGAGTTTAGCCACGTTTCCGTCAGGCACAAGATGTTATACTCACATTCGCATGCATTCGCGAAGAGAGCTTCCCTTTTAGTTCGCAGCCCTCCTGTGGTTTGGTAATACAGCCTAATTTCCTGTGCCATTTTCGGAAGCAGCTAGAGCACCGTTGGGGTAATGGAGGCGTCATGAGGACAATAGCTTTTCTTAAAAAGGGCGAAATTCATGTGGGCAGATTTACCGCCCCGGCTGAAGCCTAGTGGCGAGATTCCGAGCAGTCAGAATTCGAACATTCACTCTGGCTCGTGGGACGAACAGATGCACTCAGGCCACTAAAAGATTCTTGCAGGAGCGCGTTTTCCACACGAAGCGTTTGCATCTCATCCATTAACGCATCCATTCGACTAGCCATTTCTTGCAGCATTAAAATAACACTCGGGGAACACTGATGGAATCTGAGTCTTGAAAATCCAAGGAATAGAGTAGCGCTTCGGGAAGCGTTTCCGTGTCGCTAGTTCCGCAGATAAGCCCAGCCACCGAAGGAACCCGCCGATTCACGCAATGAACAAATTTTTAATTGCTGACCCCGGATTCCATGAGGATGTTGCCTTACTCCGCCTGTATGTTGATGCATTTGCAGTGAAAACGCTGTTTGCAAGACGCCACGGCAAAAATTGCTACCTACCACGAATGGGCTGGGAGCAGTGCGCACATGCGTCCGCATCGGGCGCCATGGTGTGGACGGTGAATAAAAATGAAAGGATTCGAGGATTTACACTTATGGAAGTGAAGTATAGATATTGTCATATGCTGACGACATAGCCGTTTTCTGTCAAGATCAAGAAGGCGTTTCAGAAGAATCAAGGATGCTACTCGATTTGTAGGCATCGGCCAGCGAAGTCAACTGGGACAATGTTTGGGACTGTGGCAATGAGTTGGTGGAACGCACCTTCCCCTTCCGAAAACGTTCCTTGATCTGTTACACCTGCGAAATGCCTTGGAGTGGCGCTGGAACACTACAACGATACGAAAGATTACTGGAATGCTGAATGTGAACGTGTCCAATCGAAAACAACAAAGTGGGGTAGCCTTGATTTATCTGTTTGCCCGTTCAACTGAATGCGATTTGCTCATTGTTGCGAAAGCCTGGTATCTGTTGCCACCACTATCCATGTTAAGGGTTAGCGTCCAGACATTTCACAGATTGCTAGCGGTTTTCGTCTGGGGTTCGGCTTGGGAGAGAACAAGTCGTACAAATTTATTTCGCTCGAAAAAATGTGGAGGACTTGGTTTAGCCCACTTATTTTTACGACAAATAGTATCCAAGTTTATGCCATTAAGTAACCGAACCAACCCTTTTCTGCATACCGTTTTGGAAGTTAGACTGAGCAAAGACTTACCCGATGTTTTTGGTATCTTCTAGCAGCATGAAATACAGAATAAGTTTTTTGCGCGAGGCTGTGGCTTCCTTTAACATTTTAAAAGTGAGATTCTCTATGGAATACCTAAACGCTGTAACCCAAATTACTATATAAAGACCTGCTTGATGTAATAATGCCAGTGCTATCGTATCGATCATTGCACTGCGGAGGGGAAGGTAAGGATGTCTTAAAAATAATTAAAAGAATGCCAGTACGGTAGTCAGCAAAGCGTTTTCGCTTCAACTTACACAGTCGTACAATATCTGTTAAACCTTGGTTGAGAGAAAAATATGTCTTTGTCCCGTGGTCGGTGGGCTGCATGATTTGCCATAAGCCGGGGACCATAACCATAAACCATATTTTTTTTTACTGCTGAGGGCGGCGCTGCGATCGTCGAAGCGAACGGACGCGTTCACGTCGGCTCCGTCATTTATGATTAATTTCGCAGTGCTAATTTGCGCGAATCGAAGTTTTCTCTATCTCGATGTGTTCGTGAAGTCGAAAAGCACCGACGGATATTGAAAGTTCCCAATGGTACGCCTTTTCTTCGATTTACCGGACAGTTTTCATCACCGCCGTGCGGGGGGCGTCCCGCTAGGAGTGTTCCGCGAGCGATAGGCCTCGTCGCTGTCGCGGCTGCCGCGGCTCGCCGCCTCGGCCGCAGCCACTCAGCCCCGAGATGGAGGAAACGTCCGTTCTGGCAACGATCTCCGACTCTCCAATGACCGTTCAAGTTCAAGGCGAAGAAATTTCACCCGAGGAATTCCACCGCGGCCATGGATGGACGCTCGCGAGGGAACGCATGTAAAGACTCTGTCAACGAGACCTCAACGCGAAGCTCGCCGGCACCGACAACCAAGTAAGCAAGAAAGCGAAAGGAAATAAGAACTTTAGAGCCTCGGCCATCAAGGCAGCGAGAATGCCAGCCATGCCGCTGGAGGAAAACAAGATCGTAATCAGACCGCGAGGGGGACTCGACATCACCAAGATCGGCACTACGACCGTCGCTGCGGCCATTCTCGCCGCGGCCAAGATCACGAACGAAGAGAACGCATCGGACACGATCTGCCCGAACGCGAAACAAAATATAATTTTAATCAGCACGCCCAAGGAAGAAAACGCCGTCCGCTACGCAAGTATTCAAGCTATATACATTCAAGACAAGACCTTCGAAGTCAGCGCGTACCGCACGGCGCCGTACGACACCGTGAAGGGCATCATCCGAGGCATCCCTGTCGACCAGAAAGCCGAAGATCTCGACAGCAACATTGTAAACGACAGAAACCCACTCGCCGTAGGCGCCAAAAGAATCGGCAACACGACCACGATCATAGTAGCCTTCAGAGGACCCAAGGTACCGAACTTTGTCCGATATGGTGTCACGCTCATACCGTGCCACCTGTACAGAAAGCAAATTGACGTCTGCCACCAGTGTGGTCGGGTCTGGCATCGCAAGGACGTGTGCCCGACGCCAACCAACCGGATCTGCAGGGGCTGCGGCCAAGCGAACCCAAAAGATGACCACAAATGTACATCTAAATGCAAACTTTGCGGCGGCGCTCACCGCAAAGTTTGTAATGCCAGATAGAGAGAATGTAGAGCGACGGAGAATGTAAATCCAGATACAAGGTTCCCTACGTCGTTCGCAAGCGTAAGTGGGAGCGCCGAAAGGTCAGCCATCAGCTGCCGTCGGAGAGCGATTTCCCACCACCTGACAAGCCAGCTGCCCATAAGTCAAGAACGCCATCGAGAGACCGCGCGCAGTCGAGAAATAGCAGCTGCAGGAGCCAGAGCAGAGACGTGCGAAAAACGAAAACCCAAGGATCACTGTCGCGTGAGAGAGTCGGTAGGGGCAACGCCGCACAAGGTATCATGAAGACAAATCCGAGCTACAACGCCAAGACAGAAGACAACACTTCAACCAAGGAACGAGAGATCAACGAGGCCATAAAAAAGGAGAACGCGACCCTGCGAGCCACCATCAACAACCTCACCAAGGAAATCGCGGAAATCCGCAACGCCCTCCGCAACGTCGAACAGCAAAGATCCAGCCCGAGCGGCAACAAGGCCGAAGCAACTACGGCCGACGCAGACAAGGAGCCGGCAACGAAGAAGAAGGCCGTCGAATCCCGCAAGACCAAGAACAACATGAGCAACTGCAGCGCTGACAGCAGCAACCACAACGTCGAGGCCAAACTCAGCAGCCTCGAGGATATGATCAAATCGATGAAGCAAGCCATCGAAGCCTTCCAAACGGAGAACGTCAATAGACTCAACAATCTGGAAAGAAGCGTGCAACTAAAACTAAAGCAACCCAACGTTCGCGCCAGTACAGCATCAAGTAAACCAAGCGCAGCAACAAGGGGAATTCCGAATCGGACAATCATGGCCTCCAACTCCACAGGCATAACAGTGTGGCAGTGGAACTGCAGCGGCTTCGTCAAAAAGAAGGCAGTCGTCCAGCAGTACATCGAGCACGCGGCTCGCAAGCCCGACGTGCTCCTCCTCCAAGAAACACTAACGGACAAGCCGTCCCTCCCCGGCTAGAGGGTGCAAGCGGGCCCGCCCGACGGCAGAGGCCTGTGCACCCTGGTCAGGAAGGGACTCACCTTCGTCGAACACCGGCTAAGCAATGTCAGGATTGAACACACGCTCACCGAACTCATACCGACCAAGCAAAGAAAAAACAGCATCTTCATTTTTAACATCTACAGTAACCCATCGCGGAGACTCCAGAGGTTCAAAACCATTCTTAACAAGGCAAGCACGACGGCCGGCCAGAGCACGCTGATCGCATGCGGCGACTTTAATGCGATGGATCCGGAGTGGGGCTACGTCAAAAGCAATGCGAAAGGCAGAAACCTATCGCAAGACGCGCCGGAACTCGACTATACCCTCATAACCGACCCGGCTTGCCCAACAAGAATTGGCAACTCCGTGTCCCGAGATACCAGCCCCGACCTCACGTTCGTCAAGAACAACGAACCGATCAAGATCACGTGGAGAAACACGGGGGTGGACCTCGGTAGCGACCACATGATATTGGAAATCATCATACCGGAGCAGAGCAGTACCAAAGTCAAGAAACATACGTGGATCGACTGGTCTGCTTTCAGAGATAACAGAAATCAGGAAGCGGAAGAGACCGAAATCGACGACATCAACGCGTGGACCAACAAGACCCTCCAAGATGTTCGAAACTCAACCAAAGATATAGTAACAGACTTCGAAACGAACAGAATGGATAGCCGACTGGTCCACCTTATCGAGGCCAAGCAGTCCATTCTCAACAGATGGAAACAACAACGCCTTAATCGTAGGCTACGAAAGAAAGTCGCAGAACTCAACAGAGCAATCGAGGACCACTGTCGAACGCTATGTGCGCAACAGTTGTACGAGATATGCAACGCTGCCGACGGCCAGATGCACAACGGAAAAACATGGAACTTGCTGAAGCATCTGCTCGACGAAACCAAGACTAAGTCACACCAAAGGGACCGACTGGCGAAACTCATCCATCGAGAAGTCACTAAACACGGCGCCGATAAGGTGACGAAACGCATCAGCGACAGATACCTGCTGACTACGCCCACGGAGTGCCCATGGGCCGTACGGGGGGCTGCCCAACGCCGGTCTAGACAGAGATATAGACGTAGAAGAAGTTCACACGGCACTGCAGGACCTCAACAGCAGGTCGGCGACCGGGCTGGACCGCATCACCAACAAGGCGCTTAAGAACCTCGACGACAAATCCATAGAAAGCCTCACGAGTTATTACAACAAATGCTGGAAGACGGCAACGCTGCCGACGCAGTGGAAGAAGGCCAAGATCATCCTAATCCCCAAGCCGGGCAAGCCATCCGACACGGATAACCTCCAACCCATATTGCTCATATCTTGCGTGGGCAAGGTGTTGGAGCACGTCCTGCTCAACTGGTGGCAAGAATACCTCGAGAAAGAAGATCTCTACCCGGAAACGATCATTGGCTTCTGGCAGCATCTAAGTACCCAGGACGCCATGATACAGCTCAAGCATCAGATCATCGACGGCAAAACTGGCGACAACAAAGCAGTACTGGGACTCGACCTACAGAGTGCCTTCGACAAGGTGAAGCACTCAGCGATCCTATCCCAAGTCTCGAAACTCAACATGGGATAGAGATCATACAATTACATCAAAGACTTCCTCACGTACAGAACGGCCGAGCTCAGAGCGGGGGACCTCCAAGCAGAGGAGAAGAAGCTGGGAAGCACAGGCACACCTCAGGGATCGGTCATCTCGCAGGTGTTTTTCAATCTCGTGATGATAGAAGTGGCCGAAAGGCTCAGGAACATCAAGGAAGTCCGAGATACGATATACGCGGACGACATAACGCTGTGGGTGGAAGGGGGCAGCGATGCCCACATCGAATCCACCCTACAGGCGGCGGTTGATGCGATCGAGGACAAACTCGACGGAACGGGGCTCAGATGCTCGCCGATCAAGTCGGAGCTCCTCCCCGTCAAGCACCGCAAACCTAAGAGCAGCCCGAGAGAGTACGAGGCAATCAAAGTCAAGACCAGAGAGGGAAACGCGATCTCAAGAGTAAACAAGATCAGAGTGTTGGGGATGACGATCGAGACGCACGGCAGAAACGGCGAGACCGTCACCCGGCTCATTGCGAAAGCGGCGAACGCCACGAGCCTACTCAAACGAGTCACGAACAAGAAAAGTGGAATGAAAGAAGAGAGCCTGATCGGACTGATCCACTCGTTCGTCATATGTCACGTAGCGTACGTGGCGGCCTACCACAAGTGGAACAAGAGCGAGAGAAACAAGATAGAAATACTCATCCGCAGAGCCTACAAGACGGTACCTGGACTGTTCGAAACAACGAGCACCAAACGCCTCGTGCAGCTGGAGGTGCTCACGCTGGAGGAGATAGCGGAGGCCCAACGCGACGCACAACTCGAAAGACTGTCTACGACCAAGGCCGACCGGAAAATCCTGGACAACCTGGGAATTGGATATCAAGGCAGGGAGCAGACGCAGCTCTCCGTCCCCGATGAGATTAGGCGCAACATCAGAGTGGACTCGGTACCGAAGAGCATGCACCCGGAGTATAACAAAGGGAGGAGAGCAGCGAGAGCCAAGGCGCTGATAGACCAGCACGCGGCCGACACACACGCACGCTACGTTGACGCGGCTGATTATGCCAAGATACACGGGTTCACGACGGTCGTCGTCGACGCGACCGGCACCGTTCGCACGACCGCCAGCACAAGATGCACCAAGGCAGAGCAAGCGGAGGAGGTGGCCATCGCCGACCGCGACTGCCACACAGTGCTATGCGACTCGAGGCAGGCGGTGAGAAATTACGCCAAAGGCAGGATACCGAAAGAAGCTGTGCGCATACTGCAGGCAACCAAAAACGACGATGGCAGCAGACAAGTGAGAATCAAGTGGTTCCCGCCGCACGCGGGCGAGGCGTCAGACCGCAACGCCAACCACAACGAGACGGCACACGCTGATGCGCGCGTGCTATCGGACCGCGCCTCGGTCGACTGGCCGCTGTGGTTCAGCACCAAAGACCGAATGACGGACTACAACGAAATAACCAAGGTGTTCCGCCTAGCTCGCAGAACTCTTCCACCCCCTTGCTAGGGGCTCAGTCGAGAGCAAGCTGTTTTATTCAGACAGCTACAGACGGGCTCACTCTTCAGTCCGTTGCTGATGCATAGAATATATCCCGAGACGCACCCGACAGACAAATGCAAAGTATGCCGAACGGAGACTGCCGGCTTCGCACACATGTTGTGGAATTGTACCCAGTACCAGGAAGAAGCTAAGTCTGGGAGGATCCCGCCGCGACTGGAAGCAGCCGCAGGGAGCGACAATCAAGAGGAGCAACTCTGGGCCGTCCAGCAGGTCATCAAGGCGCTGGCACGGCAGGGAACCAGCTAGCCGGCCACGACGAGCGGGGAAGCAGGCCGCGCGGCCGGTGCCCAGAGGACGACGTAGGCCGCGTCTGGAGCGCGCGCGCTTGCGCGCGTTCTACTGCAGGCCCCGAATAAACGTTTTACCAAACCAATCCAATTTTTACTGCTGGGATCGATGCAGTCTTTCTGTGGGATATCCTGCAGAGGAATCTAAATAAGGACTTGCCAATTACACCATATGGTATACTGTTCCTGCCAGTCCAAAAAGCTGGTGTGCTATACAAATTATTCATTTTTGAATTCCTCCACAGTGTATGGAAAACGAGAATGGGTGTGAGACCCGCCGACGTGGCGGCTCACTCCGCGAGGGAATATTTCATAGAAAGTGTCAGTAACCTGATCGCCATCTATAATGCCCAAAGCGAGAAACCTGAATGGATACCAGTTTTGAGCGAGCTGGCTAACCTAAAGCGTTTATGAAACTTTGTGAAGCATTACTTGTGCTAGAGTTCTTCATGGTATTATACTTTGACTTTTCCCCACTGCAATTTTCATTGGTAACTGGAAATAAAGAAAAAACGCCGCGGTTGTACAGTGGAAAGGCGCCCGACTACTATGCCGGTGCATAGTAGAGGAACTAGAGACCAAATTGCCAACCTTCGCTGGATCATAGAAAAAGCAAGAGAGTTCCAGAAACCCATTTACTTCTGCTGTATTGATTATGCGAAAGCGTTTGACTGCGTAGATCACAGCAGATTGTGGCAAGCTCTCCAAGAGATGGGAGTTCCAATTCACCTCATTTGTCTCCTCAGGAACCTTTATGAAGGGCAAGAGGCCACAGTCAGAACTGGGCATGGTCTTACTGATTGGTTTTCGATTGAGAAAGGGGTGAGGCAAGGCTGCATACTGTCGCCCTGCCTATTTAACCTATATGCAGAGTGCATCATGAGGAAGGCCGGTCTGGACGAGTCTTCACCTGGAGTGAAGATTGCTGGAAAACGTATCAGCAACCTTAGATATGCGGATGATACCACTTTAATGGCAGAAAGTGAAGTGGAACTCAAGAGACTTCTGATGCGCGCACAAGAAGAGAGTGAGAAGTTTGGGCTTAAACTGAACATTAAAAAGACGAAGATCATGGCGTCTTGCCCTATCAAGTCCTGGAGCATCAATGGACAAGAAGTGGAAGCTGTGACAGAATTTCTGTTCTTGGGCGCCAAGATTACCTCGGAAGGAGACTGAAGCCATGAAATTAGGAGACGCCTGCTTCTGGGAAAGAGAGCAATGGTTAGCCCTGACCGCCTAGTAAAGAGCAGACATTAGTCTGCCAACCAAGATCCCATAACCCGTGCTATCGTCTTTCCAGTTGTGATGTATGGATGCGAGAGTTGCACTGTGAAAAAGGCTGACCGCCGAAGAATTGACGCGTTTGAATTGTGGTGCTGGCGAAGACTCTTAAGAGTTCCTTGGACTGCCAGAAGATCAAATCAGTCAATATTGTCGACCATAAACCCTGACTGCTCATTGGAGGGTCAAATTCTAAAGTTAAAGCTCAGCTACTTTGGTCATCTGATGAGAAGAGAGGAGTCGCTGGAGAAAGATTTGATGTTGGGAAAGGTTGAGGGTCGCCGGAGAAGGGGTAGGCAGCGAACGCGATGGTTAGATGGCATCCTCGAGGCATTGCAGATGAAGCTATGTGATGTTAAGAAGATAGTGAGAGACCGGAAAGCGTGGCGTGACATGGTCCATAGGGTCACGAAGAGTCGGACACGACTGAACGCCTGAACTGAACTGAACTATGCCGGTGCACCCGGGCTCGATTCCGATCCCCGGCGGCTGCATTTCGATGAAGGCCAAACGAAGAGGCGCCCGTGTGCTGTGCGATGTCAGCGCACGTTGAAAATCCCGAGGAGATCGAATTTGCTCAGCAGTACAATTTGTCAGGCTAGTTGGTTCATAGTTCAATGCAATATAAAGCTGCGGAAATAAGACACGGATGAAAGAAAGGCGTCCTGTGTGTGTCCTGCCTTTCCTTCGTCCGTGTCTTATTAGCGCAGCATTATATTGCATTGCTCCGCAGCCCTCTACTAGCGCTCCTCTTTCTCTCCTTCCATTTTCATTCCCACCTTCCTCCCCTACCTTAGAGCGCCGGTCAGGTATCCATAAAAACAGGTGTGAAAGATAGCGCGCTTTTTCTTTCCTGTGAAACAATTCATGTTAATATCATTATTATTAATATTATTATTATTATTACTATTATTATTAATAATGAAGTAGTGTTAGTAATAAAGTTTATTCCGCAAATGGGGAGGGATTCAGGGATTGGAATCTTGAGCTGCAGGTGGTATTCCTAGGTACTGGTCCCATTGGTTCTGGCTGCCTCTTGGGCCCGCTCTACCAGCGCTAGCTGATCTTGCGGTTCGAAGCTGGGCAGAAGCCCCTCCCACTGCTCGACTGGCAAGTTTGGTATTTTGGGCTCTGTTGCGCACACCCGACAGCCCCGTGTGGAGTTGTGGGGAGTGGCTATCTCTCCGCACCACACGAATTCTGGAATGTATTGCGTAGGACAAATCGTACTGTATATGTATCCACTTGGATATGTGAGTTTGTAGCCATCTCCAGGGGGTTGCTTGACGTCTTGTGAGTGTCATGTGGGGAAGCGGGTATTTAGCGCGTCCGAACTTCAAAAACATGGTGGGCTTTCTGTAATGCGGGTTGTCCCTTGTCGTCGCTCGCTCGGTTTGTGCAATCTCGAACAATCGCGTCGACTTTAGGGTTTCTCTTCATTCCTCTGTGCCCAGGTGCCCATATCACATTCTGCTTGATTTTGAGTTTTGTCGCCTTCCTGAGGAGGGTGCCGGCATGCCTGCTCATCCTTCCCCTTAGGAAGCTTTTGCATGAGGCCTGTGAGTCTGTTACTCTTGTATAGCTCTTTTTGTTTCTGTTTGCTTCCGTGATGGCTAAAGCTATTGCCACCTCATCCGCCGTGTCTGTATTTTAGTCCTAACTGAAATGCTGGATATTTCCTTTCCCTGGTTGTTAATGACGGCTACCACCACCGCTTTTATGTCTTTATACGTAGAAGCATCCACGTAGAGGATCATTAAGTACTTTCTTCTGGGCGAGTTGGTTCATATTGACACGGGACCAGGTCTTAGCAGAAGTCCCTGAGCAGAAGTCACACAGCGGCAGCGAGCTAGGAAAGGCCAGCGGCTCAACACCAAAACTTCGGCTTCTTGGTCTCGAGGAGCCCAAGCACTCGCGAAAGCCCAAAGGTACGATAAGGAATGCACCGTGCCCACCGGGTAAATAAGCATCGCCTCGATGCTCAGAGGTTCAGGTTGAGAGAGAAAAAAACTAAAGTAGCACGGAAGGCAGTCGCTTGGCTAACAATAGTGCACACACACAAACGCAAAGGTTAACTGTTTTGGTCGTAATAGGGTTTCAGGCAGACCACGTGGACCCCCTCACGGAGCGCGGAGCATCGAGACTTTTGGAAGCCATCCGGAACGACTTTGTAATTTAGGTCCCCAGCTGGTCGTACCACCTTGTACATTGGTTGGTTGGTTTGTGGGCTTTAACGCCCCAAGGCGAGTAAGGCTATGATAGACGCCGTAGTTGAGGATTCCGGAAATTTCGACCACCTGGGTTATTTAACGTGCACTGACATCGCCCAGCACACGGGCGCCTTGTTTTTCGCCTCCATCGAAAAGCTGCCGCCGAGGCCGGGATTGAATCCCGCGTCCTTGGGAACAGTAGTTGATCGCCACCCCGGCGAGGTGTACCACCTTGTACAGTCCGAAGTACTGGCAAAGGAGTTTTTCGCTAAGACCCCGTCGGCGTATCGGAAACCATGCCCACACATTGTCTACAGTTGCGTACAGAGCATCACGGCGTCGGAGGTTGTATTGTTGGGCATCTCGGCGTTGCTGGTTATGAATTCGCAGCTTGGCCAGCCGACGGGCCTCTTCGGGGAGGTTTAGAAAGGTATCACCGTCGTATTGTAAGCGAACGTGACGTACGGTAGCACTTCATCCCATGTTTCGTGCTCCGTATCGGCCTACAGTGACAGCATGTCAGTGATTGTCTTGTTAAGCCGTTCGGTCAAGCCTTTCATTTGAGGATGGTATGGTGTCGTCTTCCTGCATTCTGTATGATTTTGGATCAAAATCCGCTGCAGCAATTCGGCTGTGAACGTGGCACCTTTGTCAGTGATCAAGAACTCCAATGCGCCATGACGCAGGACAACGCAATGGATGAAAAACATTGCAACCTATAGGGCAGTACCGTTGGGTAGAGCGGAGGTTTCTACGTATCGTGTGAGGCAATCCGTAACAATGATGATCCACCGGTTACCGGAGTGTGAGAGCGGAAATGGTTCCAGCATGTCTGGAAGGGCCTCGATTGCGGATATATTGGCTTCAAGTATCTGGTGGGTTTCGTCGGTGGCACGTTACGGCGCTAACAGCTGCGACACGTTTTGACATAATGTGAAGCGTCTGAATTAGGACGAGGTCAGTAGTACTTTTGCTTGATCCCTGTAAGTGTGCGGGTGACCCCCAAATGTCGAGAAGTTGGTTCATCGTGGCAAGCTTGTGAAATTTCACAATGGAGACACATAGGTACACAATCAAGTATGGCGTTTTGCTGGTGGAAACGTTTTTCTTCATGAGAACACCATCGCGAGTACATAACGATTATAGACCACACTTGAAAGCTGAAGGAGCAGTTGTACATGCATTATTTAGATAGTCCATGATCTGATGAAGTTCGGGATCTGCAGATTGTCTTTCAGCGAGGCACTCTGCGCTGATGGGAGTTTGCAGTATGGAGTCATCAGGAATTTTATCTGTGGGGAGATATACAGGGGCACGCGAGAGTTAGTCCGCGGCCGAATGCTGACGGCTAGACTTGTACGTGACAGTTATGTCAAATTCCTGTCGTAGGATACTCCATCTTACATGGTGGGCAGACGGGTCCTTTAGGTTCGCGAGCCAACATAGGGCATGGTGGTCAGTTACTACTTTGAACGGTTTTCCATAAAGGTATGGCCAGAATTTCGACGTCGCCCACACAATGGCTAGACATTCTTTTTTGTTGCAGAATAGTTCGATTCAACTTTAGACAGACAGCGACTGTCGTAAGCGATTGTAAGTTCTTGGCCGTCCACGATTTGAACTAGAATGGCGCTCATGCCTACGTTTCTTGCATCGGTGTGAAGCGCCGTGTAGGCGCTTTCGTCGCAGTGAGCCAATATGGGATGTGCTTGTAAGCAGCGTTGAAGCTCTTGGAATGCTTGTGTCTGTGGTGTGTCCCAAGTGAAAGGCGTTTCTGTCTTCGTCGGACGTGTTATTGGCTCGGCGAGTCGTGCGAAATCTTTGACGTAGCGCCGGTAGTAGGGCTCATAAGCCAAGACAATTGTCGAACAGCTTTCTAGTCTTGGGGCGGAGGGAAGTTGGCCATAGCGGTCATTTTCTCGGGTTCCAGCAGGACACCAGCGTGGCTTACGACGTGCCCCAAGAATTGGAGTTCGATGTAAGAAAAATGACACTTCTCGTTCTTTAAAGCAATGTCAGCGGATCTTATGGCTTTCAAAACAGTTTCAAGGCACCGAGGGTGCTCCTCGAACGTCGGAGCGAAGACCACAACGTCGTCAAGGTAAACGAGACAAGTCTGCCACTTGAGATCTGCAAGTACGGTCTCCATAAGCCGTTGGAAAATAGTCGGCGCAGAGCAGAGACCAAAGGGCATAGATATAAACTCGTAGAGCCCATCCGGAGTAATAAACGCCGTTTTCTCTCGGTCCTTCGCATCTACCTCTATTTGCCAATATCCGGAATTCAGGTCCAATGAAGAGAAATATTTGGCCGAGCAGAAATGATCCAGAGTATCATCGATACGTGGCAGGGGATAGACGTCTTTCTTCGTAACTTTGTTTAACCGGCGGTAATTGTTCCACACAGCACCTCAGCGTACCATCCTTTTTCTTTACAAGAACGACGGGTGCAGCCCTCGGACTCCGCGAGGGCTGTATGATATCATCTCGAAGCATCTCTTTCACTTGGCGGGGGATAGCGGGGCGTTCAGTCGGAGACACTCGTTAAGGTGACTGTCTGAGAGGTGAGACGGTATTGTCCGTAATAATGCGGTGCTTGGAGAGATCGGTTGTGCAAACATGGGAAGAAGTGAAGAATGTCGCCCGATAGCGCTGGAGGACCTCGTTTACTTGGCGATGCTGCAGTTGGGAGAGCGTAGGGTTAATATTGAAAATTAAATTGGTGTTAGGCCTATCCACCTAGGTCAATGACAGCGTCACTCGACCAGAGGCGTTCCGAACGTGCGTGGTACCGCAAATGTGAGCCACTACAGTCCTAACGCTTAAATTCTGGTGCTCGCCTCCGAAATTCGTCAGTAGGACATCTGCCTTGCCGTCTTCTTGGCGAACTCCCCTGGCGATAGAAAGACTTTGCTCAGAAAACAAAATCGTTTTTCTCATCAAATACCTGATTGTTTTCTCCTCGGACATGTTGGGATCAGCCCGACGAAATAACTTCGCCATGTCCTCGAAACAAACAAGGACGCTCTTGTTGGGGAGCTAAACACTTGCCTGCAGGAGCAGCTCGGCGCGTTCCTTTCAGAGAATGGTGATAAAAGCTTTCTGGAACTGGTCTTTCAAAGCGCTCCACGCTATCCGAGTGGTCCCGTGATTTTCAAACTATGTGTGAGCTGCACCGTCCTAAGAAAAAAATACATGTTTCAGCTTCTGGATGTCGGCCCAGGATTGTACTGAGCTACGCGCTCAAATTTCTCCAACCAGTCCTCCGGGTCGTCACCTGGGGATCCTTGGAAGCTCGGTACCTCTCGCGGCTGCTGCAACACGAAGGACACGCAGAAGTATCTGCCTGCGTGATCAAGGCTGACTGAGTGGTCGCTGAAGGTGGTGTAGGAGGAGGCAGTGATGTCCTCACAGCCCTATGGAATTGCAGAGGGGAACAGTCCGGCTCAGAACCTCGAAGCTTTCGGCTACCCTGATGGGTTGACGTAATCTCGATGCTAGGAGATCGATGGGGGCTGGAGTCTTGGCTACCTGGGGGGTTCTGGAGCATGGGTTGCGTTACCCAGCACCTCAACCAGATGTCACGTAGCCAGGTCTTAGTAGAAGTCCGCGAGCAGAAGTCACACAGAGGAAGCGAGCTGGGTCAGGGCAGCGGCTCAGCACCAAACCTTCGGTTTCTTCGTCTCGAGGAGCCCAAGCGCTCGCTAAAGCCAAAAGCGACGATGAGGAATGCGCCGTGTCAATATTAGCAAAAGGAAATAAACTTGCGCACAAAGTAGAAAAAGAAAGAGGCGTGACGACCGGACAGAGCGCGAAATTCCAACTGGTTTTATTTGGGATGCGGTACCTGCATGTATAGGAAAGTGAAATCATATCACAGCGATCCTAGATTAAGCACGTGTTCACACAATCAGCCAGGATCCACTACCAAACACGACAAAAACTGCTAAATATCAAATTATCACTCAGGCCAATTACTGCTTGCTGTACTAAGAGGCCGAATGATGAAGGCAAGATCAAACTAGCAAATGCAGATACACACACACATGCAAGACTGCGCGCGCGCAACCAGCCAACACACACACGCAGATACACACACAAACACACAAATAGACAAGCATACGTAACAGTGTAACAACGCATTTCTATGGCAAAGCCAATTCAGACCTAAAATGAAAGTCTACCATGCAGCTGCATACTAAAACCAATAAACAAGCCAAAAGGCTTTTAAAAACTTTGTGAATAAAATCGACTTCCTAGGCAAAAGCCGCGTCAGTCATAAAAATTAACAACAAACAAGTAGAAGTGTAGCAGCAAGTGAAACATCTCCTAAAAGGCTAGCTCGTTATCTAGGAGTGTAAAGAGGTTGAGCTAATACATTTTTCACCACTTTTTTATTAAAAGGCCTCAATGATCTCTCTCTCTGCACTTTCGTTTTGCCACGTGCGAGAATTATAGTGCCCTCATACACAGGTTTGCATTTATGACAGACAATATGGTCATACAGGTTGCAGTTTCTACATTCCTTTTATGTTCAATGATTCGGTCACGACGCATCTACCCATCTGTCCGATGCATGTGCACCCACAGGCTGTACACAACATTGGTGGAGCATTCGATAAACCTAGTGCCATGCTTCTTTTCACATCGCTCACGTTTCTTGGCCAGAACAATACAGACGCTTGACAGCTTAGTACGCGCTGAAAAGAGCATAGTTACATCATTTCTGTTGCCAATCTTCTTCATGTTATGCCAAATTTTGGGCAGATAAAGGATGAATTGAACCTGCTGTCTTGGCCGAGGCACAGTCGAGGACGTAGAGGATGTTTGATTTCTTTGCCAGGCTTCAGCCTAGAGCTCTTGTCGTAGCCTCTCTCCTCCCTGTTTTGTGCAGGGGGATCATTTTTTGGTATAGTGCCGACCACGAATGTTTTCCCAATTTTTTGCGGTATATCCATAAAATTTGTAATCTCCCGTATTGCGTCTTGGGAGCCAAGCCTTGTTAGTAGATGCCTTCCTACCTCGGATTGTGCTAGCATGACTTTTTGAAAGAATGCGACCGCATCGCTGTGTTCGTTATAGGTGTTGAATACTCCTATTTCTATGAGATTAGCGTCAATGCTCAGGGGGGGGGGGGGGGGGGGGAGACCTTGTGCGATCTTTTATGCTTTCCAAATTTGGGCGTCAATTTGATTGATTTCTTCTCGGTTTCATTCGTGCATCAATCGCGTTAGTTTGGACGTCAATTGTGGTATCACCAAGGAAGTGACTATCCTCACGGCGTCGGCCTCCTTTAGACCGTCTCTTTTATTCGTTAACCTGCTGATTATTCCGCATATTTGGTTTGATGTTTTGGTTAACGTTTTGATCGTGTCGGTTTTTACCCGTAGTTTTGAAGCCCCCTTCCTCAGCTCGGAGTTTGTCCTTTTGCTTTATTGGTTGTCTGTTCAATATTAGCGTTAACGCTTCAGGTTTAAATATTTTTGAGTGTATTCGGATAAATTCCAAATCTCCTGTTAGTATTCCCTGCGCTGTTTCTTGCGAAATTCGTAATGCATTCTGCCACTTCCTGCAAGTTTTGTTCTTTCTCTCCAGTAGACCATATGAATTAACCGCAGATTAAAAAGCGGGTGTTGAAGGCTGTCGCTGCAACACGGAGAGCGTTCGGTCGATCACAGGGTCAAGCCATGCTTCAACTACCAAAATGTTTTGTCATACTCTTTTCTTTTGTTTTGGGCAAAGGCGGTGCGTTATACCTTTCGGTGACAACCCGAAATGTTGACACCTGACTTCATCTGGGCAAGGTCATACAACAGTTTCAAAGGTAAAAGAGACTGATAGGTTAACCATAGGGGATTGATGGCACTCTGAAGCTTTTGCTTCAAAAGTAAAATGCAGTTTTAAAATAATTTAGAGCTTTTCATTAGAGTCTTCTCTCCAGATTAAGCTTAGCCATCTCCCTATTGTTTAACAAGATAAGCGATTATTTCTATATAGCATTGGTGATTATGAAACAAAATTGAAAATAAATTTTTGATTTAACAGCATAAACTCGAAACATCTCCCGTAAATATAGTTGGATTGAAGCAAGCAATCAAATGAAAAGTCATAGCAATTATTTCACCGAAGCGAAGCTTGCAGAATGAAAGGAATTTTTAGTCAGAAATTTGTCGCGCTGTGGAGCGTTTGAACGACCTGATATTAATATCTCTCCTACTCCGTTGGCTGTAATTGGCAGGTATCACGTATTCTGTCGTTAATATTTCGAACATCTTCAATTTCTTGTCATGATCATGACCTACTCCTTTTCGCGGATAACAGTTTAGTACTGCAGCACTGTTACCTGCATATCGCAATAAATCAGGAATCAGTAGCGTTTCAAATTGGCTTGCCGCAAAGACAAAATTAGCTGGGGCTTAGCTTTGGTTATGCCTGGTAGGTTGGAAAAGCAAGGCGCCGACCTGGAGCAATATTTCTTTCTCCTTGTCCATAACGTCTGTCTAACGATGTTGCTGTTGTGGCTGCAGGAAGAAGAAAAAGAAATTGCAAGGGCCTGCTACGGGCTCAGTAGCTGAGCCACCGCAGCTTATAAATTCGACCGCTTGTTCTCTTGGAGCGAGAAGCACATCGGTTGTGTTTTGGACTTACAAACTTTGTTGCCAACAATGTGCTCTACCTTGAAGCCCGGATTCCACCCTTGATATAGAGATTACAAATTCTAACTGTTCATACGTACTTAAGGATATATGAATCAGAGTTTCACCGACTTATGTCTATTTTTTGCTGTCAACGACCTCCTTTTTCGGTGTCCATTGGCCTAAATTTCACACCCCGCAGGTTGCTATGGTCAAAAATTTGCTGGACCATATAAATGTTTCCCTTCCTAGTATTCTACCCACACAAACCATCGGTTCATCTATTGAAATTGTCATAATCCCGAATAATGCTAAAAACTTATCATCCGTTATTCTAAGCGGATTATTAGAAGATCATATAAGAAGCCTCTCTGCTAGTTTAGTAGTCGCTACTGACGCATCTCAAAGTAATGAAAAGGCGGGTGTAGGTATAGATTGTCCACATTTAGACTGGTCTTTTTGTGTCCGGCTTCCGGACTTCACCCGAATTTTTGAAGCGGAGTTTATGGTGGTGGTACTGGCTTTACGGAAATTAGACTCCTCTTTTTCTAAAGTGGCTGTAATTTCCGACTCTCTATCCTTGTGCTCATCTCTCTCTTCGTCGGCGGATTCTGCAATAGTAAATACCTTTGTCTCCCTGATCCCTAGACATTTGAAAATTGTACATATGGTATGGGTACCAGGCCACAGTAATGTAACTTTAAATGAATATGCTGACAATTTGGCAAACGAGTCCCTTAATGGCCCCGCATTATCTATCCTTCCCGCTACCGCGTACATCACCGCAGCGAGGTTTCGGAAAAACGTTCTATTAAATATGAAAAATGGACATCTTTTAAGATCTGATGACTACCTGCATCTAAATTATTCTTGGAATAGAAAATTATGTCATTCACGGCAACTTGAGATTTCACTAACAAGGCTGCGATGCCGTATCCCACCTTTAAATTTCCATCTTTACAGGTCTGGTTTGGCACTGTCTCCTGTCTGCGCATTTTGCGCTGAACAAGAGATATTAGATAACTTTTTATTTTTTTTGCCGCCGCTTCACTACGTTGAGAAGACAGTTGATGGAAAGGCCATTGTAACAGCTTGGCCTTAGTTTAAGCAGCCCGACAATGTTATCATTTGGCGCCACCATCCTTGGGCACAGTCACAGGTCTGGTTTTACCGCCATGTAAATTTTTTTACTGGAGTCAAATCGTTTGCCTTGCTAAATAATTAAACATCACTTGATCTACAATTGTAGTGTCAATCTCCCGTGGGTGTTACCACTTTTCATTTTATATTTCACTTATTTCCCGTTTTGTGTCCTTTCCTCTACCCCTCAAAGCATTTTTGTTTATGCAAGTATACTTAAAAAAAAAATAAAAAAAAGATAAAAATAAAAAAAAAAAATTCTTTGCTACCCAATTCTTGACCGATCCCCCTCTGTGGGAATGTGCCATAAGTTATTTGGACAACAACAACAACCTCCGCTGCCCCGTGCGGACAGGAGAGAAAATAGAGAAGAAAGAAAAAGAAGAGGGGAGAAAGACGCGCTCCTATAAAGCTGTCGTCCACCACCGAAGCGGTGGCCGGTGCATTGACGGCCTACAACAGATGAAAACACGGTGGCAGGCTAGACCCCGCCGCAAGCGGCGTTGACCTACCTGTCCTAGCCCCATCAGGGCCAGGAACAGCCACCCTCCTACACCCTACAAAACCTGTCTAACGTTGTTGTTGTAGTTGTGGCTGTAGAAAGAAGGAAAAGAAAATGCACGGGCCTGCTACTGGCTTTGTAGCTGAGCCAACTCCGATGCCTTGGGCGGACAGAAGTGAGAAAGTAGACAAGAAAGAAAACGAAAAGGGAGATTGGATTGGAAAACATTTATTGTCAGCAATGAGCGATTTGTGTTCGCTACACTTAGATGGCCTCAAGACCGTTGCTCTCGGCGACCTTTTGAGCCCGCTCAATAGCCCGAACTTGCGTTAACGGGTCTGTGCTGGCCAGTATAGCCTCCCACCGCTCAAAAGAAGCGACTGGCAGTAGGTCCGCTGGTGGCGGCGCTTTTTTGCAGCTCCATATTATGTGATTGTATCCTGCTATTTCGCCGAAGTGTTACAATTTGGATTGTATTGTGCTGGGTACATGTGCGCTAATTTAGAAGGGCTGAAGAAGGCATGCGTCTGGAGCCGACGCCAGATTACTTCCTGCTTTTTATCTAGGTTCTTGTCTGGTGGAGGATATATCCGCCTTTCTAGTTTAAAGTGATTATTGTAGTCAAGAATGAGATTAGTGCAGCTCTCGAGAAATTGGGGGAGAAAGACGCGCGCCGCAACAGCCGTCGTCCACCGTGCGCCTAAGTGGTGGCGAGTTCAATGACGGCCTACAACAGATAAATATTCAATGGTTGGCTAGCCCCCGTCGCAAGCGGCGTCGACCTTCGGCCCTAGCCCCTTAGGGCCAGGAACAGACCCCTTCACCACCTCCCCACCCACACCGTCTAACGAGGAGCAGCGCGCCTTTTTTACACCGTCACTAAAAGTGGAAGCGCAGCGCCTCTAGCGGGAGAACCGCCGGCCGGCATGGCACGATCCAGGATCGCCCGACCACTAAACCTGAAATGTAGATACTTGAGATAGTTGGTACATGATCGAAGGGAACAAAATCTAGCGCACCAAGACAAGGACAGACAACAGAGAGCGCTGTGTGTGTCTTCTCTCTCTTTCCTTGCCTTGGTGCGCTAGATTTTGTTCACTTGGACGAAACCTGGTAGCCCATCTCTCGCAGCTGGTACGACATCATAGCGAGCAGGGCGCCTCTAGCAGGAGAACCACCGGGCGGCGTGGTACGATCCGGGATCGCCCGAAGGCACGACTTAGTAGCCCATCTCTCGCTGCAGGTATGACGTAATAGGTAATGCACGGTTGACGCTTAAAGGTCAAATGTGGCATGGTCCGGGATTATGCGAAAGGCCGTTCATGGGCGTAATATTGCTTTCGCAATAAAAATGACAGGGTCTCTGAGATGTCGCTTAGAGATCCTAATAGCAAAATGCTATCCTCCTTTCCTATCTTTT
The DNA here is from genome assembly GCF_055883805.1 of Amblyomma maculatum. NCBI lineage: Eukaryota > Metazoa > Arthropoda > Arachnida > Ixodida > Ixodidae > Amblyomma > Amblyomma maculatum. The sequence goes on along the minus strand of NC_139353.1, from coordinate 108,079,423 downwards.
GCCTCTCATTTTTCTTCTTATCGGCATTCGTTGCTCTGCTATATATAATATTAATTGGTCTACAAATAAGGATAAGCGCGTTATCTGTCACACTTTCTCCGGCACACCATCGCTCTTGTCGCGTGGTGTTCCTTACCTAGCGTTAAAATTTGGGATTGCAGATGGCAGGAATGCAACATGGAGAACATATCTCGCACACAGATCCAATGCTACCTAATAGAATGCGTTCACAGGCCTCCCTCACGGGATTTCATTCTATGACCGCAAAAAAATATATAAAGATGGCCTAGCTCTGCTACGCCTGGATATACGTAGCGAAAACCTTGGGATCAGAAGTTAATTTCTCCAGTCTGCTGCTCCATTCGCCAGCAGCTGAACTATCCTTGGCTTCCATGCCGAACGCGTCTAAGTTCACCGACGTTCTATAATTCGTTTACATTAATGGACAGGTGCAGCATTTGTCACTCGCGGAAGACAAGAATCGCCACTCGGAGGCATTGGAGCGCACACGTTCCTTACAGCTGACGGCAGATGGGGGACGTCACATCCTTGACGTCACCCTAATTGAGTGATTTAACTATCTTAGTCGTTGGTACTTTCAAATTGCGTGCCAATCGCAGTATCTGTCACGGAATCCCGCTATCATTCTCAGAGTAGGAAAGTGGAATTACGAAGATCGTTTCACGACCCGGGGCGTGGCACAGCGGTAAAGCGCCTTGGGGATTCAAGGGATGGAGGTTTGATTCATGAATGATTGATTGATTTATAGGAAGGGAAAGGAGCGGTAACTGTCTCACTTGTTTTTGTGGACACCTCAACCGCGCCATGAGCCTTTGCCAATTATTTTTAATGAAGAGGAGTCACTCACCTCTTAAGCGTTGCTAGGCAACGCCGGCAGACCTTGGTGATGGGGCTGCGCAGCTGTTCTTGGCGGTTAAGTCACTTGGTTGCGGCATACGGTAGACACGAAGGTCGGCTCCGACCCTCGTAATGAAGCTTTTCGCTTCAAAACGTTTTCTTTAAAAACCCGATGTCTGGATATAATTGACCTTCGGTTTTTCTGAGAAACTTGAGGTGTGCACAGAAGCAAGCGTGACAGATACTGTGCTTATCCTTTCCTGACTCTGCACTGCTTTCTGAACTTGGAGTGCTACAGCACACACGTAATCTGTGATAATGAGCGCATAGAGTTGATTCCGGAACCAATTTCCACCTGTTTTAACAAGACACTGGCAATATCGAGCGATTGGGTATAACATTGTTTATCATAGGCGGTTTGTTTTAAAACGCCGTGGCCGATATCAACCGGTGTAAAACAGCCATTGTTATTAAAGGCAACTCTGATATTAGGACTACATGAGACAAACAGGTCCATTATCGCAACTTTTAGGAATGCCACGGCCGATATCGGAAGAGCACGCAAAAACAGGTCCATTGTTGTGATCTAAAAACGGTCATTTAATTTTTTTTACCATGACTTGGCCACCATTGCGCGAACATGTGAAACTTGATCCACACATATGTGTTGTGGACTGACATACCCGATGTTGGGAAAGCGGAGGTAACGTTCGGCGTTTGTAGGTGAACCGATTGCCGATATATTTTCCTTATTGGTTCTTGTCCTCTGCATCAGACTGGTTAGCAAGCTGATATCTACGGATTCGTTGCCAATCCTACATGCATTGGTGTAGCGGTCGGGCTAACGTGGGCGTAGGGTGGGGAGAGGCAACGCATTGATCCGCAGGTGAAATAAAACCTGCTCCTGTACCTTGGACAGTGCCTTGTCTGACTGTTAAAATATACTATATCGCGCCAAACTTGTTTTAGAGAACCTGCACTGTCCACTATAAAACGTACACCGGTGCCACCTGCCATCTATTAGTCTAAACAGGTTTAGACTGGACAAGAATTATGTCTATTCCAAATGACCGTTTCAGTTATAGATCTCGATAGAGAAGGCCCGCTGCATTATGCAACTCATATACTGGATAGACAATGTCCGAATTTGCTCCAATCAGCCGAATTCGTCTTAATGGAACTGATTCCGAGCAGCCAGTTTATTAACTCAAGCCATACCTTTCGATGAAGGACATCCGGAAGAACAATGCCGCATCATGCCAGCGCGCTACATAAATATAAAAGCATACAGAGTATGCGTAATTACGCTTTCCTGTATTTGGTTTACGCGATTCATAAAATCCTCGAAGCTGTGAGGACATAGAAGTGCGTCCTAACAAACTCGTAGGCACATCACATTTGCGCATTCTCTCCCGCAATCGCTGGCGTCCATTATAAAGAACAGTCACTGAGCTCGTCCGATCTTGCGATGTAACTTCATATCTGCATCTGAAGAAGGGCTTTGGGTAAAGGAAGGCGCGTCATACCTTTTGGGTGGACACCATAAAAGGGGAACCTCACTCGATCGGGCTAAGGTCACACACACTTTCGTATGTCAAAAGACCGCACAGGTACGTGGGCCTTGGGTGATTCATTGCATTTTGAATCATTTATTTCAACATAACTTGAAGGTGAGTATGCCGCTTTGAAATCGTATAGAGCTTCCTTTATAGTCTAATCTTCAGGTGAAGCTTGATGATATCCCTAACTTTTTTTTGACAAAATAGGTGCCCAATTTCAGTGTAGCATTTGACGGTTCCTATTAATAATAAAAACTAATTTTTCTATTTAACACCATAAGTTTTAAACATGTCTTAAAATAACTCCGAAAATAACAAACGAATTTAATGGTTGACGCAACCAATCAAATGAAAAATCATCGCAATTATTTAACTGAGGCGCTCATTGCGGAACGAAAATAATGATTACAGTCGCTCAGATATTGTTGGTGCATTGGAGCGCTTGATAAAGTGGCATTTATGGCCTGATGTCATTATTCCTGGCTCTGTTGGCTACAGTGCACATCTATTCATCGTGGCACGTGCCGTACCATGATTCGATGTTATCGGAACCGGAGGCGTGGCACCCGATTACGCTACTTAACACAGATTACAAGTTGGTCGCCTCCCTTTTGGTCAAACGACGGCGCCCCGTCCTACAATTTCTTGTCAGCGAGTATCAATCAATTGAAGCTCCATGTCGTTCCGTCTTTGCGTCATTCACGCTGACACGAGACGCATTCGCTTATGCAAAAGAGAAGGCAGTAAACGGGGTCTTTCTCTCCTTAGATCAGTCGAAGGTATATGAGAGAATCGAGCACGGCTACTTGTTTGCTGTCCTCCGCTGCTTCGGTCTGCCTCTGGCCTTTGTCGACAGGATATGAGTTTTGTACAGCAGCCTAAGTAGTGCACTTGTTCTGAACGGGTCAGTAACCCCTCCTTTCGCCGTAACAAGGGAAGTTCGCCAGGATTGCCCCTTGTCGCCTGCGCGTTTTGTTCTGTCATCGGATGCGCTCTTAACGAGAGTTGCCTGTGATCGGCACATCCGGGGCTCTCCGGTGACGGGCAAAGAAACGGTCGTGGTATCTGCTTACGCTGACAATCTGTCCCTTTTCTTACGCAATGGCCGCAGTTTTGGCGCCTTTCTTGGTATGTTTTTGACACATATTCCAATTTGTCTGGAGCGAAGTTGAACGCCAGTAAAAGCCGCGCGCTGCGCTTTGGCTCTTTCGCGGAGCCTCTCCAAGTTTGTGTTCCATTTGTCGACGCGGTGCGTGTGCTGGGCGTCATTTTCGAAGCGAGCGGTGTATCACCGCGGACGTGGTAGGATGTGGTTGCGCGTGCCACAAGCGCGTTGTCGGAGGCAGCCCACTTTGCACTTTCCGTAGAGACAAAAATCGCGGTCCTAAAGACTAGAGCCCCCGCTCCACGGGCCGCCCGAGAGCGCGCCTACGCGCACGAACGTACGCTGGAGTCTGTCTGCGCATGCGTGACGCGTCAGGCGCGAGCTGAGGCGTGCGCGCAGTAGATATCTGTCCATGTTTTCCCGCGGCGCTCGCTGCGCGCCTGCGCTGGCGCGAGAAGACTCGCCGGTTATTGGATGTCGTGAACCAATCAGAGGATGCCTTTCGCGCTGTGTCCGCGATCTCTCTCTGTTTTTCTTTTTTTTAACATCGGTACGCGCCGTATCCGCGATCTCTGTTTCCTTTTTGTTTGGCATCGGTGCTGCGGTACGTAGAGATGTGCGTACAGTTTGTCGATCGATAAGGAAAGTTTCATCGCCGCAGTGTAGCCGCTCCACTCGCTGTGGTTCGCTAGCCACAAACAGCAATTTAAAGAAGCTATGTGGGGAGAAGTGGCGTCTGAGGTGCTGCCGGGAGCACCGCGCGCAGGTAAGCGCATTGTTTACGGCAAGCATCGAATAAGTGAAATGTGCTTAAAAATCATCGTGCTGCAATCGCGCAGATAGCGTCGAGCGTGACAAAAGGCAATGGAAGTCGCTCCGGGACAAGCTGGAAGTAGTATTCGAGCCGTTTCGCCCGGTTTCAGCCTATGAAGACTTGCAACAACACAGGAGAGCGCGCGCCAGAGACGCTTCATCGAGATGCGTACTTTTTCCAGCGTTATCAGGGCGCGGCACTGGGCGCGTAGGCGCCATGCTCGTGCGCCCAATGGAGCGGGGGCTTAAGGCGTACGCCTATGCGCCCTACGTTTTGCGCGTGTCGGTGATTCCGCGTCGAACGACAGGTCGCCTAGCCTCCCTGGCTGGGTGTTTATCTGGAATGGCGGGACAGCTCTTGTCGCGCGTCGTTTCCTTCAAATACCGCAAGAAAGGGGAGGCATCGAGCTGTCATGCGTCAACACGGTGGGCCGAGTGCTCGCGTCGAAACTGGTCGCCACGCTGCTCAATGATCCGCTGTACCAGGGGCGCTCCCTGTTACAGTAATGGCTGAGCACAGCTCGCCGGGCCTTTACTACAGACCGGCACCTGGGCCCACAGGCCAAAAGGCCCCACAGGCTCTACCAAACGCTAGCAGGCTTTAAGACAGCGGTCGACAGCGACCTGCCTGACCTCAATATTTTTGAGGTGCCCGCAATGCAATTCAGCGAGATGGTTCCCTCCTCGCGTCTAAACCACGACGACCCGCTCCGCCGGGCCTGTCAACAAGTGGCATCGGTGGGCGGTGAGCCGTGTGCCTTCCGAGTTCCGCGATTTCGAGTGGCGCCGGCGATGGGGCGTGTTACCCACGCGAGAGCGCCTCGCCATGTGGCATGTCGTGCCGAATGATCAATGCCCAAACTGCGGCCGCACGGAAAACCTGAGGCACGCGTTCTGTGAATGCCCAGTCGCACTGGTCATGTGGCGCTTAGTGAGAAGGATGTTCTCCGTGCACAGTGGCCCTGGCGCCAGGCCACCACACGGATGTTTTGCGCGGCTAGTAGTCGCCTGTGTATATTTTGTGCTGTGGAAGAGGCGTTGCTTTGTTGAAGTCCGCAGACAGCCAGCCAGAGCCCTGTACCCAGCGCTGCAGAGACTGCGTCTTCTATAGTGAAAGTATCTCGCCGATCAACTGAACAGAGATGGAGAGGCGCGGTTTCTGCAGCGCAGGCACACCCGTTTCTTCGTCGTTCGGGAGAGCAGGCTTGTTATACCAGCTTTGCCATACTAACCCCTCACTCCCCCCTCTTTTGTTACGTACCTCGAATCATGAGGAAGTGTATTTCCATATAAGATTTAATCATCTGTCATTGTGTTTATCACTGTAATTCCTTTTGAGCTTGTGTTCTGTAGGTATTGAACACGGAATAGCTATTAATATGTGATTGCTGCTAGTATCTCTTTTCGTTGTCGTCCCATGTATGTGCTACAGTTCGTGTGTGTGTATATACAAGTACTTATGTATGGAAGACAATAAATTCCCTCTAATCTTCATGTACATGGCCATTCAAAATTGTATATATCATTATTACGAACTGCCAAATGTTATTCTGTATGTAAATACTGATTTGCGGCGTATTAGTTTGTTAGGATGTATTTTATGTGCACTTTCTTTTGTTGTTAATCATGTGCATTTCCTGTTTTGGTCATTTGGCGCCGCACATCTCAATGTCTAATAAAACGTTTGCTAAACAAGCACAAGCTCTCTATGCATGCGCGCACAATGCAGTGCGGGATGTTTGCGACCGGTATGCATTTTGGTGGTTCATCGGCCAGTGCGACGATGGAGCCGTGCGGCCGGTTGTATCACTTCACTGCGGCGCTGTTATCATCTCTGCGTGCCTTCTTGAATCACCGGCGAGATGGACCAGTGATGCGCCGCCTTGGGGGGCTTTATTTAAGCAAAAAGCCAGAAAATGTGGGATTTCTTAGACTCCCCGGGATCACCGCACGCAGCTACAAGGGCAAAATGGGTGCAGGCGATTATCCGTGTAAATGTTGATGGAACTTCGTGGCAGCGAACAGCCCACTCGCGTGTCTGCATCGACTGCTTTCTGACACGTAAGAGCTCCTTTTCTGCTTTCTTGCACATCCGAGAAGCAGAAGTACGAAACACGCTGCGACGCCCCTGCTGTCCGTTTGCTGATGTGTAGCAGAAGTTTCTACCAGAAGAAATGAGCGGAAACGTCTCAGTCCTTTCTCCTAGCACTATGGGGATGGGAAACTTGTCGGGCTAGTTTGTTCAACAGACGCAAACAACAGCGCGAATGAGGCAGGGAGAGAGAAGAAGCATACAAACGCTGCGTTTGAGTGCGTGTTTCCCTATTTGCCGTCCGTGCCTGCAAGGTGCGTGCTGCTCTTTCTCTGCATCTATATTATCACCGCCGCATGTTAATAGAAGGGAGCCGAAAAGAGAGGGTAAAAGGGGGTGAAAGGTAAACGGTAGAAGGAATGTCCGCCGGCTGGATTGTGCGCGCGCCGCGCCATTGAGTTGGCCGAAACGGGCGGCGATAGCTTCAGAACACCGGATACCTTCTGCATAGGAGCAACTCCCCTGCTAAAGCAGTCGCCTCTATCACTTTTTCTGCAGTTGATTCTGCCCATTTCAGGACATCGCAGTATAGTAGACTATATACTAGCGGTCGGCTTACGAAACTCTCTTGCGTTTGCTAGCAAGCCGTGCCCCCACTGCGCGGTATCAGTTTGCGAGATCGTGCGCCTCATTAACAACTGTGGCGCCGCCGGGGGGCGCACTAGTTACGGTGCTCGACTACTGTTCCCAAGGAAGCGGGATCGGATCCCGGACCCGGCGGCTGCTTTTCGATGCAGGCGAAAAGCAAGGCGTCCGTGCGCTGTGCGATGTCATTGCACGTTAAGAATCCCAGGTGGTCGAAATTTCCGATGTCCTCACTACTGCTTCTCAAATAGCCTGAATCGCTTTGGAACTTGAAAAACTACTAAACAAAATAAACAAATAACTGTGCCACAGCCTTATCAAACGACGAGCACACTCGACTAGGTACCCCGATGACGGCTTTCGAATATATATGCTTCTCGTTAGTTACTCCGAAAACTGCAGTTAGAGCAGCATCAGTGCACAGATCCTAAAAGGGTGAGGTTGGCGTGCATTTTTCATAGACACGCATGTCCTCTTTCTAACGCGAAAGCGTTACTTCGCTATGTTCACAGATTTCTGTCCGCCGACCATGGCTGCAGACCGCGTCCGCAAAATCGTCTCCGCAAAGGTTAAGGGTAATTGAGAACTAGTAGAGATAAATGAGTGTTGTCAATCAATTGAGGCTGACGTAATGTTGCTGCAGAAAAAATCATTATGCCAATTAGTTAATTACGTAAATGTTTACAATAACTGGTTCTCACGAAAGGTAAGGGGCAGTATCTGCCACACTTGTTCTGTGGACACCTGTACCGCGCCGTAAGGGAAGGAAGGAAGGTGGGAGTGAAAGCGGAAAGAGAGAAATGGGTGCTGGTAAAGCATATGACGTCAAGGATGTGATGTCACGCAGCCTTAAGTACAGCCGAAAAATGGCCTAGAAAGGGATTGGCGCGCACTTTGAAAGTACCAAAGACTAAAATGAGGAAACAAGAAGTTCATTAAGCTACTAGAAGCAACTCGCTGCAACCAACAGCACCATCTGTGCTTTTTCAATGCTCCAATGTAGCTTCTGCAGTGCTCTTAAATTTTTTTGGTGTCTTCTCGTTTCGCGGAGCACCCAGATTACGTGCCATCGATCTTCAAACACACGAATGCTAGCGAGGTCGGTGCTCTCGCCCGCACCGAAACGTCGAAGAAAAGAAAAACAGTAGCCGCGATTTGTGACCTGAGTGAGGGGGCATCTTCACTGAGCCACCAAACCACGACTGCACTCAGATGCATGCTATTGCCTAGGATGGTGTCACTGATGATTCTAAAACAGAGAAGTGTCAGACAGAAGATATGCTTAAGAAGATTGAAGAACTGGAGTCGCTTTTAGCTAGAGAAAAAGACGAAAACTGCAAATTTCATTCACTGCTGATAACAGCCGAAGAAAGTATTGGTTATTGGCAGGCGTGTTGTAATCAACTGAAGTCAATAATGTGTTCGCCTTGAGAACATGAAAACGCCACACGACTCGCTGTACTATACCGGGCTGTCATGTGTACCTGTTTTTAAGCGCAATCTTGGTTACGTAGTAGAAGGAAACCCAAAGTTTGTCAGAAGTGAAAATAAAAATTTGCGTTATGTGGAAGATCTGATGTTTATGATTCTAATACGTCTGCGGACAGGCATGGCAACAAAGGAAATTTCAGGAAAATTTGCTGTTACCATTTTTACCTTTCGTCGCATTTTTCACAGAATCGATGCTTTTAATGCACAAAGATCTGATTGCTATAACCATGTTTCCAGCACTTGATGAACTGCAGCAACATATGCGACCCAATTTAGGCAGTATCCAAACACATGGATTTTTCTAGATACAGCAGCAGTGAGCGCCCAGAACCTCTCAAGCCTGATTGCACAAAGATTAACCTGTTGAATCTAAAACTTTGCAAACACTATGAAGCGTTAATAGGGGCCAAACCAGACTGTTACATCAGCTTTGTGTCACCTCCATTTGGCGGAGGAACTACCCAAGGAGCACACATTGCGCGGCCCACCTGGGGCCCGTATGGGCAAGTCGGGCTGAGGCAACCACAATAACACCCAAAACGGCCCTCTTTAGGGATCAAGCGGGCAAGCCCAAATTGGACTTGCCCCTGCTTTTTCCATCTGGGCATCGAATAGGCGTGGCAAGGGCTGAATACATATTCCCACATCTGGCCCTCAAAGGTCCCGCTTGGGGAATTTTAGGGCCGATGTAAAGCACATTTTGGCTTTGTGTAGAAAAAGCCTGGGATAATCTGAATGGGGCTGCCCACTCAAAAGTCTAAGAGGTCCCGCACGGGCCGCGGCTGTGCTAAGTGCGGGTATGCCCACACATTGCCTACATGGGACCCTTGAGAGATACTCGAGGAAGGTCAGACGGAAATGTGGAATTCATTGTTTAAGATCCCTGGCCAACCCCAAATGGGGTTGCCCACTAAAAACCTAGATAATTTCTGCATGGCCTGTAGCGGAGCTGGGGCCTCCGCTACAGGCCGCTCCTTCCCGCTTCTGCCAGCATCGGCCTTTTGCAGTGCACTTTAGGCAGATACGATGCAAATGTCGGCATGAAGCAAAAAGAAGACGGGCTAGCCCGAATGGGGCTGCCCACTCAAAATCCAAATAGGTCCCGCATGGTTTGCGGCTGGACTGAAATATGGGAAAAGCCCCACGCTGCCCGCACGGGTATTTCATGGGGTACTTGCGGGCAAATGCAACATATATTCGTATTCCATGCGGTAAAAATAAGTACAGCCCAATAGGGGCTACCCATGGAAGGCCGCAGTGAGTGCCAGATCGGCCGCAGATGGGCTTTCCGCTCTTAAACGTATCCGCCCTATATTTAAGGCACCATTTTATTGATGTAATTCATCGTAAACCGGCCGCTAATTGCCTCTTCTAGAGGTTTCACATAACTGTCCTAAGCACGTCCATGCCATGAATAAAGGCTATCTTTACTCTAAAAACTACGTAATTATAGAGTATTGGCAGCAAATATGTAGCAGTAACTGTTTCGCCTTACGAGGTACTGAACTACCACCAATTCTTTTCCTGCGCGATTATTCTACACACACCACCGAAATAAATATTCAGACTAATGTTTTGGGGGTAATATGGGCCAGCCCAGATCAATATAGTGTTGGGAATAATTGTCTCATATGTTACTGAGTTTCGAATACAAGATAAAGACATAGTGCTAAATGTTTCACACATGATGATTGATGGAACTTGGGCAGCCCCGAAAATGCCAGATTCAACCCATGAGGGCAGCACGTGGGCCAGCCCGAATCGCAATGGCCTTCGCAAAGCCTGCGCTGGTACTATTCGGGTATTGGAGGGATTAATCAACATAAGAAATTAAAACTTTGAACAATGGGGTGGCACTACCTGTACAGACCTAGGACCCATTAGTGATTCTGGTATGCTTCCCACATTCGACTATCTAGACTGAATGCGGGAAGCCCTATTTGGGCTGCCCACACGGATACAGATTGGGACCGATCGCGGCAGAATTGGGCAGCCCACGCCGGGCCCCTCTGAGTACGTGTTGCAAATCCCGCATGGGGCCCGTATGGGCTGCCCCCATAGGCCCACCGCGGGCCCCCTTTTCATAGCCCACTTTGAGCTGCTTGGGTATTTGCAGGTGAAGAGTGTGGAGTTCTAGATCTGTCATGGTAATGGTTGACAAAGGGTTCAAAGTTACTGACCTGCTTCCTCCTAATATTGACATTTATATGCCTCCATTTAGCATCTCTGAGAAGCGTCAGATGAGTGCTAAAGATCGTCTAGAGATAAAACAAGTGGGAAGTGCAAGAGTGGACATTGCGAGAGTTACAAAAAGACAAAAAGGATATCATATACTTTACAAATCATTCCCCATCAATGTGTTTGATATCCCACTGAGCACTGAATATCTTGCAGCAGTCTTGACAATATGCCTATAGTGGTCACAGATATCGTAAGCTACCAAAGAAATGTACAAGATGTCACTTAATGCTAGTCTAGAAGATATCATCGGTAAGATTCTGGAAGCTGTCTTTTGAGGGATGTTTATGTCTTCAGCTACACAAGATAGTTAAAAGCCGGCTTACGCAAAATCTCTTTTAGAGTTCTGCTTCAGTAGTCTACCATACTTCATCACAAGATGTTTCAGGGTCCCATATGCATCTGTAGTGATATATGTCCACAATTTAACTGGACGGCACTGTTCTGCATGCTATAAGTGTACATTGTTCAAAGTTTGTCTTAGCAACTTTTCAGCTTCCAAAATTCTGTATCCAAAGCGAATGCTTTTGAATTAAGCATGCAATCTGGGTTGTTTCCAGCATACAGGATCAATATGGCACCAAGCAATGTTGTTTAGGTGATGGGAATCAGTACATAATGCCGCTGGCACGTTCCTTTCTGCATCGGTTAATTGGTGCAGCCCATAGCCACACCAGTGTTCGGCCTCGCTGGGCGCACTCCACTCGGTCTGAAGACTCCAAACACCGAGTGTTCACTACGGCAAAGTAAGCTAGCGGTGTATCCGCGTGGGATAAAAGCGAGTAGTTCGCACAGAGAAATGATTTGCTGCACCGATGGAATGCCAGAATGTAGGCTCCGCCATTCCCAAACTTCACTTGTCGTGGCTTTTTTGCACCCCTCCTCATTACAGCAAGATAGAAAATAGTGCTCCAAAATAATTACGCAAGACGTAAGCTGTATATACCGTTTTGAAACAAATATGCTGTAAATAACAGTTAAATTTTAATTTTACAGCTTGTTTTATGAATTATACGTCAGATTTAATTGTTTTTTAAGTTATTGTATCAATCCGCTGCTCGTCGTTGCCGACACCGTCGGCCATTTCGTCGTCTCGTCGTGTCTGCATGTTGGGACATTGGTTTGTGGCTGTGTTGAAAATGTATCCCGCACAACGGCTGCTACTTATGGCTGTAAGGCAAGCTTGGCTGGGTGAGTAAGAAATGGTTCTTCTAATTGACTCACTTAATGGAGCAGTAGAGTGATTGAGTGTTTTTTTTTTACGACAAAAATGCTGCAAGGACCACTTTTTGCTTCCGCGGATGAAGGTTGTATGGGTGAGTAAGATAGGGCGCGCGGACCGTTTAGTCACTAAGAAAGGCGGTGTTTTATTGCCCATCTACAGTTTTGTGCATGCAGGAAGGTTCTGCGCTTGTAATTCGACTCGCCGCATTTTGTGAACTGCCATTGGCGGTGACCCTAGCGATGTATTTCCTCAAAATGACCTCGGCAATCCGCCATCTTTCTTTGACTGCCGCTGGTTCTAGCACTTTCCCAGGAAACACAACTGGGCACGAAAGTCTGCATGCTTAGTGTGGCCTCCACTCTGCAGCAGGTACAAAACATACGCACAGTCGATCGAATGAAAGCCGTGCATTGTTTATGGCAGCCTGCAGAGCGCGATGCGCTAAGTTATGCCACGGTTGCGAAAAAAAAAAACAACCATCTGGATAAGCCGCCTAGAGGCGAGGGTAAGGTGCATTCTTGCCACAGCGACTCTTTTGGCCTGTTCACAGGCACAAGTTGGAACACATGGTGAGATAGTAACGGCGCTAAAACAATCTGCACGGATTTAATTTTAATAGTTCATAAAATGTTTACAGCCATGCATTACATTGCCACAACACTACTTAGTCCATAGATATGCAGTGATTCATTGATTTGACATTTTCATATAATCAGGAAGGACAATTTAGTTCTTTTAGTCCCTGAACTGCATGCTGTGAGACATTATACTATGTGATGTGCTGGTGCTCCTTCCCTTTGGTCCTGAGGTTTTTGTTTCCATTGATGGAAACGTTTTTCAAAAAATAAAGATTCGGTTGAATTAGTACAGAAGGAGGTCGAAAGCAAAGCTTTCAGGGGGCCTCCTATAATAAAGATAATAGCATAAATACACAAACAATATGACAATTTCATTCACTTTCTTACTTCAGGGCCAATAGACTCTTCCATTCCAGAACTGGGACAAGAAAAGAGGGTGTACTGAATCTTAACTGACCTTTACGGCATATAGAATGTAGCCGTGACAACAACAAAGCTGTGACTCCACGGAAAGTTTTTGAAATATATGGACTCCTCCCGAAGTGAAGGTGTTTCGCTCTCAAAGATGAAATGCCTTCATTTAACTTATTGCCCTTTTTCACATTGTGCTGTTGTGTCTATGTTGGTGCTCTTGTTTTTTTGTGTGTTTGTGCGAGTTCTCATTTAAACAAAACACTTACTCAATAGCTCAAGCAGTGAGCTATGCATTCCTTTTTTTTCACACTGGGGAACGCTCAATGTATAAAATACTGCTTTTATTTGGTCTCGAAAAAATATATTAAATATGCTCGAGCTGTGTCAGCGACACTTAAGTTTTTCTTTGATGTTGAACAGATATTTCTCTGATACCTGCTTGGATAAGATTGGTGCTGTGTTCCTGTTGCCTTTTCCATGTGCACATCAGCAGCGAAAGCTGTGTGTCGACTGCTTTCCCCTGAATAAACAATTTTGGTAATTTAACGTGGTGTATTCTTTCGTGTGTGCGCCTTTGTTGTGCAAAATAACGTTTATATGTCTGAAAACCAACAAGCTCAGCAGTTAACTTGCTTTTTTTCACAACAGCAGAATGTGAAAAACAGCACCGTGTGGAAGACCGATTTGTATTTTTTTTTTTGCTGTGCCATCATTACTCCTCACAAGCTGTTTGCTGCACTACGACGGGTAAGGGTGGTGTGTGCCGTCATGGCTGAAACGTGCAGCCCTTCTCTTTTTGTGCTGCAAACAGCCTTTAAGATGGAATATAGTGGTTGGTGTGTAGTACAATTACAGGGACGCAAACATTTTGCTCCTTTCTTTTTCTTTGCCTATGGTGCCTTCTAGTGTTTCTTGTAGAGAGGTGTGCGACCCCTACCTGCTTCCTTTTCTTTACAGTGCTTTATAATTAGGATAGTAAAATGTAACTGTGACATAGATGCAGCCATTGCATTTTTAATGCATTCTAGTCATGCTAACACGAACAGCAGCAGTTAAGCATAGCCTTGGCTTCTTTGTTACAGTGTAAATGTTTGAATGGATTCGATGTCGTGCCTAATGCTAAGTGGCTATATAGTTTCCACAAGATGTATGTATAACCAGCAATCAGTTGTTCGCATGCATGCACATATAGTATGAAATGCAACACTGGTGATGATGGTCCGTTGTGAAAATGTCTTTTTCTGTATACTAAAGCTTCCCACTTGAATTTGTTATTTTGTTTTATTTTGTATAAGCATTATGCAGTGAGTTTATGTAACCACTCGACCAGCTTTGTATCCTTGTGCATACCCATCCCTATTTATTTCTAGTCGTTTCCTGTTCTTGTTTTAAATATGGATGTTTTCATTGTTTTTGTAAAGGGGTAATTTTAAGCTTCAAGAGAACTGCATTATTATCTTGTCATTATTATACTACTGGTAGAGTCTAGCTTCTGTGCTTTGAGCTTTGTAGAGCACAATGTTGAAAAATCAAATGTACGATTTATGCATTTTGTTTCCTAGCATCTTGTGCAGTTATTGCCGAACCTCCCAAAGAGCACCTAAAGATGGCTGTCCACCGTGAAGTGTGGCATGTTTTCTAACAAAAAAGATGTATAGATCTCACCTACTGTTCACAGTTTCAATGTCTGTGAGAAGAAATAACAATTTGTATCATTCCTTTCATGCCACGTTTTCTTGAGTTGGCTCTTTCTGATGTTTTCTTTCTTAGTGCAATATTAGGCTTCGGAGAACCGCCTTTTGTCATTTATATACTGTTGCTTGTGGCTTTCTTTGCTGCTAGGATATGTCAGATTGTTTAAGTTGACTCTTTGCATTATATAATCCTGAGGAAATTAAAAAGGTCAGCAGTTTGCTCATGTCATTTTCTAGCATTGGGTGCAGTTAATACCTAACTGCTGGCTGTTCACCGTGAAATAGGGCATGCTTTGCAATACAAACATGCAGTTCTCATTAACTAAACAACAGTTTTAGTGTGTGAGAATAATTGATCGAGAATTGCACACCACAGTTTAGCTTGCATCATATTGAATGTGTGAAAGCGCACCGTGATTATGTGCATAAGGCATTTCAAGCCGGCATGTAGGCCACATCTCGCAGTAATCATGAATCGACAGTTTAACAAGGTTCAAACTGTCCATTTTCAGATCTTAGATTTAGATTTTAGATTTAGATTTTTATATCTCTAACAGTATAGCCTTTTAAGTATCTACAAGATTCCTACACGGAGATATTTCAAACCGGTACATAGATTAAACTAGCAACTTTGTAAATAAGAATTTGACGACTATAAGAAGTGTGAAAAACCCTCTATGCCTCTAAAAGTTGTCTCTGAGGGAGCGACGAAATTTTCTTGAAAAACATCTTGTAGCATAAATAGGTGCACCGTTAGGAGACATTTACAAAATGTCTGAAAGCTATTTGGAAATACCCCTAAAGGCATTTATTAGGCGTCTTGGTAAGACATTTTTCAAACGTTCACAAGATGTCTGTATGTTCACTTCAGATGTCGTCAAGAGTGGTTGATTATCTTGACAAGACTGATTATAGACATCTGAAAGATGACATTGTGTTCAGTGTGTATAGAAGAGCAGATTTTTGCTATATGTTCTCGGCTGTCAAAATTTCGAGGGCCATTGCTGAATACTAAAAGGGATGTAGAACAGTTAGACACCGAGTAGAACACTAGTAGACTGCTGGGATATATCAGCTTGACTTTTTAATTTGCTGGTCATTCAATGTTTGTGTTCCTAAAAAAAATGGATAGCATATTAATGAGAAAACCACTGATATCTCGTCTATATGTTAACCCTACAAATTGAGGCCAGTCATTTATATGTTAAGATTTGCAATGAAGCAGCAGCTTGCAGATGCTTCATATCCAAAAATATGATTATGCGGTTTTTCTAATGTCATGTCTGTGGCAAATGGCATGTTTGAAAGTACAGGTAGTCAGTAAAATTCAATACACTTTTGCTTGTTTTGACCACTGTGCGATGAAGGAAGCAGACATATTTATTTGACCTTCCTAAGATTCAGATTAAGTGGCTGGTCCTGTTCAGCCACAACATAAAACCTTTTCTTGAACTCGTGAAATAGTACATAGCCAGCACCAGTTGAGTAAAAAATCCGAGGCGCTTTATGCGGCATGTAATAAACTCTGGTATAACTGCCGCTTTGTAAACATAATTAAAGAGCACTACAGAATCTGCACTGGAGTGAAGCGAAAGCACGGATGCTGCTGTTGGGTGCTTCTAGTTGCTTAATTCACTTATTTAGCTATTTTAGTCTATGGTACTTTCAAATGGGCCGTCAATCTCTTCATATTCTCTTTCTCGGCTCTACTTCCGGCTGCGTGACATCACATCCTCTACGTCACAATAATTCACGTTTCATTTATTAAATTTTTTCTTAGTAATTTCAAATTGCACGCCAATCTCTTGCTATGCCCTTTTTAGGCTCTATTTCCGGTTGTGTGGCGTGACATATTTGATGTCACCTTAACTGACTGATTTAATTAACTATTTTAGTATTTGACATATTGCCGTGAAACCTTCAAACAGTATTTGTTGTTTTTTAACAGCCGCCGGCATACAGGCTTATCACTCTGATTCTGGACCGCATATTAGTTCCGTAATCTTTGTTTGTTAATGCTCGATGTCGCCAATCACACCTTTATCAGTTTTGTTGTAGCACAAGATGCACCGAGGTCTGTCTCGAAGGTTCCGGCCACTCGGGTGTCTTTCCACAATGTTCCAGCCCGTGCTGGTAGCTGTTTGCGACGTTGTCTAGATTGTTCTGTGCAGCCTTTAAATTGAGCGTTGACGAGTGTGACGGGCATTCCTTGTCCGACGACCGACGAGCACGTTTGTTGCTATCGCCGCCGCCGAGTTGCTTAGTTCTTTTGCGGGCGCATGTCAGCCCAATAAAGAGTTTCTTCAGTGCAATCATCGACCATTCATTTGTGTTGTCGACCTTGTCACCCCTACGTGACATCTGGTGGAGGTGCTGGGTAGGTACGCCCATTTACTGTTATTCTTGCAGTGCATCGTCCCTATGGAGTAATCAGGTTGCCAGCTACGGAGCCGAATCAGCGGGCCATCCCAAGCGGTGGTAACGTTTTTGAGCTGAGAGGCTAACGGTCCACTAATGACTGAATAGTCAGCTCTGGTGTCTACTAGGGCAGTGACTCTGCGACCGTCGACATCAACTTCAAGGTCGCTTGTTCGCGTCCTCGCACTGCACGTGGGCCTCGGTGTCCGATCTCGGCTGCGTCGTTTCTTCAGGTCATGGCCGGGGCATACCGTTGTTGCTTCGCTGGGCGGCGCTGTCGGCTTGCACTCTGGTCCTGTTGTCGTCGATGTCGTCGTGTGGAGCGGCGATGAAATGGCTGCGTCGTCGTTATTGGTCGTCGGCGGCGGAGGATGTTCGTCTTTTCGCCGTTGAGCAACCTCACCTCCAAAGGTTGCCCTGTTTAGTTTCCCCTGCGCGGGCTTGGGGACCTTCCGCGCATACTCTCATCATAGGTACGGCCTGGCGACGCAAAGCGGGCCCTGTACGGCGATGGAGATCTGAACCACGGCTTGGTGGCGCATTCTCACCGCTACGCAGATAGAAGTTAATTTCTTGTGGTCGTTCACCTGGGCGTGGTCGTGGAGCGTCGACTGCAAATCCGCGGAGACCGATTCGTCGGTACGGGCAGTGACGGAGGATGTGTCCTGCCTCACCACAATGGAAGCAGAGCGGTCGGTTGTTTGCTGTCCTCCAGGCGTCGCACTTTCTGGTGCTTGGGGGTCATGGTAGGCTTGGCGGGCGGGGGCCAAGGGGCGGTTTTTAGGAACAGGACGGTAGCGGCGAGGGCTCGGAAAGTCATCACGTCAGGGCGCAGGGCGACGTAATGCACCCGCATAGTTCATTGCTGTTGCCTCTTGCGCTGGAACAGTCGCAGCCGTCGCTTGAGGGACGCCCAGCGCCTGCTGTACTTCTTCACGGACGACGTCCGCAAGCGTCGCCACCTGGGGTTGTTGCGTGGATGGCATCAATCGGCGGAGCTTCTCTCGCACGATCTCCCTAATGAGGTCCCGAAGATTCCCTCCGCTTGCAGATGTGCTGGGGTAGTGGGTTGAGCAGTCCGGCTGAAGTGGTCGCTCGTAGTGGCGCATCCGGGTGGCCAACGTCTTCTCGATAGTAGACGCCTCCGTTTCAAATTCCGCCACGGATTTTGGCGGATTTCGGGCAAGACTTGCAAAAAGCGATTCTTTAACGCCTCGCATTAAAAATGTGACTCTCTCACCTTCGGTCATGTTAGGGTCGGCGCGGCGAAAGAGGCGCTTCATCTCCTCAACGTACGCCATGACAGGCTCGTTAGGAAGTTGAAGTCTTGACTGAAGGAGGGCCAGGGCTCTTTCCTTTAGGGCCATGCTTGAAAAGGCAGTCAAAAACGCTTCCTTGAAAATCTCCCAATCCTTCATAGCTGCCTGATGATTTTCGAACCAAACTCGGGCATGTCCTTGAAGAGCAAAGTAGACCTGCCTGAGTTTCGCGGCGTCGTTCCAGCCGTTGAATTCTGCCACACGGCCGAAAAGGTCCGTCCAGTCTCCAGCATCTTCATCCGGTCGTCTGTGGAAGCAGGGGGGGCTCACGGGGTTGGTCGAAAACAATCGGTGCTGCAGTAGGCTGGGCCATTGTCAGCGTCGATGCCTTCCGAGGTCGAATGGGGTCAGGCAGCAGACCGTGTTCGGGTTGTAGGCCTTGAAGTCGGCGGCAGGCTGGGTGACCTGTAGGCTGGTCTTCCAGGGCGACAGGAACACGGCTTGAAGGATCAAAGGCAGCACCTCCACCAGATGTCCCGTAGGGTTGACAAGGTGGACAACACAAATGAAAGGTCGATGATTGCACTGAAGAAACTCTTAATTTTGCTGATTTTTGCCCGCAAAAGAACTAAGCAACTCGGCGAACAACTCGGAAGTGTGGCGCCAAGCTATCTAAGGAGACCATTTTCGCATTTACTTTTTCATTTTTTGCCTCTAAATAATTACATAACTTATTTATATAATTATTTTCTCCAACACATTACATCACCCTCTATAGATTGACACAGCTCATTAATCTCTACCACTTTTCAATTACTCACTACTACTGCGGACACGATTTTGCGTGTTTTGCCTCTGATTAATTACTTAATAAGTTTATTGACTTAAATATTACTTCGGACAATAACTTACGTCCCCCTCTATCGATTGACACCACTCATTACCTCTACAACTTCTCAACTACTCACAACTGCTGTGGACACGATTTCGCTAATTGCGCGCCAATCCGTTCCTGTGCCCTTTTCCGGCTCTAGTTTCGGTTGCGTGACATCGCATTATCTACGTCGCAATAATTCACTTCTGGTTTATTCGTTCTAGTCTTTGGTAATTTCAAATTGCGCACCAATTCCTTCCTATCGCCTTTTTCGGCTGTATTTCCGGTTTCGCGACGCCACCTATGGAACGAAAAATGGTAGGGGCAACATTCAGAGATAGGAAGCGTGGAGAGTGGGTCAAAGAAGTAATTCAAGTTACTGACATTCTAGTGGAAATCAAGAAATGGACATGGGCAGGACATGTCGTGCGAAGAGAGGATAATGAATGGTCGCTTATGGTAACAAACTGGATCCCAAGGGAAGGAAAATTAGGTGGGCGGATGAGGCAGAACGTTAGCTGAGCGGATGAGGTTAGCAAGTTCGCAGGGGTCAAGTGGATGCAGCTAGCACAGAACCGGGTTAATTGGAGAAATATGGGAGAGGCGTTCGCCCTGCACTGGTAATAGTCAGGCTGATAATGATGATGATGATGACTACCCTAGCCTGCAGCAAGTCATTTGGTAAGAAATGTTGCTTCACAGATGCGTTGAATATTGCAACGGGTATTGCGCCAAACGTCCAGGCAACGCCCTGAGCCTAGAAAACTGCCGAAGTCCGAGAGTGGTCCGAGCAGTGGTCTGAACGCGGTTACAGGCAACCAACTTCGTCATTCACGCCAACCAGCAACCACTTCATCGTCTACGACAACTAGCCACTGATTGTCTCCACTTCGTCGTCGACTGTAGCTTGTATCACTACCCCCTCCTCTGTAGCATCGACACGATGCGACGCGGTGCTACTAGGATGAAATTAGCGAAAGGGTGCACCAAAGTGTCACAAGGACCCAGCGGCGTTGACGACAAGTTCAGTCATGCACGACTTCAAGACGCTGTGGCCTTCGGGATGGAGCTGAAGCTGCGGGAACAACGGCGTAGGTGACGTCACTGATACGGCGAACAATCTCGTAAGGGCCGAAGTATCGGCGTAGTAACTTTTCAGATAGGCCGCGATGACGAACAGGTGTCCACACCCAGACGAAGTCGTCCGGCTCGTAAGTGACGATTCTTCGGCTGAGGTTATACCGAGCAGCGTCATTCGCCTGTTGTCGATGGATTCTGAGGCGTGCTAGTTGCCGCGCTTCCACAGCACGCTGAACAAAGATGTCGGCGTCAAGTTCGGCGTCAAAGCCGCAAGAAGGACCAACTGGCATCATGGCATCCAACGCCGTGCTCCCTTGACGACCGAAGACAAGTTGGAACGGGGTCAGTCACGTCGTCTCTTGAGTGGCGGTATTGTACGCGAAAGTTATATACGGCAAAATCGCATCCCAGGTGCGATGTTCTGCGCCCACATACATAGAAATCATGCCGGTGAGGATGGGATTGAGGCGCTCCACCAGCCCGTTGGCCTGAGGGTGATACGCCGTCGCACGTCGATGGCTAGTGTGAGTCAGAGTCATGACCAACCGGATTTGGCGAGCCGTAAAAGCTGTTCCACGGTCAGTGATTACCACGTCGGGGGCGATATGACGTAGGACAATGTTATGAACGAAAAATTGAGCAACATCGGCTGCAGTACCTTTAACAAGGGACGCCGTCTCTGCGTACCGTGTTAGGTAGTCTGTCGCGACGACTACCCAACGGTTGCCAGACGAGGACTTCGGAAAAGGAAAGAGAAGATCCATGCCCACTTGATGGAAAGGGGTGAAGAATAGGCTGAAGAAATCCAGCGGGTTTCAATGTCGGAGACTTCCGACGTGGGCGGTCACGACATGAGCGTACATAGGCCCGCACCGAAGGGAGTAACCTGGGCCATAATACTTTTGACGAATTCGTGCAAGTGTACGGCTCACCCCCAGGTGGCCGGTGGTGGGTTCATCATGACAGGCACTCAATACATCTCGGCGCAACTCGGAGGGCACAACAAGGAGAAACGTCTCTTCACTGTTAGCAAAATTTCGCTTGTAGAGCACGTTACCACGCAGAGTGAACATTTGAAGCCCACGATGAAAAACACGGGGAATACGGGTGTCGACGCCCTGCAGATAGTCGACGAGTGACGCTAACTCTGGGTCCATTCTCTGCAGCTGCGCCATTTGGGTTGTAATAATAGCCCCCAGAAAGGGAAAATCATCGGCCGCTTCTTCCGGAAATATGGCGATGGGCGAGCGCGAGAGACAGTCAGCATGCTGATGCTTCCGTCCTGATTTGCATACGACTGTTACGTCATACTCTTGTAATCTAAGGCTCCATCTAGCCAATCGTCCTGAGGGGTCTCTGAGGCTCGCGAGCCAGTATGGTGGTCGCTCATAACGCGGAAAGGTCGGCCGTAAAGGTATGGTTGAAACTTGGTGAGGGCCCATATTACCGCCAGACATTCTTTCTCAGTTGTTGAATAGTGGGTTTCGGAGCGGGTAAGTGTTCGGCTCGCGTAAGCGATGACCCGTTCTGCACCGTCCTGCCACTGAATTAGTACTGCACCAACCTCAACGTTGCTGGCATCAGAGTGAACGTCAGTTGCGGCGTTTTCGTCAAAATGGCCTAGTATCGGGGGATTCTGTAGGCGGCTGCGAAGCTCAAGGAAAGCGGACTCTTGTTCACTTCCCCGCAGGAACGGCGTGTCATCTCGAGTCAGCGTGGTTAGCGGTTCTGCGATGTGCGAAAAGTCTCGTACAAAGCGTCCGTAATAGGAGCACAAACCTAAGAACCATCGAACAGCTTTCTTGTCAGTAGGGTGCGGAAAACCAGAAACGGAAACTGTCCGGGTCCGGGCGAACACCTTTTGAGCTGACCACGTGGCCAAGGAAGCGAAGTTCTTCAAAGTTGAAGTGACATTTCTCCGGTTTGATTGTCAGGTTGGCGTCTCGGAGAGCTTTTAACACAAGGCGTAACTTTTCTAGGTGTTGGTCGATGGTGGTCGATAATATGACATCGTCCAGGTAAACCAAACACGACTGCCACTTCAAACCGGACAGAACGGTGTCCATCATACGTTGGAACGTGGCCGGTGCCGAACATAGGCCAAACGGCAGCACCTTAAACTCATACAAGTCATTGGGTGTCACGCAAGCCATCTTCTCCCGGTCTCTCTCATCCACTTCTATTTGCCAGTACACACTTTTTAGGTCTAGCGACGAGAAGTACCGGGCATCTCACAGTCGATCGAGTGCGTCTATGCGGAGAAGTATGTAAACGTCCTTTTTAGTGACGAGATTAAGTTTTCTGTAATCGACACAGAACCGCAGAGTATTGTCCTTCTTTCTGACAAGAATAACCGGCGAAAACCACGAGCTTGTAGATGGCTGAATGACATCGTCGGAAAGCATTTCGGTGACCTGTCTCTGAATCGCTGCTCGTTCCGTTGGAGAAACGCGGTATGGCGTTGGCATACGGGGCGCGTGGTCTCATCTGTTATTATACGGTGCTTGGCGACCGGAGTTCGGCCCACTTTGGAAGACGTTGCGAAGCAGTCTGCAAAATCTGCCAAGACAGCCGAAAGCAGACCCTTCTGAGCCGGCGATAACTCGGTGTTTATTTCGGCAGGTGGCAGAACGTGGCGAGATCCAGTATTTTCTTGAAGGGCTTCTTCCACGGTGCACAAATGTGGACACTCCGCGACGCCTTGGAGGAAGGAGATCACCGTGCCTTTGACGAAGTGCTGAAATTCGTTCGAAAAGTTGGTGAGCATAACGGTAGTGCAGCCATCCCGTAGGTGGACGAGACCTCGGGCAACAATGAGAGCCCTCTCAAGCAGCAGCGAGATATGACCCTCCGCCATGCCCTCAAAGTCATGAAATAGGTGATTCTGCACGCCCATTACGACACTGCACCGTGGTGGCACTGTGACATCATCCTCCACAATACGCAGAGCATGGCTACAGGGATCGCGGGTGTCGAAGCGTGCCACTGCCCGTTTAGTCGTGAATGTGACTCGTGCCTCGTGTAGGTCGATCACAGCACCGTTTGCCTGCAGAAAGTCGAGCCCCGTAATCAAATCTCTCAAACATTCGCGCAAGAAAACGAATTCCCCGATGTAGACGAAACCGCGGATGCCAATTCGGGCTGTGCATCTTCCGGCCGGGCTAATGAGGTGATCTACAGCCGTGCGAATGCTGGGGCCCAACCATGGCGTCACCACTTTGCTCAATTCCTGGGCGAGGGCGTGGCTCATCACTGAATAGCATGCACCAGTGTCAAGTAAATCGATCGTGTCAGTTCCGTCAAGTGTCACGCACAAATCAGAAGTAGCGCGTCGGATGCTGTAGCTACCCTGCCCCACTGATAAATCAGCGTATCGGTGTAACGGAGGCGGAAGATCTTCAATTTTTCCGACAGCAGCGGCACTGCCTCCGGAGACCGCTGGAATTAGTTTTCCCGGTGTCGACTGGGAGAACGCCGCTCAGTATTGCTGGCATCTCTGCGAAGGCTTGGGGAACGGTACCGCAGCGGAGATGACGAGCCTGAGTCATAGCGCCTGTATCTCCCAGGACTCTGACGGGCCGACAGACGAGCTTCAATTTCGAGCAGCCGTTCACCGTTCCGTGGACAGGGCGCATCGGGTCCGAAGCCGCGAAGTCCGACTCGGCGATACGGGCATGCACGGCAAAGGTGACCGGCCTCCCCGCAGTGGTAGCACATTGGCCTTTGGTCCCGCGTACGCCACACGTCCAACTTGCGAGGGCGTGGAACAGGCACCACAGCTTGAGCCGTTGCGTCATACGGACTGATGTGGCTAACCACCGGTGTCGGGTCAATAGGACCACAGGCAGCTGCTTGACGTGCAACGAACGTGTACGTTCGTTTGTCGTCGACCCGTGGAGGCATGGTAGCGACAGGATCGTAGGCAGCTGCCTGACGGACAACGGATGTGTGCGTGGGCATTTCATCAACGCGCTGCAGTACGTTGGTAACCGGGAATTCACGAGCAGCCTGGCGTACTTCATCTCTGACGACGTCGGTCAGTGACTGGCGCACTCTGAGGCAGACGGAAACGTTGGAGTTCCTCTCGAACAACCGACCAAATGAGGTCACGTAAGGCGTCCGCACCGCCTCCATGGCACGACGAAAAAACATCTGGGGCCAGGCTGCTGACATCTCGGTTGTACTGCCGGTCCCGTTGTTGGAGTGTCGTTCCATTGTCGTTGCCTCCGCGAGGAATTCAGCAACAGTACGCGGTGGACTGCGAACGAGGCCCGCAAACAGCTCCTGCTTAATTAACTCCATGCATGAGGTTGCGAAGCTTCTTCTCCTCTTTCATATTGGGGTCTGCGCGCTGGAAAAGACGGGTCATGTCTTACCAGAACATGCGCACACTTTCATTTGGCCGCTGATTTCTGGACTGAAGTGCAACTTCAGCTTTCTCGCGGCGGTCGGCGTTGGGGAAGGTGGTCAGAAGTTCACGGCAAAATGCTTGCCAGGTGGTAAGGGCGCCCTCGTGGTTTTCGAACCACGTACGCGCAGACTCGTCTAGGGCGAAGTAAACATTATTGAGCTTTCGCTCGTCACTCCAGCCGTTGTACCGAGCCACTCGTTCGAAGGTCGCCAGCCAATACTCAGCGTCTTCGAAGACGTCGCCGTGAAAAAGATGGTGGTGTTCGCGGCGGGTGGCAAAGGATCGGTTCTGAGAGCTGGGATCAGTGGCCATGTCGAGGTTGCTCGGGAGTTGCGGCAGCGTGATCCTCGTAGGGGTGGAAAGGGGCCCAACCTCAGGCGACTGTCCGCGGAGGCGGCGACTGCGTTGCTGGTGGACCGGAGTCAGATCCGTCGTGAAGCGTGTAAACGTGGGAAAGCGCACCCAGCACCTCCACCAGACTGTAACGGGTATTGCGCCAAACGTCCAGGCAACGCCCTGAGCCTAGAAGACTGCCGAAGTTCGAGAGTGGTCCGAGCAGCGGTCTGAGCGCGGTTCCAGGCAACCAACTTCGTCGTCTACGCCAACCAGCAACCACTTCGTCGTCTACGCCAAATAGCCACTGATTGTCTCCGCTTCGTCGTCGACTATAGCTTGTATCAATATAATAAAATATTTAGTGACTCATTCCGCGTACCGCCTTAGGAACTCATTGGAAATAGCATTTTTGTATCTAAATTATGGAGGAGAGAAAAAACACCATGTTGGGACCAGGTAATATCTGGCATGTTAAACGATGGGGAACAAAGTTCACTTTTAGAATTTTGGGGCAAGGAGGTTCAAGCGCTAAGCACAGTTTGAAAATAAAAATTACGCCTGTTAGCGATTTCTGACTTATCAGTAATGACAGAACCATTCACTAGACCGAACCGGGTTAATTGGAAAATATGGTAGATGCCTTCGCCCTGCAGTGGGTATAGTCACGCTGATGATGATGATGAGTTCACCCTATTTTATTGATTTAATTAACTATTTTAGTATTTGATAGATACAAATGTGGCGCCAAGCCATTCGCTAATGAGACCATTTTCGCTGCAGACAATTTTTACATTTTTGCCTGTAGTTAATTACCTAATTAAGTTATTGTCCAAATTATTTTTCTGCAACAACATTAAGTCAGCCTCTATCGAATAACAACACTGATTAACCTCTACCACTTCTCGATTACTCGGAACTGCTGCAGACACGATTTTACTGACGCGCCCTGCGGGCAGAAATCTGTGAACATAGCGAAGTAACGCTTTCGAGTTAATAAAGAAGTCCATAAAGAATTTCTTCCCATACTCGACTGTCGTAATAAATCCTGTGAAATGCTATGGAGTGCATTTCACAGGAAATGCTACAGAGGTGCTACAGAGAAATGTTCAAGGTGGCCAATCCGCAGCACAGTCACACCATGATTTGCGAGTGACGCCAATTTGCCCCTGCATCTGGTAAAAGTACGCATGTGAACACTTTAGGCACACTTCTCCTTCAATAACTTCAGCATAGAATGTTTTGTCACTGCATGCATCGAGAACTTCTTAGCCAGCTTTTGATGACGGACATTTCAGCTCCAAAAGCACAGCACTGCATCCATCCATCACAAAACGGTCTGGTGATGCTGCAATAAATGAATATTCTTTATGGTATGAAGGCCTGTGTTGCTAGGTCGGGTTCGTGGTTGCGGAGCCATAAATTTGCTACATCGGTCAGGTAAAAGAGGACGTTGGCCGACTTCGTGGTGTCGTCCCACTTGTTGTAGGCGCTTACGCGTTCGTAGGAGGATAGCCAGTCGTCTACATCTTGGTCGTCGGCACCACTGAAAAAGCTGGGCTCACGCTGGCGAAGCCCACCAGAGCACAGGATGGTAGGGGAAGCGGTGGGATCAGTCGAGCGTGGAGTGGTGGTCTGGCTTGTTGCCTCAGGCATAGCGGATGGCAGAGCGAGTGTGCGGCTGTCAAGCTCCAGCTTCAGAGGAGGGAACGAAGAGCAGCCTCCACCAAATGTAAGGGTACGTTGAAGCTCAGGTCGGTGTTCCGGTCGACCGTTTAACCAGCGCGTAAGTCTCTTGCGTCTTCGTCTTTGTCTGCCGTCTTCTTTGTAGCACGCGCCTTTGGACATACGCTCGTCGCTTTTGTCACCGTCGACAGTTACCGAGCGTTGGTGTGACACTACAAGTAAAATTCAGGGGAACGCAGTCGACACACAGCTTTCGCTGCTGATGTGCACATGTACAAGGTAACAGGAAAACAGCACCGATCTTATCTAAGCAGGAATCAGAGAATCAGAGAGAATCAGAATCAGTGAGAGAGAGAGAGAGAGGAATCTGTTCAGCCTCAAAGGAAAACTGAAGTGTCGCTGACACAGCTCGAGCATGTTTAATATATTGGTGGTGTAAGGAACTGAAGAGCGCAAAGAGAGGACAATCCACAGAGAAGAAGAAGAGAACACAAGGACAGGCGCTATTCTGTTTGCGCTCTTGAGTTCCGTAGAAAATCAGGAACCAACTAGGCCCAACCAAAGTTTTATATTGGTGGTATTCTCTGCCTCCTGAAAGCTTGCTCAGCTAATTCATCACATAAGCTACTAAAGCAAACAGGTCGGTTGTCAGAAAAGACATGGCCAGCATTTCCATCTATGAAATTTTACTGTCATGTAGAAAACTCCTACTTTGGACAGGCAGGACTCAGCGTGAATGGCCAACTTAGAGAACATGCAAAAGACATTAAAAATGAAGGTGAGTGAATTGTACTGTAGGGCTCGCACCAATTGTAAATATTGTGGGAAATGGCTTATGAAACTCTTGTAGCGGTTCATATAAAAAAGCAGGTTTCAGCTGTGTCAGCAAATTGTTTTTTCTTATGAGGCTGGACAAATATTTCTCTTACACATAGTTTGATAAAATTTGTGCTCTTTCCTTGTTGCCTTGTACCCGTGTGCATCACCTGAGTAGGATATGTAAATCGGCTGCTTTCCGCCAAAAATGGCGATAAGTGCTGGTGGTGTTCTCTGTCTTGTGTGCGACTGTGGTACGCAAAATAGACTGTTAATGTTCATAGATAGAAGACATTGAAAAAATCCAATCAAGTTCTGAATACCACTCCCATACATTCTGGCATGAAAGCATTGTAAAAAGAGGGAGCTGGCAAGGGTTGTGCATCTGTTATTCTGTAGAACCCCCAGAGGGCAGGGAAAAAACTGCCAAGGCTACAGTTCTATCACATCCACTGCAGACAGTTACAAATTAAGAATGAAGGGGGCAAATACCCCTCAAAAAAGGCTTTTATACCAATCAGGTCAACACTGCTCCCGCTCCAGCCCTTGTCGTTAGCTCACTAGGCTGGGCAGCTTTTTCTTTGTCGGGACAGAACACCAGCTGCACTACCAAATTTTTGTCACCTACTGCAATGAAAGGGGGAATTCCTTTATGGCTCACTTGATTCAGAGGTTCCTTTCTGCCAATAGTTGGAGGCTTACCTTTGAGAAATTACACCGCTGCAATCTTGAGTTGTAACAGAGGACAAACGTTGCCTTGATCCTAGCTGCTTGTTATTGTGGCACTGTTCATGGTGGCTGCACAGCACATTTAGCTGTGGACGTGGTCTTAGTCACTAGGGCATCACCAACCACTTCTCTGTGATGTCGGCAAAACGAAGTTCCATTGTTGTTGAAAGCTTTGCATGTCACACCTGCCAGGATTAAAATCAAAAGCACGATTTAGATATATGAGCTTGTAAACAGAAGAAAAACGTCCCATTGTTGGTAACTGCAAGTTTGTGGCACAGTCAAATCATCCCTGTGCCCACGACTCATCCAGTAGCCCACGACTGCCTAATGTCAGTCGGGCCCTCATCGCTCAGTTTTGTTTGCAGCACAGACAGGAAAAGGATAGATGTTTTCTGCCTTGGAGGTGGTGTCAGCCTGCAAGGTGTTCAAATCCTTTAGTGATTTCTTGTGAAGTTTAATGATGCAAACCACTGACTACAAAACAGTGGCGATTATTTCAGTTTGGGATAAGAATTTAACCTCGAAATACGTCACCTAGGTTTGAGAGTACTGAGTAGACAATAGAAATATGTTTATCCGAAACATGCACTAGCAGCACAACATAGTGCTGAGTATAATATATCTATATTAAGAACTCCTTGATCAGCTGAAAGGC
Source organism: Amblyomma maculatum (assembly GCF_055883805.1). Taxonomy (NCBI): domain Eukaryota; kingdom Metazoa; phylum Arthropoda; class Arachnida; order Ixodida; family Ixodidae; genus Amblyomma; species Amblyomma maculatum. Next base: position 108,050,507 of record NC_139353.1, on the reverse strand, counting down.
TAAAACATTTCCTTGTCTTCACCAAAAGACACAACTGAAAAGGGCCACCATTTTTCTGATGTATGCAATCTTTTCTTTTTTTGTTGGGAGTCATCCTCTATGCTGGATATTTCTGCTTCTGCGTTTGTCAAGGGCTTCATTCGACAATTGTAGAGATGAAAAAAGCTATGTATTATGTATTAATGTATGATATATGTATATATGTATGCATCTATGTATCTGTGTGTGGATGCATCACCAGTTTTTCCGAAAACAAATAAAAGCAGTATTTTATACAGTGAGCGTTCCCCAAGCGAGAAAAAAAGGAAGGAATAGCTCCCTGCTTGAGCTATTGAGTAAGTGTTTTGTTTAAACGAGAACTCGCACAAACACAAACACAAAAAACAAGAGCACCAACATAGACACAACAGCACAATGTGAAATAGGGCAATAAGTTTAATGAAGTCATTTCATCTTTGCTGCGAAACACCTTCACTTCGGGAGGAGTCCATATGCTATCAAAAAATTTCCGTGGAGTCACAGCTTTGTTGTTGTCACGGCTACATTCTATATGCCTTAAAAATCAGTTACGATTCAATACACCTTCATTCTTTTCCCAGTTCTGGACAGGGAGAGTCTATTAGCCCTGGAGTAGGAAAGTGAATGAAACGAACATAGTGTTTGTGTATTTATACTAGGATATTTGTTATAGGAGGCCCCCTGAAAGCTTTGATTTTGACCTCCTTCTCTACTAATTCAACCGAAGCCTAATTTCGTAAAATATTTTCCGTCAATAAAAACAAAAACCTGAGGACCACAGCAAATAGAGCACCAGCACACCACATAATGTATCACAGCATGCAGTTCAGGGGCTAAGAGAACTAAACTTTCCTTCCTGATTATATGAAAATGTCAAATCACGTATTCACTGCATATCTACAGACTAGGTGTTGTTGTGGCAATGTAATGCGTGGCTGTAAACATTTTATGAACTATTAAAATTAAATCCCTGCAGAATGTAGGTGCGCCGTTCCCATATCACCATGTGTTACAACTTGTGCCTGTGAACAGACCTAGAGCATTTTGCTAGCAGCTGGGAGAGTCGCTGTGGCCAGAATGCGCCTCACCCTCGCCTCTAGGCGGCTTATTCAGATCGTTGTTTTTTTTTTTTCGCAACCGCGGCATAACTTGGCGCATAGTGCTCTGCAGGCTGCCAGAATTAATGCACGGCTTCCACTCGATCGACTGTGCGTATTTTTTGTACTTGCTGCAGAGTGAAGGCCACAGTAAGCATGCAGACCGTCGTGCCCAGTTGTGTTTCTGGGAAAGTGTTAGATCCAGCGGCAGTAACGAAAGACGGCGGATTGCCGAGCTCATTTTGAAGAAATACATTGCTAGGTTCTGCCGTCAGTGGCAGTTCGTGATATGTGGCGAGTCGAACTACAAGCATAGAGAAAGAGATTGGTAAAGAGCGGACATTCGGCAAAAACCGGCCCCAGGAAATGACGCTCGACTTGTTGCGCGGCCGCCGATTGATGGATGGCGGCACCAGCGCGGACACGCGCGCGACGGCACCCGCTGCGGCAGTAGCCCCATGGCGGAAGTAGAATGGTGGCGAAGGCTGGGCCCAAAAGCGGTTCAGCGGTACCGCAGCATAGCCACAGGTCGGGGGGCCAACCACTCAGATTAAGAAATTATACTACTACAAATTAAAAAGTATCAATCAACATAAAAAGAATAGACATTTTGATAACTTCGCTTGTGAATGAGGTAAGGTATTTTATAAATACATTCATATTTTTTTTTAATTTCGCAACACTCTTATCGCCCCACCAGCCCGTGATGCTGCATCGGTCAGGAGGCGCTGCCAGAGGTAACCAAGGCAACGGAGATAACGAAGCTGACTAAGCACGAAACGGTTTCTTATCGCTGTCTGCTGCTCGTCTGCCGTGGAGCGGGCCTTGGTGCGCCCGGGAAAGCGTATAAATTTAGTTCGCAAGTCATAAAGTGTCCCTTTTGCGAAGATTTCGACATCCTTGCTGGTCGCTGTTCTGTCGCCGTATGGTGAGATTTGATATCCCCCTGCAGCCGTGTTTTTTGGTTTCGTCCCCTTCGTCGTGCGGGCAGTGCGAAATCCTTTTGCAGCAGTGTATTGCTCTTAGCGTTTTATCGCAAGATGTACCCGCAAAAAGTGAGGAACCGATGCTCTGTGGCACGTTAATTGCGACAGCGTGGACTCAACCGTCGGTGTCTTACCGCTTCCCGGCTGACTTTCACCGGTGAGCAGATCTGGAGGTTGCACTCAGACTCAATGTATGCTCTAATGCTCCTGTGTTAAGCACGTTTGTTGATTCTAAAGCTCTCTGCACTGGTGTAACCTTGAAATTGCCTTGAAAACTGCTGTATACTTTATGCCGAAGTATTTAAATGTGAAGAGTGATCCCAGTGCTCTATGCTCCACGTATGTTTTGATGCACCTACTAATTCATTACATTTTTATTTCAATTGCAGCTGTCATAGCTTTGTTGTCTGTACATGCATGTTTCTTATCTGGTGATGTTTTGTGGCAGGGACTTCAAGCCTTTTTCATGCCTCGGCTGTGATCATTGAGATGATTAGCCCGCCTAAACAGCGCTACTGTTCGTGCTGTCTGCGATATGTATTTTTATTGTTGTGATTTGTTGCTGTATTTTATTGGTTGCTTCAATAAACCATAAATATGAAAACCATAATTGTTCACTCGGTACGCTCTGTTGCGAACTGGGCACGACTGCCTCGTTGCACCAGTGTTTCTTGACCGCACCTTACTCTGCTGAGGGACAAAGTAAATGGCCAAAGTACTTGCATGACTTGCAGCAGTATTTGTATTATGAATTTGCATGCGTGGTCTCTATTTGGAAGTGTTGCTGCCTTTCTATGCCGCCACCTTTGCCAACCACTTTCATTGTGCTGGAGCAACTGCTTATAAGTAAACAACAGAAATTCGGGTTCTTTTAGATGGCAAAGGTTGGCGTGCGCTGAAAGGCAACGACCTTCAAAAGATGCAGGCTCGTCTATGCAACGCGGCGGTTTAAAAAAAAAGAAAACTGGTTTATAATTCGCGCCAAAGTGAACGTAAGCGTGACGTCATTTGACGTCATGGCCCCCCAATTTTCATTGGTCGCTCGAGCCCATGAGCCTCCATGTTTTGTACGTATGGGCGTCTATGGAGCCTTCGCTACCATTGTACATATACCTTGGTAGCCCGCCGGAGCAGACGACAGAATGTTGTCGAAGAGAGCGAGCGTTTGTCTGCTCGTGCCTCGCCGCGTCTGTGCGGCACAGACCGCATATCTCTATCTCTCGTGGGCTGCTACGCGGAACGACTGCGGTTTGGAACGACGGCAAGGTGAGCAACGTTTTTTGCTGAACTACGCTGCATTTGAAGCAGTTTACCATGACCACGCCGGCCGGTGCCAATTAAGTTTCGCAGCTCGTGAACAGACGCGCCGTCTGTTCAGGCGCAATTCGTGACACTCCGGCGGTTTTCAACCGCGGCGAGGTTTAATATCTTTCCTGCGAAACTGAGCTGCATTTCGAACGGTTTATCTCAGCACGCTGGACAAAGTGGCATGTGAAGGCACCAAGGCACACATTGCGCCAACAACGCGTATTAGCCGGCCGGTGCGGCCAGGCCTGACGCGGTTTGCCGAACGGCTAGTTTTCCTAAGTGTCACGTTTAACAGGGCGACGGCAAGATGAGAAATGTTGCATTCTTGACTTTGTCAAACTGTGCAGTATTTCAAGCACGTTAGCTCAGGAAGGCGGCGACTGCGCTTCACAACGTCGCGCGTGAAGGGCAAGCTAACAGGCATGACAAGGCGCTAGCTGGCCGCCGTGGTGACGCGACATGGCGTGAGGCGAATTTGCGAACGGCTAGTTTTGCGTGGTGTCGCGTTTAACAGGGCAACCGCAAGGTGAGAAATGTTTCCGTCTTGTCAAACTGCGAGGCAGTTTGGGCAATATATCTCAGCACGGTGGTTTGCGCTCTACAAAGTTGCATATGAAGGGTGTTACGTTTCGCCATCGACAAGTGGGACAACTAACGCGGCCACCGCACAGCAACAGGCAGAACAGCGAGCGGTTCGGCCATTTCGGTTCCGTCCATCGGCCCCCCAACGCTTCCTCCCGCGGGCAAGTCTTGGCGTGATCTTGCCACACGCCAAGAGTGTGTGCAAACGCTGGCCAAGCCCGGCGCTCGAGGGAGAGTGCGTCACCCTCGCCCGTCTGCAGGGGGTGGAGGAGATGTGGTCGCGCCACCTGCGATTGTGTCATCGCCTTGTCTGAACATGCAGGGCTCTCTCCCTTTCCCTGTGAACTGACCAGCCTATAAAAAGCAGAGGCAGACTCCGCTGCGACAGAGACTACTTTGGAAGGCGTCGCTGTGTCGACGGTAGACACCAGCTGTGTGAGCGTGACTGTATTCTCTCCGGGTTAGCTTCTCTACCCGTCCCTTAATGATGTTTTAGTAAAGGTTATGTCATTAGAACACGCCTCGTCTTTGCTGGGACCGTTGATGCCGTCCGCCGAGCCACGGAGCCGCCAGGCCACTGCTACCGAAGGGCCGCGAGCCGCATGTCATAACTGGTGGCAGCGGTACGATACTCAGGCGCGCGACCCAAACCAATAACTGCTGGCAGCGGTATGATGCCCAGGCGCAAGCCCAAACTTAATAACTGGTACGCAGCGGCGGGACGACCAAGCCGTAACCGTGGTCGGAGGGACGAGTGAGACGAGCAAGGTGGTACCGTCGTCCAACAACTGGTGAACAGCGGAGCGACGAGGACGACCAAGCCGTGACTGTGGTCGGTGAGATGAGCCAGGCCTTACCGAGGTGCCACATCTGGTGGGAAGAGCGGAGATGTCCTAGGCGTGACCCGTGCAACAGGCAGCTCAACGGAAAGCCGGGAGCCTTGCAACGAGCTCTTTGTGATGACTGGTTGCCTGCAGCGGAACGACTGCTTTGGATTCTTGGCTGCGAGGTTTGGTGAGTGCGGGACTTTCTTCTACTGAGTTTTGCCAGGCTTTTGTTAAGTAGAGAACACAGCTGGTAATTGTGTTGTCGTTGTTGCTGGATTAATTGCAGCAAGGCAGTAGTGGGCAGTAGTGAAGGCAGCACTCGGAACAGCCATGGATTTGAATGTGAAGTTGTTGCTCAAACCGAAATTGCTGGAGCTTGCGTAGGAGTTGGGTCTGAACTTGTCAGAGAAACTCAGAAAACCAGAAGTGTTCAAGGCTATTCTTGGATTGAAAGCTGAAGATTACGAGCTTTCGGAATGCCTTGAGATCATTGACGAACGTCACGAGAAAGAGGAACGTGAACGTAAGGAAAGGCTAGAGAAAGGGGAACGTGAACGTGACCGTCAACTCGCTTAGGAAATGAAACGTCTCGAAGTAGACACGGGATGCGCTGGTAGTGCAAGTCGGGCTCACGGTGCAGGAGAACGGGAATCGTTCAAAATTAGTGACCTGATGCCGCCGTTTAAGCTTGGAGAGGACATTGGTTTGTTTCTGGTTAACTTCGAGCGAACGTGCGAGAAGCAAGGGTTTTCTCGGGAAACGTGGCCATAGCGGTTGCTCACTTTGTTACCCCGTGAGGCGGCAGACATAATCGCTCGCTTGACAAAAGAGTAAGCAGAGGATTACGACAAAGTGAAGGCGAGTCTGCTAAAAAAGTACAGGCTGTCAGCAGAAGCATTCCGTCGGAAGTTTCGTGAATATGAGAAAAGCAGAAGTGAGTCGTACACGGAGTTTGCCTACAAGCTCATGTCAAACATGTATGAGTGGCTCAAAGAAGAAAAAGCGTATGGTAACCACGATAAGGTTCTGCAGTGTTTCGGCCTGCAACTGTTTTACAGTCTGTTACCAGAGAATGTGCGGTACTGTGTCATGGATAGGCCAGAGGTTAGTACGGTGGATAGAGCCGCCGAGCTAGCTGAAGAGTTTGTGACGCGTCGGGCTCGTGGAGCTAAGGACGGTCAACTGTGGGAATTCGGCTCTAAGTTTAAGAGGCCGACGTTCAAGCCCTTTAAATCTAAGGAGAATAAACGTGGTGCGGATGTGAGTGAAAGCAGTCCGGCACACGATAAAGCGACGGTGGTAACCGAAGCCGAACGGAAAAAGAGGTTCGAGGCAAGGCAATCGCGCGTCTGTTATACGTGCCAGAAGCCTGTTCATTTTTCGGCGCAGTGTCCAGAGACAAACCTAAAGATCGTGTTTTAGTCATTATGCAGAAGTGACGAGAACATGAAGCATCTCGTACCATTCACTCGAGACCTCCTCGTGAATGGGAAACAGTGTCGAGTGCTTCGCGATTCTGCAGCTACCATGGGTGTGGTTCACCCCTCTTACGTAGAACCAGAGATGTTTACGGGTGAGTGCGCGTGGATCAAACAGGCCGCGGAAGATCGCAGCGTGCGTTTGCCAATAGCCAAAGTGCTTATTGAGGGACCTTTCTGACCCTTGAGACAGAAGCGGCGATGTTATCTGTGCTGCCTTCTCAGTACCCGTACCTATTTTCAAACAAGTCCGATCACCTCTTGCACGAAAATGGGCTTGTGTTTGGAGAGGGTAACGTACAGGCCTTGACCAGATCTAGATCTCGGGAGCTTGCTGCAAAGGCGATAGTTCCGGAGAGGTCGCCAAGCAATAGAAAAGGGTCGAAGGCACAGCGCGCGGAGATTAAGACCACGTACGCCGTAGATACTAGTGAGCCTGAAACGCCAAAGGTACCGGGGAGTGAACCACAGCATGGGAAAGCGGCCGAGCATCCTGACCACAGTAGCGAGCCGACCGAGCCTCGAACAGAAGAGTATCTTGTTACCTTGGTCGAGCCACTAGCTGAGAAGGTTAGCGCCGGCTCCAACGACGATAAGTCCGAAGTGACGTCGTTAAGCGAGGTGAACTGCACGCCGACCCAAGTAGCTGTAGGAGATACAGTTCCGTCAAATGAGAGTGGAGAACTGGTAGTAACTGAACCGCCTCTCGAGTCGAAAGCAGAAGCTTCTGTATAGCGCAACGGAGATGGAAATGAGCTAGAAAATCAGAACATTTCTGTTTCCGAAATCAGCTGTGTCGTAGAGCAGGGCACGCAGAAAAACGAAGTGCGATCAGGAAAACTACGCAGCCCGCGAGTTGTGATTAGCTAGGGCAGACCGACGAGTAGTGCGCGTCAGCTGTAGAGAGCGAGATTTGAGAAGGCGACAACGAACGACCAGAGCACAGTCAGAATCGTTCGTGCCCCGATATCACGTTAGGTTGTGTTCACGAGAAAAGCAACCCCAGTGCGAACGCGGACCTGGCACATATGGCCCTCACGCAATCCGAAGCGCCCCAGCTGTCGAAGGAGCTTGATTGTGCGCCGGTTAGCGATGCGGCTCATCGGAGGACCCTGGTAACGTGAGTGGAGAGCCGCCAGAGAAAATGCTTAGCTTGAGGGCTGGCGTGAGCAGTTGTTGTTCGGATTTGAATGAAAGTGAGTTATGCGCTGCTGGCCGCGGTGCAGACGCGGCACTGCACTTTGACCACTCAGACGACACCGGTACCCTACTAGCTCTGGTTACCGCGAGCTTGCCAGAGCTCGCGCCGAAAGAAAGTAGAACTAGAGTATTCATGTGCTGCCACCGAAAAACGCGGAAAGGCAGGCGCGAGAAAGATTGCCGCCATCGTAAGAAGAGCAAACTCAAACTATTGCCAAAAGAAAGCAGGAAGCCTGTGTTCCAGTGCTGCTGTAGAAAAAAACGGAAAGGTAGGCGCGAGAAAGAATGGAGCAAGTGTAAGCTATCGCGAAAGAGACAGCGACTATCCCAAAGGTACAAATGCACCCGTGCCGAGCAAATGCGTGACTGGTGCGACAAACGTAAGTACAGGGATAGGTTGTTTAGAAAAGCGAATGATTCATGCTCATGTGTTTCTTTGCATAAAAACAGAAGGGTAAGGTTGTTCCGTGAAACGGACAGCCGAAGCTTTAGTGAAAAAGGTGATCTCAACGGTAACACCGATGACTTAAGTCGGCGCCCATGACGTCAGAAGAAGCCTCAGTTTTCACTTGTTGGTGTTTTTCTTCCTGACATATATATATATATATATATATATATATATATATATATATATATATATATATATATATATATATATATAGAGCGAAGGGTACGCTTCATTTAAAGAAACATTTTATTAGACTCGACGTTTCGATCGGAGACCGATCTTTCTCAAGAGTGAATCTTCTTGGATAGTGTTGCGGCTTTTTAAGCATTTGGACATAGACCACACCTGGGTAAAAAAACAAAACGTGGGAGACAGAGGAAAGAGACAGATACAGTAGGGAAGGATGATGTCCAGGTGTGCCATCGCAGGTGCATCGCAGGTGCTGGACAGGCCTGTCGAACTGCGCTGACACAGGTGCCTGGATGCATAGTCTCTGCTGCGAAAGAATGCGGGCTATTTTCACTCTTCCTGGACAGGACGGCCGAAGAGTGGGAGAAGGGAAAAAAAAAGAATAAATAATAAAAAGAAAGAAAAAAAAGAAAAAAGGGGGGGGATGGAGGTGGATAAGGAAAGGTGTTAGCTTAGAAAAAAAAAAAAGGTGTCGGAAGCAAGCTAAAGAAAAGGGGGGAGGGCGGTAGGAGGTAAGTGGCTCTGACAAGACCAGAACACACCAACACTTTGGTATTCAAAAAAGGTGATGACCTCAGACGACTTGGCCAGGTGTGCACATTTCCTGTGTTCGTGACATCGGAAGAGAGGACAGGACCCCGTGGTTTTCGTTTAAGCCCTGTTGTAGAGTATTAAATTTAAAAATGAAATATGATTCTCGTTGTTCGCGCTCACGAGTGTTTTTGAAGCCACTCTGTAATATTGTGACTTTAAGATTATCGAACTCATGTCCCTCCTTGCGAAGGTGCTTCGAAAGGGGGAGGTTGGGAAGGGTTTGAGCGTGCGAGCGGTGGTTATTAAATCTCAATCGGAAGGAATTATCTGTTTGGCCAATGTACTGCATACCACAGTCACTACACTCGAGCATGTAAACAACATTGCTAGAATCGCAATTTAAATCTTCTCGTATAAAATGTTTGAAATTTGAGTGGGTGCTTTTAGCTAGTGCTGTGGATTGCATGTGTTTACAGATTTGACATCGGCTTTTTCCGCATGACGTGCAACCCAAAGGTCTCGGTTTATTGACAGTTGAGTGGACAACGTGGTTTTGTAAATTCTTTGGTCTTCTGTATGTTACCTGAGGAGCAGTCGAGAATATTTTGGAAAGTCGTTGACTTTGTTCTATGATATTGAAATGTTTTTTTAAGGATTTTGTTAATATTTGGGATATTGTCTGCGAAGGTTAGAGTGAGATTACAGTGTTGTGGTGGTGTTGGCTGTGATTCCGCAAGGGTGTGATGACGATTACTTATTTCAGCCTTTTTTATGGCATCTTCGATGATAGAAGGCGGGTAGTGTTGTTTCTCTAGTGTTACTCGCATGCGATTAGCATTTTCTTGAAAATCTATGGATTTTGAGCAAATACGTTTGAATCTGATAGCTTGCGAGTATGGGATTGAAGTTTTGCAGTGGCGTGGATGGCAGCTTTTGAAGTGAAGGTATTGTTGTCTGCCTGTGGGTTTTTTGTAAACGCTAGTGATTAATGCGCCCCCTTCAACTCGAACCAGAACATCTAAGAAGTTGATTTTACTAGTTGAGTAGGTGTGTGTGAAGGAGATGCTAGGGTGTATGTTGTTGAATGAGGCGATAAACTTTACGAGTTCGTCCTCTGTTTCGGTCCAAATCATGAATATGTCATCCAGAAAGCGTTTGTAAAAAATTGGTTTGATTGCACATGAGGACAGAAAGTCGGACTCAATTTTGCTCATAAATATGTTTGCGTAATTTTGAGCCATTTTGGTGCCCATAGCTGTACCACTAGTTTGAAGATAGTATGAGTTGTTGAATTCAAAAGTGTTAAGTTTAAGGACCAGATTGGCTAGTGTCTCGATGGTACTTGGACTAGGAGAGTCTAAAATTTTATATTTCTCGTATGCTCCGATCATGGCCTGGATTCCGTCGTCATGTGGGATGTTAGTGTAAAGTGACACCACGTCAAGGGTGACTAGAAAAGCGCCATGAGGGAAGGTAATATTGGATAATTCTCTCAGGAAATGATTGGTGTCGCGTATGTAAGATGGATGTTTCGGAGGTATGTGTTTGATTAGGGAATCGATATAATCTGAAATTGGCTCTGTGAGTGTGCCGATACCGGAAACAATAGGTCGCCCTGGATAATTCTCTTTGTGTATTTTCGGGAGCATATAGAAGCGCCCCGCTGAGGCATTTTTTGGCGTCAGTGCCTTACTTACACGTAGGGGTAATTCACCTTCATCGGTTAGTTTAGTCAGAGTTTTTCCTATGATGCTCCGGTGTTCAGCGGTGGGGTTCGATGAGAGCTTCTTATAGAATTTTGGGTTATTGAGTTGACGGTTGCCCTCCTGAATGTAATCGTCTTTGTCTAAAATGACTATACCTCCACCTTTGTCGGCGGGTTTAATAACAATGTCAGTTCGTTTGCCGAGTGAGCCTAATGCATTACGTTCTTTCCTTGTGAGGTTAGGTGGGCCAGATCTGCGTGTCCCAAAGGCCTGAAGAATATCCCCTTGTACTGCTTTTATATACATGTCAAGATATTTTTCCCTACCAGGTTTGGGCGTCCACGGTTCCTGAGGTCGGGGGAAGTGCGGATTACTAGAGTTTGGTTTATCGAAAAAGTATTCACGTGGTCTAAGATTTCGAGAAAAGTTATCCAGATCTTTGAATAATTGAAATTCATTATACTTTCTATTACTTGGACAGAATTTTAGGCCGCGTGACAAAAGGGACTTTTCATCGGAGGTGAGTTGAGAGTTTGAGAGGTTAATCATAATTTCTGGAAGGTGTGGTTCCTCGGGTGTTTGGTCTAATGTGGTTAGGTGTTCGGTTACGGTTTTGAGGTTCTCGTTGGATGGGTGTATGTGGCTCCCTGGTTGTATTTCTTTTGTAGGGTCTATGTTTGCATCAACAATTATGTTATCCCGGGAGAACTTTTTAAGTTTCTTTGTCCAAATTTGCTCAATTTTGCAAGACTGGAAGACCTCAAGCTCGGTTGCCTGCGATGTTGAAAGCAACATGTTGTGACGCGCCCGCCTCTCCTCGAAGTTTAATGATGTCAACGTTTGTTCGAAGTGCTCAATTGTTATTTTCAAAAGTTTAAAAGATGCCCCGAGTAGTTCTTTGGTCCATGCTAGTCGATGGGATTCCGAAAGGTTATTCATCGATGGGGTTAGAGATAGAGTAAGTCCTCTCGGTACAGTTTCCGATTTCAGATATATTCGAAGGGATTTTACGTGGAGCTCGTGCCTGATTCTTTTGTCTATTATTTTTCTTAACTTTAAAAAATTTCGAGAGTGTATGTCATCGCCAGAAGGAGAATTGGTGGGCGCGTGAGCCTGGTCGGCCTGTCAGTATTGCTTCAGCCGTTGGGCTGAGCCACAGCGTCGTCTGAGGTCATACCTTTGTTTTGGCGTGGTGGCTTCATCCCCGAAGCACTGCATGGTGACTGATGCTTGCTGGGATCCAAGTGCCGGCTCCATTGGTGCCGACATTGGAGCCATCCGTGGTCCCGGGGTTTTCGGCATGGCAACCGGCGACGTGTCGTCCTTCCCCATGGGCGTCGGCAGTAGGGGCGGGCAGTTCGGTGTAGAGCTTGGGTGCCGGAGTGTGGTGTCTCGTGCTGCAACACTTTGTTTCGGTGTAGCGGCGCTCTCTGGACGGTCGTTTTCATTGGAAGGAGGCTGTTGGTGTCCCGTTGGGTCTCTTGGAATGGGCGTGTTGACGTCATTTCCGATGTCCTGCATGGTGGATGAAGCTTGCTGGGATCCAAGTGTTGCAGTTGAGAGTGGATCCATCCGGGATTGGGGCCTAGTCGGAGTGGAGATCGGGGATGTACCGCCTTGCACAGCAGGCGTCGGTAGTAGGGACGGGCGGTTTGATGATGGGCAGGTGGGGTTATTCGGTGTGGGATTTCCTGTTGTTCTGGATGGTTTGGCGGCGGCTGGAGGCGCAGTGAGATGTGATCTTGGAGTTGGCAGCAGAGCTTGGCGAAGGGGCGTTTTCGTGAGTGTAGTGTAGCCTGAACCACTTGGTGGTAGGTTATGAGTGGCACGGCGGCATTTCAACCCAGATGTCCGTCCTTGGTTGATCAGATGCTCTGCTTCCTCAATGGTTGGGAAATCCGGTGTTGCGGGTGGACCAGCATCTTCACTGTTTTGGGATGGGACCTCAAAACAGCTGGCAGCTATTCGGGTGCTGTGCTCCATGGTGGGTTGGTGGGTCTTATCTGAGGTTGGCAGGTGGTCTTTCCATGCAGTAATGTTTTGTGTCAGGAAGAAAAACACCAACAAGTGAAAACTGAGGCTGAGGATTTTGAACATTTATATTCATTGTCTTTGTTTGAAATTGATGTTATATATTTTTTTGAAAATGCGATTTTCATATTTGTGGACGCGTTCCAAGTGCTGCTGAGCTACCCTTTAATATAGATGGAGGCATAAGAGGGGAATAGTCTGGCATAACTTAGTGAAGTTTGTGCCGTGCTTGCTGGCTGAACGTTAGAGTTTTTAGCGTGGTTGTGACGTTGTGGGTTGTCAGAAAACTCTCCTGGAGACAAGCTGCAGATTGCCTTGGAAACCCGGACTTGCCAAGGACTTCTTCAGGCTGACTGGCTCAAGAGAAGCAGAGTCAGACGACCCCGGCTAGCAGCATCATCCCGATCTCTCCGGACAGCGGATCCAGTCCCCTGCCCTTCGGGATCTCCCTTCCCCGGCGGGGAAGTCTGTTACGTTTCGCCACCGACAAGTGGGACAGCTGATGCGGCCACTGCATAGCAACCGGCAGAATAGCGAGCGGTTCGGCCATTTCGGCGCCGTCAATCGGCCGCCCAACGCTTCCTCCCGCGATCAAGTCTCGGTGTGATCTTGCCACGCGCCAAATGTGTGTGCGTGCGTGTGTGTGCAAACGCTGGCCAAGCCCAGCGCTCGAGGGAGAGCATCGCGCTCGCCCGTCTGCAGGAGGTGGAGGAGATGTGGTCGCGCCACCTGCGATTGAGTCATCGCCTTGTCTGAACATGCAGGGCTCTCTGTCTTTCTCTGCGAACAGGCCAGCCTATAAAAAGCAGCGGCAGACTCCGCTGCGACAGAGACTACTTTGGAAGGCCTCGCTGTGACGACGCTAGACACCAGCTGTGTAAGCGTGTCTGTATTCTCTCCAGGTCAGCTTCTCTGCCCGTTCCTTCAAGATGTTTCAGTAAAGGTTGTTTCGTTAGAAGACTTTGCTGGGATCGTTGATGCCGTCCGCTGAGCCACGACCCGCCAGGCCAACGCTACCGAGGGGCCGCCAGCCGCATGTAATAAATGGTGGCAGCGGTACGATACTCAGGCGCGCGACCCAAACCTAATAACTGCTGGAAGCGGTGCGATACCCAGGCGCCAGCCTGTACCTAATAAGGGTTGGTTGGTTGGTTGGTTCATAGGAAGGGAAAGGCGCAGTATCTGTCACACTTGCTCTGTGGACACCTGAACCGCGCCGTAAGGAAAGGGATGAAGGTGGGAGTGAAAGTGGATAGAGAGAAAGGGGGGCCGTAGTGGAGGGCTACGGAGTAGTTTCGACCACCTGGGGATCTTTAACGTGCGCTGACATCGCACAGCACACGGACGCCACTTCGTTTCGCCTCCATCGAAACGCAGCCGCCGAGGCCGGGATTCGATCCCGGGAACTCCGGCACAGTAGTCGGGCGTCTTACCACTGCACCACCCCGGCGAGGCACCTAATAAGGGCAAGCCAACATGGCGTGCTCGTAGGCCGCGGTGAGGCCAGGCCGCGGTTTTGCGAGCTGTCGCGTTGCATTTAACGGGACAACCAAAAAGTGAGAAATGTGTTATTATGCGGCAAGCTTCATTGCTTCAACTGTTCAGTGCTTTGAGGATTATTGTTAGTTTAGTGGCTGTTGTTTCATTCACAGTAGAAATGCATTTTCAGAAAGGTTCGGCTAGCCTGTATTGCCTGACCTCTACGTTGCAAGAGTACCTTTTTTGTCAATTTACGAATGACAGCTTTTCTGTTCTGGACCATAACTGCTGCTCACCAAGTGTTCAGTACGCACCCACAAGCACAGGTGTGTGCGCGGTGCAGTGGCCTTACATTTCATTGCAACCTTCTGCATCATGTTCGTTCCTTTTCCAACAGCACTGCATGGACCCACGGACAGCAGCCGAAGCACGGCAGATGCGACGAGTGAACGGTGTGGCCTTCCCCCAAGTGTCAGTACTCCTCTCTGCCCTGAACAAGGTAGCCGCGACTGGGACTGTGTAGTTTATTTATAATGCCTGTTTTGTTACATATCATTTGCCATAATTCGGAAATCAACGTTATGCTATTTTTTGTCTCTACCGAAGTGCTATTTCTCGCCTTGTGTATTTTTATTTTCCTTTACTGTGCACATTGCCTAATGTGCGCAAAGTTTTGTCAATGCATCCGTCTACATCTGTTGCATCTATTATGTGTTTTATATGCAGCAAAATAAATGTTCATTTCACAAAGCACTTGGCGTCTTTTCTGCAATACTGTTCTGCAAAGGCTGTGGCGCAGCTACGTTGATGGCCAGTTCGGAGAACTGGGAATCTATTTTTCATATGTTGTTATGCATGCTGGAAATAAATAGAAACACTATCAGACCATATGAAACCAAAATAACGCGCCAAAAGGGCAGGGAAGGGCGCAGCGCATACTAGCATTCAAATCGCCCACCTTTCAGCAAGACCAGAAGTAGTTGCCGCCGGCCGCTTGGTGCGCTACAGTCAAATGGGCCGCTGGCCCCTAAGGGGGTGTCCGCTCTTTACCAATCTCTTTCTCTATGCTACAAGCGCGAAACCTTCCTGCATGCACAAAACTATACATGCACCCTAAAACACCGTCTTTCGTAGTGACTAAATGGTCCGTGCGCGCTATCTTGCTCGTCCTACAGCCTGCGTCCGCGGAAGCAAACAGTGGTCCTTGCAGTAATTTTGTCGAGAAAAAAAAACGCTGAATCACTTTGCTTCATTAAGTGACTCATTTAGAAGAACCAATTTCTTATTCACCTAGCGAAGCTTGGCTTGCAGCCAGAAGTAGCAGCCGTTGTGCGGGATACATTTTCAACACAGTCACAAAGCAACGTTCCAACTTGCAGACACGACGAGACAACGAAATGGCCGACGGCGTCGGCAACGAGGAGCAGCGCATTTATACGATAAGTTTTAAAACAATTAAATCTGAGGTATAATTCATAAAACAAGCTATACAATTTAAATTAAACGGTTACTTACGACGTATTTGTTTCAGAACGGTAAATACAGCTTGCGTCTTGCGTAAATATTTTGGCGTTCTATTTTCTATCTTGCTGTAATGAGGAGGGGCGCAAAAAGGCCACAGCACGTAAAGTTTGGGAATGGCGGAGCGTGCATTGCTGGCGTTCCGTCGGCGGGCGCAGCAAATCGTTCCTCTGTGCGAACTACTCGCTTTTATCCCGCGCGGATACATCGCTAGCGTACTATGCCGTAATGAACACTCGGTGTTTGGAGTCTTCCGACCGAGCGGAGTGCGTCCAGCGAGGCCGAACACTGGTGTGGCTACGGGCTGCACCAATTAACCGATGCAGAAAGCAAGATGTCAGCGGCATCCGGTACAGATACCCATCGCTTATGCCGCATTGCTTGGTACCATATTGGTCCTGCATGCTGGAAACAGCCCAGGTTACATGCTTAATCCATAAGCGCATACACTTTGGATGCAGCATTTTGCAAGCTGGAACATTGCTATTACAACTTTGAACAATGTATACTTATATCATGCAGAACAGTGCCGTCCAGTAAAATTGTGGACAATTCCACTACAGATGCATATGTGACTCTGAAACTTCTTGTGAGGAAGTATGGTAGACTTCTGAAGCATAACACTAAAAGACATTTTGCGTAAGCCGGCTTTTAACTGTCTTGTGTAGCTGACGACATAGAAATCCTTCAAAAGACAGCTTCCAGACATCTGGCCGATATTTTCTACTAGAATTAAGAGACGTCTTGTAGATGTCTTTGGTAGCTCACGATATCTGTGACCGCTATAGACATGTTGTCAAGACGGCTAGAAGATATTCTGTGCTCAGAGAGATATCCAGCATATTGATGGGGAATGATTTGTCAAGTATGTGATACCCTTTTATTCTTCGTATAATAGGAGGACAAAACATCTTTATTTGTTTAGTCAGCAATGGGGGGGGGGGAGGGGGGGACCCTCAGTCCAGGGTCCCGTTGGCCCTGGCGGCAGTAACAGCGCGGCGAGCCAGCTATTGCTGGCGCTCCGGGCTTGGATCCTGCAGGTCGGCCTCCCAATCTTCCATGAAGGGGTGGGGGAGAAGACTCAGACAAGGGGTAACTTGACACACCCAAATCGTGTGGTAAAGCTTTGCCCTGTCACCGCAATATGGGCAGTCAGGGGAGTAAAGGGAGGGGTACCAGAGGTTTAGGAGAAATGGTGTAAGAAAGGTATTAGTTTGCAGGCGGTGGTAAGTTGCCGTTTCTTGAGCAGACAGAGTGGGAGAAGGGGAATGTAATTTTCACAGATTCAACAGCAGCTCTACAAGCCTTAAAAGCGGCTCTTCGCCGTGGAGCCCATGAGCAACTCGCCGCGGAAATACGATAACTTCATCACTATGCCATAAATGGAGGACATGACATCATCTACCAATGGCTTCCAGGACACAGCGGCATAGCGGGCAATCTCCGGGTGGACGAGGTCGCACGAAGAGCCCACCAAGACGGCGATTGTGTACTGATTCCATTTTCCAGGGCAGACGCAGCGGGCAGGCTTCGCGCACTTGCGCGGGAACAGACGCTCTCCTTGTGGAATTCTGACCAGTTTGCGAACTGCCGCTTAAAATCCCTGGACCCTGACCTGAAGCTCCGGCTTCCACCTGGCCTACTCCGATGTGAAGAAACTTTGCTGTGCCGCCTGTGGGTTGGTGTAGCATTTACAAACTCTTATTCTTTTGTGATAGGTATGGCAAATAGCCCTGCATGTACAAACTGCGGGTGCGACGAGACTATAGGCCACATTCTTTGTGAGTGCCCCATATACAGCGAGGAAAGACAGTGTTTATGCCATGCGCTGGAGCGTCTAGATGGACGCCCACTACCTGAAATTAAGATCCTAGGTCCCTGGCCACGGCGATCATCTGCGGTGAAGGCCTCCCAGGCACTGATCCTCTTTATGAAAAGCACAGGACTGAACGAAAGGCTATAATTCTTTATGTTACGTGATGTGACTGTTATGTGATGTGATGTGACATGTCTGTGATGTGACTACTGTCATCACCCATCCCTCTCTCACCAACAACTTTTGTACCTACCTACCCCTCTCCCCCAGTGCAAGGCATCAAACCAGTTCCTTTACCGGTTAACCTCCCTGCCTTTCCTTCTCATCTTCCTTCTCCTCCTGGCCACCCGGCGGATCATTTTAGAGATCTGCTGTGTTGTATTCTTGAGGAGGTGGAGCACGTGGTCTACTTTTCTATCACTTTGGAGCCAGAGACCCAGGATTCGTATAAGTGGCACTTCCCGGATTTGGGACCCTATGCAGGAGGATGCTAAGATTGCCTGGTCATGTATAGTGGTACCCACGTATGCGGATGACTTCAGATTTATCTAGGAAGCATTGGGGTCCGCATAGAAAGGCCTCTGTTTCCACGCAGGTTGCTGCTGCTTCAAGTGTTTCTTCTTTTTGACCTAGAGAGCCGGTGGTTGTCGTCAGCATAGAAGGTGTATCCAATGTTCGGAACCAGTTGCAGAGCCCTTGCGATTCTAATCATGGCGATGTTGAAGAGATGACCGATCCCTGTGGCGTGACTTGTTTGGAATGTCTTGAAGATTCGATCTCATGTCACCCATTCCTATTGTTGCCATTCGGTTGGACAAAAAATTCTTGACGTATCGGAAGGTGCGTTCGCCGCAGTTTAGATTAATGCATTCGGAAAGGATTGCCTCGTGAGACACGTTATCAAACGCGCCTTTTAGATCTAGCGCCATAATGAGGTGCTCGCCTCCTCTCGGAGTGTTGGAAAGTTGCCAAAGAGGTCCGGAGCGTTTCTGAATGATTCAGCTCAGCGACCTCACACGCAATGAAGTGCGCAGTGTGTCAGTACAGGGTACAGACCCGAGGCAAAAGGACGGCCCTAGTTCCGTGAGCAATCCTGTTATCTTTGTCCAGAATTGCCGCAACGATCTGCTCATGGACCCTCATGGCGTCCGTGTCTGTACCAAGCTCCAAGCGGTTAGATTGCGGCGACTCCGAGTGCGGAGTTGTCCGCGGCGGAAGGCCCAGGAGCCCCGAATGCTCAGAGATGTCGGGTTCCAAATGGAGACTGGCGGAGGTGGAGGCAGGGTGGGACTCACGAAGCGCACCAGGAGGTGCAAGGACGTCGGGGTGGTACGACGTCTGGTCCGCGGCGGTGTTATGAGCCGCCCGACATGAGAACGCATCGCACAGAGACGGTGGGCTGCCTGGAACAGCCTCGTCGGCCATGGCCAAACAGGCAGCCGGTAGGCCTAACCAGCCAGCAGCCAGAGACCAGAACGGGGAAAAAAGCGATCCAAGGGCACGGCCCGCCAGGAAGGAGGCCACTCGGAGATTCTCCCAGGTCTTACCGGGCTCCTCCGAGTAACATGGGTACCAAGACACCCGGAAATTCTTATAAAAGCGAAGTAGCAAGAGAAGCGAAAAGAACCGCCTGTCAGCCAGCCATCTTCGGCGCCTATGAGAGATGCCGTAGTGGCGAACTCCTGAAATTTCGACCACCTGGCGTCTTTAACGTGCACTGACATCGCACAGCGCACGGCGCGCCTTGCTTTTCGCCTCCATCGAAAAGCAGCCGCCGGGGCCGCGATTCGATCCCGTGCCCTTGGGAACAGTAGTCGAGCACCGTAACTACTGTGCCAACCCGGCGTGGCCATAGTTGTTATTGAGGCGCACGATCTACAACCTGATACCGCGCTGTGGGGGCAGGCTTGCTAGCGAACGCATGAGAGTTTCGCTGAGTAAGCCGACCACTAGTATATAGTCTACTATACTGCGATGTCCTGAAATGGGCACAATCCACTGCAAAAAAAGTGGTAGAGGCGACTGCATTAGCATGGGAGTTGCTCCTACGCAGAAAGTATCCGGTGTTCTGAAGCTATAGGGGACTGCAGCTTCGCAGGGGGGCGCTTCAAGCGCCAGTGAAAAGCGCCCTCTTCGGCGGCGTCCAGATAATTGACCGGTCAGGCCGGTTCCCACTCCCATTGAACAGCGGCGCGAGTGGCTCTTGAAAGGGGCCAGTTCTGCACGTGCTGGGCTGCTGCATATCTGTTTGTGCAGTCGCGTGCTTTCCCCTTAATGCTTGAACGTTTACGCAGGCGCATTCTTCAGAGAATCAGGAAAAGTTTTCTGTGCAAACGCGGAAAAAAAACATCTGGATCATGTCCCCTCCGTGAGGCAAATTGACGAAAACGCCATTGTGTTAACGGCGCTTTTAGTGCCGCAAGTAATTAAGCGGCAAAACTGTTTACAACGCGGAAAGTAAATCTCTTTTTTATATAGTCGTCTTCACAATGCAAAATTTTATTCGATGGCTCAGTGTGGTGCACGAAACTTAGCTGACTTAATAGATTGCATTTTGATACTTTTTTGCTAATAATAATGAAAATTACCTTTATTTTAACTCAAATTAAGAGTCCTGAAGGCGATATGCGAGGCTGAAGGGAAAGACGAGACCATCCACCGAATATGCCTACCAACTGCTCGCTTATGGTTAAAAGAAAAATGTAAGCTTGGTAATTAAGTGCCATAGAGAAAAGCGGTTGCTTATTTATTTCATGCTATGACAGCACACGCGTACCCTCAAGACAACCTATCTGCAGAGCCATCGATCATAAGCGAATGCTCACTGATATGGATGACAAACATTTTGACTTTTCAAAATTTTTTTTCGAAACTGCATTCGGCCTCATGAACACTCGTCAGTAAATAACGATAATGGAGAAATGATTAACTAAATTCTATGATTCCGTGCAAAAGTTTGGTAAATAATTGTTTCTGCAATAAATAATGTCATACTTTTTCAATTAGATAAAAGTCTAGTCTAGTTGGAAGCCGTTCATGGCAAAAAATTATGGGGGCGTCTCCTCGTTCTCTGTACTCGTAAATTGTGCGAAAAAGAAGTTTCATCATGACCATCTTTTTTAGCATTCATGGCTATGCTCTCCAAAGCAGCCGCTTAAAAGCAGTGGCGAATGCACTTGCACGGCTGGCATTCTGTGACACTGCAAGCATGGTGCTGTTGTGTGCTTTTAATAAAATGAACCAAGAGGGGCCATTCCGCACCCCTGGACACAATAACGTTTTTCCCTCTCTCAACGCTGTGAAATGCCTGCCAGACTCGCAGCGACCAGCAACATCTCTTTTGTGCACCTGCGAGTGAGACGGCGCTTGCATACAATGAAGGAGAGGGTGCCAACAGCGCGAGCAGCGTCCGTACCAGTCGGGACGTGGGTGGTTCAATGCGCTCGCCCGGCGACGTCCCCGACCAGCAGTTCAGAAATGTCCGCCAGAGGAAGGAGGCGGCGCTGGTGTAGTGGGAGCAAACTACAGGTGCGCTTCCCTATCGTTTCGGCGAACGCAATGGAGCGACGCGCGCACAATCCCGAGGGCGAACATGCCTTCTACCATTTACCTTTCGTCCTCTTTTACCCTCTCTTTTCGGCTCCCTTCTATTAACATGCGGTGGTGATAATATAGATGCAAAGAAAGAGCAGCACGAACCTTGCAGACACGGACGGCGAATAGGCAAACACTCATACAAACGCAGCGTTTGTATGCTTCTACGCCCTCCCTGCCTCATTCGCGCCGTTGTTTGGGTCTGTTGAACCAACTAGCCCGACAGGTTTCCCATCCCCATGGTGCTAGGAGACAGGCCCGAGCAGTTTCCGCTCATTTCTTCATGTAGAAACTTCTGCTACACATCAGCAAACGAACAGCCGAGGCGTCGCAACCTGTTTCGCACTACAGCTGCTTCTCGGAAGTGCAAGTAAGCAGAAACGGATATCTTACGTGTCACAAAGCAGTCGATGCAGACACGCGAGTTGGCTGTTCGCTGCCACGAAGTTCCATCAACAATCACACGGAAAATCGCCTGCACCCATCTTGCCCTTGTAGCTGCGTGCGGTGATTCCTCGGGGAATCTAAGAAATCCCACGTTTTCTGGCTTTTTGTTTGAAGCCCCCCACGGCGGCGCATCGGCACGCGGAGATAACAGCGCCGCAGTAAAGTGACGAGCGAAGCAACCGGCCGCATGGCTCCAACCGTCGCACTGGCCGATAAACTACCAAAATGCATACCGGTCGCAAACATCCCGCAGTGCATTATGCGCGCATGCGTAGAGAGCTTGTGCTTGTTCAGCAAATGTTTTATTAGACATTGAGATGAGCGGCGTCAAATAACCAAAACAGGAAATGCACATGATTAACAACAAAGGAAAATGCACATAAAATACATCCTAACAAACAAATACGCCGAAAATCAGTATTTATACATAATAAAATTTGGCAATGCGTAATGATGATATATATAATTTTGAAGGGCAATAAACATGAAGAGTAGAGGGAATGTATTGTCTTCCATACATAAGTACTTGTATATACACACACACGCACTGTAGTACATACATGGGAGAACAACGAAAGGTGCGATACTAGCAAGGGGAGCAATAACCATAGAGGAACGACAGAGGAGGCACCATGAATATAGTAGTTCACTGCAGCCAACAAAGCCAGACATCCTGACATCAGGCCATAAATGCCCCTATAGCAAACGCTCCAATGCACCAACAACATCTGAGCGATTGTAATATTTAATTTTATTCTGCAATAAGCGGTTCAGTTAAATAATTGCGTGGATTTTTCATTTGATTGGTTGCATCAACCATTAAATCCGTTTGTTATTTTTGGAGTAATTGTAAGACATGTTTAAAATTTATGCTGTTAAATAGGAAAATAAGTTTCTATTATTAATAAGAACTGTCAAATGCTACATTTAAATTAGACGCCTATTTTGTCAAAAACAATTTAGTGATATCGTCAAACTACACCTGAAGATTGGACTGTAGAGGAAGCTCTATACGTTTTCAAATCTGCATTCTCACCTTCAAATTTTATTGAAATAAAGGATTCAAAATTTGGAGGACGCTTAAGCTTCGCCTTCTAGAGTGGAACGCGATAGCGTTATTTGCACCTCGTTCGCACCACCAGTTGACGGAGATGGTCTATCAGTGCTCGCCGGCGAGGAAGACACTGATGAGCAAGACACTGTAGCGCTACCGGCACTGGTAGACGGCGCCGCTTCCATCACACGCGTCTCAAGAGCGAGCGCGCAAGGCCCTGCAATACAACACCCGTCGACCTGCCAAGGAGTGTAAGACAATGCGCTACGGCGCAGCAATCACTGATGAGGCGCCCCGCGTCGGACTTTGCACTCACGAATCACGCGGTGAGCGCCGAGCAACGCAGCGTGCGGCGCGGCAACGAAACGTGCGCCTGAGCAAGCCTGAATCGCGCCGTAAGGAAAGAGAGGAAGGTGGGAGTTAAAGTGGAAAGAGAGAAAGAGGAGCCGTAGTGGAGGGCTACGGAGTAATTTCGAGCACGTTAAAGATCCCCAGGTGGTCGAAATTACTCCGTAGCCCTCCACTACGGCTCCTCTTTCTCTCTTTCCACTTTAACTCCCACCTTCCTCTCTTCCCTTACGGCGCGGTTCAGGTGTCCACAGACACAAGTGTGACAGATACTGTGCCTTTCCCTTCCTGTGAACTAATTATTTATTTATTATTAAGCAGAATGAACCAAAGAACTCGGTGTCTCGGAGGGAGAAAGCAGGGCAGCGACGCGCCATGAAGGCGGACGCGATCATAGGGCTGACGCCTTGATGGGATCGCCCTCTATCTCGCTTGGGAGCACCACGCAGAAGCATGATTCCTCGGAAGAAGCTCGGCACACATCGCAGGGGACGCTTTCCCAGCAGAAGCGCTACGGCGCAGCGATCACGTCAGAGGCGTCCGGCATCAGACGCTGCACCTAGCAATCGCGCTGTGAGCGGAAAGGGGAGCCGCGTCGCCTAAACACCACTGTTCGAGTGACGCACGCTGGATGTTGGAAGGGGAGAGAGCGAGAAAACTTATTAAACGCAAGGGTATTGGGGCATCCTCGCACCGGTCCCCGCGTGGCCCGAAGGGGAGAAGCGGGTGAGCGAAGATACTGATCTAAAGAAAGGAAAGACGCTTGATTCTACAACCCGTGAGGGTGCACGGCGAAACGTCAGGTTCGAGTGGCGCGCCATGTGTCGGGGCAGCGCCGCACATTGCGAGGAGAGGTTCTTCTGTGTTTGCCGCAAGATGGCTCTGCATGTGCGCAGAGCGCAGAAGAAATGTAGCGGAAACGTACTTCGCTACTCGTGTAACTGCGACTTCTGTAAGTAACATGCTCATAATTACCGATATACACCGCAGTATAACGTTCTACGGCACGTTTCTAAGGCAACATCGCATTCACTTGAAGCGCTTTTGTACCGCTTTCAAGCATCGAACTCGTGGCTGAGTGCCGCTATATAAGGCTCTGTACACAGAAACAGAGAAGAAGTCGTCACAAACAGCTTTATACAGGTTCTTCTTTTTCACTGAACTTAAGTATTCTGTCGAGAAGCGAGCTGACAGAATTCGAACACTGCTGACAACCTCTTTGAAAAAACTCGAAAGACGCCCTGGCATGCTTTCCGTAGCAACAACGAAATTGGGCAACGCCAACGCGAGCCTCACTTGGCACACAGTGCGCAAAAAGGGGTCGGTAACGTCGCGAAAGAAAATAAATCTGTTTACAAGCTGCCGCACAAATAAGTGAGCAAGCGCGAGACCTCCGTCTTTAATTGGCCGGAACAGGTTATCCCGACTACATATTTCCCAGCTTGATGCCCATACAAACACAGCAAAGATTCGGTGTAGCTTTTGAACACTCAACCTAGAACAATGAAGTGCTTGCATGACGTACCACACCTTGGCAACAAAAAATAAATTACACACAGTGGCTCGTGCAAAGATAGACAGCGGCACTCCTTTCCACTTGTCAGCCTTCTCCCGTATTTCCTGAACTTGGGCGCGCCAAAATGGCTTGCTGCCTTCATAGAATTCTAGAGGTACGCCCAAATACTTCACGGGTGTTGTAACCCATGTAACGTTGGCAAAAACTCAGGCGTTGATGTCCACGCCCCGTGCCAGAAGCCAAGACACTTTCCCCAGTTTACTGGACTTCCTGTGGTCGCACTAAAATCTTTCACAACTCTAACTGTGGCGCAAATACTTTCTTTGTTCGCACAAAACACTGCCAAATCATCAGCGTACGCGAATAGGCCTGCACAGTCTATGGCGGTCCAGAATGGCGGGTTTTCACTGTGACACTGACGCCCGCCCTGCAAGGCTCTACTTTCGCGAGAGTATACACGCATTGGTTGAAATGCACAAATTGAAGACCACTGTGCCAGACTGGATTTCAAGAGTCGAACCACTATGCGAGCTGAAGGAATTTTAACTTGACAAAGGCAACTCGTATGAGCCTGCCGGCTTCTGTATTAAGTGTCATGCTTGTGGTAACCGCTCTGCTGTGGGCATTCTGTTTGTAGCGCGTTTTTGTTGGCTTTGTTTTGTGTTGGTGATGACCGAATAAAGAAAAAAAAACTCGTGGCTGAGTGGTAGCGTCTCCGTCTCACACTCCGGAGACCCTGGTTCGATTCTCACCCAGCCCATCTTGGAAGTTGCTTTTTATTTATGAAGTGCATGCCGGGATTTATCGCTCACGGCCAACGCCGCCGACGCCGACGACACCGGCTTTTCTGCGACACGAGCTCCTGCACGCTATCGCGTTAAAATGCAGTGCATCACCCAAGGCCCACGTAACTGTATACGTTTTTTGCACATACGAAAGTCTATGACCTTAACCCGACCGAGTGAGGTGTACCCTTTTGTGGCGTCCAGCCAAAAGTTATGACGCACCTTCCTTTGCTCAAAGCCCTTCTTCAGATGCAGATTGAAGTTACATCGCCAGCGATTGCGCGAGAGAACGCGCAAATGTGGCATGCCTATGTATTTGTTAGGACAATACTTCTATGTCTTTACAGCTTCGAGGATTTTGTGACACAACGCGTAAACCAAATGCAGTAAAATGTAATTACGCATACTGTGAATGTTTTTATGCTTATGTAGCGCGCTGGCATGATGCGGCATTGTTCTTCCGGGTGTCTTTCACCGAAAGGTATGGCTTGAGTTAATAAAATGGCTATCCGGAATCAGTTCCATTAAGACGAATTCGGCTGGTTAGAGCTAATTCGGACATTGTCTATCTAGTAAATGAGCTAGATAATGCAGCGGTCCTTCTCTATTGAGATCTATAGCTGAAATGGTCATTTCGACTAGACATAATCCTTGTTCGGTTTAAACCTGTTCAGACTAATAGATGCCAGGTGGCACCGGTGTACGATTTAAACTGGACAGTGCAGGTTCTCTAAAACAAGTTTGGCGCGATGCGATATAAAATATTTTAACCGTCAGACAAGGCACTGTCCAAGTTACCGAAGCAGGTTTGATTTCACCTACGGATCAATGCGTTGCCACACCCCACCCTACGCCCACGTTAGCCCGACCACTACACCAATGCATGTAAGATTGACAATGAATCCTTAGATGTCAGCCAAATGCTAACCATTCTGCCGCATAGGACAAGTACCAATATGGGAAATATATCGGCAGACGGTTGACCTACAAACGCCCAACGTTACCGCCGCTTTCCCGACAAAGCTTATGCCAATCCACAACACATATGCATGAATTAAGTTTCAGATGTTCGCCAAATGGTGGCCTAGTCATGGCAAAAAAAAAAATAAATGACCGTTTTTAGATCGCATAAATGGACCTGTTTTTTCGCGTTCTTCAGATATCGGCCGTGCCATTCCTAAAAGCTGCGATAATGGACCTGTTTGTCTCGTGTAGTCTTAATATCAGAGTTGCCTTTAATAATGGCTGCTTTACACCGGTTGATATCAGCCACGGCGTTTTAAAACAAACCGCCTATGATAAACAATGTTATATCCAATCACTCGATATTGCCTGTGTTTTGCTAAAACTGGTTGCAATTGGTTCCGGAATAAATTCTATGCGTTGATGATCACAGATTACATGTGGGCTCTAGCACAGTAAGTTAGGAAGCAGTGCAGAATCAGGAAAGGATGAGCACAGTATCTGTCCTGCTTCTTTTTGTGCGCACTTGAAGTATCTCAGAAAAATTATATTCAGACATCGCCTTTTTAAGGCGAAAGGTTTTGAAGCGAAAAGCTTCACTACGAGGGTCGGAGCTGAGCTTCGCGTATACCGTATTCCGGGACCGATTGACGTCACCGCTAAGAACAGTTGCGCAGCCTGCTTCTGATCGCGGAGGTCTCTGCTCCCGTCCCTTACGCCTGCGTGCCGGGGGCGGAAATTAGGGGCCTCCTAATCTGGTGGAAAATAGTTGTTGTCACCATCATCATCATCAGTTGCGCAGCCCCATTGCTAAGCCCTGCCGGCGTTGCCTAGCAATGCTTAAGAGGTGTGCGACTCCTGATCATTAAACATAATTGGCAGTGGCTTAGTCTCCTTCCCCTATGACGCGGTTGAGGTGTCCACAAAATACAAGTGATAGAGTTACCGCGCCTTTCCCTTCCTGTAAATCAATCAATCATCCGGGAATCAAACCTCCATCCCTTGAATCCGGAAGGCACTTTACCGCTGTGCCACGCCTCGGGTGATGAAACGCTTTTCATAATTCCGCTTGTCTACTGTGAGAATGATAGCGGGATTCCGTGACAGATACTGCGATTGGCACGCAATTTGAAAGTACCACAGACTAAAAAAGTTAAATCACTCAATTAGGGTGACGTCAAGGATGTGACGTCCCCCATCTGCCGTCAGCTGTAAGGACCAAGCGGGAACGTGTGCGCTCCAACACCTCAGGGCGGCGCTTCTTTCCTTCCGCGAGTGACAAATGCTGCACCTTTCCTTTCCTGTAAACGCATTATTGAACGCCGTTGAACTTAGACGCGCTCGACATGGCAGCCAAGGATAGTTTAGCTACTTGGTTGGTCGACTACTGTTCCCAAGGACGCGGGATCGAATCCCGGCCTCGGCGGCATCTTTTCGATGGAGGCGAAAAGCAAGGCGCCCGTGTGCTGTGCGATGTCAGTGCACGTTAAGAACCCCAGGTGGTCGAAATTTCCGGAGTCCTCCACTACGGCGTCTCTCATAGCCTGAGTTGCTTTGGGACGTTAAACCCCACAAACCAACCAACCAGTTTAGCTACTGGCGAACGGTGCAGCAAACTGGTGAAATTAACTTCTGATCCCAAAGTAGTTACTGATTTTTGCTACGTATATCCAGGCATAGCAGAGATAAGCTATGTTTATATTTTTTTACGGTCATGAAATGAAATCCCGCGCGCGAGGTCTGTCGAAGCCTCCTATTTGGTAGCGTTGGATCTGTGTGCGAGATATCTTCTCCATGTCGCATTCCTGCCATCTGCAATCCCAAATTTTAACGCGTAGGTGGCAAGGAATGCCACGCGACAAGAGCTATGGTGTGCCGGCGAAAGTGCGACGAATAATGCGCTTCGCCCAATCTGTAAACGATTTACAATTATATATAGCACAGCAACGAATGCCGATAAAAGGAAAAGATGAGTGGCAAAGGATAGGAAAGGAAGGATAGGATTTTGCTATTAGGATCTATAAGCGACATCTCAGAGACCCTGTCATTTTTATTGCGAAAGCAATATTACGCCCATGAACGGCCTTTCGCATAATCCCGGACCATGCCACATTTGACCTTTAAGCGTCAACCATGCATTACCTATTACGTCATACCCGCAGTGAGAGATGGGCTACTAAGTCGTGCCTTCGGGCGATCCCGGATCGTGCCACGCCGCCCGGTGGTTCTCCCGCTAGAGGCGCCCTGCTCGCTATGATGTCATACCAGCTGCGAGAGATGGCTACCAGGTTTAGTCGAAGGGAACAAAATCTAGCGCATCAAGGCAAGGATAGAGAAAGCCGACACACACTGCCCTCTCTGTCCTTGTGTTGGTGTGCTAGATTTTTTTCCCTTTCATCATCTACCAACTAGCCCAAGTATATACCCTTCAGGTTTAGCGGTCGGGCGATCCCGGATGCGGATTGCCAAACCATATCCCGTAGGAACCTAAATGTAACATACACTCACTGAAGGCAGGATATAATTACTGTGAAGGCAATTGCAAAAAAAAAAAATATTAAGAAAAAGGTTTCCAACACAGGAGTCGAACGGATGTTTAAGTGGCCTCAGTGCAGAGATGAGTGGTGTTAATCCACTGCACTACCAATTTTTTTTTCTTTATTTCCTGGCTTTGGTTCATACCATTTCACAAGAACACAACACGAATAACACAAAACAAAGTACATATTGGAAGGTCATCATCAACCAATGTCAGGCTGGCTTCGTCTCAGTACATTAAAACTCCCGCAACGACAGCAAAGGCTCTACCCTTGAGAGCCATTCGGGAGGTTCAGCAGCCACTTTCTGTATGGCAATAAACCAATTCACACTTTCTCGAAAGTATATTCTAGCGGGTCGAGCATCCCTGTCGCAGTGATAGCCCGCCATTCTGGAGCGCCATATAGAGTGGAGGCCCATGAGCATGATTAAATCATACGGAACGCCATCTTCATTATCAATGCTTAAATACCGGATGCCGTGGGAGTCTAGTGGAAATTCTTTCTTTATCGTACGTTGCAAAACATCCCAGAAATAAACCCCTTCCCAACAATGCAAAAATACATGGTCTATTGTTTCCGGCTGCTTGCAGATTAAACAGTGCGCCCCCCACGGTAAAAAAAAATCCCTTTCCTCCAAAAACTTCTTTACTGATAATGTTCCGGTGTGTAATTTAAAGAAAAATGTCTTAGCTCCTGGCGACACCTGCATTTTCTTTACTCTCTTCAAGACATCTCTGCCCGGACCTCCACTGTATAAGGTTCTGTACAAGGGTTGTGGCAAAACAATGTCACATAAATCGCGATACAGCTTTTTTCGTTTTACAGTGGACAAATATTCATTAGAAAAACGCACTGAAAGAAGTCTTACACTAGCGACGACCTCCCTGTAATAACCAAAAATCCTACCCGTAGCTTCTTCGGTGGAGACAACAAACTCCGGCAGTAGGCGCCGTAGCCTAACTTGGCAGACGGTGCGTAAGAAAGGGTCCGAAGCATCCCGAAAAAACAAAAACCGGTTGACCACCTGCCGTAAAAACAGATGGCCGAGTCCCAAACCGCCGTCTTTTACCCGACGGAACAAATTCGTCCTGCTGCAGCGTTCCCATTTACCTGCCCAAACAAAAACGGCGAAAATCCTGTGTAACTTCTGTACGTTTACGCGCGAACAACTCAAAACTTGCATTGCGTACCAAAGTTTGCTGATAAAAAAAAGATTGCATACAGTAGCTCTGGCAAAAATCGACATGTTTGCGCCTTTCCACTTCTCGGCTCTCTCCCGTAGTTCGGTCATTTGCCCTTTCCAATAATGCTCGCTTTCGCGGTAGGCACCCAGCTCGACGCCCAAGTA
Organism: Amblyomma maculatum; assembly: GCF_055883805.1. Lineage (NCBI taxonomy): Eukaryota > Metazoa > Arthropoda > Arachnida > Ixodida > Ixodidae > Amblyomma > Amblyomma maculatum. The sequence goes on along the minus strand of NC_139353.1, from coordinate 108,020,692 downwards.
CTTGGTCGGTGTGTCTGTCCACGTAACATTGGCAAAGCGATCTGGTTTCGACGGCCACTGTCCATGCCAGAGCCCAAGGCACTTGGCCCAGTTCACCCCGCTACCGGTAACTTGAGAGAACTCACGGATACATTTGACAGCCTCGGTGATACTCTCCTGGTCAACCGTAAAAATAACGATGTCGTCTGCATACGCGAGCAGCTTCACTTCGGCTGCTTGTAACCTAAACGCACTAATGTTGACATTATTCATAAGTTTCATGCACAATGTTTCAATATAAATGCAAAACAAAAGAGGACTGAGGGGACAGCCCTGTCGCACCGAACGCTGCACTCGAATGGGGGCTCCCAGACTCTTATTAATAATCACTCTCGTCGTGCAGTTACGGTACGCCAGGGCCACACCCTTACATATAACTGAACCAACATTCACATGTTCTAAAAGGGAAAACAAAATTTCGTGATCGACGCAGTCGAATGCTTTTTCGAGGTCGATCTGAAGTATGGCGACCCGACCATCCCAGTCATCACAACACTCAAGGACACTTCGCGCCTTTTGAATGTTGGTCACTATTGACCTCCCTTTTATCCCACACGTTTGGTGTGGTCCTACTATATCCTTAATAACCGTTTGCAACCTTCGGGCCAAAACCTTCATAAAAATTTTATATTCAACGTTTGTAAGTGCTATGGGTCTGTAAGATGTTACCAGGCGTAATTTGTCTATTTCATCAGTTTTAGGAATGAGTACGGTGTGGGATGACCCATATGACGGAGGCAGGGCATTTAATGTGTAGGCATCGTTATAAATTGCGTTCAAAATAGGTGTGATTTCGTACTTAAATTCTTTGTAAAAACCTGCGCTGAACCCATCCGGTCCCGGCGATTTACCGGCATTTAAACTGTCGATAGCGTGCTCCACTTCTGTTTCAGTTATCTTTAGTTCTAATCTCTCTTTCACTTCATCGTCCAGACGCGGTATTGTCGCCAGAAACTTATTCTTAAAAGTGTTAGCGTCTACCGTGTGGGATGCGAAGAGAGTTTGGTAATGGGCGTTGAACGCTGCTTTGATGTGGTCGTTGTCCGCCGCCAAGATACCGCCCCAATGTATTTGGTCGATGTGGTTCCGTTGAGCGTTTGCTTTTTCTAATCCCAGCGCTCGTTTTGATGGCGCCTCCCCTGCAGCTGTGTCTTCTGCCCTTGCCCTCACTAACGCACCTCGATAACGATCTTCGTCTATCAATTCTAGTTTTTGCTTTCTTTTCCGTATATCTTCAATCCATTTCCCCGGCGCTCGAGCTTCCTGTTTAAGCAACGTACGGAGCAGTGTCCTTAACTCCGTCTCTTTCTGCTTTTCCTCAAACCGTATACAGGTTGCCCTCTCTATTGCTTTAATTTTTATAGTTTCTTTACACAGCTCCCACTGTTGCCAAAGGTGCATATTTTTACTTGGGTTTATTTTTTCAATTTCTTCTTTTACTATGCGGGTAAAATGTTCATCCTGCAAGAGTTTATTATTGAATTTCCACATTTCCCACGAAAAAGAATTCCCTCTCTTTACCCATCCAAAAGAACATTTAACTAAACAATGGTCTGAAAACGATACCGGCTCTACTTCATAACTATTGCATTCAGGTAAGATGTCGAGGGATGCATAAATGCGGTCCAGCCTTGCATGGCTCGAACCCTGGAAATGCGTGAGCTTTACGGTGCGGGCTCCCTCGAGACACTCTGCCACATCCTCGAGGTTACACTCCTCAACAATTCGCGATAGCACTTCAGTGCTTGCGTCTCGGTATGGCCGCCGGCTTGTCTTGTCTCGCGCACTAAGGACGCAATTAAAATCACCTAGGACGATCAGTTGTCTATCGGTGCAGAGCCGCTGCTGGATGCCTTGGAAAAACTGCGCCCTTTCATCTGCTACATTAGGCGCGTAGAGACAGACAATCCGCCAATCCGTGCTATTCAGCGAAAAATCTAGAAGTGCACACCGGCCCGACTCACAAGAAAAATGACCAAGCACTTCAAGCCCCGGCAACTTCTTCACAAAAAGAACACAGCCAGCCGATGTGCCTACAGCGTGGCTAACCACAGCAAAAAACCTAGGCGTGAAACGTTGCACCATGCTCTCGGTCTCTTCCTCACCGTCAACTTTCGTCTCCTGCACAGCTAATACATCAATATCATGCTCCGTTAAAAGTCGGTACACCTGGCCTTGTTTTCTCTTTCCTGCCAGACCTCTAACATTTAGCGTGGCGACCTTCAACGGTGATGCAGGAGCCATTTTTTAAATAAGAAGAAGAGACCGAAAGCACGGTGCTTACCTCTCGCCCCTAGCACAAGGCTAGACGCCTCCGTCCTCCTCGAGCTTCTGGCCGTGCTCGAGAGGCGCCGTGTCGCCGGCCCGCCTCTCGCTCGCAAGGTTTGAGCGAAGCTTCAACGTGGCCCTCCTTGTTGTAGGCGCCTTTGCTGGTGGTTCCCCGGAAGTGGGCGTTGACTCCTTGTCTCTGCCGGTGCTGGTGTCGGCATGTGGGCGTTTCCCAGGGGTAGCGGCCGTGGTCGTCCGACCACCGCAGTTGTGCCGGTGAACCTCGCTCACTTCCTTTGCTTCTGCGTCCTTGGGAGCCGGCAGGCTCTCCGCGTCCGCTGAGGTCTCCTCGCTTGGCTGTGGCAAATTCACCGTAGCCGGCGCGAGCTCTGGCTTATCGGCAAGGGGGGCGTCGCCACTCGGAGTCACCGAGGTGCCCTGCGACACGGGAACCTTGGCCAGCACGTCGGCACCCTTTGCTGCTTCCTCAGCCTCGGCGACGTCCATCAGCTCCCTGTTGTCGTCCTTCGCACCGAGCCCGGTCGCTGACGCGTAGGTGCGGACGCAGTCCGCGTCCGCGTGTCCATAGCGCCTGCACTTGGAGCACCTGGGCACCTTGCAGTCACGGCGAACGTGGCCTGTGCCGTGACACCGCAGGCACTGCATCGGCCGCCCGGGAACCACCACGAGAGCCAACTCGCCGGCGACGCGAAGCTGGTGGGGCAGGTCGTCCACCTTCATACCTGGCTTCAACTTGAGCAGCACTGTTCTCGTGGTGGATCCCTTTTCCTTCATTCCAACGACGCGCCAACGCTCCCGCGTCACCTCGGTCACGTTTCCGAACGCCGCGAAAGCAGTCCGGATGTCCTCGTCTTGGACACCGTGTAGCATCCAGTGCAGGCGTAGCTTCACCTGCTGGTCTTCAGGGTCGAATATGAGGCAGCGGCGTCCCTTGACTTCCAGCTCCTTTAAGGCGGCCAGCTTCTTCGCGGCTTCCGTGCTGTTCATGGTTACCGCCCACACATGGTTGATTTGGTACGCCCCCAACGCCACGACGTCGGGGAGCGCACCGACGTTAGCGAGGGCATCCCTGAAGTCCTCGACCCTGTAGGGCCTCATACGCACGTCGCCGTGCAAAAACATCGTGTTTAACACAACACGTCCGGTGGGCAGGGTAGGCAAAACGATCTCGTAGTCCTTATCTTCTTCGGCGCTAAACCTGTTTCCGCGGCCAGCAACGGCCGCTATCGCCGCTCCGACGGAGCTTATGATTCTACTTCCGGCCACCGCAGTGTACGGACGCGGAATCATGCACTACCAATTTTTGTTTTCTTTATTGCATGAATTGGTACAAATATATCAGTAAAAGATCTTGGTTGCCATTCCCCTTGGCTGACAACAGTGTCTAGTGGACTTTCATTACCACAAGTTCGCCCATCAGACTCAAGACCTCCTCATCAGCGTCTTGCTATTTCAAAATTTATTTTAGTTTATACACTTGTTCAACAAAATAATCACATACAGATCGTGCATTGACATCACAGTGTCTATAAGCCATCCTACTCCTCCAAATACTGTGAAGGCCCAATAGCATGATGAGGTCATACTGCAAATCATCATTAACAGTCGTCAAGTACCGAATTACACGTGGCGTCAATGGCAGGTCTTTTTAAATGTCCTTTGTAACACATCCCAGTAAAACACCGCATCCCAACAATCCACGAACACGTGCTCAACTGTTTCAGGTTTCCTACATAGTAGACAGTTCGAGCCCCAAGGTACAAAAAGGCCGTTTTCTTCCATCCATGTTTTGACTGGGAGGGTTCCTGTATGAAATTTTGTTTTAAAAAACTTTTTACGCACCGGGCGTAAAAATGTTTTTACGCCCGGTGCAACAGTCATGTTTTTCACTCGTTTGAGCACATCTTTCCCTGGGCCTTCACAGTATAAGGTTCTGTACAATGGAGCTGGGAACAATTGTGAAATAAGATCCTTGTACAGTCGCTTGGGTGGTACCGTCGCTAAATACTCTACAGAGTACCTCACGCGCAAAAACTAGAGCGACCACACCACTTCTCGCAGGAAGCGTGACACAGTGTATCCCCGAGCAGAGCATGAAGAGACTATAAACTTTGGAATTGTACTGGATAGCATGATTTGCACAAAGGTTCTCAGGAATGCATCTTTTTGGTCACGTAGGAAACAAAACCTTAAAACCATCTGCTGCACATATAGATGCATTAGAGACAACCCTCCGTCTTTAACTCGCCGAAAAAGATTATCTCTGCTAATTCGTTCCCAGTTGGACGACCAAATGAAGACCGCAAATACACGATGGAACCTTTGTATATTGCTTCGAGCACAATACAATGCTTGAAGTAAATACATTATTCTTGCCACCAAAAAGGTATTGCATACAGTCGCCCGGGCAAAAATAGAGAGGTTACGTCCCATCCATCCTTTCGTCCTTTCCCGTATTTCTTCCGCTTTTTATTCCAGTAATTCGTATTTTCCCCGTATTTTTCCAATGGGACTCCCAAATAAACTCCGGGCTTTGTAGCCCATCTTACTCCACAGAAAATTTCCGGTTCCTCTTCCCATTCCCCGTGCCAGACTCCGAGACATTTTTTTAAATTAACAGCACTACCAGTCTGCCAGCAATACCTTTGTGTTACTTTCAAAGCTTCCGAAACGCTTTCGCGATCTTCACAAAAAAGCGCCACATCATCAGCGTATGCCAATATTTTCAATTCACAAACTCCCAGCTTAAAACCACGGATGTATTCGTTAGCAATTACCATTCTACACAATGGTTCCAAATATATAGCTAGGAGAAGAGACAGTGGACATTCCTGCCGCACAGATGCTCTTACATCAATTCTTTAATCTTTAAAGAATCTTTTAACACTTTAATCATAAGGCGTGTAGAACAGCATGCATAAGCCATTTTAACTCCTTTGAATACAACGGCACCAACACTAATATGTTCCAACAAACAGTACAATATTTCATGAGACGCACGATCAAAGGCTTTTTCGAAATCAACTTGAACCATGGCTACTCTCCTGTTTAGAGCATCGCAGCACTCGAACACACTACGCGCTGCATGAATATTATTAAATATGCTTCTGGTCTTTATTCCACATGTTTGATGAGGTCCAACAATTTCTTTTATAATGTATTGCAATCTCTTATAACACCTTCATCAGAATTTTATAATCAACATTTGTTAACGTGATCAGTCTATAGCTTGTAACTTTTAAAAGCATGGCTGGCTCATCAGTCTTGGGAACCAAGAGCGTATGCGCGTTGCTAAACGACGGTGGCAGATAACACACATCAAAGCACTCCTTGAAAAGCCTATAGGGCATGATAGATAACTCACATTTAAGGCTCTTGTAAAAGGCCGCACTCAAACCATCTGGACCCGGGGACTTTCCGGCATTCAATTCATCAATGGCCTTTTCTATTTCTTCCACACTTATTTCGTTCTCTAACTCTTCAGTAACTTCTTTGCCTAATATTGGCATCAGAGGCAAAAAGTTATCTCTAAACCCTTCTTCACTTGGTGCTTTGCTCGAAAACAGCTCACGGTAATGTTCCACAAAGAAGCTCGTAATTCCGTCTTGCTCATCATGCCTCTGCCCCTTGTATTCAATAACCGTATTCATCGCGCGCGCATATCGCTTTTCATCAGCGAGGGCGCGTTTTGTTGGCGTCTCGCCGCCGAGCCATTTTTCCGCGCGCGCTCTTATCGCAGTGCCTCTGTACTTCTGGGCATCCAAAGCTTCTAGCCTAACTTTGATGCCTTTTATATCATGCATGAACATACCCGTCATTCGTTCTTCTTCACGCCCTAAATATTTTAAGAGCTCTTGCGGTTGCTTTTCTTCTTTCTTTTCCTCATACTTAATAATGGAAGAGCGCTCAATTGCATTCATTTTAACCTCCTGTTTAAATCGTTTCCAGGGTTCAATACAGCCTGTTTCGCTCTCATAAAAAATCTCAATGCTTTCCTTAACTTTTCTTAAAAATTGTTTGTCTTCAGTAAGCCTGGAGTTTATTTTCCATATGTCCCAGTTCATTTTTGATTTACACTGCTTCGTTCCGCCCAGCGTGACCGTAACTAAGCAATGGTCGCTAAATGACACTTGCTTCACTTCATGCTGTTCACAGGTAGGCGAAAACTCCGCCGACACATATATTCTGTCAAGTCGCGCGTGACTACTACCTTGAAAATGTGCGAAATGCAACGTTTTTCACCATTCACCAGGACTGATACGTCCTCTAAGCTGCACTCATTGAGGACACACTTCAGCAATTCGGCACTTTGGTCTTTTCCAACATTTCTATTCGAACGATCTTTAGAGTCTACAGCACAGTTGAAATCTCCCAAAAATATAAGCGCACGACTGCATTCAAGGAAAGGCACCAACTGCTCAAAAAGTCGCGCCGTTCTTTTGTGTCGTTGGTGCATACAGTACAACCACCAATTTCTTTGTTGCCTAATTTATTCTGAGTTTATACATATAGAACATCATACAGATGTGCACACACAGAGAGCGAATATTACGCGACAAATACACTACATGGGTTAAAACCACGCGATTTGGGCTGCGTGACCCATTACAAATCAGTCATTTGCAGCAACACTTCCATTCTCGGAAGCCACTCAGGCACTTCGTCTTGTATCTTGAAAACTTCAACAACACTCGCAACGGCTTCGAGAAAATAGTGCCGTATTTTCCTCGCATCAACGTCTGCATGCCTGAAAGCCAATCTGGGTCGCCAGATACTGTGCAGGCCCAATAACATGATCATGTCCAGCGGTAGCCCATCATCATCTGCAATAGGTAAAAATCGAATTCCGAATGCATCCACGGGTAGGTCTTTTTTTAATTGTTTGTTGTAGAATGTCCCACAAGAAAAAGGGTTCCCAACAGTCTAAGAAAACGTGTTCGATAGTTTCCGGTTTGCGGCATATGAAGCAGTGATTTCCCCAAGGTACAAAAAAAAAACTTTCATTTCTAAATAAGTCTCAACTTCTAGTGTATTGCTATGGAGTTTGAAAAAGGAAGTTTTTGTTCCCCCTGGTACAGCCATATATTTAACTCGCTTAAGGACTGACTTCCATGGACCTGCACAGTACAACGATCTCTATAAGGGGATGGGGAGAAAGACATCGCAAAAGTCGTTGTAAAATTTCTTTCACGTCACAGGTGATAAATATTTAAACGAAAAACGGGCTTGCAATACACGACATGACGTATACACTTCTTTAAGGATTACGAAAATCCTCCCTTGCATGCTCGCCGAAGTTACAACAAAATTTGGTAGAACTCTGCTCAATCTAACCTGACACACAGTTCGTAAAAATGGGTCCGCTGTTTCACGAAAGAACATAAAACGGTTAACCACTTGGCGCAAATACAAATGCGCCAAACCAACTCCTCTCGAGCGGACGCGATGAAACAAGCTGTTTCGGCGGGTGTGTTCCCAAGTACTTCCCCACACAAACATGGCGAACACACGGTGAAATCTCGGCACATTCACACGAGAACAATACAGTACTTGTAACACGTACCATATCTTAGTGACAAGAAATAAGTTACAAATCGTAGCACGTGCAAACATAGACCAACCGAATCCTTTAAGTCTGTCGACCTTCTCAAGTACTTCTAAAACCTGCTGGTTCCAATATGACTCACTGCATCGGTAGTTTTCCAGTGGCACTCCTAAATACTTCATTGGGGTTCTTACCCAAGGCATGTTCACGAAATTTGCAGGGGTTGTGTGCCACTCTCCATGCCAGAATCCCAGACACTTATTACAGTTCACCGCCCTACCACTAACCGAACAAAAGTCGTTCACCAATTTGACAACGCTGTGAATGCTTTCTTAGTCGGTACAGAAGACGCCAATGTCATCGGCGTACGCAAGTATGCGGACCTCTGCTGCATGCAAACGAAAACCTCGGATACTGCTGGTCTCGATAATGCTCAGACAAAATCGTTCGTACAAGCGGGAAAGCAATGGTGACAGGGAGCAGCCTTGACGCACAGAGCGTTGCACTTGGATGCGCTCACCCACCTTCTTACTTACTATCAGGCGCGTCGTGCACCCTATGTACGCCATTGCGACTCCTTTGCAAATAACTGAACCCACATTTGCATGCTCTAAAATTGATAACAAGACATCATGCGGCACCTTGTCGAAAGCTTTCTCTAGGTCAAGCTGGAGCATGGCAACACTCTCATGCAAGGCGTCGCAACACTCCAGCACAGACAGTGCCCGATAGCGCTGGAGGAGCTCGTTTACTTGGCGATGCTGCTGTTGGGAGAGCGTAAGGTTAATATTGAAGTGTAAATCGGCGTTAGGCCTCTCCACCTCGGTCAATGACAGCGTCGCACGCCCAGAGGCGTTTCGAATATGCGTGATACCCCAAATGTGAGCCACTAGAGTCCCAACGCCTAAATGCTGGTGCTCGCCTCCAAAATTCGTCAGTAGGACGTCTGCCTTGCTGTCTTCTAGGCGAACAACTCCCCTGGCGATAGCAAGATTTCGCTCAAAAAGCGGAATCGTTTTGCTCATCAAATGACTGATTGTTTTCTCTTCTGACAAGTTATGATCAGCCCGACGGAATAACTTCGTGATGTCCTCGAAATAAACAAGGACGCTCTGGTTGGAGAGCTGAACTCTTGCCTGCAGGAGCAGCTCGGCGCGTTCCTTTCAGAAAATGCTGGTAAAAGCTTTTAGGAACTGGTCTCTTAAAGCACTCCACGTTGTCTGAGTGGAGCCGTGATTTTCAAACTAGGTGCGAGCTGCACCGTCCAAAGAAAAACAAAAATACATGTTGCAGCTTCCGGATGGCGGTCCAGTGATTTTACTGAACTACGCGCTAAAATTTCTCCAACCAGTCCTCCGGGTCGTCACCTGGGGATCCTTGGAAGCTCGGTAGCTCTCGCGGCTGCTACAACACGAAGGACGGCGCAGAAGTATCTGCCTGCGTGATCAAGGGTGATTGCGTGGTCGACGAAGGTGGTGTAGGAGCAGGCAGTGATGTCCTCACAGCCCGGTGGAATTGCAGAGGGGAAAACTCCGGCTCAAGACCTGGAAGCTTTCAGCTACCCTGATGTTTTGACGTAATCACGATGCTAGGAGATCCCTTGGGGCTGGAGTCTTGGCTACCTGGGGGGTTCTGGAGCATGGGTTGCGTTACCCAGCACCTCAACCAGGTGTCACGAAGCCAGGTCTTAGCAGAAGTCCGCGAACAGAAGTGACACAGCGGCAGCGATCTGGACAAGCCAGCGGCTCAATACCAAACCTTCGGCTACTTCGTCTCGAGCAGCCCAAGTGCTCGCTAAGGCCCATAGCGATGACGAGGAATGCGCCATGTAAATATTAACAAAAGGAAAGAAACTTGCGCACAATGTAGAAAAACAAAGAGGCGTGACGACCGGACAGAGCGCGAACTTTCAACTGATTTTATTTGGGAAACAGTACCTGCATCTATAGGAAAGTGAAATCATATCACAGCGATCCTAAATTAAATACGTGTTCACGCAGTCAGCCAAGATCCACTACCAAACAGGACAAAAACTGCCTAAATCTCAAATTATCACTGAGGCCAAATGCTGCTTGCAGTACTAAGAAGCCGAATGATGAAGGCAAGATCAAACCAGCAAATGCAGACACACACACACGCGCGCGCGCGCGGGCGCACACACATGCAAGATTGCGCGTGCGCAACCAACCAACACACACACACAAATAGACAAGCATACGTAACAACGTAACAAAAACGTTTCTATGGCAAAGCCAATCCAGGCCTAAAATCAAAGTATAACATGCTGCCGCATACTAAAACCAATAAAACAGGCAAAAGACTTTTTAAACACTTAGTGAATAAAATCGACTTCCTAGGCAAAAGCCACGTCAGTCATAAAAATCAACAACAAACACGCTGAAGTGTAACAGCAAGTGAAACAGCAGATCACACATCTCCTAAAAGGCTAGCTCGTTACATAGGAGTGTTAAAGAGGTTGAGCTAATACATTCTTCACCACTTTTTTATTAAAAGGTTTCGTTGATCTCTCTCTGCACTTTCGTTTTGCCACGTGCGAGACTTATAGTGCCCTCATACACAGGTTTGCATTTATGACAGACAATATGGTCATAGAGGTTGCCAGTTTTGTAGCTTTCCACATACCACTTATGTTCAATTATTCGGTGATCGACGCATCTAGCCATCTGTCCGATGCACGTGCACCCACAAGTGAGAAGCAGGCTGTACACACATTGGAGGAGCATTCGATGAACGTAGTGCTATGCTTCTTTTCACATCGCTCACGTTTCTTGGCCAGAACGATACAGACGCTTGACAGCTTAGTACGCGCGGAAAAGAGCACAGTTACATCATTCCTGTTGCCAGTCGTCTTCAGGTTATGTCGAAATTTTGTGCAAATAGAGGATGGATTGAACCTGCTGTCTTAGCCGAGGCACAGTCGAGGACGTAGAGGATGTTTGATTTCTTTGCCAGGCTTCAGCCTAGAGCTCTTGCCCTAGCCTCCCTCCTCCCTGTATTGTGCAGGGGGCTGATTTTTTTGGTATAGTGCTAACCACGAATGTTTTCCTAATCTTTTGCTGTATGTCAGTCAAATTTTTATTTTCTCGTATTGCGTCTTGGTGGCTAAGCATTCATAGTAGATGTCTTCCTACCTTGGATTGTGCTAGCATGACTTTTAAAAGAATGTGGCCGCTTCGTTGTGCCGCGTAGCCTTCAAAACAGTATTTGTTGTTTTTTAACAGCCGCCGGCATACAGGCTTATAACTCTAATTCTGGACCGCGTATCAGTTCCGTAGTCTTTGTCTGTTAATGCTCGATGTCGCCAGTCACACCTTTATCAGTTTTGTTGTAGCGCAAGATGCACCGAGATCTGTCTCGAAGGTTCCGGCCACTCGGGTGTCTTTCCACAATGTTCCAGCCCGTGCTGGTAGCTGTTTGCGACGTTATCTAGATTGTTCTGAGCAGCCTTTAAATTGAGCGTTGCCGAGTGTGACGGGCGGTCTTTGTTCGACGATCGACGAGCACGTTTGTTTCTATCGCCGCCACCGAGTTACTTAGTTCGTTTGCGGGCGCAAGTCAGTCCAAATAACCAGTTTCTTTAGTGCAATCATCGACCCTTCAATTGTGTCGTCGACCTCGTCACCACTACAAGACAATATGTGTTGAATACTCCTATTTCTATGAGCTTTAGCGTCGATGCTCTGGTGAGGAGAGGGGGGGGGGGGAGTCCTTGCGGGATCTTATATGCTTTGCTAACTTGGCCGTCAATTTGATTGATTTTCTCTCGGTTTTGTTTGTGCATCAATCGCGTTAGTTTGGACATCAATTGTGGTATCACCAAGGAAGTGACTATCCTTATTGCGTCGGCCTCCTTTAGACCGTCTCTTTTATTCGTTAACCTGCGGATTATTCCGCATATTTGGTTTGGTGCTTTGGTTATTGTTTTGATCGCGTCGTTTTTTTTTTCCCGCAGTTTGCAAGCCACATTCTTAGGACCCGGAGTTTGTTCATTTTCTTTATTGGTTGTCCGTTCAATATTAGCGTTTTTTCAGGTTTAAATCCTCTTGAGCGTATTCGGATAAATTCCAAATCTCCTGTTAGTATTCCACGCCGCTGTTTCTTGCGAAATATATAATGCATTCTGCCGCCTCCTGCAATTTTTTCTCTTTCTCTCCAGTGGACCCTATGAAGAAACCGCAGATTGAAAAACGGGTGCTGAAGGCTGTCGCTCCAACACGCAGAGCGTTTGTTCATCACTAGGTTCAAGCCATGCTTAAACTACCACAATTTTATTCATAATATTTTCTTTTGTTCTGGGCAAAGGCGGTGCCTTATACCTTTCTGTGACAACCGGAAATGTTGACACCTCACTTCATCGGGTCAAGGTCATACCACAGTTTCGAAGGTAAATCGGACTGATAGGTTAACCATAGGTGACTGATGGCACACTGAAGCTTTTGCTTCAAACGTGGGAGGAGGAATCAACATTTATTGTGCCCGAAATAATTTCAAAGGTGCATGCTTGCACCAGATGGGGTGGTTCCCGATTTCCGGGACCCATATGTTCCCAGCAGCTCATGGCCCCTGTCTGTCAGTGAGAGCTGGATGGATAGGGCGGGGCTGGATAACAAGGTTTCCCACCGCTCAAGGGGTTGGCGATTGGGGTATCAGCGGGAAGGGGAGGAGGGGGGGTCTTGAGTTTTGTGAATTCTGCCAAAACGTGCGGCAGGGTACCTTTTTCTTTTTTTGCAAAAAGGACAGAGAATATCGTGTTCCGCAGGGTACATGCGGCTCATCAGTACGGGATGGGCAAGCGATTCCGCCTGCGCTCGACGCAGGTGGGAGATTGGGGTGCGGTTCTGGCAGTCTGCTCCTTTCCTCTCGGTACATACGGGTTATCTCCCGAAAGCTGATAACCGGATGCGGCAGCTCTTCCGGCTCGTGCCTGCCCCGGATCGACATTTCACGGGCAGGGTAGCCTGCGGTGGTGTTGCCTGCTACCTGCGAGTGAGCCGGGACCCACACGAGCTCTATGGCTCTTCCCGGAAGCTTGCACTTGGATAGAATGGCTCGGGCCGCTGAGTGGATTACCACTCTGAGGAAGCTTCTGTAGGCTGTCTTTGAATCGATCGGTGACCACGGTGTCCACGCCCGGCTGTGCGAGTGCGAGGGCCACGGCCGCTTCTTCGGCAACTGCGGGGTCGGTTGTCTTTATGGACGCGCTCACGATCAGCCTGTCTTTTAACGTAATCACCACCGCTGCACGGTCACTGTGTTTTCGGAGCGAGGCGTCCGCGTAGAGTACCCTGGGGTTCTCTTCCACCTGCCGGGCTATGGCTTTGGCCCGCGCGGTGCGCCTCTCGTCATCCTTGCCCGGCGTCATGTATCGGGGAAAGGGTTTGGTCTGGATGGTCGTCTTCCAGTCTTCCGGAAATAAAATGCAGTTTTAAAATACTTTAGAGCTTTTCATTTGTGTTCTCTCCAGATGAAGCTTAGCCTACTCCCTATTGTTTGACAAGATAAGAGCTTAATTTCTATATAGCATTGTCAATTATGCTTCAAACTGCATTCTTAGCGAAAAATAAACACACGCACACTACAGAAAAGGAAGGACACGGGTTTCTCTCGTGTGCGTGTGTTTTTTTTTCGCTAAGGATGCCGTCTGAAGCTCAAAACCATCTAGCACGTCTACAAGTTCTTTTAATTGCCAATTATGAAAAAAAAATGAAAATACACTTTCGATTTACCAGCATAAACTAGAAACATCTCCCGTAAATAAAGTCGCAAATATGAAACACTATTAGAGCTTGAAGCAAGCAATCAAATGAAAAATCACACCAAGTATTTCACACAAGCGCAGCTTGCAGAACGAAAGAAATATTAGTCACCAATTTGTCGCGCTGTGGAGGAGGAGGAGGAGGAAAAAACTTTATTAAACGAGCGAGTTTGGACCTTTCAAGGGCCCAGGGCCACCGCACGGCCCTCACATTACGCGCATGTGTCCAGGTCACGTAGGGCCATGGCACTGGCACCCCGGTCCACACAGCGAAGTTGTATGTCCAGGTCCTGCGACGTAAGGAGGGCCTCCCATTTCTCCCATGAGCCGATGGCGGGCTGTCCCTGCGGGGGAGGATCGGCAGGGCAGCCGAAAAGAATGTGGTCCAAGGTGGCGTGCAACTCTCTACAGAGAGTGCACTCAGGGGAAACGAGTCGGTAGTAGGATAGCCGTTGAGGGGTGAGAAGCGTTCGGGTTTGAAGACGCCTCCAGAGTATTTGTTGGCAGTGAGACAGCTGGGAGTGGGGAGGGGGGTAGAGTCGTCGGGCAAGGCGTGTTTGCTGTGTGAGCTCAGAAAATGTATGTGCACGATCCCTCGAGAAATCCCGGCATGGGTCGCCATTTGCCCGGCTAATAAGTCCTCGAGCTATGTTATCGGCGGCCTCATTTCCGGGATTGCCAGAGTGAGCCGGCACCCATATAAGCTCAATACGCCTGTCAGAATTCAGGGTGCACATTCTCAATATTTGCCACGCGGGAGGATGGACGCGTCCGCGGGCAAAGTTAAGTATGGCTGTTTTGGAGTCGCTAAGTATGTAAGCCGCATCTGTTTGGGCGATTGCTAAGGCTATAGCCACTTCCTCTGCTTCTTCCGAGTTACAGGGAGGGTCTATGAAGTGAGTGAGTGGGGGGGGGGGGCTGCTGGATTGTAGGCCACAGCTACCGAACGGTCTGAACCACATGCGGCGTCCACCCAGCGGACATCCTCTGCAGTCTTTGGCTCGCGCGACGCGGCGGGATTGATGGTGTTCTGGGTGGACGTTCTTAGGAAGAGGTTTGAGGATAAGCGCTGAATGCACGGCCTGAGGGAGAGGGTTTAACTCTTCAGCATGTGCGGGTATGCGAATGCCGAAAGTATCCAGTATGTTCGTCCTGTTTGCGTGCCAGCCAACCGAAGGTACTGTGTGTACCGATGTGCGTCTATAAGTTCTTGCATATTGTTGTGCATTCCTACTTTTAAGAGCCTGTCTGTGCTAGTGGTCTTCGGTAGGTTGAGCGCTGCTTTGGTAGCCATGCGATTTAAGTAAGGCGTTGATTTTATCTTTGTCTACACAGGAGAGGTTCAGTTAATGAGAGGTGTAAAGAATGCGACTGAGCACAAAGGCATGTAGTTCCTTTAAATTGTCAGCTTCATCTAGGCCGGCTCGTGAGTGTGAAACCCTTCTCAAAAGATGGATGACGGAGTAAGTAGACTGTTTTAGTGCCTTCAGGGTAAGGTCGTTTTTCCCCGTGTCCTGTAAGTTCAGACCAAGAATGCGGAGTTTGGGGGTTTGTGGTATGGGAGTATCGTGGAGATAAATTGTTATGTCTTCCCCCGTTCTTTACAGCATGCTCTGTTTTCTCCATGTTATACTTCCTTATATCCGCCACCTTGCGCTTATTGATTAGCTTTGATATCTCGGCCAATTCGATCTGGTCCGTTGGATTGGAAGCTTTCATACTCTGGCGTTTCTTAATCAAATCTTTGGTCTCCTTAGACAGCTTACCGGTATCCTCTCTAACTATCCTACCGCCTACTTCTACCGAGCACTCAGTAATGATATCTCTGAAATTATTGTTCCTTGCCTCTAGGGTAATGTCGCCATCCTCAGTTAGAGCTGAATACCTATTCTGTAGCGAGATCCTGAACTCTTCTTCCCTCCCCCTCACCGCTAATTCGTTGATGGGTTTCATTCTTACTAATCTGTTGCGTTCCTTCTTCAGATTTAGGCTAATTCGCGACCTCACCATCCTTTGGTCACTGCACCGCACTTTCCCGATTACCTCTACATCCTGCACAATGGCGGGGGTTGAACACATTATGAAGTCGATTTCATTTTTAGTCTCTCCGTTAGGGCTTTTCCATGTCTATTTAAGGGTTCTTCCGTTTGCTGACGAAGGTATTCATGATTCGTAAGTTATTGCGCTCTGCAAACTCAACTAGTAACTCCCCCCTGCTATTCCTAGAACCAATGCCATAGTCGCCTACTGCCTTGTCTCCTGCCTGTTTTTCCCTACTTTGGCATTGAAGACGCCCGTTAGTACACTATACTGCGTCTTTACTTTTCGTATTGCCGATTCTACATCTTCATAGAAGCTTTCAACTGTCTGGTCATCATAACTACATGTAGGTGCATAGGCCTGTACAACCTTCAGTTTATACCGCTTATTAAGCCTAATCACGATGCCTGCAACCCTCTCATTAATACTATAGAATTCATCTATATTACCCGCTATATGCTTATTGACAAGGAAACCTACTCCTAGTTGTCGCCTCTCTGGTAAACCTCGAAAACACAGTACATGCCCATCCTTCAGTAGAGTATATGCCTCATTCGGCCTCCTAACCTCACTAAGCCCTATGACATCCCATTTCATGCCGTCTAGTTCCTTTAACCTTAAAGCCTCTAACCTTAAGGGGAAGCCTTAAAGCGGTAAAGAGGAAATTGGGCATAGGCAAAAACCAGATGTATGCAATAAGGGACAAGGCGGGCAACGTCATCACTAATATGGACAAGATAGCCAAAGTAGCCGAGGAGTTCTATACAGATCTCTACAGTAGCCAAAGTAGTCAGGACCGTAATGAGATTGGCGGCAGGAAAAAATTTTCAGACGTTCCTCCAGTGACGAAGGACGAGGTCAAGAAAGCACTAGAAACTATGAAAAGGGGGAAATCAGCTGGAGAGGATCAGATAACTACAGATTTACTGAAGGACGGGGGGATATCGTGCTAGAAAAACTGGCCACCCTGTATACGCAGTGCCTGGTGTCATCGACGGCACCGGAACCATGGAAGAATGCAAACATTATCCTCATTCACAAGAAAGGGGACTCTAAGGACATAAAAAATTACAGACCAATCAGCTTACTGTCTGTTACGTATAAGGTATTCACAAAGGTAATCACTAATAGAATCAGGACAACCTTAGACTGCAATCAAGCAAAGGATCAAGCAGGGTTTTGGAAACGGTACTCTACTATCGATCATATCCATACCATCACTCTGGTGATAGAAAAATGCTCGGAATATAACCAGCCCTTATACATAGCATTCATTGATTACGAAAAAGCATTTGACTCAGTTGAAACCTCGGCGGTGATGCAGGCATTGCGAAATCAGGGGGTAGACGAGCCATACGTGAAAGTGCTGGAAGATATATATAGTTGCTGCACAGCAAGCATAGTTCTGCATAAAGAAAGTAACAAAATTCCCATAAAGAAAGGTGTTAGGCAAGGAGACAGAATCTCCCCAGTACTATTCACAGCTTGTTTAGAGGAAGTATTCAGAGACTTGGAATGGGAGCAGTTAGGGATAAGGGTAGATGGAGAATACCTCAGTAATATGCGATTTGCTGATGACATTGCCTTGCTAAGCAACTCGGGGGATGAACTGCAAATAATTATTGATGACCTAGACAGTAAAAGTAGAAAGGTAGGCTTGAAAATCAATATGCAGAGGACTAAGGTAATGTTCAACAGCCTCGGGAAGGAACAGCAGTTTACATTAGGTAGCGAAATACTGGAAGTAGTAGGCGAATATGTCTACTTAGGACAGGTAGTAACAGCAGATCCGGGCCATGAAAAGGAAATAACACGAAGATTAAGATTGGGATGGAGCGCATTTGGCAAGCACTCGCAGATTATGACTAGCAGCTTACCGATATCGCTCAAGAGGAAAGTATACAACAGTTGCATCTTACCTGTACTCACCTATGGGGCTGAAACGTGGAGGCTAACCAAGAGAGTTCTACTTAAGTTGAGGACAACCCAGAGGGCTATGGAACGAAAAATGGTAGGGGTAACATTAAGAGATAGAAAGCGTGCAGAGTGGGTCAGAGAAATAACTCAAGTTACTGACATTCTAGTGGAAATTAAGAAGAAGAAATGGACATGGGCAGGACATGCTGTTCGAAGAGAGGATACCCGATGGTCGCTGAGGGTAACAAACTGGATTCCGAGGGAAGGAAAGCGTAGCAGGGGGCGGCAGAAAGTTAGGTGGGCGGATGAGATTAAGATGTTCGCAGGGGTCAAGTGGAAGCAGCTAGCACAGAACCGGGTTATGTGGAGAAATATGGGAGAGGCCTTTGCCCTGCAGTGGGTATAATCAGGCTGATGATGATGATGAAATTGTTATGGGGGTGGTAGGAACACGCCGCGGCCGGAGTAGAAAGAGTGCTGACTTTGTCGGTGAGCATTCAAGGCCAATGTTTTCCGTGTGGGTAGATATAGCTGTGGCCGCTTCTTGAAGTGTAGATTCTGTCTCCATCCGAGCCGTATGTGGTCCAAACCGTGATATCATCCGCGTTAATGGTGTGTCCCAAGTGTGGGATACTGCTTAAAGCCTTTGCCAGCGGGATCATGGTAATATTAAAAAGGAATGGCGACAACACTGCGCCTTGCGGGGTGCCAATGTTACCGAGTGTGAAAGAGGGGGTCTGTATATCATCTATATGCAGGCAGGCGGTGCGTCCGTTCAGGAAGGTCCTGATATAGCTATAGGCCTTAGGCCCTAGCTGCAGCTCTTGAATGCCTTGCAGGATAGCACTGTGCGTGACCTTATCAAATGCTTTGGTGAGGTCTACTGCCAGTATTGCTCTGGTGTGGTGTGGCATATCATTGAGGATAGCATTTGAAATCTGTAGTAGGGCGTCCTGCGCCGATAAATGAGCTCGAAAACCTAGCATGCTATGGGGATACAGTCCATGGGATTCCATGTGTTGCGTAAGACGGGTGAGGATGACATGCTCAAAGAGTTTCCCCAGACATGATTTCAGGGAGATGGGACGGAGATTTTGGGCATTTATGGGCTTGTTTGGTTTAGGAATGAAAATTATTTTACCGTGCTTCCATTCATCCGGCAGCTGCCCCGCTTCCCAGCAATCGTTAAAGTATTCAGTGAGCTGGGAAATAGAACGGTCATCTAGCTTTCTGAGCATGACATTAGTGATTTTGTCCTCTCCAGGGATTGAGTTGCGTAGCTTAAAGAGGGCTGATCTAACTTCGATCTCCATAATGGCGGCATCTAGGGAGGGTTGATCAGGGCCTATGTAGTCTGGATAGGATATTGCTTGGCCCACAGTAGTATAAGTTGATTGCAGTTGGGCTAAGAGCGATTGCTGACTACATCGATGTTTATGGATAAGCCTTTTGAGGGTAAGCCGAGTTTCCTTTTTAGTTTGTGTGGGGTCTACCATGTGTCGAAGAAGATGTCAGGCCCTGGAGGAGGAGATATTACTTCGCAACCCATCGCATATTTGGTGCCAGTTATGTTTACTGAGGGCGGCGCTGTGCTCCTCTACTTGCTTTTGAATTTG
The DNA here is from genome assembly GCF_055883805.1 of Amblyomma maculatum. NCBI lineage: Eukaryota > Metazoa > Arthropoda > Arachnida > Ixodida > Ixodidae > Amblyomma > Amblyomma maculatum. The sequence goes on along the minus strand of NC_139353.1, from coordinate 108,001,470 downwards.
CGCCAGTTTAAGTTTAAGCTTTCGATTATGCTTATGTTTTTTCCAGCGTGCAAGGATACTCCTCTGTGCTTCGAGAAGGTGCATTAACCTACTATCTGCAATGGGAGTCTCGGGGGTGGTGTCTCAAGTTTGCGTGAAAGCCTGGACATCCTCCTTTAGCTGTGTCATCCATGTGTGGAGGTTAAAGGGGGTCTTTATTTTTCTGGCCTTTCTGTGCTTACGCAGATTATCCCAGCTAGTTTGCCGGACACGGTAGATTTTAGCTTTTTTGGCGAAGTCAAGCTCTATAGTTATTATATAATGGTCACTGCCCAGGGTCTCATTCGAGTTGCTCCATACCAGTTTTGGAAGGTTTCGGCCGAATGTAAGGTCTGGGCTAGTATCGGTAGTGACACTATTGCCGATTCTTGTAGGTGTGCTGAGGTCATTATATATAGAGAGGCCCCGCATCTGAAGGGTGTTGTGTAATTGCGCTCCTCTCTTGTTGGTGCTCTTGTAGCCCCAGTCCACATGTGCGCAGTTAAAGCCGTCTATAATAATGAGGGGGTTCTTTTTTGCCACTGTGGACGCAGCTTTAATGAGAGCAATTAATTCGGAGATCGGCTGTCTCGGAGGGAGGTAACAGTTAAGGATGAATAGGGGATAGGATTTCTGAGCAGACGGGATTAATTCTAAATATGTGTGAGCCACCGGGGAGTGTATTTCGTGACAAGTGTATGGAATTAAGTGTTGAACATACGTAGTAACCCTAGGGTTGGGAGTGATGTCAGAGGGTACAGAGCGTATCCTGGCAGCGATACATTTGTTCCAGCATCCTGGAACGCTAATATATAGGATGTGTGGAGGAAGCAGAGAGTAGTTGCTGCAGGGAGTCTCGTTTGCGGCGAAACCCCCTGCAGTTCCATTGCAGAATGCGTAGTCGGAGGTTACTGCCTCCTGTCTACAGGGCCATTCTGGAGGGTAGAAGGGCGAAGGATGGAAGTTGGTGTGGGGTTGTCAGCTGGGCTGTGCGAAGACATTCCAGCAATCATTTTTGGAATCTGTTGCATAATGGCTGCGGTTACTTGTCTGATAATTGTTTCTGTAAGCCTAGCCATGGCGGTTTCATTGTACGTTTGAGTCTGAGCCAGAATCTTGGCTTCTAGGTTTTGGGCAAAGTCTTTGAATTTGGAGTGAATGTCTGGAACGTCTTCTGGTCGCCATTTTTTTGGGGGAGGGGGTGTGAACGATTGGGGTGTTGGCGATTGAGGGGGTTGGTTGGATGTGGAAAGAATAGAGCTAACGGCTGCCCTTAAATGCCTTACCTCTTCCCGCTGGAGTGCTATCTCTTCCTCCCGCAGTGATGTTTGGGGTGTACTGCTGGCTTTGGTCCAGGCTGGCTGGCGATCCTGACGAGGCACTAGGGGTGGAAAGTCCTTTGCCGTGGGGACTGCTGTTTTGGGTTTCGGCGCTGTCCGTCGTCGAGGCTGGGGGGTCCTGGCTTTGCATGAGCCTGTGCCGGTAAGGTGGTTCCCACCACAAAGAATGCATTTCGGCGTGCAAGTGTCTTCTTGCCTGTCGTGATTCTCTCCACATCGGGGGCAGAGTCCGCTTCTTGGGAGAGGGCACACATCGTACCTGTGACCAGGTTTCCGGCAGTTTGTACAAGCTTCAGGGCTGCCCTTGTATTTGGTGCATCGATGTACAACACACATGTACTTGATGGTGTGGGGTACCGGACCAGAAGCAAATGTTATTAGAATTGACGATGTTTTCCCCATGCGTCGAGCCGCTATGATATAGGCCTCCGGGTTGCGATACTGCAAGTCCTTTAGTATTTCATCTGGTGCTTCGTTCCAGTATGCACGAGAAATAACACCCTTGACTGCCGCTGGAGGTGCCGCGATATACGCGGCTACCGGGAATTTCTTGCCGTCTATAGTGATTACCTGCATGCTCACTAAGGCGAGAGCTGTTGCCTCCGCCACCGTCGCTACCGTGAAGGTATTGTTTGTGGGATGAACTCTGATGTGCAGTTCACCCATCACTGAGCAGCTCGTAGTTGCATGCAGTGCCTGCAAGATGCTTGGAGCTGGAAGCTTTTCCAGGGAGAGCCCGCCTCTCGGCCGAAATACGACTCGGATCGTGCCTGCCGGCAGCGCGGCAAGTTGTTTACTTTTGTGCACAACCACGCGCGTCATGCGTAGTAAGTGCGGCGTCTCCTGGAGCGGGGCTCGAGAGGTTCCAGGTGCAGCGTCCGACGGCGCGCCGGGGTTGCTTCCGTTAGGATTGACGTGAACTGAGGCCGTTGATGGGTGTTTTGAGGCCGCATTTGAATCTGAGGTTTGAGCTCGATAAGCACGTAGGACAGTTTCTCACTCACCAGGCTGATAGTCTTGTGGGTTGTGTATCTCTGCATCCACTGGTTCCTCCATAGTTGTTGGGTACTGAGGAACGCGGCGCGCCGGACAGGCTCGCCTCGATGAGACGAGGCCTAGTGCGGCGGCGTGGCTGTCAGAGGCGTTTTCACTGGATGATTCTCGAAGATCGCGGGGCACATCCAAAAGATGGCAGCGGTTAGGGTCCGTATACCTTCCTGGATCCGTTGATCGTTTTGACGTGTCACGGGAAAGATTAGCTGGGCAGAAGAGCCAGAAATTGGCTGAGCTGTTGCGAACCGCATCCGCTCACCTCCGCTGCCTCGTGCGTTCTCCCCGCGCTGTGGAGACTTTGAATGACCTAATATTAATATCTCTCAGACTCCGTTGGCTGTAATCGGCAGGTATCACGCATTCTGTCGCTAATATTTCGAACAACTTCGATTTCTTGTTATGCGTCATGACCAATTTCTTTTCAAGGATAACAGTTTAGTACTGCAGCACTATTACTCGCATATCGCAATAAATCAGGAATCAGCAGCGTTTCAAATTGGCTTGTAGCAAAGAAAACAATTGCTGGGGCTTAGTTTTGGTTATGCCGGGTAGGTTGCGAAGGCAAGGCGGCGACCTGGCGCCGCCTCCTTTTTTCTTTCTCCTTTTCCATAACGTCTGTCTATAGATGTTGCTGTTGTGGTGTCAGCGCACGTTAAAGATCTGTGCGATGTCTGCGCACGTTAAAGGTCCCCAGGTGGTGGAAAATACTCCTTAGCCCTCCACTACGGCTCCTCTTTCTCTCTTTCCGATTTAATTCCCACCTTCCTTCCTTCCCTTACGGTGCGGTTGAGGTGTCCACAGGAAACAAGTCAGACAGTTAACGCGCGCTTCCTTTCCTATAAATCAATCAGTTTCTGTTGTGGCTGTAGGAAGAAGAAAAAAAAATTGCAAGGGCCTGCTACTGGCTCTGTAGCTGAGACACCTCGGCTGCCTCGTGCGGAAAGGAGAGAAAATAGAGAAGAAAAAAAAAGAAGATGGAGATAAAGACCCACGCCTCAATAGCCGTCGTCCACCACCGAAGCGGTGGCTGGTGCATTGACGGCCTACAGCAGATAAAAATACGGTGGCAGGCTAGCCCCCACCGCAAGCGGCGGTGACCTACCTGTCCAAGCCTTATCAGGGCGAGAATCAGCTACCCTCCTCCATCCCCCCGAAACCCGTCTAACGTTGTTGTTGTGGCTGTAGAAAGAAGGAAGTGAAATGCACGGGCCTGCTACTGGCTCTGTAGCTGAGCCACCTCCGATGCCTCGTGCGGACAGAAGTGAGAAAGTAGGGAAGAAAGAAAACGAAGAGGGAGGGAAAGACGCGCGCCTCAAAAGCCATCGTCCACCGTGCGCCTAAGTGGTGGCGGGTTCAATGACGGCTATACAACAGATAAATTTTCGGTGGTTGGCTAGCCCCTACCGCATGCGGCGTTGACCTTCAGCCCCAGCCCCCCTACAACACGAGGAGCAGCGCGCCTCTTTTATACCGTCACTCGTTGGATAGATGGATGGATGGATGGATGGATGGATGGATGGATGGATGGATGGAATGTAGGAGCACCCCTTTGAAACGGGGTGGCAGCAGTAGCTATCATGCTCATTTTCTACCTATATCTTAATTATCGATTTAGATTGGTTAACTGAACCATCATTGAATTTATTAAAATTTTGTTTCTGAATTACTAGCATTATGTAAATACTCTGCTTTTAAGCCACCAATCTTCCAGTCGTTTTTTGCTAGTTTCCACCGCCGGTTTATTCACCCAGCCACTGGTGTCTCTAAACCCCAGAGCTTCAGGAACAGTGATTGCACCTGCGTCAACTTCCGGATGGATACCATTACATTCGAGTATAATATGGTCAATTGTTTCACTGGAGTTACCACATACAGCACACGCATCATCTCCATTGTAAATTTCTTTTTGTAGCTGGTGTTCTAAGGCACCCTGATCTAGCTTCATAAGGTAGGGCACTGCCTCTTGAGTTATCAAAGAAATCTTCCTTCCAAATCTGCATTTTCCACTTTCGGTATAATCCCACAATCTGTATCTTTTCCATTGAATTTATCCAATTTTTACCTTCAGTGTTTTCACCTGTTGCTTAATGCTATTTATTTCTCCCTCCTTGTTACTAGCATACTTACTAGTTAGTTTCCTAGTTCTTTTCCTTTGTGCGTCAACGCTTTTTAAGTACAGGTATTTAAATACTTTAGCTGCCCATCTGTTACTGTCCAATTTCCTCAGGCGTTCCTCATATAATATTTTACTCTGAGCTTCCCGTACTTCGAAAGATGCCCAGTCCATATCTCCCTGTACCGCCTCATTTGTGGTTTTGCCGTGGGCACCTAGTGCTAATCGTCCAACGGCTCTCTGATTTATTTTTAACGTCGACTGTACCTCTGAATTTAGGTGCAAAACCGTAATTCCGAAAGTAAGTCCGGGCACCATAATTCCTTTCCAAATACCCCTGAAAACCTCATACCTTTTCTATCTCCACAATGCCCTATGCTTCATTATTCCGGCATTCCTTCGTCCTTTGGCCTTAAGTGATTGCTCATGCTTTCCAATGTATGCCAATCCTTCGTTTACCCATACCCCCAGATATTTATATTCTGCTACTCTGGGTATTTCATGGCCTTGTATTTTAAGACCCTGATCAGTTTAGCCGTTGAAAATCATCAGAACCAACCTAACTGCTCTAAAACTGAAGCCTAGAGCGTTCCCTTTGTCTCCACAATACTTAACTAGAGTTCTTCCAGACTCTCAGCTAGCAGCACAATATCGTCTGCATACATAAAATCGGGAGGCGCTGCTCTACCGCCTTTCCACCTAATCGATATGACAGGTTAAAACCTAGGTTACTGTCTTGTATCCTCCGTTCCAGGTTTATCATATAAAGTATGAACAGCAGCGGTGATAGAGGACACCCTTGTCTTAATCCTTTGCATACTTTTACATCACCGTACTTCTTATCCCTTCGCATGGAAATTCTACTGTGTTATCCCGGTATGTTTCCTAAATGAACTCTATTATCTCCTAACCGATACCTTCTTCTTTAATATGTTCCACAGGAGTTCCCTGTTTACGTTGTCGTACGCCCCGTTTATGTCCAGGAAGGCCGAATACAAAGGTCTGTTTTCTACTCTAGATATTCCGATGCATTGGGTAAGCATGAGCAAGCTATCATCTAAGCGCCTACCCTTTCTAAAGCCGTTCTGAAGTTCTCCGAGAGTCTTGTTACTTTCTACCCATGATTGCACCTTTTATTTCACCGCCTGCATGGCCAACTTGTACATAACAGATGTTATGGTAATCGGCCTGTAGGATTTCATGTGCATCCTTTCTCGTTTCCCTTTATAAATCAAATTCATCTTACTCTGCCGCCAGCGGTCCAGAATTTGCTTATTCGTTATGACTGTTGCCAGAGCCTTTAGCAACATTTCGTTACTTTTTGGACCAAGTTCATTAATCAGCTTGATCGGAATTCCATCTATTCCTGTAGATGTATTTTTAGGAATATTTTTTTCTGCCTTTTTCCAGTTTAGATTGGTCAGTTCTAAGCTGCTTTGTATTCTGCTACCTTGGGTTGCTTCCTGATTTGCGGAGATTACCCTATCATCGCTTTTAAACAGATGTAACAGATGTAATGTCCCAGGTAGCACAGAATCTGTGGCCCCAGTAGGTCCGATACAGGCAAGTGGGGCTGGGGCAACCATCATAAAACCTGCATCGGTCCCCGATGGGGCAAACGTGGGCAAGCCCCATTTGGGCTTGCCCCTGTTCCTTCTGCATGGGTCCAATAGCGGCGTTTCTTGGGCTAATGCAGAGCACATTCCTGCATCCAGAGCACAAGGGTCCCTTGCCCAATACTTGAGGGCAATCCAACCTAAATGTGGGCATTTTATGGGAAAGCCCTCATGTATCCGAAATGAAACCGCCCCCATTAAATTTTTGTGGGACCAACATCGGCCGTAGTGGGGCAAGAAAACGGACATACCCTCATGCTGCCCCAATCGGCCCCTTGTTGGTTACTTGAGGGCAGGTGAAATATGAATAAGGGCTCAAATTGGGCAAGCCCTCGTGAAGCCCAAATGAGGCAGCCTTAGATAAACCGCTTTAGGTCCCACATAGGCTGTAATGCGGCTGGAAGGCGGGCGTGCCCGCATGGTACCAAAATCGGTCCTTTGTGGGTACCTTGAAGGCCAGTGCAACAGCAGGTGGGCTCTAGGTTCAAAAACAACGTCCAGCCCAATTGGGGCTGCCCACATAAAACTGCTTTATATCCCACATGTGCCGTAAGGGGGCTGAAAGGCGGGAGGGCCCGCATGATACCAAAATTGGTTCCTTGTGGGGAACTTCAAGGCACGTGCAACAGCATGTGGGCTTTAGGTTCAAAACCAACACCCAGCCCAATTGTGGCTGCCCACACAAAGCCGCTGTAGGTCCCACATCGGCCGTAATGGGGCTAGAGGGCGTACGTTCAATTGCGTAATCATTGTTTCCAACCTTTATTTGCATTAGATGTTGCCATAAATTACTATTATAGATGATATGCATAACAGCTATTGCCATGTTTAGTCGATTAGAAATTTACATACTTTTCTTCTCGCGCTCATGCAAATTGCGCTCCAAATACTAAAACAAACTGATTGCTAACTGTTGCCTCTTATGTGGTTGATTTGGACAGTCTGCAACTCCCAGAAGAATATTACTGTTCAGAATACACATCTCCATAGCCTGAACAAGAAGTACATGAAGTCATTTCAGCTAGATGAATGTTATGAATTATTGTAAAATGTAATATTGTGGATGTTTAAAAAGTGCAGACATGTATAAAATATTTACTTAATTATGTGCATAAATATTGATTGGGAAAACTTGGACTAGGCCTTTCCATCAATTTCCTCCATCGGACCCCTATGAGAATAATGTGGGCAAGCCCAAGTGCGGCTAGCGCTATAGAACCCGCATTGGTCCTATGTCATTATCTGAGGGGCTAACTGAAATTAAAAAAAAATATTCCTCCAGAGCGGCTGCCCAAATCGGTCCAAAGTAGGACCTTCGCGGGGAGTTGGCGGGATGTGCCCTTTTAACAATGCCGGAAAAATGTGGGTAGGCCCGCAAGGGCTGCCTGCATCAGCCCCTAGTGGGGCCCATTGGGGCTTTGTCGACCGCCCCCTTCGGGCCAACATCGGCCCCTCTTGCAGCACCCACATTGAGCCCACCGGGGCTGTCCTGCATTGCCTACATCGGGCCCACCGGGGCCCACCCTTCATAGCCCACTTTGTGCTACCTGGGGTAATAACAGATGTAATGTAGTTCACTGCGTTGTCTCCCTTTAAACAATTTCCCTCGTTATCTTGTTGCCGATCTTGCTTTCTTTGATTTTTTTCCCTAGCCAGCTTATATGGTTCCAGAATTTTCTTGCTCCGCCTCTAGAGGCATCGTGTATGTCAGCCATCCAGCGATCAGTGGACTGTTTTATTTTACATTGGACAAGGGCCTGTACCTCAAGTTTCTTTTGTCGATATGATTCCCATTTTCGGTCGATTTCCTCCTTAGATACCTTTGCTTTATTTGCCACTCGATGTTCCCTTGAAGCAGCCCGCCCTTGTTCAATAGCTTCCCTGATTTCCTTATTCCACTAGCTCCGCGGCTTCCTCTTTCCATTCCAGTGGTTTGCTAGTTTAAACTTCTTAATTTTCCTCCTTATGAGTAGTTCTACCTGTTCATAATCCCAGTCTTCCATGGGGTTTTTCTCTATTGCTTTCTCTATGTCTGCTGCTATCTGCGCTAAATGATCGTTGTTTAATTTTGCTTTTACTTTTTGTCTAAGTTCCATTTCTCTTTTCATCAAGGGTCCCATCTGCAGACTAATACTTTTATGATCACTTCCCAGACTACACTCCCCTTCTTCGTCTATTTCCACTTTTGTGACCTTGCTATAAATTTCCTGCGACATTAGACAGTAGTCAATGGTCGTCTGCCTGTTGCGGAATTCCCACGTGATTTGGCCTTCACATTTTCTTTCTCTATTCAATATAACTAGATCGTATCGCTAACAGAAATCTAGCATTAGCCTCCCGTTACAATCCGTGTATCCATCCAGATCGTCGATGTGGCCGTTCATGTCCCCCAGCAGAATAATATTGGCCCCGTCTCTAAACTGGCTTATATCGTCACTGAGACATTCAACAAGATCCTTGTTTTCTTGCCTGCATTGGTGTCATGTCATGTCGTTATGCCGGCAATTGTTCCTGATACTCAGATATGTTCTTTACAAGACGATTTAATTCTTTGCCAATTTGTTCCCTGGTGTATCAACATACCGACCTCTCCACCCTTTTTTTCCGTTCTCGTTCTGTTGCACCCTTCCCAGACGTAGCCTTCTATAAACGGCGGATCTTCTGGATCCCTTAGATGAGTCTCGCAAAGAGCGTACACACCTATTTTTTCATCCTTCAACTGCTGTTCTATCTCTAGCCATTTCGCTCTTTTTCTACCTCCTTGCATGTTTATGTAGCTAATCCTAGTGTTAAATTTCTTTTTTGTACTTTTCTTTCTCGACCTCCTCCTTGCCATTTTTTGGGGATCAGCCTCCGTTATTACAGTTCGTTCTGCTTCACTTCTAACTACCTCTCTATACGGAGTTCTCGTGGATCCCCTAAAAAAGCTACAGCCCTGTCTGCCAGGCGCCAGCCGATCTCTGCTCCCACCCTTCTGTTAAAATGAATCCCATCTCGCTGAAAAGCTCTACCAAAACCTGTTTTATGCACCTCCCTGTTTACCTCAACCACTTCGAAACGCTTCTCCAGGCTTAACTTTCTTACGTCCTGATTAACTATCACCATGTCCTTTTCCAGCTTTCCGTTCTCCTAGCACCTCCGGTATTGTGCATACAACTATCTGGCCTTGCTGCGCTATCCCTCTGATCTCGTCAACTCCCTTAGCTAAATTTTCCACCACTCCTGCAGCGTCACCATTTAGGACATCGTTTAGCCCCGCGGTTACTATCACCATTCTGCGCTCTGCGGAATGCTTCAACAGCCTATTTTTACTCTTTTTCAGCACTGCCCTTATTGTGCTCCCTGTGAAGGCTCCAACTAACACTCTCTTATCACCCTTTACACGTTCCAAGATATCTCGCTTGCACCTGCTCATGTTACAATCTCCGGCGATGTTCTCGGTTATCTGTGTCCTTATCTCTGGTATTTTCATTCTTCCTTACTTCTTCCTTTTTTTTTCGGCTTCTTAGTAGCTGCCTCTAAATAACTCTGTCGGTTCGGCTCCGACTGACCTGCTTTGCTTATGGCTTCCATGCCAGTGCTGGTCCCAGCCACGTGGCCCGCACTGGAATGTTCGTCCTCGCTGGTTCCAAGGATAAATTCGGCCACTTTTTTTTTCCAATTTGAGGAAGCGGTCCAAGCAGTTTCTGATTTTCTGCCCTTAACAAACGTACTTCATTTTCTAAATCATCCACACGAGACACTAAACTGCCCCTTTCTTGATCAAATCTATCTAGCCGCGCACTCAGCACTCAACGCCGACACAAAAAGTCGCTGCCTTCCCCTTCGCCTACAGAGTCAAAGCGCGATTCCTTGAGATTAACCTGCGCCTCACAGTGAGTACACTTTACCTTCTTTCGATTACACATCTTAAGCATGTATTGACTGAACTATATCTATTACGAGTCCTCAGAATATACAACTTGCGCACAACCTCGCGCAAAAAAAAACTCAGTATTCTGTTTTTAATTTTGCTAGAGGATACCAAACAAAAAATGGGGCACGTCTTGGCTCCGCATAACCTCCGAAACGGTATGCAGAAGAGGGTTGGTTTGATTTCGTAAGGCCATAAACTTGGATACTATTTGTCCTTAAAATAAGTGGGCTAAACCAAGTCCTCCATTTTTTACCGAGCGAAACAAAATTTTTACGACTTGTTCTCTTCCAAACCGAACCCCAGAGGAAAACCGCTAACAATCTGTGAAATTTCTGGACTCTAACCCTTGACATGGATAATGGTGGCAACACATACCCGGGTTTAGCAACAATGAGCAAATTGCTTACAGTTAAACGGGCAAACACAGATAAATAAAGGCTACCCCAATTTGTTGTTTTCGACTGGAGCCGTTCACGTTCAGCATTCCAGCAATCTTTTTTATCGGTGTAGTGTTCCAGCGCCGCTCCAAGGTACCTCGCAGGTGTGACAGAACAAGAAACATTTCCGAAAGGGGAAAGTGTGTTACGCCAATTCCATGCCACAGCCCCAAACATTGTTCCAGCTGACATCGCTGGCAGTTTGTCTACAGATCGAGTAGCAGCCGTGATTCTTCTGAAATTGCCTTTTTTATCTTGACTAAAAAGGGCTATGTGTCAGCATATGACAATATCTATACTTCACTTAAATAAGTCTAAATCGTCGGATCCTTTCATTTTTAATCATCTTAAGCAAAAAGGTTCTATATATAATATGGCCTATAACAGAGGAGAAAGCGGACATCCTTGTCTTACGGACGATCTTATCTGAAAGCTTTTTGTGACTTTCTTATTTACAATAATGCTAGTTTTGCATAGCCATTTGAACTCTCCCTAATATGAGTGAGCCTACATTTCCATGATCCAGTATTGAAAATAGAATTTCGCGGCTGTGAAGATCACGTTGCGATGTTTCAACTAGACTTGCACCACCGCGCTGGACGGTCAAATTACGATTTGAAGAAATGAAGGCGCAGTATACATTTTACTTATTTATTTAACAATAATATCAACCATCATACGAGGGTCCTTATAGAGAAAGTGTGAAACACTTCATAGATGAACAGCCGTATTCGCAAGCACTGAATGCATCAGCCTCAAACGGTACATTCAGTCAAGCATCAAATGGCACTGTCAAGCAGATTGTTATCCAGAGATAGTTCGAATTCATACCGGTCCCTCTTCTCCACAACACTCATTTGTAAGTCCCTCCACATTTCAATTACATGAATGAAGAAAGAATGTCTGAAAGTTTCACTACGGGCGTAGTACAACTGAAGTACCCGAATATGATTTGTTCTAGAACTCCGTTTACTTAGTGCTTGTATGTATGTTTCCTTCTGAATATTTACTTGTCCTTGGAGCACCTGGAATGTTAGCTTCAGCCGATTTTCTTTTCAAGGTGTTTCTAATAAATCTAGGTTACAGAATTAGAGCATTTTTGCAACTGATTCTGTTCTTTGATATCGGCTACAAATAAAGCGCGCTACGTACCTCTAAACTATTTTTAATTATTTATATATATAACTAGGGTTATCACACCATGCTACTGATGCATGCTCAAGCACTGGGCTCGCAAAAGCTTTATGTACAATTAGTCTTACATCCCGTATAGCAAGCTCCAATTCTTTTCCTCGGGAAACGTAACCTTTGTCATGCTTTTTAACATACCTCTTCGAAATTTGTGTCCGAACTTAAATTTTGTGGTATTGCCTTTCACCGATACGTAAACAGAATTATATTTACCAAACACTTGTCGCCAATGAAGTATGGGAACGAAATAACAGACTTCAGTGTTTTAATGTGCGGGCATTTTGATTTTGAATAATGTATTTCCATGTTTCATGTTTTTGCATCATTCGTCTAATGACTGTAATGAGTTTTTATTTCTAAACTGACCGTCTGTATTTCTAACTGTAGAATAACTGTAGAATAAATGAAACAGTTGGTAGAGCATCTACCTCGCATTCGGGAGGTACCGGGTTCGATCCCTGGTGCCGCCGGGCACCTACCGGTTTTACAATGGTACAAGCTTTCTCCCGTCCTGGTGTTCGGCGCTTCTGGGGTGAAATGCTTGGGAAAAGGTGTCACGGCCCAAATAGTTGCGTCGATGTGGCAGTGATCCGTTCCGCCATCGGACAATAACAAGTCCGCCTCGTGCGGCAACAGCCCATTATGTGGCCCTTTTGTTTAACCCCGTGAAATACGGTATCTCGAACCACCTTTGCCGGCTGAAGTATTGGAAACTCTTTTGCCCCAGAGGGAGCCAGCGGAGTTTGCGGAGCCTCTTCCAAGCGCACACCCCTGTGAGAGCCGGGCGACAGGCCGGTAGACGCTTGTACCCATTTTAAGCGCTGGGTGTGCGGCGGCGGGTTTCGAACGCATCACCTGCCGCAGCCGAAACGGATGCCCAAACCACTAGGCCACGACTGCGGTTCCAGGACAGTCCTAGATGAACACCACGAAATCTTGCACAGCCCCACTTTGGCCGAGGTCATTTGGAGGGCACATTTAAGGCCCCTTCACACTTGCGACTAGCAGCGGTTGCGCGACCGTTTTGGGCGAAAAGCGACAGTCGCAAATGGTCGCATCGGTCGAAAAGCGACTGCCGCGGGCCGATCGGGCACTGCTCGAATTTCCAGTCGCGCGACTACTAGTCGCAAACCATTTCTCCAATCAGCGAGGTCCCGGTGCACTAGATCGAGCACCTTCTCAACCTTTTCAACAAACGGCATCCGGAATTCAAAGGCAAGGAGAAGGATATGTCCTGGGAGGAGACTGGAAAGATATTCGGACTATCCGGTAAGTACTATGAACTTTTGAGAAATGGGTTTTTCACGCAGGCGGAACATTTTATATTGACACCGTCTATTCGTCGTCGGCGTTCTCGCCTGAAAAAGCTGAAGTGTCTGGCAAGCGGCTGCTACCGACGTTCGCTGTCATCGCCCTGCAGCTTTCCTACTCCCAACTCGTTTTTCGAGAAGGCGAGTGTCGCAAGTGTGAACATAGCTCCTCTCCTCTGGTCGCTCGACTACCAGTCGCGCGACTTCATGTAGTCGCAAGTGTGAATAGACCTTTATAGTGTCACACGATGAAACCTGCTATACCTGGGTAGTTAAACTTTCGCTTTCATTGCAAATTCGTTTATAAGCAAGGAAAGTTGTAGTATCAGTCCTGCTCACTTGAAGGTGAAAACACACGTAATGCTGCCGGATCGAAAAGCTGGCGCAGTGAACCTTTCGCTTTAAAAAGAGCTGATTGAGAAGGCGCTGTTACAACGCCAACACGGGTAGTTCAAAGTGATGCCTGAGCGTCGGGCTGATTTAAACTCTCTAACCATGCACTACCATGCTCAACACAATCTTTGCTCATATCACTTAGCTCAAGCCGGGTTTAAATGCACACAATCCTTACGCGCTTGTTTATATGTGACAGGCACAAAAGTTTGCTTGACTACAATGCTTGGTAATGTGATTGGTGAATCGTAAAAGTAATAGACCTCGTGACATTTAGGAACGTTATGTTCTTCCAAGCGCTTCGAAACCTGTCGCGTGCATTTGATGGCTTGTCGGGGAATTAGGCGACTTACCATATATGATGTAAAAAAGCTCGTTAAACAGTTGTCTTCAAGCGCAGCCCAATACAAGTGAACAGGTATTAAGGCGAAAGCCTTTATGCCTCAAACTGCCGTTAGCAAATGTGTCCGCGTTTCTGGTTCGTGCCATATATGGGCATACGGCTATCGCAATTGGATTGATACTTAATGAATAACAATGGAATGATATTGGAACATTATTTAAGGCATTTTCAAGACGTTCATGATAACTTAGGACTAATAATGAAATACTTAAGCAGATGCGCATAGGAACCATGCATTTGGAGGTCATCGTAACTATCACTAACCATCACTTACTGGTTAAGGGGTGTTTAACTAACATTAATAAGTTACCAACTAGTACTCAGAAAGTGCAAGTCATGGTTAACTATCATTAACAAGTATTATTGGTTACACGTTTCCAGACGTCCATTGCCTTCACTGGTGACGTCATCGGCCGTGACATCATCACTGGTGATGACGTGTCGAGAAGATTCAGAGGTTGGAGCAGGTACAGCAGAGGCGGGAACAATGGCAGCTGAACTGCAACTGCAAAGAACAGAACTTATTAACCAACCAGAGTGGCAGCGAAACACTGAGGAAACAATTAAACAGCTTCAAAATGGTCACAAACACAACTAATGATTCCATCATCTGTCAGTGGAACTGCCTTAGGTTGCAACGTAAGCGAGCGCTGCTGCAACAATTCCTGGCGCTAATAAGTGATAAACCGGTAGCCTCACAAGAGACAGGTAAAGCATCCACGCTCTCTGGATATCAGGCCTTTCATAGTGATAGGGGGGAGAAATCACGAGTCACCACGCTCGTTAAAAGGAACATCGCAGCGATCGAACGCGATGTCAATTCTGAAGACGTAGAAGCAGTACTGCTAGAAATTTTAACGGGACAAAATGATGCACCAAGCTTATTTCTTCCAAACCTGTACACTAGGCCGAAGCAAAAGAAGGTGAGATTCAGGGCCCTCTTTCGAAAGGCGATCAAAGCGGCAAGAATCAACCCCTTGATAATAGTGGGAGGCTTTAACGCTAGACAGCAAGAATGGGGCTACGTGATACACGACTCTAAAGGGAGACAACTGTGTGAGGACGCGCACGAACTAGGACTCACCCTTCACACAGACCCCAGGTGTCCGACTATAGTGGGAAATAGCGTATGTGGAGATACCTCCATATACCTAACCCTTACAAAAAAATGTGACAAACCTAAATTGGCATAACTCGGAGCAAAATTTTGGCAGCGACCACTCCATCATAGCATCGGTCCTCAAAAAGGGGGTCAGGACGCGTCGGGCGCGTCAACCGGAAGTGACGGAATGGGAGAAGTTGAGAGATATACGCGAAAGCGACTCTATAGAAAGAATCGCGAACATAGTTGAATGAACAAAAACCCTCTAGCGACATGTAAAAGAGGCTATGAAAGCGCTGGAAGGCGATGATGCTCCAGAAACAGCCAACGGCATTTTACTACACACAAGGGAGGCCAAGCATAGCATGGAACGCAGGCTAAAAAAGCAAAATTGGAATCGCAACCTCAGAAGGAGGCTTCCCAGACACAATCGGGAGATCGAAGATTACGCGATTAAACTTTGTGAACAAAACGGATGTAGTCGATGCGACTATAATGAATAAGGAATGAGCCTCTCTAAGGCGTGGAGTCTGTTGAGGTACCTGCTAGACCCAACAAAATCAAACACCCAATCAGGAATCAGATTAGTGAAAACCAGACATGCTTTCGAGGGGACGGACAAGGAGTTCCTGGACAAAGTAGCAAACAAGTAGATGGGGGACACCAATAGTATCGCCCTCCCAGAGTAAAGTGGAGCTGCTAACGAGGAACGTGACGTGCCTATCACAGAAGCAGAGGTCAGAGCGAAACATTTAGGACTTAAAGTCAAATCAGCCCCAGCACCCGACAGGATCACTAGCAAAAGCCTGATAAACCTAGATAATGCCTCCATAAGTGCCCAAGCAGGAACTCTGAACCAAAGGAGAGGTAGCCCAGCAATGGAAAGCGCCAAACGTAATACCAATACCAAAGCGGGGCAAACCCTAAAATCTGGAAAACCTAAGACCCATTTTCTTAACCTCGTGAGTAGGGAAATTATTGGAGCACGTAGAACAAACGAGAGTAAGGGGTTTCATAGAGCAAAACAACCTGTGGCAGCACGAGATTGTTGGTGTCCGACCAGGCTTGAGCGCGCAGGACGTGATGCTCCTACTAGAACACGACATAATTCCGTGGAAGGATGCTCGGACAACTTGCTAAATGTGCTGAACGCATACTCTTTAGAGCAGATTTCTCTGAAAGCATAAATAAAGCTCAACTGTATATCTACGGTGTAGTAAGGAACTTCGAAAAGGGCGCTATGACGAGAACACTGAACAGAACATCCGGCGATCAATCATAGTAGTCGTAGTCTTTGTCAGCATGCTCAGGAGCGTCAGAGCGATTGTTGTTTTCGTCGTCTTTCTTGAGCGTCAGTAGCTGAAAATTTCAATATACCACACCTACAAATTCCGCGGCGCAAAAAGGCGGCACCCTGGTGGCCTATGGAGATGTGACGACGGTAGGATCGCAGCAAGGTTTCAAGGGGTTGCTGTGTACTATTTCACGGTTGCGGCGACGGGGGTCAGTCTACCGCGTAAGGGCTTCGGTGAGATAGTTGACCGGCGATATTTCCTTGAGAATACGGTAGGGCTCTGGTACTTGCTGAGAACGTTTGAAAAAAGACCGGGACTGGAGGAACGTACGTCCATAGCAAGACCAAAGAGTCTGGACGATAAGCAAGTAGAAGTCCAGATCGACATCGAGTGGCCGCTTTCTTCCAGAAAAGTTGCAGTTTGGGAAACAGTCGTGATTTCAGAATAATCAGGTCGGCATGGAAAAATGGTGTCAATGGACAAGAGTGCGCACCACGGACGTGCAGGAGGAAGTATGGCTAGAATCCGGTGGTTGCTATAGTGGCAGATTTATAAGCATAAGTGACGATAGGAAGAACCCCGTCCCGGTGGAGCGGTGGGAAGCAATATACATTACCAGCATGTCACTCAGGGTGCGGTTGAAACGCTCAACTATGACATTTGTCTGCGGGTGGTACGCGAAGGTTGTGCGGTGAATGATTTTGCATTCTCGAAGGAGAGCTTCTATAATTGGTAAGAAGACAGCCTAAAAACGACAACCACAGGAGAGGACACGACACAAACGAACGCTGCATGTACGAAGTATGTACGCCTAATACTGATTCTAATGTTTTAAACTTTATAGCATCGCCCCTCTAACGATGGTGCGCTGTCGAGGTGTGGGCATGTACCACAACTGCGACACACCTATCAATATTCACACCACAGAGCAGTGGGAGTCACCGATGCGCAGCTCTCCCCTTTCCGTTCAAGTGGTGGTAGTTGGCTAGGACGAGACCACCACTTTTAAAGGCCTCCCCGTCGTCTAATTACCGCCCTACTTTAACCTATGTCAATGATGTCCACATCATCACAATCATAAACAAGTGTATTTTAAGAGGGCAAGGTAAGCCCTAATTCTGCCATGATTTTGAGCCTATATTATAGCTCTTTTTCTAGTGGTTTGCTGGGTTAGAGGAAACATCTTTCAAAACTGTAATCAGCTATCTGAAGCAATAATACTGAACCAGGGTTATTGTTTCCGGCATTTCGATGTTTTGTTACACTTTTTTAACAGGGCTATGAAATTTTAAAGCCAAGTTCTGTGGTAAATTGCCCTTATATTGAAAATCTGTCCAATGTATTGATAATTTTGATCGATTACTCGCTCGAGTGTCTACTCATAACCTTTAAATTTGCATCATCTAGTTGCAGTAGATTCTGAAAAAAGGATAAAATCAGCAAAATAGCATGTTCTGAGAACATCTTTTTTGAAGTTCAAAAAAGAGCTTTATTACGACACAGCACTCTAAAAATACATGCTGAGTAATTTTTAATAGGAACCAGCCTGTTAGGAACACCCATTATCGATATATTGTTTTCTGGACTAGCTGGTTTGCCCTCAGGACTTCCTTAGGGACCCGTCGTTCAACAGCCCCTTGCTTGAAGTATAGTTGCCGTCATTCAGCTTTGAATAACCAGTGTTCTCTGAGCCGCACTGCTGAAATCCTGAATTACCTAAAACGTCAGCTCCAGCCACGTTGCTGGATGCTTTCCGTTTGGATGTCTCGAACCGGTGTGCTGAGAACCATTTTAAACATTACTGGGAGAACGTTCAAGCAACTTTTTGCCTTGCAGCGACATTAATCTGATGCAAATAAATACCGCATGCTTTAGAAAAGCAGCTTTCGGCGACGGCACATGAGAAGAAGATAATATCAATTAAGCCAGTACCACGATCACAAACATTTTTCTTCATGGTCTCCATGCGTAATGCCGAGCGTGAAAGCTTCGATGCAGATGAGCTCGGTGATTGGGGTGTCCGCCACTCTATTGTGTTGCGGAGATCTTGTGTCATTGCAGATCGACTTATTCCAATACTCGTCGAAGCGTTCTCTACTAAATATCTTTTACTTGTTCTCATTCATGGCATGAGCGCTATATATATCCATCTTATAATCAACTGGAACACTATTCAAATTCACTATAAACCAGCTTCAAAACAAGTGACTGTTCCCCGCGAAAACAGTTAGAAACACGAGTAAAATGCCATTACTCGATAGTAATCCGACTGTGTCTGAATATTTGTCTGACTACAGTATATTATAGTGGCGTGAACGCCTCCTCGCAGGCGGCCCGTTCTCACAAGGTTGCCACAAGATGGAGCTACAGTAAATTTAATAGCACTGCTCCACACTGTGACTGCGCGGTCGTCGTTTTCTTCTATAAATGTGTTTCTTTAAACTGATGTTTAGGCTAGGAGATATTCCTTCTGACCACCCGATACAAAGGAAAAATCCCGATCACCATCCCCAAAATCACGATTATATTGCTACAGCGCGGCGCTCAGTGGTTTCTGGGGCTTTTCGGCTAACAATAATGCCACATTTCACAATAATAAGTACCGCTGTCAGAATATTCCACCTTTCAGTTGCAATTATTCATTTTTAAGCACATCTCGCTGTGGTCATATATTTAAATGACTTAAGGACAGAAAAATGCTACGCATTTTTAATCGCCGGCCAAAAGTAGAAAATGTGGATTCGCGTTTTCATTTCTTTGCGAATTGGCCGTCTAATTAAAACCTACCGCGCGAGAATAAGTTATCCATTTACATGTGCACGTAATGGGTGACCGATTTTTCGGAGGCTGTAGTGTTAAACATCATAAAGCAACTAAGTGATGTCGGTATGCAGATCGCTAACGCGCTTAACAGCACGGGCATTGACAGGTGGATTACACTGCCATGAATTTGAATTATAATATATTGACTCAGTATAATCCACAAAATATTAAATATTGCTTCCTGCGCTTTTTATGTAACACAATTTATGGTTATCGATGCAGACAGACAGGTTACCTTCCCAAAGAAATAAAGTTTTTCCTCCTCTTCCTCCCTCCTTCCAAAATATTTACCAGCGTTAGTATCAGTCACACGTGTGAAGCTTCCGATTATAATTGGGATCAAAGTAATCATTCCACTAAATACTTCATTTCAAAATCAGCACATTAGAGTTCTGACAGTTTCATATTATAATACATACCAACCAAGTGTAAATGGAGTGTGCAAAGCGTGGTAGGCTGCAAATGTTGCTGGCACAATAAAATATAGATAGAGGCAAAGGCAGTGCGACACTATTATATTTTCTATTTGCTATATTCACACAACAAAATCTTGAATGTACCGGTGCTGACAAACGTCGACGAAACACGCTATTTCGTTCTACATTCTTCGCGTTTTGCATCATTGAAACTGGCAGTCATGTAATGTGCAGTCTGGCAGTATAACACAGTGCCAATTTACTTGGACATATAACAGTTTTTTATCTCCAGTACAGAATGCATGCTAATAATTTGAACGCCTTCATAATAAATGCCTCTTCTGACGACTTAATACACACAGCTGTTTCCTGCCGTATCTGCATATAGTATTTCTCCAGCTTCACAAAATATTGCAATATGTATCACGGCCTAAAAAATTTCCAGCTCGATTCAGCACCATCCAATGAACGGAGCGGGCATGGTCTGGACAGAGTCAGTGGAACAATGTCGGCTGCAAGTGCAGCTACTTGTATCTTTCCGGAGTAAAATTCAGTTGCTAGTCTAGCATGCATCCCTGCGCTCAACATTTTCTGCGTGTCTTTCTCATTCGCTAGCCAGGCCATTATGTCTGAATCTAGAAACCACCTAGCCCATTTAAGAGCCTTGGCATCTTCCTCGCAACTTGCTGGGCCATATCTTGCTGCTTCTGGAATACTGACTTCGGCAATTGTATCCTTGCTCTAGTACGTAGAAAGAATTCAGTTGAGTTCAAAGTGATGTTTTTCTACCGCCGAAAGAGCTTAGCAGTTCGGCGTTGCCGAACATGGCTATCAAATGTTGGTTGTCCTCGGTTACAACGAAGATGCATATCTGCGTCATAACCGAGGTTGCGAGTTCATTATGTCTGACATCACTGGGGTATGCATAGATCGTCGTTATAAAAGAGGCTGCGAGTTTGGTATATCCGACATCGCCTAGAATGCATGCGTCTTCGTTCTTCAGGCACTTAGGCCCTTTCTTTAAAGTTATGACGCGATAACGCGTACAGCCTGCATCCCGGCATATAAAGCCTCGCTTTAATCGAACGTGCTTGCTTCTCCTAGGAGTATGTCTCAGTCGGAACCCAAGAGTAATCCGCTTTCCCTCCTCAGGAATGAGTGACAGTAGTTATTATGCGTGCATCGTCGCTATAAAGGCGATAAGGTGTTCTTTATATTCAAGATCAAAGATCGATATCAAGGAATAACGGGAAGACCACCCAGTACTCAGGGAGTAATACGAAACTACGAACAAACTCGATATAGCTAGCGGTCTAAACCGATGTAATTTTAATATTTTCTACGAATATTACGCTCTAACTTGCGGAGGTCGTCATTTTTTGGAGCCGCGAACATTAACGCTTTGGGCTGCTTTATAGATGGTACATGCGGCAGCTTGGATAGCCTGTCCACGCCTCTTCGCTAGGCAGCGGGCAACAGTGCTCAAGGTGATTATTCACATCTAGAGCATACTGGATTCAGAAGAAGGCTGGGCTTTCACAGAAACGCAGGCGACACTTAAGCTCCACCTGTAGGATTATACGATTCGATAGAGCAGGCTGCTACCCGAGGTGTAACGCCCCGTGTAATGATCCTGACTGGGCATCCAATACCATTGAAAATTTAATTGTTATTCCACCTTCTCACCTCACATATGGGCAACATGCGTCGGTGGGAACCCCCCCCCCCGCCCCCCATTTCAACATTCTGGTATAATGTGTTCTCGTTAGGTCGCACAATTCATCGATGAATCAGGGCCCAGCCAAACCAGCTACCACCTCCCAGCTCCAAGACCCTGATTTCCCGCTCATGACGGCGACGCCGTTTTATGAGAATAACCGGTCCTTAAACAATGTTGCGTTAAAATTATGAGCCATAAAAACGCAGGAGTGTTAACCTGACAACTGTCTCTCCGGAGTCCGCACGCAGCGATATCCGGCGTGCCGGTTGCGGCGCAGTAGAATGATAGAGGCCAGTAGCGTCTCTAGAGATTTTCCAGAGCATAGCGGGCCGCCGAAAACCCATGCGCGCCTTCCAGGTCGCGCCACTAAATATATTCTAGTTCACTACAGTTCGAATAACCAAAATATGCAAGCTAGCTTTTCACTGTTGCCAGATGAGAGACAACCATTCCTCAAAACGTGAACAAACTAGGAACACAATTTTTTCGCAGATTAAGAGAGGCACAGATCTGAATAATAATAATTGGTTCACACGAAGGGAAAGGAGCGTTGCCTGTCACACTTGCTCTGTGGACACCTGAACCGGGCCGTAAGGAAAGGAATGAAGGCATGAGTGAAAGTGGAAAGAGAGAAACGGGAGCCGTAGTGGAGGGCTACGGAGTAATTTCGTCCACATGGGGATCTTTAACGTGCGCTGACATCGCACAGGACACGGACGACACTTCATTTCGCCTCCATCGATACTCAGCCTCCGTGGTCGGATTCGAACCCGGGAACTCCAACATTTGTCGGGCGTCTTACTCCTGCACCACCCCGGCGGGGCCACAGATCTGAAGCAGATGTCAAAGGGGGACGTGGCTGGTGTCCGCCTAGGTGTCGGAAGACATCAATTTCGGAGTAAATATTTCGCATGTCCGTAAAAGAAACACATGACTATGCAATAGATAGAATAGAGATTTTAAATTATGCAAAATATAAAATTGACTTTTTCAGAAATTTTGCCTACACCGTTCCCTTATATGATATCAACGAGAACGTCACAGAGAAAAGGGACCGGTGCCGCTCCTTTCTTTTGCTCTAAAGCAATGTGCTATATATATATATATTTACACGTGCAAACGGGCTATATCAACGCATCTACCGCCTCGCTGTGGGTTTCAGAAGCGTTCAACCTCTTTTAGAAATTAATTTTGCAAGTTACGTTCTTGCGCAACTATGTTTTTCTCCATGCTTGCTCTAGACATGAGTGAACAGTATAGCCCACGTCAATGTTGCACGTAAGTGCCACCGCATTTTGCTATAAAATTATTCACCCTATATTTTTCTCCTGAAAGCTTTGTTTCGAAGAGGTGAACATGGCATGTTAACTCGGAGTTATGTTATGCAGACTACTTAGCCACAAAATGTTTAACTAAGTCTTCTACTAGTGCGGCAAGATATGTTTCTCGGCTCAACGGGCCACTGCGTACTGTTTTCAAATAGCAACAATTGTCACTCTGCTTAACCTTATTCCGAGAGCAGCAACAGCATTTGCGCGCCCTCCTCGCAGCTGTGAGAGGAAGGCTATTGCTGCAGCACTCTTGGTCTTCATCTGCACTTACACTATGCGGTGTCATGTTTCATCTCTATATCTTG
This sequence comes from Amblyomma maculatum, assembly GCF_055883805.1. Taxonomy (NCBI): domain Eukaryota; kingdom Metazoa; phylum Arthropoda; class Arachnida; order Ixodida; family Ixodidae; genus Amblyomma; species Amblyomma maculatum. The sequence continues at coordinate 107,978,688 of NC_139353.1, read as the reverse complement.
TACACGTGACGATCATCTTATTTCAGTGTTATCGAAGATGGTAGCATCCGGATCGGTGTACGTCCTAAGCCCGTGGAAAGTGTTCTGCAGTATAAAGAGCAAGCAGGGAGAAATGTCATGGATGAATGAGAAAAATAGCGGGAACAATGAGCTCCGCTTTTAGAAGTGTGATGCGTTAACATATGCTGCTAGCCCACATATAAAGCCACGTGTTAACTAAGCCGTTGAACGAGCCTCCCTGGCCCATGGCTAGCTCTGATACAATGGCGCATGCAGGCTGATCCTGAAGTCACCACCCGAAATGAAAGTAGAGGTCTGAGGTAGACGCAGCTGGTAAACGTATTGTCACGTAACCGTATGTCCTTAGTACTCAGCCTTGTCAGTTTCCAGTGTCATGGTCGTTATATTTTGCTCACAATGCCAACGCAAACGGCCAGCCACCAATTATGGCCGTTTCGGTGAACGGGATCTCTAATGCTATCGCAATAATAACTACACTTGGAAGAATATTTTGTCCACCAAAAACAATCAATCCTTTGGTTTGGTTTGGTTTCTGGGGTTTAACGTCCCAAAGCAACTCAGGCTATGAGAGACGCCGCAGTGGAGGACTCCGGAAATTTCGATCACCTGGGGTTCTTTAGCGTGCACTGACATCGCACAGCACACGGGCGCCTTGCTTTTCGCCTCCATCAAAAAGCTGCCGCCGAGGCCGGGATTCGATCCCGCGTCCTTGGGAACAGTCGTCGAGCGCCTTAACCACTGCGCCACTCCGGCCCAGGAATAAATGTTATTAAATGGTCCTTTGTAATCTACTATCTCTCTTATTCTTATGGGGATGGAATCACGCAATTGACCGATGAAATGTCTTAAAAATAATTCCCTCATATGTAGATTGTTTGGCGAGACCATCTTTGCTTTCTTAATCCCGGCAATGCTTTATAGGTATGTTTACCTTCTGGTTTGGTTTGGTTTGGCTTGTGGGGTTTAACGTCCCAAAGAGTGGAGGACACCGGAAATTTCTACCACCTGGAGTTCTTTAACGAGCACTGAGATAGCACAGCACACGGACGCCTTGCTTTTCGTCGCCACCGAAAAGCGGTCGCCCAGGCCGGGATTCGATTCCGCGTCCTAGGGAACAGTAGTCGAGCGCCTTAACCACTGCGCCACCCCGGTTGGGTTGTTTACCTTCTGGATAATGTAATACGTTGCTGAAGAAATATAGCGAGACTAACATTTGAAAACAATTTGCAAACTTTGAAATTTTAAATAAAGTTAAACCAAATTTGGTTTGTTGCCCATTGTGTTTTATTTATAACAAATATACAAAGCAATACATACACCGAAAAGCCTTTTCTTTAGACTTTCTCGACTATATGTTCGACTCGCTTTCAAAATGGGGTTGGTGGGCACGACCGCAAAAAAAAAAAAAATACAGATGGTTTAACTCAGTTATTCACACAATATCTTGCAGCAGCTGCTCATTTCGACATGATTGTTTCTGCTTTGTCTCAGTTGTTAAACGTTATTTTGATGTGATAATCGCCTGTCAAACTTCCAACCCACACATTGTACGTTTCATGCAGCAATAAACGTTTGAAAGCACTGCAGAATCTTCAGTGGAGAATTGCGAAAGCCTAACCGTTGCTGCTGCAGACGCGGCATCGCGCACCCCTTGACGTACACTACCAGCGTTATGTTGAACGCAGGAAAGCTCACCAGCGTCCTAGAATTGCTTTACAGGAAAGTAAAGGTGCAGTATCTGTCGCATGTTTCTGTGGACACCTATAGTAATTTGGAAAGGTCAAAAGTGAAATCTGATTCAATTATTATTATTATTATCAGATTTAGGCGAGAATGCGGATAGTAGTGCTGCAGCGCTAAAATATTTTCCGCGAAAACTAACAATAGATCCTCATGAATAAAAATAAATCGGTGATGTGGATTAACAAAACACGAGATTGTTGCGAACTACAACCAACGAAGCCAGAATTACTGATATCAGGCCACTAATGGCTCTGTATCAAACGCTCCAATGTGCCCCACATATGTGAGCGACTTTAATAGTACCTTTCATTCTGCAATGTGCGCTACAGTGAAATAATTTGCGATGATTTTCCATTTGATTATTTGCGTCAACCATTAGATAGATTTCATATTGGCGAAGTCATTTATGGTACATGTTTTGAGTTCGTGCTGTTAAATAGAAAATTTAGTTTCTATTAAATAAGAATCGGCAAATGCTATTCGGAAAGTAAGCACCTATTTTGTCAAAAAATTAGGGAGATCGTCAAGCTTCGCCAGAAGTATACACTGTTAAAAAACCTCTGTGATTTCAAAGCTGTAGTGTCATCTGTGTGCTGTGATATGTCAGTGCATGTTAAAGAACCCCAGGTGGTTGACATTTCTGGAGTCCTCCTATACGGCGTCTCGTATAGTCTGAGTTGCTTTGGGACGTTCAACCCCACAAACCAACCTAACCAAACGAAATACTTTGAATTAAAAGCTTCAGCAAGCTTCAGCATGCAATCGCTTTTATCGCTTTGCCCAGACGAAGACAAGTCCACTTGTCGAAACGTAGGCTCTACCTGCGAACCCCTTTACCCTTGTTCAGTGCTCCTTCAAAACATGCCATACATCACACAAGGCTCACCTACCTTGGAAGTTCCTGGCCCTACGGGGCTTGGACGGTAGGTCAACGCCGCTTGTGGTGGGGCTAGCCAGCCACCAAATTTTTATCTGTAGTAGGCCGTCATTTCACCCTCCACCACTTAGATGGTGGACGAGGGCTGTTGTTGCGGCGCGCGTCTTCCCTTCCTCTCATTTCTTCACTATTTCTCCTCGTGTGCTGTGCGATGTCAGCGCGAGTGGCGTCCGTGATGTGCGATGTCAGCGCACGGTAACGATCCCCAGGTGGTCGAATTTAATCCGTAGCCCTCCACTACGGCTACCCTTTCTCTCCTTCCACTTTCACTCCCACCTTCATCCCTTCCCTTACGGCGCGGTTCAGGTGTCCACATAGCAGGTGTGACAGATACTGCGCCTTTCCCTTCCTGTGAACCAATCTAATCAATGTCAGTGCACGTTATGAAGGAGCAGGAAGAACATTTATTTCCGCCGAATATGGCGCGGCAGCCACCTCCGGGTCCGCACGCAGGCGTCCGGGATGGCAATCTGTCATACCGCGGCCGGAGCACACCCGCCCCCGTCTAGGAGAAGAGGCCTTCAGCCTCGGCCGCCGGGAGGACGGCGAATCGCTGAGTTTTTTCATTGGACATTCTTAGCGTGGTCTCCCATTCATCGCTACTTTTAATCGCTTTGCGCCCTGGGGTACGAACGCATCTCCATATTATGTGATCTAATGTTGCCACGTGGCCGCAAAATTGACAAATTTTAGTTTCTCCACCGTCCCTCTTTCGCCCTCTGGCACCCGTCCAACTCCTCCACAGGGGCGAAAAGACATTTTGAGCTTGGAGTCTTCTCCAGTCCTTTTTACTCTGGGATCTATACGGTGGCGGATATATCCTCCGGTCTTCAGGTTGTCGGTTACATCCCTAAACGTACCAATACATTATTTGCTTTTAGATGTTGTTGTGGAGGCGTCCGCAGCACCCCGAGGTAGCGAGGAGCGGGCGGGCATGTGGGCAGCCTCGTTGCCGGCGAGACCGGCGTGTGCTGGGGTCCAGATTATGGTCACGCTTTCGGCGAGAGACGACTCGTTCAGAAGTTTTGCAGCACGATTGCTGACTCTACCCTTGCTAGTTCCTAACCGCCGCTTTGCTATCGCTGATGACGTGTTTCACGCCTGGGCGTGCAATGGCAATGGCTATTGCAATCTCATCCGCCTCTACCGGCGGTAGATCTCGATTTCTTTCGATTCCTATGGCGATCCCGGTGTCTAATAGGGCGACCGAGGTTACGTCGCCTTCTTTTCCGGTCGCTGCATCGGTGGAGGCGACCGATTCCGGTGGGTGCTTGTCCAATTGTTAGAAAGGTGCTTAGCTCTGCTTTTCCTCCTCCCCTCGTCGTGAACGGGGAGCATGTTCTTCGGTATGGGCGAGACGTATAGATTCCTTTCTGATTTCTCGATCTATCCTTTCTCTGACACCTTCGCCTTCCCAGAAGCTACGATAGCGGGAAGGGAAGTAAAACCCAGGTCGTGACGTACGTCAAAAACAACGTCGCCGTCATGAAGTCGGCAACAAGGAGACCGAAACGGTCTTTGTGGAAATCCTGACCGATAAAACGAACAGAGGCTGCATATTTCTACTCAATGTGTACAGCTTCCCGAAGTGCGTGAAGGCGAGGTTTGGCCCAATATTTAAGAGAGCGATTAGCCTGGCAGGTAAGAACCCACTAATGATAGACGGCGATTTTAATGCCAGACATCGAGGTTGGGGTTACACGACCAGCAGCCCGAAGGGTCAAACGCTCTTGTAAGACATCAATGAGTCAAACCTCTACATCGCTAACGACATTAGATGCCCGACGAGGGTGGGCAACGGTGTGTCAGCGGACACAAACCCGGACTTGGCTCTCTACCATAGAACTGGCATAGTCAAGTGGACGAACGAGCATCAGGATCTAGGTAGCGACCACTACGTGCTAGAGGTAGAACTAAGCAGGAAAGTGAGCGTTAAGCCCGCTGTGTATCGGACGAAAACCCAAGTGGATTGGGATAAATTCAGACAGATCAGAGAACGGGAAGAAATTGAAGATATAGAGTGCATTCAAAATTGGGCCGCCCAATTAATTACCCATGCAAACGAGGCCACCGAAGAAATTAAAGGCGAAGCTCTACCTGAGGCGATAGATAGCAGGCTATTCGGCATGTTCAAAAAGAAAGATGAGCTAACGAAGAAGCTCAAAAAGCAAAAGTGGAACCGAAATCTCAGGAGAGAGATAGCCAGACACAGCTTCGAAATAGAAAAATACACCCGGAAACTTGGGTTGCAAGGTTGGGATAACAAATGCGACGAGATGGAGGGCACGATCAATGGGGCCAAGACCTGGCTACTGCTCAGGTTCCTGATAGACCCAAGTAAGTCCAAAACGGCCGCCAACATAGAACAGGTCAAGGCGAGGTATAACTTTAAGGGTACGGACAAACAGCTCATTGACAAGCTCAAGACGTAGCTCCCCCCCCCCCCACATCGTATTACAGAGATTACAACGGACCGGCGAACAGCGAGCTTGACGCGTCCGTAGCATTGGCAGAAGTCAGCTGGAGCGGAGCTGCACGGCCTAAAAAGACGCTCGGCGCCCGGCCGGACTTCATTAATAACAAGATGCTCGCAAATCTGGACGACGAATCGATCAATGCCCTAACCAGATATTTAAATCAAGTGTGGGAGAGTGGTCAAGTACCTCAAGAGTGGAAGAGGGCTAAGATCACCCTAATCCACAAGCAGAGAAAATCACCTGGCTTGGAGAATCTCCGCCAAATATCACTAACGTTCTAGGCAAACTACTTGAGAAAGTCTTTCAGAGGAGGCTAACCAAATACACCGAAGGGAATGGTGCGTGGCCGGCTGAATTGGTCAGATTCAGGCCCGGCCTCTGTACGCAAGATACCATGCTCAGATTACATAACGATGTATTCAGAGACTTCAGGAAAAAAATACGAAAGCTATTCTAGGCTTAGATCTTAAGGAAGCTTTCGACAACGTCAGCCACGACGCCATTCTCGACGGGCTCGCTGAGCTAAGAGTAGGCGAATGAACCTACAACAACATTAGATCATTCCTGCGAGACAGGACGGCGATCATCAGCTTTCAAGGCTTAAATTCGGAGTAGTTCCCGCTGGACAACAGAGACACTCCGCAGGGGGCTGTGCTCTGACTTTTCCTTTTTAACATCGTAATTAAGAAGCTCGCCCGTAAGCTTGGCCATCTCGATGACTTAAAACTAAGCATCTACGCGGACGATGTGACCGTCTGGATGTGCGAAGAGAACGACTCGTACATCACATCCAGGCTCCAAGAGGCAGCAGGTATAAGCAGCAAACATGCAGAAGACGTAGGTCTATGCTGTTCGCCAGAAATATTGGAGCTCCTTGTAATGACCATCAGTAGTGGGAAGATAACTCCAGATATCAAAATTAAAGTCAACGGGAACGACGTCCCGAATGTAGATGGAATTAGACTATTAGGTATGATTATCAACCGCAGGGGCAGTATCAAAACTCTGATTAAGAAATTAAAAGATAGGCGTTCAACAGAAGGAGTGGTCTCACGGAGGCTAGTAGACTAAGACTAGTACAAGCTTTTGTCACGAGCAAATTCCGCTAAGCGACTCCGTACCCAAATATCAACAAGACCGAAGAAGCGAATTAAACACCATAATTAAGAGATGCACGAAGTGCGCTCTAGGACTCCCCATAACTACTTCTAACAACATTCTAGAGAAAATGGGGTTGCATAATGAATGGAGAGAGCTAGCTTCGGCGGTCAGGCTGTCCAAGAGAGAGCACCTCGCAGGAACGGCGGTGGGTAGACAAATCCTCGACTGGGTAAACCTACTAGCGCACTTTAGATCCCCAGGTGGTCGAAATTATCCGCAGCCTTCCCACTACGGCTCCCTTTTTCTCTCTTTCCACTTTCACTCCCAACTTCCTCCCTTCCCTTACGGCGCGGTTCAGGTGTCCACAGAGCAAGTGGGACAGATACTGCGCCTTTCCTTTCCTATGAACGAATCTCTTCTGTCCGCACGAAGCAGCGGAGGTGGCTCAGCTACAGAGCCAGCAGCAGACGCATGCATTTTCTTTTCCTTCCTACAGCCACAACACCAACACATACCTCTCCGGTCATTTGAGATACGAACATGTATGTGTGAACTCGACCCAATGGGTTTCATCATTTCATGGCGCCCACCCAAATGCATTTTTTAATTTAATTATTCAAATGCCTCACGGGCTCCAACTGGAGTATTATAGGAGGCGTGTTACATAACTGGGGTGCGAAGCAGAAGCAAATTGTTTTAATCGATATTTATTGCCTCAGGGCATCAGCAGGGTATGAGATGAAGGATGATTAAACGATTCAATGAATGGAAAAAGGTTGGCTGATTTTATGATGTCCAGAAGTGAGCGATGATGAGGTCCCGGCGTCAAAGCGACATGAGGCAGGACTGGTTGCTGAAAGACCCGCTATCCTCAGGTGCCGGATTCGTGTTGGTTTGAGTGCTGGGACGTCCCACAGCAAGTGGGGAATGTCGGCCTCAACATCTTCGTTTTTACAGATCGGGCACCCTGGGCTGGGATATAAGTGTTGTAAGTATGACCACGTCCTTGTGACAGCTGGTGTAAAGCCAACACCGACCCGGATCCTCCTAAGCGCAACCTCCTCTGCACGGGTCAGACCGCGGGGAAGGGATATCGCACACGGAGGGATAAGTGCACGTGTGCGGCGCCGGAGGTGCTCCTTTCTTTACAAAAGGAGGGTAGCGTCGTCCACTTAAAGGAGCCAATGTGTTGATGCGTCTTGGTTCATAAGGCGGTTCGCTAAATCAGCTTGACTTTGGGAAGGCAGTAGGTCCCGTGGGACCCACTCATGCGTACTGACTGTGGGATGCGAGCCGCAAGCAGGTGGGTGTCTTGGCAAATCTTAGGGCAGCGGCTGACACGTCGAAGCAAATGTACTGCTTGAAGTGCGTCAGTGCGGATGACAACGTGGGCTGCAGGGAGCATAGTAATGGAAGCCCAGGAACAGAGTGCCTCCTCAACGGCCGCGAGCTCAGCGTAGAAAGATGTAAGTTGTTCCGAAAGCTGAAACGTAGTGGTCTGATTCAGGCTAGTTCTCCGTGCACAGTAGATTTCTGTTTTGGCTTCACAGCCTTGCAGGCTTCTATCCACGTACACTGCAATGGAATCTTGAGGCGGGTGAGTATCTTGCTCTTCAAATTTCTGGCGAAGCAATGATGCCGAGTTGGCAGACGTCGGTCTGCGGATATCAGTTGGCTTGTTGTCTCCTAACTACAAATTTCCAGGGAGGGAGAACTGGCGCAGGTGGCTGAAGAATAATGTGTGACGTTGCATACGCCCTCAGTCATTGCGTGGAATGTGACAAAGTGGCCTTGAGTCTGCAAGCATCACGGCGCTGCTGTACTAGTTCATCGATGGTGTTAAGCTGCGCATTCTCCTGTAACACTGCGACCGGTGTGAGTCGTGGAAGGAATCCTGTGGTCCACATAGCTTCTCAATTCACGGCTTCAAGGCGATCCTATTGTGCTCTTGTAAGATGCTGGAACTGGGCCTGCTAAACAGTACGTGGCTGCAGAACCGCCCTCACTAACTGGTGTGCAACAGAGGAGTCAGCACCACCCGTTCTAGGTGCAATTTTCTATTAAACTCATAGTATGAATTGCTTGCTTTTTTGCCTGAGAAAGCCAAGCAGTCGCTGATCCTGATTGGTTAATTGTTAAGCCCTGAATTTTCAGGCTCGAAATTGTTAAGTGGGGTGCCTGATGTAGAGAGACGAATTGGATTTGAGGTACGTTTACGGCGTCCCCAACGGTTGGCGAGTAACGCGTATGTAGTTTTACACACAGAATATTGAAGGCCAATGGAGGACGCGTAATCAGAGATAACGTGTAATGCTGACTAAAGGGCGGCGTCTTGAGTGAGAAGATCATGGTGAGTGCTCCATACCGTAATATCATGTAAGCGCCACGTCAATTAGATGAAAGTAATATTGAACAACGTCAGAGACAATACTGATCCCTGGGGCACGCCACGTAGTGAAACGAATAAACCAACTGTGTCATCACTGAGGCGTATTGCAAATTTTCATCCGTCCAAAAATGATGCGACAAAAATGTGTAGTCTCAGAGCGAGATGAAGCATGTCAATGTCATTCAGGATTGCAGCGTGACTGATGTTGTCATATGCCTTTTCAACGTCCATTGCTAATATGGTACATACATTGCGGCTACCGGTAGATGATGAACTGCTGAGGCCAAGACCGCCAACCCGTCCTATGTACCTATATATGGACGAAATCCGATTGGAACAAGGTGATAAAAACCGTGCTGTTCAAGCCACCAAGAAAGCCGTGTGGCTAGAAATTTCTCTGAAAGCTTGCAAAGCTTTGATGTTAAAGAGATTGGTCATAAGTTGTTGAGGTCTCTTGGAGGGTTCCAAGGTTTGAGAATAGAGATCACGACAGCGGTTTTCCAGCTCTCGCGTACGACACTATCAAGCCACACTTTGTTTATGGTGTCTAGCATTTGAGGGAGTGCAGCAGTACTGAGGTTTTTGTAAACATGATACGAAATTTCGTCCAGGCCGGACGCTGTTTTCCGTTTTGCATCGTCAATTGCAGTCAGCAGCTCAGACATCGAAAAGGGACTCGCAATTCCAACTACGTCAGCAGGAGATGGTAGTTTCCATGCGTCTGCAGGGATACCTGCCAAATTAAAATTTGCAGCTGAAGGAGGCAATATATCGCATTTTGAGAAAAATGTTCGAGCAGCTTCTTTGACAAAATCGCCCGCCGACAGATTAACCGCAAAACATGCTGTTGCTGCAGCGTCATTAGAACGCCGACCGTGTTCCATTGCACGAAACGTTCGCCAGAGTGAGGCATTTGAGGAGTTGTCAGAAAGTTGCTGACACCATGCATGCAACTGACGTCGCGAGAGATCTCGTTCATATCTCCGAGCCTTCGTAGTAAGATAATTGAGTCGAGTACGTGCCTGCCCCGAAGTAGGGTGTCGCGTAGCAGCCAGTTCAATTTGACGGCGGACTGCCTGCAAGTTAAGCAGGCCGAGATCTGGTGCCGGTCGACCTACATCAATCCAGGTAATATTCGCAGCGCTGCTAAGTGCTCTTTGTATACGGTCAACAAGGAGTGATGACGGATCTGAAGATATACTGTCGAGAAATGAGCGAAAGTTGTTCCAGTTGATCACAGAACATTTGCGGCGTAAAGGGAAAGACGGGAGGGATGGAGACCGATGATAAGGTGGTGATCACCTCCCCAGCGGTCTGGCTCGATGTGCCGTGAGAGAGTTCCTGCGCCCAACCACCACGTCAAGTCTGGAGCATAGGCAGCACTACGTATGTGACGCACAGACCTTGTCGCGGTCCCAGAGTGATTAAGCAGAACAAACAGGGTATCAGTGAAGGAGTCCCGCACACGCCTACCACGAGGGCTTGCAGTCGGAGTCCCCCAATTAGGGTGAGGGGCGTTAAAGTCGCCTCCGACTAAAATTCGACACCCAGGGTATTGCCGACGGACACTTAATAAAAGATTACTTCGGAAAGGGGCGCCTCCAGCTGGTCTAATGTAACATGGAACAAGCACATCTGTTCCTTTCAGAAATTTCGCAGCAACTGCTACTACCTCTTGATATGATGTGCAACATTTTTCGAGAGAAAGGCGCATATGAAGAATACACGTTTCAGCATATACCGCCGCCTTTCTTGGGGGAGAAGCAGTTGCACGCGACGGTCGGTCATTGAAGGAGACACGTAGCCGCCGAAGCCCGAAATTGATGGCAATGCGTTCGTTTCCTGTATTAACATAGCCCACACCCGGAGCTTGCTAAATCGCAGTCGGGTCTTGAGCTCGCCCTAGTTCGTGGAAAGCCTCCGCAGTTCCACTGTAGTACACGAAGTTCGCTATTTTCGTGTACTAGTCCAAGCGCTGCAGTCTCACAGATGTCAGGCTGGACAACTGGGTGACCATATAGCGGAGCAGCGATGTTGCAATTATCACTGGGGGTTGTGGTACATTTGGAAGAGGCAGCAAATGGCACTGTTGCGCGAGATGAAGGCGGCGGCGCTGAGCAATGGCTAGATTTCGTGGTTACTTCTGCAGTTCGCCGACGTCGAGCAAGCATTTCGCGGTGTTGTCGGAGCTTAGAGGCCTCAGCTAAGAGACGATTGATTTGCTCATCCACTTCAGCCATATCGTCGTCTGGTAGATCAATACGCTGCTGTATTCATCATCATCATCATCATCATCATCATCATCATCATCATCAGCCTGATTATACCCACTGCAGGGCGAAGGCCTCTCCCACATTTCTCCAATTAACCCGGTTCTGTGCTAGCTGCATCCACTTGACCCCTGCGAACTTCTTAATCTCATCCGCCCACCTAACTTTCTGCCGCCCCCTTCTACGCTTTAATTCCCTTGGAATCCAGTTTGTTAACCTCAGCGACCATCGGTTATCCTCTCTTCGCACTACATGTCCTGCCCATGTCCATTTCTTCTTAATTTCTACTAGAATGTCGGTAACTTGAGTTATTTCTCTGACCAACTCTGCACGCTTTTTATCTCTTAATGTTACACCTACCATTTTTCGTTCCATAGCCCTCTGGGTTGCCCTCAACTTAAGTAGAATTCTCTTGGTTAGCCTCCACGTTTCAGCCCCATAGGTGAGTACAGGCAAGATGCAACTGTTGTATACTTTCCTCTTGAGCGATACCGGTAAGCTGCTAGTCATAATCTGCGAGTGCTTGCCAAATGCGCTCCATCCCAATCGTATTCTTCTTGTTATTTCCTTTTCGTGGTCCGGATCTGCGGTTACTACCTGTCCTAAGTAGACATATTCGCCTACTACTTCCAGTATTTCGTTACCTAATCTAAACTGCTGTTCCTTCCCGCGGCTGTTGAACATTACCTTAGTATTCTGAATGTTGATTTTCAACCCTACCTTTCTACTTTTCCTGTCTAGGTCATCAATGATTGTTTGCAGTTCATCCCCCGAGTTGCTCAGCAAGGCAATGTCATCAGCAAATCGCAGATTACTGAGGTGTTCTCCATCTACCCTTATCCCTAACTGCTCCCATTCCAAGTCTCTGAATACTTCCTCTAAACAAGCTGTGAATAGTACTGGGGAGATTGTGTCTCCTTGCCTAACACCTTTCTTTATGGGAATTTTGTTACTTTCTTTATGCAGAACTATGGTTGCTGTGCAGCAACTATATATATCTTCCAGCACTTTCACGTACGGCTCGTCTACCCCCTGATTTCGCAATGCCTGCATCACCGCCGAGGTTTCAACTGAGTCGAATGCTTTTTCGTAATCAATGAATGCTATGTCTAAGGGCTGGTTATATTCCGAGCATTTTTCTATCACCTGATTGATGGTATGGATATGATCGATAGTCGAGTAAAGTTTCCGAAACCCTGCTTGATCCTTTGCTTGATTGCAGTCTAAGGTTGCCCTGATTCTAATAGCGATTACCTTAGTAAATACCTTATACGTAACAGACAGTAAGCTGATTGGTCTGTAATTTTTAAGGTCCTTAGAGTCCCCTTTCTTGTGAATGTGGATAATGTTTGCATTCTTCCATGGTTCCGGTACCGTCGATGACACCAGGCACTGCGTATACAGGGTGGCCAGTTTTTCTAGCACGATATCCCCCCCGTCCTTCAGCAAATCTGTAGTTATCTGATCCTCTCCAGCTGATTTCCCCCTTTTCATAGTTTCTAGTGCTTTCTTGACCTCGTCCTTCGTCACTGGTGGAACGTCTGACTGTTTTTCCCTACCGCCAATCTCATTACGGTCCTGACTACTTTGGCTACTGTAGAGATCTGTATAGAACTCCTCAGCTACTTTGACTATCTTTTCCATATTAGTGATGACGTTGCCCGCCTTGTCCTTTATCGCATACATCTGGTTTTTGCCTATGCCCAATTTGTTCTTTACCGCTTTATTCTTCACCCGTTCTTTACAGCAAGCTCAATTTTCTCCATGTTATACTTCCTTATATCGGCCACCTTGCGCTTATTGACTAGCTTTGATATCTCGGCGAATTCGATCTGGTCTGTTGGATTGGAAGCTTTCATACTCTGGCGTTTCTTAATCAAATCTTTCGTCTCCTTAGACAGCTTGCCGGTATCCTCTCTAACTATCCTACCGCCTACTTCTACCGCGCACTCAGTAATGATATCTCTGAAATTATTGTTCCTTGCCTCTAGGGTAATGTCGCCATCCTCAGTTAGAGCTGAAAACCTATTCTGTAGCGAGATCCTGAACTCTTCTGCCCTCCCCCTCACCGCTAATTCGTTGATGGGTTTCTTTCTTACTAATCTGTTGCGTTTCTTCTTCAGATTTAGGCTAATTCGGGACCTCACCATCCTGTGGTCACTGCATCGCACTTTCCCGATTACCTCTACATCTTGCATAATGGCGGGGGTTGAACACATTATTAAGTCGATTTCATTTTTAGTCTCTCCGTTAGGACTTTTCCATGTCCATTTCCGGTTCTTCCATTTGCTGAAGAAGGTATTCATGATTCGTAAGTTATTGCGCTCTGCAAACTCAACTAGTAACCCCCCCTGCTATTCCTAGAACCAATGCCATAGTCACCTACTGCCTGGTCTCCTGCCTGCTTTTTCCCTACCTTGGCATTGAAGTCGCCCATTAGTACAGTATACTGCGTCTTTACTTTTCGCATTGCCGATTCTACATCTTCATAGAAGCTTTCAACTGTCTGGTCATCATAACTACATGTAGGTGCATAAGCTTGTACAACCTTCAGTTTATACCGCTTATTAAGCCTAATTACGATGCCTGCAACCCTCTCATTAATACTATAGAATTCATCTATATTACCCGCTATATACTTATTGACAAGGAAACCTACTCCTAGTTGTCGCCTCTCTGGTAAGCCTCGATAACACAGTACATGCCCATCCTTCAGTACAGTATATGCCTCATTCGGCCTCCTAACCTCACTAAGCCCTATGACATCCCATTTCATGCCCTCTAGTTCCTCTAACAGCACTGCTAGGCTAGCTTCACTAGCTAGGGTTCTAGCATTAAACTTTGCCAGGATCAGTTTCCAATGGCGGCCTGTCCAGCAGCGCTGGACAGGCCGCTGCTGTATTGACAGTTGTCACCGGCGTTTTTTGAGCCCTGTATCGTTAGACTTTCTCTTAGCTGGCGATGCATTTGAAGCGAGCTCAGGAAGCTCTGGCCACTCGTCATCATCCCACTGGAGAGCTGCAAAGCGATTGGATGTCAGCACTGGTGTAATGTGTTCGATTGGCCAATGCTTAGTGTTCCTGAGACCAGCCTTCTGTGTTGCCTTTTGCTTTCTCGGACAACTTGGAGATGTTATCTCATGGTCATCCAATTTGCAGAGGCCGCATTGGTACGTAACTTCTCCTTCAGCGCACCTTCATCGGCAGAAGCAAAAGCGGAATACTTGCGCATATGCCCTGACCGGAAACAGTTGTAACAGTAAACCACACTCGGTTTATGCGGCTGCGGCCTTAATATGCAGCTGTAGTAGTATACACAGGCTGGGAGTGTCGGAGGGCCTTGCAAGGTGATCATGCAGAAAAGTCCCTTTCCTATGTATCGGGCCTGAATGACTTGGTGCTTGGGGCAGTACAGCTCACGTTCAAGGGTTGTTCGATCTATGTTTATGTCGACGTTGTCAACGACGCAACGCTGCAAGTCGGAGCCTTCAATTAGATACCCTTGCACAGGTTTTGAGAGCTCACTTGTGACTGAAATACAACTAAGCGTTTGGATACTTTCCATCGCAGTGAGTGTCGGGAGCCACACTGCTATAGTTTTTGACTTCTTCCTTGCCTTGAAGCCCCGACAACATCTGGTTCTGAAACACGCGTCCAAGTTGGCCTGGATGATCCTGTTTGGTATATCGGTCAGGTTTTTGTTGGCTAGAGTTTTAATCGTCACTTTATACGATGTCGATCCCGGTGTAGGCGCTACCTGGTTTTCGATAGTTAAACAGGAGCGCTTTCCTTGATAGCTATCACTTGCCGAAGACGAATTCGGTTGATTATCTTCCGAAGGACACTTTTAGAGGCACGGGTGCTCGTTTACACGGATGGTGGTAACGATAAGTCAATTGGAGAGCACGCCTCCTCCTGTCGCACTGTTGCATGTCCATCTCGGTGTATTGACTGGTTGGCCATAGCCGTGCTCCGCCCAGAGAACAGTTCACTTACGGGCTGTTGTGCATTTTGGTAAGGCTGAATGGGCGCTAGTGCTGATGAACCGGGAGTACCAAGCTGGACCTTTTGCCAATGGTCAGGCTGGGGTGTCGACGGCCGGGCAGCAGTTACAGCAAGCAACTCCGGCGAAGCTACCTCTGCCAGCGTGGCAGCGGCAGCACTCGGCCTAGTCTCCGTGCCGACCTGAGCTGCAATCATGCATGGGTACCATGCGCTGGAGGTCTCGCAACCTGACGCCTAGAGGCCGTCTGGAGCTTCCTCGGAAGTAGAAGATCCACTTCTCTGGAGACAGGACAGGTGCTTACAAGGACGCCAAAAATTTTGAGTGGAGCGACTATGCCACATTAGCAGGAAGGCACTTCTTCTTATACTGTTATGTCAATTACGCTGCGCCGTGCCGTCCAGAAAAAATACCATGTTCGCGAGTTGCATGGCCGAGCCCCAGCGATTGTATATGCTCACACGTTTGTAGTGCGTCAGCCAGTCTCGACATCCTCATCGGCCAGACCAGAAAATGCTCCGGGCTCCCGCTCATGCGGCCACGAGCTGGACGGTACTTGGTGCTCCTCGCCTGAATTAGAAGCAGCTCCAGTTGAGCGGGAAGGGTGACTTTCTCTGTCGTGGTCGTGGCTTGCCATGGCTGTGAAGTCAGGAGGGAGCCCGGCCAAGCGTCTGCTTCGTGGGTGATGTTCAAAAGGTTCCAGGATCACCCCGCACCTCCACCAAGTTGTTACGGTGGAAATGGGTTTAATACTTACAGAATATTCGGGGAATGCATGAAAGCTACGTACAGTCTCAAGCACAGTCTAAGAAAAGCTTGCCCCCGAATGAGTGTACATGCCACTACTTCGTTCTCTTTTTTTTTACAAGTGCAATCGTCCGCTTTTGTCCTCCTCTTGCACATGCGCTACACCGTGCGGCGCAGCGTAATTGACGTAACAACATGATTATAAAAGAAAGCAGGAGATGGTTATTTTAACATCTTTATTTTCAAATCGTTATCGTTACAGAATGGCAAATAACCAACACGAAAAGATAAAAAAATTGAAAAGCACGCTACAGAACACACTTAAGTTAAAACACAGTTCAGAACAAAATTCTGCTAATTTTTTGTTTGAAAATAACATAATTTGAAGTGTGAACAATGTTGTCAAGAATACTATTCCAATAAATTATTGCACGGGGCAGGGCTAATAAGTTGAATCCTGTGGTCATGATGGCTGTAAACAATTTTATGGAAGAGGCAGATAAGTGCTATTGTTCTGTGAGATTCTAAGAATAGAAGGGATAACGACGCCTTAATGTTATGCTGGAATGTCGGCGATAGCTGCGAGCAATGAAACGAGCAGCACGATTTTGTACGCGCTCTAGGGAATGCATTTAGTATTGATGGGATTACCGAATGGAAGATGCTTATTCAAGCTGTTGGCGGACAAATGTTTGATATGTCAACTGCCGTGTGGAAGAAGGTGCACCTCAGGTTACGTTATAAATAGCACAATGTAGGGTTGGCTTTGGCAGTAATTTTTTCTCTGTGAGGATCTTCCATGAGAGATTAGGTAAAACGTGCATGCCAAAGAACTTGTAGGACGACGAAAGAGTGAGTGGACTGTGGTTAAGCGCGTAAGTGAAAAGATTTGTTTACGACTAAATGTCATCAATTTGTATTTATCAGTGTTAAGGGACATTTGCCATGATACGCACCAGTTATCAATGCGGTGTAGATCTTCGTGAAGAGCGATGTGGTCATTAACAGAGCGAATTTTGCGATAAATAACGAAATTGTCAGCAAAGATTTTGAGCGTTGAGGTGATGATTAATCGTAGGTCATCTATGAAACTCAGAAACAGTAACGAGCCTATTACACGACCTTGAGGTACGCCTGCTGTTACATGAATTAGAAGGGATAAATGGTTATCAAGAGAAGTGAATTCTTTACGAAATGATGAAAAGTTCTTATCAAAGAAATTGTTAATGAATCAAGGCGAAAGAATAAGAGCTTCGTGATTAAACGACAGTGTGGAACGCGGTCGAAGGCTTTAGCATAATCGAGGAATATACAGTCGATTTGAAATTTTCGTCCATACCGTGAAGCAGGTCATTAGTAAACTTGAGCAGTTGTGTTACATAATAACACTTTTCTGGACCCGTGTTGTTGTAACTGGAAGAAACCGTTGCCTTCTAAATGTAGAGCTGTTTTAGATGCAATGATGTGCTCAAGAAGTTTGCAAGATATACATGTCAGAGATATTTAGCGATAGTTAGCAACGTTAGTTCGGTTACCAGATTTGAAAAGTGGTATAAATGTTCCGAATATCCACTCGTATAGTATCCCTCCTGTTGAAAGCGATTGCCGAAATATATGAGTGACTATGACGCTGGAGTGAGCCACGGTATGTTTCAATTTTTTTGAATTAATTCAAGCAACACCACATTAACAAATTTTTTATATTGCTAATCAATATCACAGCGCCATCAACAGTAACGTCTATTGGGCTCATGTAGTCATAATCATATTCAAGTGCCGATGACATATTGGAATAGTCTTCCTTCGTGAACATATTGGCGAAAACATTATTGCAAGTCTAAGGGTTCGTCTTGAGCAATGGGATCTCCAGCCTCATCGATCAACGTAAAATCTGGAGAAGTTTCGGTAGGTGATAATGTTTTCCAAACTTTTTTGGATTGTGCTTAAGGAGCGGAGGGACTGTAAATCATGAGCCATGAACTTGTATTAACTTTTCGTATGGTCGCGTAGTATTCTTTATCGGAGTTTTTATATTTTTCTCAGGATGCGGGTGTTCTCAGCCGTTGTTAAGAAAAAGTCGTTTTTTGTGCTCATCAACTTACGAAGGTTCTTGTGGTACCTCGTCTTAGATGAACTAGCACGGAAACATATGCAGGGCATATAGGTGTTCATTACCAATGTGTTTACCTTTGCACTGACGCCAGTTTTCGTTAACAGATTGTGTAGGAAAGAATTGCAGAAAGGAATCGCAGAAAGGAATCGCAGAAGGTTTGTAAGCCGACGTTAATGGCATCGTAATATGGCCTGCTATTAGCCCCGAGAACGAACACCGCCGCCGCTGCAATCGCCGTGGTCTGACGTCACGGCGAGGACTCTCCAGAAGCCGCACGGCCGGACTGCTAGCGCGCCGGCTGCTTTCGTTCGTTTTTGCTCGCCAGTAAGCAATCATGCTTACTTATGGCTCAGTGCCTCAGTGCAAATCACGGAAAGAAGACGATGTGAGCTTCCACTTCTACCAAATGTCATCCAAAATGAAGAAGGTTTGGAATATTAAGGTAAGAATGGGGAAGCAACCGTCGGCATCGTCTGTTGTGTGCAGCAAACATTTTACAGAGGAAGACTTTGTGTACCCGGTGTACAAGATACTAGGCGAGCCGTGTAGCGACGCTTTTCCATGCTCTTTGCCAACTAGTCTTTTTTAATTATCAGGGTACAAGTATAGGAAGCTGCTGCCTGGAGCTGTTCCATCCGTCAGCCTTCCTGTACGTCCATGCGATGCAAGGCGATCGCTCCCGGGATCGACGAAGCGGAGACGTAAGTCAATCAGATCTTGCTCTTGCTTTTGTTTCCTCAATTTATTTTTGTCATTGCATGCTCAAACAGTTAATTAAAGCAAGATAAACGTTGGAAAATAGTTTCGGCAGTAGCGGATTGTTCAGGTTAGATAGCCGCGGCTATGCTTCAATTTTGGTGTAACATATGTCGCACGGCAGTGGTGTTGTGGTGCTCCTTCATGTGCGAAAACTGATACAATCCACATAGTGGCGGTGCGTGCGGGTGAACTACGTAGCTCAGAATCGGCACAAAGTTCGTAGGGTTTTTGCTTGGATGTTGACATTTGTTTGCGCGAAGATGTAATATAACGCGTCGCCAGAGAGCATTGCAGTAAGAGTTGTCATATGGAATGGTTTGTCCAGAGTCCGTAGAGCCCTGTCTTAGCTACGTGCCCGCCTTGTGTGCTGTGCCTTGCTTTAGAGAGTCCGTGATGTACAGCTGGTCACCGCTCTTCTGAGACAATGCCCGAACGGCATTAGGACTTTGTTTCACTGTTTTTTTTTTGAGGTGATGGCCTGTACCACTGTATTTTAAATCCAGGTGAAAGAGACGTTCCCACAAAGCCATACAAGCTCTGCGCACACATGAACTGGGATCGCAGTGAACATTCGAGCACCGTTTCCGCGGACCGTGTTGCACGAACAGAGGAGGAAGTGGAAGTTATGGAGTGCGATCGTATGTTTACATATCGATACTCTATGACAATGTGATGAATTACATAGCTATGACCTTTTTTGTAGAGCGTTGAGGAAAAAATTGCAAATTATATTTGCCTTGATTCCATTGAGTGCTGACCATGAAACTGAACTGCGAGAATAGACACAAAACGTTATCATTTATCAGCTTTAACTCCTCATCACTAATGTTGACCACAAAACCTGAATACTGCCTCACAGCAGTGTTATGTCACTGGCAGTAACTGAGCAGAGCGCTTCGTACAACATATCCTTGAAGTAATGAAATCACAAGTAATTCATCAGTAATACACAAGTAATACACAATAAATACAAAGTCTAGCTAGCCACATCAACAAATGTAGCCAAAAATACTGCACTCGAGTTAAACTAGGCTATCACTCTAAATAAGCACAATCTTATCGTTAGAATAGGCACAAAGAAGATTTGGCCAGTTTAAAACAAGGACCATTTTTCGTCCTCTTCATATGGTATTCAATGAGGTCCTTGTAGTATTTTGGAAAAAAAAATTCGCTGTGCGACGGAAATTCAGTTATATCCCGAGCATGCAAAGAGTATTTTAGACGACCCGTATTAATTCTGCTGTTGTTTTCAATACTTCAGCAGTTCCGCCACAGAGCACTGACCAACACACAGCAAGCTCTGAAGGTATTTGATGCAGCTTTATACAATGCCTTCCTGTTTTACCTGTAGCTGTTTTTTTTTTTACAGAGCTTGTACTTTTTTTCAGAAGTTACTGTGGAGGTTAAGAAGCTTTTCAAAGACGCCTGAATCCAGGTCAACACAAATGGCATCTTCAAGCGAGAACAGATGGTAACGGTGACAAAAATTACCGATGATAATGGTTTACTTGTGCTGACAGGCATCGGCTCATTTGAATTGTTTTACAACATGACGGAACTGTTTACAGAGGCACGCATCTTGCAGACAACACGCAGCTTCTGTCTAAGTAATGATGATGCTGTCTTGCTTACATTCATGAAACTGTATCATGATCTGACATTCTCACTGCTAGCTGTATTATTTCAAGTTCACCGCACAACTGTGTCGAATTTGTTCAGGGAGTCCATTGTGATACTGGCCAGCATCCTAAAGCACGCATTATTTTGGCCAGAAAAGGCTAGTGTGGTCAGCAGCCTCACAACCTATTTCAAAGTTTACAGAGAGACCAGAATGGTGCTTGACTGCACCGAAATCGAGATTGAAAGACCAAAAGATCTTAAGTCGCGGTTGCTTGCTTACAGCCATTACAAACGCACGTACACAGCAAAGGTTCTGGTGAGTGAGACTACGGGCGGGTTAATTAGCTATATAAGCATCGGACACGCACATCACAAGACACTACAAAGTGATAGACAAGTGTACACCACATGTTGACAGTGTCATGGTGGATAAAGGCTTTTTAATCGGTGATCTTTGTAGAGAAAAAAATATCAAGATGATCAGACCTTTTTTTCTTGTGGAAAAACAGTTAACAGAGGAAGCCGGAAATAATCAGTTCATCGCAAGTGCTCGTGTGCATGTAGAAAAAGCTATCCAAAGGATGAATCTCTTTGGTAATTTGAGAAATCGCTTTGATCTTCACATCCTGCAATACATTGACAACATCTTCACTGTAATTGCTGGCACAGTGAACCTATTGCTTTGTTGCCTTTGTTCAAAGGCAACAAATTCCTTTTCCGCTCATAAGTTCAATCAGCTTGAGTGTATTGCTTAAACAGATCGATGTTGCATATGCTTCACATGTTTGTAAATTCTTTATTTCTATCACAGCATCATTTGTAACATTTTGAACAATATGTCACCATTAAAATATCTGGTCTTGAGTATGTGGTATTTTTTAAAAGAAAGCTTTTCACAGATCAATGGTAGAAAGATGGCAAAAGGATGGGATCCTCGAAAACACCAAACAAAGCGAACAGTCCACTAGCCAACCCTTCGACAAGGACTGTATTTCATGCCTGGACAGCTCCTTCTCTAGAAACATTAGCTAGTGGACTGAAGGCACTCCTCAAACCATGTTTGCTTTGTTTTGTGTTATAACACAGATGTATCACAAAAGGTATACAGTCAAACCTGAATATATCCACGTACCCCACGCTCACTTTGTCACAAGGTTTGAAAGCGCTAACACTACCAGCACGTTCCCAATGCCATTTTGCCAACCTGTCTCCACGCTCTTAGAAATGCCATTTGCAGAGGTGCAGCATGCGATTCGATATGTAGTGCATGACGGGTGAAATGGCACTCCCAACGCTTTTATACAGGATTCCCAATGGTATATGTGTGGTAGATATACCCAGGATTGACTGCAATACACAAAAATGTGGCCAACACCAAAAAATGCGCCGTAGATAAAATATAGATACAGATATGATTGACTACTACATTTATGATTTGCACGTATATTGCACATGTTTAACAGGAAAATAATATACAAAATAACTATCTTCAGCACTTCCTTAAACAAACACATAATGAGGCTTCAAAGCTGTGACTAACTCGCACAGGGAAGTGTTATCATGCGCACAGAATATGTGGGTGAACATACTCTTGGAAAAAGTAGGAGGACCGCTCAACTACATCTCTGAAAAACTCTTCATTGAATGCAACTGGGATGCATGTGCTGTTCGCATCATTCAACTATACAAATAGCTCCCCTTTTTTAAGCTGTGTCAAGCTCATTTGTACCTGAACCTGGCAAAAGTAAGCGCTTGCACGTTTTAATACTTTCACTGCAGATTTGTCGCTGTTCTTCTCAGTCTTCTCCTGCAAGAACTTTTCCAAGGATTCCGGGTACTTCACTTCCAGGACACACTTGCAAAAGCACTGACACTCTACCAGTCTGTCTGGACTAGCGCCAATATAGAGTCGTCCTTCTACAATAAACAGTCCACACTGGCTCACAACTAAGTCTTGGTGTTCTGACTGCTTTTGTTGAATGTAGCACTGTTTTGCGCTGCTTCCAGTACGCTGCCATGGCACATTACCCCGGGCAGCACGAGAGCCTGGGAGTGAGCTGGCAGAGATCAGCCCTATGCAGGCCCAATGCTGCCATCTTATAGCTGGTATTGCTTGTGCCATTCTAAAACACGTCCACCACTGGTCCTGAGGATTCCATTGGTAACCAATATTGTACGTACCTATTTATAATGATAGCAACATTGGCCCGTCATATCCGATGCTCTCACAATATCGGTGGTGCTATTACAAGGATAGATATGATGGACCTGGATATCCGGCGTATCACAGGTGTTGGCGTTGTCATTTGTTAAGGATGGCTTTAACGGACAGCGCTGGCCTTCAGGCCACTGATGTCGGCCAATATATGATATATGCTGGACATAAGGTCAACTCTGTTACAATGGCCGGCCAGTGTTAGATATACACTGGCGTACCTTACTTATCACCGGTATTGGCATTGCCATTTCATAAGGATGGCTCTATTGAACAGTGTTAGCCGCTACTCTACTGACGTTGGCCAATATATGGCATACGCTGGACAATACTGTCAGTTCTGTTACCATGTCCCGCCAACGTCAGATGCATTGGCATACACTTTAGTCCACATTGTCTTCTCTATTTCGGCTACTGGTCAATATTAAATGCAAATTAGCATGTGGCAGGAAATATTCTGTGGGAAACCGCAATAAGGTTCTTTTGCGGTTGGCAGGCTCATTTAATATTTGGATTCGTTAACTGTGTTGTTAAAATCGATGTTTTCAAGTTACCTTTGCAATTTTAAATGCTTCGGAAATCCTGTGTCTAATTAGTTATAGTTCCGCGGCGCTGGTTTCCTTCGTATTTGCTTTAATCCCAAATAGCTGTTGTTCATATTGCTTGGGATTACACTGTGTTCGTATACACTAGATCTTCATTGACTTAAGCTGGCATTGTAATCAATCCACATGTATACTGTGACGAATTTAAATGAGACCGACGATTGGTCGACGGCGTCCAATATAAGTTCACCACCGTTCGCCGGTCCACCAGGGCGGCGGCGGCGCTAACTAGCTCCACGCCGACCGGGAGATTAGAAATAATCAAAACGACATATTACATATCGTGCATAGGCAATGGTTGCTATTTCTTGTATTCTATTCGGCAATGCTCCAAGTTCTTCCGTGGCTGCTCCTGTGGCGATTTCTGCTGCTCTAGATGAAGAGAATTCCAAAAGCTTTAGCGAATTTGTTTGCCACCGAGCGTATTAGTTTTAACAACAGTAGCTTCACACAGACGATTACCGCAGGACGCGCATTCAGTCTGATGCAATTAATGAGCGATAAGCGTCGGCCGATTAATACTCGTACGTGACTCAGATCGACTATAGCGAATGCGCTTCCATCGAAATACACTTTAAAATTAAACTAGGCCGTTTAATATATACGAATACGAAGCGTCGAAGCACATACTGTCACTTAAACGATTTAACATTGGTGATCTAAATTAAAGCTGGGATATTGAGCGATAAATTAAACGTCGCTCCGCACATGTCTGGACGTTGCCACAATGGCAAATCGTATCGACGCTTCCTGCTTCGTTGTCGCTCTAAGAAGTATTAGAAAAAAAAACAAAAATGGAGAGAAAACACTTCATGCACAATCACAATATGAATAATAATAACGTCGTGCTGGAAAATTTAACTGCGTTACAGTTTCACTTTTGTTCATCGCACTCGTTCGCACATTGTTTTCTCAAGCGTCCGCTCTTGTTGACGACAAACCGCGCAATTCTGTTGCAGTCGGCAAGGATGTATACTGGAGTGTACCCCGAAAAACTTAATTTGACGGTGGTTCAAGGCCACTCGATTGGAGAGCTCGCATTACTGTGATTTGCATTCGGATCAAGTTCTTTGTCACACGAGAATGTCACCTGGCTGTGAATAATTCGAAGCTGTTCAGCTGCCATGGTAGCCTAATGCATAACCACTTAATTATGTCGCGAATTCCGTGTGTCATTTTCATATTATTTACTCATTCTTGCTTACAGATTTTATACACAAATTGATGTCAACCTGTTCTAAGCTGACAGCGCTATCAAAAAAAAATATACTGTCCTACTGTGAGCAACCTCTGTGAAAATGTGACATGTAACCAACCTTTCAATATCATGCTGACAAATTTTACGGGGAAAATATGAAGATGGTTATTAGGTTAAATCTAGATAATAACCTGGGATATTCGACTCAGTTGGAGACCTTAATCTTTGTACGCCAGAATGCTATCCGTCATGGGTTTCCGCCTTTTGCATGACCGAACTAAGCGCGCTTCATAGAGCCGGTCTGCCTCAAGGTTATATGCATATGCGCCGAAAGTTTTTATTACTATTTTTATTGGTTGCTCGCAAACCCATACAATTTTGCTGGTTTGTAATTTTCAATGAAAGAATGCGCAACGAGTGTTCCTGTTATGAAACTCCTAGCTGCGATCACAAGAATGGTCACGCTTCAGAGCGCCACTGCAGCCGAGATTCAGCGAGCAGCCGAGTATGCTTATTAAATGGCCACACAAAAAAGGAAGAAAATTACCAATCGTAGATGGAAAATCTTTCTTCAGAGAGGTTTATTCCATAGCCATAAACGTCGCTTAACTGTTGAGTTCCCATTTCCAGCCCAGCTCGCTAGCAGTGGGTGCAGAAACTTAACGATATCTTGCATAACGCCTCAGCATGGGAACGATCATTGTTTTCATTGATTAGCTGCAGGTACTGTGTACAGTGAAAAAACAATGATGAAATCAAAGATTTACGCAGCTTGTTACTTCACCTGACCTCTTCAGACTTCATCATCCTGTTTATGAAGGTGCTCGTAAGCTGGCAAAGCTTGATTACTTCCCTTTGCGGGGTACATCATGCCTCCATTGTCCTTGTTTTTCATTAACTTGTAACTGGTCCAGTTGACGCATATTTCCTGCAACAGGCGCTTGCTAGACTGACATGTCGCCTCAAAACCATTACCAAATATTGCATAAATTAAGCAACAACCTGGTAGTGATAAAAAAAACTTGGGGTTCTTAAATCTCCTTGCAGAGCCTACCTGCTTATTCACCGTATCCCGTAATTTCTGCATCTGTCGCATATCATTAGAATGCAGCCTTAAGCCATCACGTTATATGAAATAGCGCCCTACACTAGCTATATAAAGCTCCTCTCTACCGAAGCCGTACGAACGTGCCCTATAGGAGTATAGTGTGCCTGACTTCAGATCTAAGGGTCCCATTTTCAATAATTCCCATTTCACCCTGACATCTTATTGACTCTCTCTGGTTTTGCAGCTCCTGCCACTTTGAACATGTCATGTGTTCTCATTGCGCCAAAGGAGTCTGGCCATATCACCAACAAAAGTGCCTCTTACCACAGAGGTATTTTAGCCTTTCCGCCGACAGACCGGGCGCCGGATTTTCTGTGGAACGTGGCTTTGCAGTTTATCGCATCCGCTCGAACAGTCTCAAGAGCATAAACAAATGCTATATGCACAGGAGGAGGAGGAGGTAAACTTTATTTAAAGAAGAGGTCGTAGGCGCGGGGTGGGTTGACGTTCCCTCCTTTGCTTGCAAGGCAACTCAGATTAGCGCGGCAAAATTGAGAACAAATTGTATGCTATATATATATATATATATATATATATATATATATATAAACATTCGTGCCTTTTTCTGATATGTCCTCGCAACATAACCTGCGAGAAAAGCTCCTGGTGCCACCTCATCGAGTTCATCTGCTTCACAACACATCGTTAAAAATCCTAGTTCACTGGCCAGCTCCCTGGTAACTAAATAGGTTAAACAACATTAAGGGAACACAGGAAAAGAGGACGACACAACTAGCGCAGTTGTCCCGTCCTCTTCTCCTGTTCCCGCCATGTTGTTTGTACTGTTAACCTATAATTAATCACCAACAAGTCCAATATGCTGTCCCTTGTAGCAAATTCAATGGCAGCTGATAGGGCATTATGGTTCAGCATCTGGAAGTTTTAACCTCAGCGCAGCTTTCATTTCAGAGGAAGCGAGTTCATTTCCACTCGTCGCGGCTGCCTTTGCCTGAAGCGAGCTCAGTAGATAAAATTACAGGGTCTCTTAGATGTCTCTCAAGCAGAGGAGCCTACCCTTCTCCTATCATTGGCCTCTCATCGTTTGCCACAGTTCGTCATTTGAAGTCGTCGTTTCATATATTGGTCGTTTCCCAGTCATGATGAGTCTGCCTGCGTAGTCATTGTAGCCCCTACCACTCATAACTGAGCAGGTTACTCATTTAGAATCAGCAGTGGTCATTACATGTCGTCGTTTCACTTACTGGTCATTTCGTAATCATTAGCAGTAATTATGAGTCATGCCTAGCTATTATAGTCATTACCGCATATTGCTAAGCACTTTTACTCATTTCTAATCAACTGCGGTCATTACATGTCGTATTTGATATACTGACCATTACAAATCATTTTAGTGATTATTACCCATTATTAGTAAATAGCATTAGTCATTACCTCTATCAATGTCTATTTATAACTTTTATTGATTACCTATTACCATCAATCATTTTCATTCTTAATCTCCCTTTTGGCACGTCCGCTCTTGCGACTGACACACCAGTGCACAGATGCGACGCACAGATTATAGGCACAGCTTCTGCCCAAGGATTTTCGCTCCATGAGCCTAGAACGGCCTTTGCCTTAAAAAACAAACGCATCCCGTCTCAACGTTAACGTGCTTGCACACGCGCACAGAAAAAAAGTGCGTTTACCACACAGACATGAGGCGAACGCGTCCAGAAGGAAGCAAACCGCGCGCTCAGAGCCGGCGACCCCGGCGGAGGCGTGTCCCCGAACAGTGGCGCCCTCAGCAGAAATAGCGGGTGCAACTGTAAACTCCCCAAGGACGCGCTTGCCCATTGACGGCGGCGCGACGCAGCAGGCCGCACCCAGTGCGCTTCCATCCAGCGGCCGTGCCTATGATTGCATCAGCGACTTGTCAAGCAAGAGCCCTTTAGCCAGTGAATGTATTTTTATTACTGCACGGAAGTGGAGCCCTTAAGTTGTAAGGTCGCTTCTTCGGTTATGACCATGGATTTTTCCCGCTTTTCAGAAGTGTTCAGGTGGTTCATTTCACAGGTCAATATGTTCTGCCTTTGTAATAGTACAAGTAACTGTTATGTTGTTAATATAGTAAAAATCACCTTCTGCAGCAAGTTTTGTTTTATCTAGAATATAAATGAAAAAATAATTGTTGAGAAAGTCATCCGCTCTTCTCAAGTTGATCCGTGCAGGAGTCATATAAAATGATTTATGATATTCTCTTTCTCAGGGCGCCCTTAGCTGCTTTCCTAAACTTTGCTTCTGTAAGGGGGGATCAATAAATGCTGTATTCATTTGCATCATTTAGGCAGAGATCTATGATTGCATAAGCGCCCTGTGAAGCAAGTCTTTATAACACGTTTGCTTTTTGCATTGATGCAACTAAGTGCGCCCTTTGAATTTCGTGGTTGCCTCTTTGAGTAGGCGTGTTCCAGCTTTCCAAAAAATGTTCTGGTCTTTCATTTTACCAATATTTGTGAGGCTTTATCATAGTGTAATATAGCGCGGATCACCTTGTGAGTAAGTTTTATGTTTTATCCTGGAACACACAAAGATAAACAAAAATTGGTTGACAACCTTATTCATTCGTGTTGATCCGAACAGGCGCCATATATAATGATTAGCAACATGTTGTTTCTCACCGTGTCCGTAGCGGCTTTCCCAAGTTTTGCTTTTGTGAAGAAGGGTCGAGAAATGCCGTAAGTCATTTGCATTATTCAGGCAGTGATTATTGATTGGATGAGCGCCCTGTCAAGCAAGAGCCTTTAATAACCCCAGTTTGCTTTTCTCATGACTGCACATGAAAAGTGCACGGCTTGAATTTTAAGGTCGCTTTTTCGACTATGACCATAGACGCTTTCCAAAAATTTCCATTCACGCTTTCCAAAAATGTTCTGGTCGTTCATTTTACCAATCCTTTCTTAGAGCTTTTTATATCATTAATATAGTACAGATAACATTGCTCAGAAAGTTTTGTTATATTCTGGAACACACCGGAATGAAACAAAAAAGTTGAGAATTTCTGTTTAATTCGAGTTGATCCGAACAGGCATCCTATATAGTGATTACCATTTTGTTTCTCCCGGCGGCCATAGCTGCTTTTCCAGATTTTGCTATAGTAAAGAGGGATCGATAAATCCGTAAGTCATTTGCATTATTCAGGCACAGATCTGTGACTACATGAGCAACCTGTCATGCGAGACCTTTTCCTATCCCCTGTTTGCTTTTTGCATTTTGCACGTAGTAATTGAACCTATTGAATTTTAAGGTCGCTTTTTCAATTATGACTATGGAGTGTTCCCGCTTTCCAAAAGTGTTCAGGTCGATCATATCATTATGTTCTGCCTTCGTCATATTATTATAGATCAAATAATTGTCAAATTAATATAGTACAAATCAAATGCAGCAGTAAGTTTTATGTTATATTCTAGAACTTACCAGAATCAAAAACATTTTGTTGGGAATTTTATCCGCTTTCTTGAAGATGATTCGTGCAGGCGTCATATATAATGATTACTGACATTAGTTTTCTTACGGGACCCATAGCCGCTTTTCCAAACTTCGATTTTGTAAAGCGGTATCGTTAAATGACGTCAATTGCATCATCCGGACAGATATCTGCGATTGCATGAGCGCCTTGTCAAGCAACAGCCTTAATTAGCCCCTGTATGCTTTCTGCATTACTGCACATACATGCACCCTATGAATTTTCAGGTCGCTTCTTCGATTATGACCATGGAGTGTTCTCGCTTTCCAAAGTGTTCTGGTGGTTTATTCTACAAATGTTCTGCCCTTGTTATATTGTTAAAATATACGAATCACCTAGTGCAGTTACATTTATGTTATATAGTAGAACACACCTGAATAGAAAAAAACATGGTTGGGAATTTTATCCGCTTTCTTTCAATTGATCCGTGCAGGCTTCATATATGATGTTAACAACTTTTTGTTTGTCACTGCTTGAGTAGCTGCTTTCCCCAAACTTTGATTTGCAAAGAGGTATCGATAAATGCCGTCACCTGCATCGTTCAGGACGATATCTGTTATTGCATGAGTGCGCTGTCAAGAAAAAGCCTTTAATAACCCCTGTATGCTTTTTGCATTGCTGCACGTAAGTGCACCCCATAAGTTTCAAGGAAACCTCTATATGACCTTGCGGTGTTCCAGCTTACCAAGTGTGTTAAGGTCGATCATTTTTGCAAACATTTTCGACCTTTGTCACATTCTTAATATAATACGGATCACCTTGTGCAATAACACTTTTGTTATATTCTAGAAACACCCGAATAAAAAAACCCTTTGCTGAGAATTGTATCCGATTTCTTCAAGTTCATCCGTGCAGGCGTCACATATGACGACTAACAACATCTTGTTTCTCATAACGCCCATAGCTCCATTCCAAATCTTCGATTTTGTAAAGTGGCATCGATAAATTCCTTTACCTGCATCATTCGGGCAGAGACCTGTGATTGCATGAGCGCCCTGTCAAGCAAGAGCCTTTAATAAAATCCCTCCATGTTTTTGCATTATTGCACCTAAGAAGTGCACCCTTTAAATTTTAATGTCACTTTAATTATAACTTGGAGCGTTCCCACTTTCCAGAAGTGTACTGGTCGTTCATTTTACATATGATTATTTTCCGCCTGTTTCATATTGTTGATATGTACAAATCAACTTGTGCAGTCTTTTTTATGTGTTATTCTAGAAAACACCCGAAAGAAAAGCTTGGTGGAGAATATGGTCCGCTTTTTAGAGTTGATAGGTGCAGCCGTCATTTGTAATGATTACCAAATTTTGTTTTTCACGGCGCCCAAAGCTGATTTCCCAAACTGATTTCGTAAAGCGGAGTCGATAAATGCCATCACTTGCCTCATTTGGGCAGATATCTGATTGCATGAGCGCCATATCAAGCAAGAGCCTTTAATACCCCTGTATTCTTTTTGCATTGCTGCACGTAAGAAAGGCACCTCTTTAATTTCAAGGCCACTTCTATATGACCATGCGGTGTTCCCACTTTCAAAGTGTGCCCTGGTTGTTCATTTTACAATCACAATTTTCGGCCTTTGTGATATTATCAATATAGTATGAATCGCCTGTGCGATAACGTATATTTTGGAACACACACGCATAAAGAAAACTTTGTTGGGTTTTTTATCCGCTTTCTTCAGGTTGACCAGCGCAGGCGTCATAAATTATAATTATCAACATTGGGCTTTCTCACGGGGCGCATTGCTGCTTTCCCAAAGTTTGACTTTATAAATCGTGATCGATAAATGCCGTCACATGCATCATTCGGGCAGAGATCTGTGTTTGCATGAGCTCCCTGTCAACCTAGAGCCTTATAACCACTGTATGCTTTTTGCATTACTGCACATAAGAAGTGCACCCTTTGGATTTTAGGGTCACTTCTTCGATTATGACCATGTAGTGTTCCCGCTTTCCAAAAAGTGTTATGGTGGTTCATTTTGCAAGTACATATTTTCGGCCTTTGTCACATTGTTAATTTACTACGAATCATATTGTACAGTAGCAGTTTTGTTATATTGTAGAACACATCCGAATAAAAAAATCGAGGACACTTTGGCGACTACAGTAATGAAAGGCGAAAGTCTGAGTGCTGCATTCCGCTACTCGACTGTTGCGCATGTAGCGATGAATGTTGCTACGAATATAGCGAGCGACTACTCTTTCGCATTCTTCGAGTGCATTTACTCAATGAATTCTGCTTAGAAGCAAAGAGATCGCGCTCTTTGTATCTTCGCAGTTATTCTACGTTTACTGTTGTGTGGTCGATTTTACTTTTTGCGCGGCATTATTTATTAATTAAGGGAATTTGTACACAACTTATGCTAATTAGTATCTGTTAGATAATTAGTCAATAATTGGTGATTAGTAACTGGTGATTACTAATTATATACTTATTTAACCGCTAATAAAGATAATACCAAAACAGAAATTAGCAATTAGTAAATTAGCCATTATATCTTATGAATCATTGATTGGCATATGGCCATATCACGCATTTGCGCATACTGTGGTGGGGCTCTGTGATTGGTCGAGACCTCCATGACGTCATCCCGTCTCGAATAATCAAAGCCGCTGCAAAACCGTGACACCTGCGGACGACACCGAATCAGGATATAAAGGTTTTCCCTTAAAACTTGGTTGAGGATTTTATCTGCTGTGTTCAAGTTGATCCGATTAGGCGTCATATATGATGATACCAACATGTTGTTTGTCACGGGGCCATAGCTTCTTACCCTAACTTAGATTTTGTAAATCGGGATCGATAAATGCCGTCACTTGCATGATCCGGACAGAGATCTTTGATGCATGAGCGCCCTGCCAATCAAGAACCTTTAATAACCCGCTTTACAATTTTTGCCTTCAGGCTCCCTTTGAATTTTAAGGTCGCTTCTTCGAATATGACCATGGAGTGTTCCCGCTTTCCAAAAGAATTCTGCTCGCTTACGTTACAATTTTCCGCCTGTGTTAAATTGTTAATACATGTGAATCACGTTGTGCAGTTATTTTTATGTTATATTGTAGAACGCACCCGAAGGAAGAAACTTGGTCGAGAAGTTTATCTGCTTTCTTCAAGCGCATGCATACAGGCGGCATTTGTGATGATTAGCGACATTTTATTCCTCACGGCTGCCATAGCTGCTTTCCCAAACTTTTGTTTATGTGAAGGGATTCTACTTTTATTTATGTGAAGGGATCGAGAAATGCCACCA
The DNA here is from genome assembly GCF_055883805.1 of Amblyomma maculatum. Taxonomy (NCBI): domain Eukaryota; kingdom Metazoa; phylum Arthropoda; class Arachnida; order Ixodida; family Ixodidae; genus Amblyomma; species Amblyomma maculatum. The sequence continues at coordinate 107,946,667 of NC_139353.1, read as the reverse complement.
CTTGCATCGTTCAGGCAAAAATCTGTCATTGCATGAGCGCCGTGTCAAGCAAGCACCTTCAATAGCACCTGTATGCTTTTTGCATTACTGCAGGTAAGGGCAGCCCTTTAATATCAAAGGCACTTCTATATGACCAGATGGTGCTCCCACTTTCCAAGTGTGTTCTGGTCGTTCATTTTACAGTCACTGTTTTCGGCCATTGAGATATTAATATAGTAATAGTACGAATCACCTACGCAATAACATTGATTTTATTTTTGAACACACCCAAATGAAAAAAAGCTTGGTTGAGAATTTTATCCGCTTTCTTCAAGCTGTTCCGCGCACGCGTCAGATATAATAATTAACAACATTGTGTTTCTCGCGGGGCCCATAGCTGCGTTCCCAAACTTTTATCTGTAAACCGTGATCGATAAATGGCGTCACTTGCATCATTCGTGCAGAGATCTGGGATTGTATGAGAGCTCTGTCCAACAAGAGCCTTAATAACCACTGTTTGCTTTTCGCATTACTGAACTCAAGTTCGCCCTTTGAATTTTAACTTCATTTCTTCGATTATGATCATGTAGTGTTCACTCTTTCCAATAGTGTTCTTGTGGTTCATTGTACAAATAATTATTTTCGGCCTTTGTTGTATTCTTAATATGTACAAATCACTTGTGCAGTAACTTTTATTTTATATTCTAGAACACACCCGAATAAAAAATCTCGGTTGAGAATTTTATCCGCTTCCTTCAAGGTGATCCGAGCAGGCGTTCAAAACATTAAAGAGGGAAATCATAGCATAATGACCTAATACAGTGTCCTGGCGCAGCTGAGTTGTTCGCACCGCGCACAAACCCAAACCTTCTACCTGCCTAATTTTAGAAAACAGCGAACGAGAGCCCCACCTCTCGTTCAAAACAAAGGCTTTTTTCATTCATTCATTTTACTTGAAGGTTAGAGATGCTTGGGACTGACAAATATCTATGCAATCTGAAAGTAAAGGCTTAATTGCTGGCTCTCTTACCAGGCAGCACAAAATTGTAGGGCTTCGTTCATTAAAGTGATCTCAAGGTCAAGAAGAGGTCTATAGGAGGTAGCTGCTTCAACAAATTTTGTCGAAAACTCTCTGTTCCTATTATTGTAAGGTAAATTGTCATAAACACAATTTTCTAGATCAGAAACCGTAGAAACCGTACACAAGCAAGAGCATAGAGGAACCTCCAATTTGTCGCGGGACTGGTTTTCACACCTGGACCGAATGACATGAGTAGGCGAGAGCTACGGTCATGCGTATAGAGTAATCTTGCCTTTTACGGTTCCGAAGGTGGACATTAGGAGAGTCGTTGCAGAGAAGCCGACCTTTTACCACAGAACATGAGTGCGGCATTGCGTAGCAGCTTGATGAGAAGCGATGCGAGTGAAAAAACGTGGCGAGTATGAGGTCGCGTGTGTTCAAAAAAGGCAGTGTGAAAGTCTGAGCATGAATTTGCGATGCCTAAATAACAGGAAGCGGTGAGCACATTTTAATCCTGCGCCGGACAGCTTTAAGCAGCGACCCGACGCCCTTTAACAGCAGTATAGACACTAGCTCAAGTTCTATCTCACGGCTGCAAGAATGAGGCAGTATTGCTGCGAGTCCATTCACAGTGGATCGCAAGGAGTAGTCATTGTGTGTGTGTATTCTCCGCTCAACTAAACCGTGATGAGGCAAAGAAATGTAATTTCGGTTTCTGTACTGGCCATTCTAGACTCCAGCGGAACTGGACCACGCATAATAAATTTGCATCATTTGCTTTAGTTTTCTGCTAGGTGCAACATGTTAATGAAAATGGTGTAGTATATGTTATTCCCGCATCTGGCACTTCGTTAACGATGACTTTGAAGGGATACTAATTTTTACATGCATTTTATGTGTGCTAAAGTTGGAGCGTTTCCTATAGTTATACTGTACCTGATGAAAACGTGTTGGCCTGATCATCCTTAAATCTGATAGTACACCGAAGGTTCACTTTGCCGCAAAAAATAATCTAAACAGCTCTTCCTCTCTTTCGTTTTTCTCCCATATTTGAGCATTGCAACGTAAGTCGCACTTCATCTTCGTGTCATTGCGGGTTAATTAGTAACCGCTACGATACAGTAAATATACCGCATGCCTAAGAAGAACACACGACGAAAAAAATCGGCAATGTTAAAGTGTGAGTGTCTGGTGTCTCTACAGCGATAGCAGTATGAGGAAGAGGAAAAAGCTGTAATCCTCTGTCAGGTAGTTGTGGCAGAAAAAACAGCCTCAAATACCGCACCAACGCGATCTTAGAGGTTAGTGTCTTTTCTGTTCTGCTAACATATCATGGATTGCAATGTCTGCCTTCATCATCATCATCAGCCTGATTACACCCACTGCAGGGCGAAGGCCTCTCCCATATTTCTCCACTTAACCCGGTTCTGTGCTAGCTGCATCCACTTGACCCCTGCGAACTTCTTAATCTCATCCGCCCACCTAACTTTCTGCCGCCCCCTGCTACGCTTTCCTTCCCTTGGAATCCAGTTTGTTACCCTCAGCGACCATCGGTTATCCTCTCTTCGCACTACATGTCCTGCCCATGTCCATTTCTTCTTCTTAATTTCCACTAGAATGTCGGTAACTTGAGTTATTTCTCTGACCCACTCTGCACGCTTCCTATCTTTTAATAAGATACTTTGTTGGGCGAGTTGGTACTTATTCATTATTGATATAAACAGCGCGAACACGAAAACAAGGGAGAAGAAACAAGAAAGCCACAGTACATGCGCTGACTCACAACTAAGCCTAAGCCGTTTACTCCAAGGCCCCCCAAAAAATAAAGAAGAAAACGAAACAGTCACGTGAAAAACCCTGGGTTCACCTGCTGAATAAAAATTACTTTAAAAAATCACTTAAAAAAGACACCTCTTTGCTTGAAAGAGCAAGAGACGTCTTGCTGACACACTTATTGTCCGTTGAAATAAAATACGCTTCCACTATCTCTCTCGTTATCTTCTCTTTGTGGCGATATAAAATCTTAACACTGTCAAACTTAGGAGTGCACTTCTTCTCCTTCTTTATTATTTCACATGAATGGCAATGGGATACTAGAAACGTTTTTTGTCCTTTCCAATTTCCAAGTTGTTACAGTGTTCCTGTAGTCCCTTATTTATACACCGTCCGGTTTGTCCTATATAACTGGCTCCACAAGAGAGTGGAAGCCTATACACAACACCTGTCTTGCATCCAACATAGGGGTTTCTATGTTTCACCCCACATTCTTGCTTCTTCTCTTCTCTTTCCCTTTGAACAGCCGGGCAAATCCTCTTCATCTTGAGCGGGGCGGTCAGTGCGACGTCCACATTATACCTCTTGCCTACATTTTTGAGGCCATGCAAAATCCTGTGCACATACGGTACCACGGCAACCTTCCTCTTCCTCTCACCCCATGCTGGGCAGGGATTTCAGTCTGTGCGTTCTTTTAAGGTTCTTCAGGACCCGGCAACTGGCCTCAATAATAACTGACTCGCGATAACCGGCCTTTGCAATTCTCTTCACTTGTCTTTCAAAACTCTTGCCCATGCCGTGGCAACAAGATTTCGTCAACGCACTTAATAAGCAAGTGTTTATCATCCCATTCTTCACTAATTTGAAATGTCCTGAATTGGAGCCTAGCAACGGCTTCATCGATCTCGGGTTGTATTCCCAACAAACATGATCATCACCGAATTGAATCAAAATATCTAAATACTGTAACTGATCGTCCACTGGTTTCTCAACAGTAAATTCCAGGCCGGATCCACACTCAGTAAAAACATCCATAATGTCATTCATTCTTTGATTGAATCCCTCACGGTCTGTTAATACTAAAAAATCGTCCACATACCTGAAGGTGGAATAATGCAAGCCCTCCAAGTTATCCTTCAGGTGTCTGTCCACGTACATTAAGAAGATGTCACTCAAGACCGGTGCGACACTCGATCCAATGCATACTCCAGCCTTCTGCGTATATAGCTTGTTCTTCAATCCTATGAAGGTGGATTCCAGGTAGAACCTCAAAAGTTCAAGGAAACTTTCAACACTAACACCTGAGGTGTCAATGAAGTCACATTCATTATTGTCTTCTGTAATGCACACTTGTACTCGCTTAAGGAGGCAGTCATGGGGAAGGCTATAATATAAATCCTTGACATCCATGCTGAAGCCGACACAATTTCTTGGGTTGTGTTCTTTGAGGAACACGACAAGGGCTTCAGAGTTAGGTAGCCTTAGAGGGTCTGATAAAGTCAACGAGGAAAGGTGCTTCTGCAAATACTTGGACACCAGGTGCTGCCACGTGCTCTTCTCAGATAAGATGGCTCTGAACAGAACATCTGGTTTATGGGTTTTTGCCGAAAAGAATACTTCCAAATGTAGTTGCTTGCATTTCTTCACCTGTTCACGTATCCGTTCAAGCCCCAGATCATCTAGAAGAGCCATAGCCCTCTCTTTTATCTTGGTCGCTTCCATAGGAAACCTTTTGAAATTCTTCTCAACAACAGCCTCGGCTTTTTCTTGAAACTGATTCTCAGAAAAAATAGTAGAATACCCTTCTTTATCTGATAGTATAACTCTGAGGTCTCTTGAGGCCAACCATTTAGCAATATAGTTAATAGGGCACCGTTTCCCCTTTAATGCTTCTTTTGTGTGCTCTAGCACTTCCATGCACTCATGGATGCACCGCGACCTTTCAGAATCTTCAACTCTATTTGCAATACATCGTGACATGGTCACCTGTTCAGCCTCATCAACTCTAGGTTCAAAAGCATGTTTAGGACCCAGCCTCAGCATCTTATCAATACCTACAGGTATATCTTCATCAGCGAAATTCAATACCTTGCCGTGCTGATCTTTGTTCATTTTCTTCTTCCGTGGAAGCAGAGGTAGAACAACCTTCCAAAGGAATTCCGTCAATCTTTCACTCAGGGCACTCCACTCTGTGTACTTGCGAAACGCACGCTGCTCGCTATACATGAACTCACACACGAGTCGTAGACAAAAATGGCGGGCTTGCCACCACATCTCAGACACCATTATACGGCAGAGTCTCCTGCAATGACCAGTAGACAGCCTCAGGAACCCAAAGGTCTTCAGGAATTCCGGAGGCACTGTGCCGAGCTTGAGGTACCAAGAGGCCTTTCTTGCTTGGCAGACACAAACTGCGCTGGCAGGCGCTAACACCTCAGGGTCATTAAACTAAAGGTTCTGTAGGACACACGAAGAGCCCGTTGCACAAGAAATATGGCTTACCAAGATACTTTGTTGGGCGAGTTGGTACTTATTCATTATTGATATAAACAGCGCGAACACGAAAACAAGGGACAAGAAACAAGAAAGCCACAGTACATGCGCGGACTCACAACTAAGCCTAAGCCGTTTACTCCAAGGCCCAGAAAAACAAACATGAAGAAAACGAAACAGTCACGTGAAAAACCCCTGGGTTCACCTGCAGCATGAAAATTACTTTAAAAAATCACTTAAAAAAGACACCTCTTTGCTTGAAAGAGCAAGAGACGTCTTGCTGACACACTTATTGTCCGTTGAAATAAAATACGCTTCCACTATCTCTCTCGTTATCTTCTCTTTGTGGCGATATAAAATCTTAACACTGTCAAACTTAGGAGTGCACTTCTTCTTCTCCTTCTTCATAATTTCACATGACTGGCAATGGGATACTAGAAACGTTTTGTCCTTTCCAATTTCCAAGTTGTTACAGTGTTCCCGTAGTCTCTTATTTATACACCGTCCGGTTTGTCCTATATAACTGGCTCCACAAGAGAGTGGAAGCCTATACACAACACCTGTCTTGCATCCAACATAGGGGTTTCTATGTTTCACCCCACATTCTTGCTTCTTCTCTTCTCTTTCCATTTGAACAGCCGGGCAAATCCTCTTCATCTTGAGCGGAGCGGATAACTTGGAGGGCTTGCATTATTCCACCTTCAGGTATGTGGACGACTTTTTAGTATTAACAGACCGTGAGGGATTCAATCAAAGAATGAAGGACATTATGGATGTTTTTACTGAGTGTGGATCCGGCCTGGAATTTACTGGTGAGAAACCAGTGGACGATCAGTTACAGTATTTAGATATTTTGATTCAATTCGGTGATTATCATGTTTGTTGGGAATACAACCCGAGATCGATGAAGCCGTTGCTAGGCTCCAATTCAGGACATTCCAAATTAGTGAAGAATGGGATGATAAACATTTGCTTATTAAGTGCGTTGACGAAATCTTGTTACCACGGCATGGGCAAGAGTTTTGAAAGACAAGCGAAGAGAATTGCAAAGGCCGGTTATCGCGAGTCAGTTATTATTGAGGCCAGTTGCCGGGTACTGAAGAACCTTACAAGAACGCACAGACTGAAATCCCTGCCCAGCATGGGTGAGAGGAAGAGGAAGGTTGCCGTGGTACCGTATGTGCACAGGATTTCGCATGGCCTCAAAACTGTAGGCAAGAGGTATAATGTGGACGTCGCACTGACCGCCCGGTCAAGATGAAGAGGATTTGCCCGGCTGTTCAAAGGGAAAGAGATGAGAAGAAGCAAGAATGTGGGGTGAAACATAGAAACCTCTATGTTGGATGCAAGACAGGTGTTGTGTATAGGATTCCACTCTCTTGTGGAGTCAGTTATATAGGACAAACCGGACGGTGTATAAATAAGAGACTACAGGAATACTGTAACAACTTGGAAATTGGAAAGGACAAAACGTTTCTAGTATCCCATTGCCGGTCATGTGAATTAATGAAGAAGGAGAAGAAGAAGTGCACTACTAAGTTTGACAGTGTTAAGATTTTATATCGCCACAAAGAGAAGATAACGAGAGAGATAGTGGAAGCGTTTTTTATTTCAACGGACAATAAGTGTGTCAGCAAGACGTCTCTTGCTCTTTCAAGCAAAGAGGTGTCTTTTTTAAGTGATTTTTAAAGTAATTTTTATGCAGCAGGTGAACCCAGGGGTTTTTCACGTGACTGTTTCGATTTCTTCATGTTTGTTTTTCTGGGCCTTGGAGTAAACGGCTTAGGCTTAGTTGTGAGTCAGCGCATGTACTGTGGCTTTCATTGTTTATTGTCCCTTGTTTTCGTGTTCGCGCTGTTTATATCAATAATGAATAACTATCTCTTAATGTTACCCCTACCATTTTTCGTTCCATAGCCCTCTGGGTTGTCCTCAACTTAAGTAGAACTCTCTTGGTTAGCCTCCACGTTTCAGTCCCATAGGTGAGTACAGGAAAGATGCAACTGTTGTATACTTTCCTCTTGAGCGATACCGGTAAGCTGCTAGTCATAATCTGCGAGTGCTTGTCAAATGCGCTCCATCCCAATCTTATTCTTCTTGTTATTTCCTTTTCATGGTCCGGATCTGCGGTTCTGTCCTAAGTAGACATATACGCCTACTACTTCCAGTACTTCGCTACCTAATGTAAACTGCTGTTCCTTCCCGAGGCTGTTGAACATTACCTTAGTCTTCTGCATATTGATTTGCAAGCCTACCTTTCTACTTTTTCTGTCTAGGTCATCAATCATTATTTGCAGTTCATCCCCCGAGTTGCTTAGCAAGGCAATGTCATCAGCAAATCGCAGATTACTGAGGTATTCTCCATCTACCCTTATCCCTAACTGCTCCCATTCCAAGTCTCTGAATACTTCCTCTAAACAAGCTGTGAATAGTACTGGTGAGATTGTGTCTCCTTGCCTAACACCTTTCTTTATGCAGAACTATGGTTGCTGTGCAGCCACTATATATATTTTCCAGCACTTTCACGTACGGCTCGTCTACCCCTTGCTTTCGCAATGCCTGCATCACCGCCGAGGTTTCAACTGAGTCAAATGCTTTTTCGTAATCAATGAATGCTATGTATAAGGGCTGGTTATATTCCGAGCATTTTTCTATCACCTGATTGATGGTATGGATATGATCGATAGTAGAGTACCGTTTTCGAAACCCTGCTTGATCCTTTGCTTGATTGCAGTCTAAGGTTGTCCTGATTCTATTAGCGATTACCTTAGTAAATACCTTATACGTACAGACAGTAAGCTGATTGGTCTGTAATTTTTAAGGTCCTTAGAGGCCCCTTTCTTGTGAATGAGGATAATGTTTGCATTCTTCCATGGTTCCGGTACCGTCGATGACACCAGGCACTGAATATACAGGGTGGCCAGTTTTTCTAGCACGATATCCCCCCCGTCCTTCAGCAAATCTGTAGTTATCTGATCCTCTCCAGCTGATTTCCCCCTTTTCATAGTTTCTAGTGGTTTCTTGACCTCGTCCTTCGTCACTGGTGGAACGTCTGACTGTTTTTCCCTACCGCCAATCTCATTACGGTCCTGACTACTTTGGCTACTGTAGAGATCTGTATAGAACTCTTCGGCTACTTTGACTATCTTTTCCATATTAGTGATGACGTTGCCCGCCTTGTCCCTTATCGCATACATCTGGTTTTTGCCTATGCCCAATTTCTTCTTTACCGCTCTAAGGCTTCCCCCGTTCTTTACAGCATGCTCAATTTTCTCCATGTTATACTTCCTTATATCGGCCACCTTGCGCTTATTGATTAGCTTTGATATCTCGGCCAATTCGATCTGGTCTGTTGGATTGGAAGCTTTTATAGTCTGGCGCTTCCTAATCAAATCTTTCGTCTCCTTAGACAGCTTGCCGGTATCCTCTCTAACTATCCTACCGCCTACTTCTACCGCGCACTCAGTAATGATATCTCTGAAATTATTGTTCCTTGCCTCTAGTATAATGTCGCCATCCTCAGTTAGAGCGGAATCCCTATTCTGTAGCGAGATCCTGAACCCTTCTGCCCTCCCCCTCACCGCTAATTCGTTGATGGGTTTCTTTCTTACTAATCTGTTGCGTTCCTTCTTCAGATTTAGGCTAATTCGGGACCTCACCATCCTGTGGTCACTGCATCGCACTTTCCCGATTACCTCTACACCCTGCACAATGGCGTGGGTTGAACACATTATGAAGTCGATTTCATTTTTAGTCTCTCCGTTAGGACTTTTCCATGTCCATTTCCGGTTCTTCCGTTTGCTGAAGAAGGTATTCATGATTCGTAAGTTATTGCGCTCTGCAAACTCAACTAGTAACTCCCCCCTGCTATTCCTAGAACCAATGCCATAGTCCCCCATACCTTGTCTCCTGCCTGTTTTTTCCCTACCGTGGCATTGAAGTCGCCCATTAGTACAGTATACTGCATCTTTACTTTTCGCATTGCCGATTCTACATCTTCATAGAAGCTTTCAACTGCCTGGTCATCATAACTACATGTAGGTGCATAGGCCTGTACAACCTTCAGTTTATACCGCTTATTAAGCCTAATTACGATGCCAGCAACCCTCTCATTAATACTATAGAATTCATCTATATTACCCGCTATATACTTATTCACAAGGAAACCTACTCCTAGTTGTCGCCTCTCTGGTAAACCTCGATTCTGCCTTGTCTGCCTTGCCCGGACATAATTTGAAGTACTACGCAACGGAATCCCCTGGCGTAAAGCATTCGCAACGCACAAGCAAGTGATTAATATCAAATTACTGTACTATGGGAGAAAAAACAACATAGGCAGAATAAATAATTTTTCTGATCTGCTATTGGTTATTTTAATCTGCAGTGGCAAAATGGAACGCAAAATGGCCACGGAGAAAAGCTACTGACAATCCCTGCACCATGTCAGAATACATTTGCGGGCTGCATGAAATTTGCGGCCAGCCTAAGATCACAGAAGAATCAATGACGACTGAAAGAGTGGAAGGCCATGTAGCTGATGAGTTCACAGTTTGAGTCACTCGGTTTCTAGCCGTTTGCCTATACAAAAATTGGCAGCCTCATCCGTGGTACTCCTAGATTATTTCACTTCAAGAATGCACGCGTGATGATCCATCTTCACTTACCATAAACAATGGCGATCACTTCCTCGCCAATAGCCTTCGCGGTTATCAGTAGCAGTACTCGCAGATGATTCTGTCCATAACGACGTCTTACCTGAGTTCGTAGCGACTTAGCAACGCAGTTGGCAATTGACGAGCGAGATATCGACAACGAAAATGGTCATGCACGCACGAGCGCCGGATTAGCTCAGTACAGAAGTTTGGACTGTCAGTGCAAACGCGCTGATTGGTCCCCGAGATACTCCCCCACCCTAAACCCTTCCCGTGCGGTCGAGCCTCAATCGCAATTGGCTAACTTCGTTTCAACAATCGGTGAGGCTTTTTTTGTCTCTTCGTTGCAACCATCTGGTTCGTCGCACGGTACTGGTATGCTGTGCGACACTAGGGCAGCTGTGTTAGAAGGGTGGGTTTGCCTTTTCTTTGTCTGCTGCCGGCTGCTGGTTCTGCGCTACCCTTTTCGTTTCCTACAAGCAGATGAGTGCCCAGCGCGGGTGTTCAACTACCATTGTTAGGCACAAGTGTTAGGTAGCTTCTCCTTGATATACCGCTCAACAGGGTTCCATAGGCTGTCTGGATGCCGGATTTTATTCGTCCATGGTGGCATTTCGGTGCCACGCCGCCATGTCTGTCCGGATTTAGGCATCCCGGCGAACAGAGTAAAAGAGCTAATACTTCTTACTTTACTTCTTTACTTCTCCAGCTAGTGCCTGCAGAGTGGAGGCGAAGGACGGATTCCATTTATTGATTACCATTCACAGCGTCGCTTATGTCATAACATTTACGTGAATTTATGTGGCTCATGTAGGGGGGGGGGGGAGGGGGTTTACCTACAGGAGACCGGCTGCAACGATGGGGAATTGTTCGGACAGAGCAGTGCTCCAACAGTCTACTTCAATAAGCTTATCGTCACATGGCCCAGCAGTGCGCCATTGCTCGTGTCATTTGGAGAACAGTCCATGCCGGTTTCAGGATTCTTGCCATAAATCTATATCAGATAACTCGTAGATGTCTTCACGGTGGCTTTGCACGGCTGCTGTTTGCAGCGGGCGCTTTCGCATTATGGCTCAATCTTTTTGAGGCTGTCACCTCAAGCCGCAGCGGACATGCGCTCATCTCTGTTCTAGACCGTTTACGAAAGGAGATAGCAAGCTTTCTGCCCGAGGAACTTTTCTACCATGGGGAGCGATAGTTTCTTCGCTAATGGTCTTGCCCTTTGGCTTTCGTGTCAGATGTCCATTTCCGGGTGGTCTTCAACCCGGCATGGTAGCTCTACTGTAATGCAAATATCTATGTCAATTCACAGCTGTATACATCCCAAAAAACATGATTAATACATACTGTGCATGCGGGAGCTCTATATATTTGTATCTTCTGCATATTAATTTTAGGCCTGCCTTTCTGTTTCTCCTATCTACATCATTATTCATTTGTTGTAATTAATCCCCTGAGTTACCTATCGAGGCAATGTCATCAGCGAATCGCATACTACTGAGGTATTCTCCGTCAACCCTGATGCCTAACTGCTCCAATTCCATGCATTTGAATACACTTTCTAAGCAAACTGCGAATATTACTGGGGAGATCATGTCTTCTTTCCTAACCGTTCTTTATGGCAATTGCTACTTCCTTTATGTGGAATAATGGTTGATGTGCGATGCTCTGCGATGTCAGTGCAGAATAAACCCTAGGTGGTCAAAATTTTTGGAACCCTCCCCATCGGCGTCTGAGTTGTTTTGGGAAGTTAAGCCCCATAAACCAATCAAACCAACATCTTCTCGATTTCGAGGTGTGTGCTGCACTTTAGCTATTATGCGCGACTGTAGCAAATCCTCATCATAATATATTTTCCACAAAAAAACTGCGCATCCTCCTCTGCACATATTTCCATGCGCTCGTAGCAATCGAATCTTTGTCGTGTATTTAAGGAATGCCATTCTGCTCCTACTCTCCCTCTTTATGCTTTCATTTGCTGCCATTTCAGCTTTCTGTCCCTTACCAGTGATCCCAGCTTAGTATATTGTCCGCTTTCGGCGTAGTTGATTTCGGTCAGCAAGCGTAGCAGCTATAATTAGATTCGGCCTTCCGGCTCAGTGCACCCACGCCTGATTACAATTTTTTCGCCATTGAGTACCATGTTTTAAATATGAATCATTGAATAATTCATTTCCAGCTTTATTTTCGTTCTAAGGATCTATTCCATGATCATCAGGTTCCATTCCAGTTGTTTACTTCCTGAGGATCCGTTCCACGATCATCAGCTTCTTTTTCATAGAGTTTTTATTGTTTGACAGTTTCCGCATGTACTTTATGCATTGCTTATCATGTTAAAACAACAATCATGGTTCTATCTTTTATTTTTGCACATTAAAATCGACCCAGTCGGCATGCAAGTTGCTTAAGGCGGCCGTTCAATTATATCGATCATGCAGTTCGAGGAGAGTAGAGATTATAGGCATAAAAATGGTGTCCCCAAAAGTGACAACAATTTTTGCATGGAATATTCATTTTTCACAATAATCATGAGTATATAACAGGGCGTAAGCGCGCAAGCTGTATTAAAAACACAAGACGGTATCATAAGGGTAGGCAAAGGCCCGATTGCACAGGTACTTTGGAAACATTTTCTGTGCCGCATCTAAGGTCCGCCGATAATAGTCCCTAGGACACGTAATGCTGACGCCATGTCTTCTGACTAGCACTGAGTCAATTTTAGAATAAACAGTTATTGTGTATGCTTACAACGAATTTATACGTAAAGTATAAAGAAAGTCTGTTCTTTCGACGAGAAAATCCGTACTGGCTTTGTGCAAAAAAGAGCTATAGCCAAATTTTAGAAATGCTAGGCAAAGGATTTTGTTGCACTTTTTGTTTTTGTTTTACTTTGTGAAAGCTGAAATTGGGGGGGGGGCTGTGCCAAAGCGATGCTTTCTGCCACAATTTCTGCTTGTATTTTCCATCACCCATTTCATCGTTGAGTGAACCCACTGTGGTTGCCCAGTGGTTTGTGCGTACAGTTGCCGAGCCTTGGAAGCGCCTTAGATCCCGGCCGCGGAAGCCGCGTATGAACGACACGCTAAAAGCAAAAGCGCCTCTTAACAGTGCGAAATCACCAAACTTTTATGAACTCTAGGTGGTCGAAACAAAACTTTCTCCCTTCACAATGGCGTTTAACATATTTTATCTTACACTGTGGCATTAGACAATGCATAAATATAGGCTTACTGATAACAGCGAGCTATCGTAACCACAGCGAGACAAACCGGCTGCTTCATAGCGTCTACTACATAGAAGCGCTTCACGGTGAGTAGGAGTTCCACCTATGCTGTAAGCTTTTGCAAAGCTTTGAGTAATGCTTTTGAGTTATATCTTCGGAGGCAGCAGAGACCTATGCTGAAAGCTTGACCTGGCCGGAGAGGTCACGGGTTGTCACGTGGTGCCACTTTGACACCACATATTGATCACTATGCGCCCTTCATCGTCTGCGGCCTGCTCGCAAAGACCTCTGTTGATTCTGCACACGCGTCTGTATAAGTAGCAGTACATAATCACAATGGCGGAGACTCGCCGTTTGTTGTGCGGCAAGGGGGTGGGCCTCATAAATGTTCCAAGTGCCCATAAGTCCCTCTTCCCGGCCAGGATCACTTTCGCTGAGTGCCACCCAAGAAGAGCAGCGCGACTATTTTAATGTTTGCTTTTTAGTTGCGGGTCTTGTAGAAGGCACCAGGACACTACTGCTTCATCAGTTAAGCAACGTGTGCTTCTAGCAATCTGAGCAAAGTGCCGGTTAGAAGAAGGCGCAAGATAAATGCGTAACAAATGAACAAGTGCACACCGCTTTTGAATATAATCTTGAACAATAAGACCATAACGACAACTGGTAGTGTTAAAAAGGGAGTACATTAAGAATGTTGCCCATAAGTGATTTGAATGCTCATGGTGATCGCAGTACATCGCGTTATTATCAGCAAATGCCGTCCCTTAATTACTGACTAAAACCGAAACAAGCAGTTCGTCATTTTTATACAGTGAGTACAAAGGCGAACAAAACAAGCGATGTGAAACTTAGCTTACACACCTGGCAGCATCGAAGCTAATACAGCACTACCATCTGGTAAAATTCTCCACAAGAGTTCGGTAATTGATTTAAATCTTAGAGCTCCCGGTGTGGAACAACATGAAAGATTGCATCACAGGTAATAAGGCAGGATAGAGGCAGGTTTTTGAGGATCTGCTGTCGCAATAAAACCGCAATAACGAAATAGGGCGTGCCTGTTGATCTCACAAGCATTAATAAAAACCAACACTGAAGCTCTAGGATGCAACTCCGAGAGGCCTTTCTTGGCTCATGGAGGAAATCTCGTGTGCTTGAGATCTTTCCGCGAGATTCTGCGAGACGTTTTTTCCTTGTCTAGCGTTCCTGCCGTTTATATGACAATGTAGGGGGCGCGACGATGAGCGACGTCGTACAGCTGATCCGACACTTTCAGGAGCGCTTTCATAAAACGCGCCAAGGAACGCCACGCTCAGGAGCGACGGTGTACCATCCAATCCTATTTTTGCAGGAACACTGCAACTAAAGTGTATCAAGGAAAAGAAATTCCCACTGTGCTGCACGAGCCCTGCCTCTGCTAGCAAAAGCTATGCAAGGGTGCGTGATCTACCGTGTGCGGCAGCTTTGACATTTCTCCAGAGTAGATGCTGCAGTGTCCCGGGAAATATTTCGATGTAAAAAAATCTGCGAAAATTGTGACCAGACTATTTCCTGATTGGTGTCTATTTGGATGCGGAATGAGGGAATGTCGTTTGAAATAGCAAAATGAACCTCCATGGTGGTCATTTCGTTCATAACGGCAAATTGTGAAGTCGCGTGCACTTTCGAAACATTCAAAATCTTGTATTTGTGGAGAAAGCCATGTGTCAGGTAAAACGATTACATTTAAGAGAGCACGTTGTTAGGTGAGTCGTTCGTAAATACTTAAACAAGGGAAATTGCGCTAAAAAGACACGGTCGAGAACAGGACAATAGAGAATTATCAATACTGAATTATCGGCCTTTTTGGACAATTTTTTGACTGAAATTCACGACAGTACTGCTCAGACAAACTGGGATAGCTTTGCAGCCAAAGTCAAAGCTTTAACTGATAGATACGTTCCAAACCGCTCCATCATTTCAAATAGTCACGCCCCGTGGTACAGCGGTCATATCAGACACCTTTCTAACCAAACGAAACGCATCTATCGTACCAGCTGGAGCATCGCTTACTAATTCACGTTGGACGGCATATAAACTACCTTCTTCAGAGTACATCTTCGCCCTAAAAAGCGCTAAGCGTCATTATCTTTCCAATACTTTGCCACCCATATTGAAAACTAACGTCCGTAAATTTTGGCGCGTAGTTAAACCTTCCTCTGAAAACCTATTTACATTACAGAACTCGTCTGGCCAACAGATTTCCAACACCCAATGTGCATCTTTTTTGAACGATATGTTTGTTAAAAATTTTTTAAGTGCTCCTTGTTCTCACTTTTTTGAATTACACAACTATAACTGCCCGACCATGTTCCCAATTTCGGTAGAGGTAGCTGGTGTTGCAATATTTATTTTAAAATCTCGACTATCATGATTCTACCGGTTTTGATTCTATCAACGCTAATGTTTTAAAAAACACTTCCACTTAGATTCCTTCACACTAAATTTTTTTTTCAACAGTCTCTTTACACATGTACAGTGTGATCCACTTCTAGCTATACCATGGCCACTGCTTTCAAAGCAACGTTGCATCCGACCGGTCCAATCCATAGGCGGCAGGCCATGCGGAGCATAAGCTACGCGTCCCACTGTGCATATATCGCTTTGCTTCGATAAGCGCCTCCATCCGACGCAATGCTGTTTTGAAAGCAGTTATCGTGTTTCACCTAGAAGTGGATCATTCTGTACATTACCTACGCAATGGAAGATTGGGAAGGAGGTTCCTCTTCATAAGTCGGGAAGCAAAAACATTGCCATCGATTATCGCCCGATCTCTATGACATGCTGTAAGCTACTATAGAGCACATAATCTTTAAAGCACTGACAGATTTTCTTGAATCAAACTCGTTCTTTACAATGGCACAACATGATTTCATTAGGTCGTACTCATGTGAGACTCAACTCTTATCCTTCACCCATAAACTGCACCACATTCTGGATCGATTCTCATTCGCTGATTGCACATTTTTAGACTTTTCTAATGCTTTCGACAAGGTTTGTCATAAACTGCTGCTGCACAAACTTCGTTATCTTAACACTGAGCCGAGCGTTTTAGAATTGATTGAATGCCTTCGTACTGACCACTCACAATTCGTATCAGTTAACTGACATACCTCTTCGCTTTCTGATGTGAACTCCGGTGTAACTCAAGGATCCGTAGTAAGGCCTTTACTCTTTTTTAATTTACATCAACGACCTGCCCTTTGAGATAACTTCTAACATGCACCTTTTTGTCGATGATTGCGCAATTTTTCCCGAAATTAAAAATCCAGATGATATTAACTGTTTTCAAACTGATCTCACTGCAATTGCTACCTGGTGTGAAAAATGGTTAATGCAACATAATATTAGTAAATGTAAATTACAAGGATTTGTAATGACTCACATGCTTACTATTTCAATTACGTTTCTTTGGAATCAGCAAACTCATATAAGTACCTGGCCATAATTAATTCATCCAACCTCCCGTAGACAGCCCATATTGAATATATAGTTAACAACACTAACCTCAGGCTTGGTACTTACGCCGTAACTTTTCCACAGCTCCATCTTTATTACAGTTTTTGCTATATAAAACACTTATACACCCTAAATTAGATTATGCATCATCTGTATGGGATCCAGGTTATGAAAAACTAATCACCACCTTAGAGCTTGTTCAAAATAATTCCTTCCGTTTGATTTATTTGAATTACAGCCGAACCGAAAGTATTACAGCCATAAAGTCCGACATTCAACTTCCATTATTAAGATCACGTCGCGAAATATCTCGCTTAGTTCTAGTTAAGATTTTGATGGTTCGTACTTCTGATGGTTTCCGAAGTTTCTCGGTTCCCCAACGAAGTGCAGAATAAGCTGCAGCTGGTTCACCAAAGTTAGACGAGATAGACACAATTTGCATAAATAGTAGTCCGGATCCAGATCGAGGATCAGGATCGAGGATCAAGATGAGAATCAAGATGCCTGGAGGCTTTCCAGAGGTTCCTTTTAAGGCTTCCAAATTGCGAGGAAATATTTGGCTGTATTGTAATCAACCAATCACATCCGTAGACTAAAACCCGCCCACAGTGAGGCGGTGCCTTCACACTCTCGCACGTCCTTTCACCAAGCGGCTGGTCGATTGTTGTAACATAACTCCTTGGACTGGCGAGCTCTTTGGAGCCGACGAAGGAGATCCATGCTGCTCCGCTGTCAGCCCGCTGTCGGCCTTGTGTGAACTTGAGAGTTCAAACGGCCGCGTCTAGGCAGACTGTCGATTTATGGGCGTCCGGCCCCGCGGTCCTGTCACCCATTTCTCTTTACGCCGCCGCCGTTTTCCCAGGCAGCGGAGGTAGTGATGGTGCGGTCCGCGAGCAGTCTCTCCCTATCAGGTGGCGGCGGTCTCGTCGCCGCTAAGGGGGCGCCGGGCCATCGTTCGCGAACACGTGCGCGCGACTAAAAACACTTCTCCGAACAGGATGCCGGCGAGTAAACACGCATACACAATCTGTTCTTCAGCAACAGGCCGCTGTTCCCATAACTCAGTCAGTTTGGCGCCAACTGTCCAAATTCCTGACCAGTCGAGCTCCACACCTCCCCAACAAAGTTTGCTGCACAGTCTTCAAGCTTGCGGCACGCAACAAAGTACAACAGCTCGACGCGTTGCCACCACTTCACATGTCGAAAAGTACTCGACAGCCCCCCACTGATACAGTGATCAACAATGCCATACCTCCCGCGAACCCAGGTCGCGGGAGGTATGACGACTGATCTTATCCGATTACGTCGTTGGTGACCAGATGCGATATAGTGTCGGCAATTGCGTTCAGAAACCCAATTTTATGCCCCACTATCGCGTTACATTTCTGGAGAGCCAGCGCCCACCAGGTCAGCACTTTTTCACCATGTTCTGTCTCTTCCCCGGAAAACCTCTCGCTTACAGCTGCCCTTTCTTTGAGAAGTGTGTTTGTAGTCTTCGGGCGTTATGAGCGCATCTATTCCGGTCGACAATTTGTCTTTAAGCGCACATTGCAATGCTGGTTGTGCATCTTCAAATGAGACGAACGGCGCAACTTCCGTTGCGGCGAGAGGCACATACGCTAGTTCAGCGCTTACTTCATTACCGAAAGCTCCCCTCAGCTTATTTGGGAACCAGCTGCCTCATATGTCGGCACTAATGTCTACATGATAACACTCACTTCCGCACAGGAATTAATACGGCGTTAAGCCTTTGTTCCGAACTTTTCAACATTAATGTTGTGAGGCGGCCCACACCTGCTCTATCTGTTTCGTTTATGCCTACCTCATTCACCGCAGTTACTTCCTCCAAACGAGCCATCACTTCAGCTATTATAGCGTGATATCCTGGCTTTTCATAGATTCTATGCCCAGCTGTGCCCGACCTTTTCAGGGGACAATCCCTAGCGAAGTGATTAGTTGACGTGCATTCAGAGCACCGTCCTTTCTTTTCCATTACGAAAGGATTTTCTCTTTGACGAGGTTCTGCACAGGTCTGCCCTTTCTCTTTATCATACGGCTTCTTTCGATAGTTTTAGAACGAGCTTTTGACCCTGGTTTGCATATCACACTCTCGTCAAAACTCTTCTAAAGCTTGGCGACTTTGCATGGGAAAAGGAACTTCTCACTCTCATTGACAACTACATGAGCGCTTGCCTCAGCTGTTAAGCACTCCATCAACCTGTCTGTGAATATTAATTGCTTTAGTTCTGCAAAACTGGTAGCCTTCGAGGTTTTTGCATAATATTAAAAATAATTTTCTAGCCGGATTGCAAATTTGCCCCATGTTTCATTTGCTGCTTTTGTCGACTCTGCAAACATCCTTTTATATCCTGCCGCTGACAACCTCAACCCGTCTAAAATGCTTTGCTACATTTTTTTATAGTCCTTTCTATGTTGGGCTTTCCAGGTAGAAAGCAACCCGCGTGCCCTTTCACTCAACTGCGGCAAGACAAGCCCAGCTCGCCACTCGGCTGGAACATCATAAGAATCAAGAGTCGCCTCCACATCCTCAAACCTTCCGGCCACTAGGAACTCCCGACCTGGCATCGGTGCTAATACTCCCTTCAACAAGGATGCATATATCACGCGTCTATCTTCCTCTGACCAACTCACAGCTAGCGCTCGGCGGTTGCCATCCTCGTGGGAACCAGTCCGCTCTTGGGATCACAACTTTTGACTCTCCAGAATTAGGCGTGGCTTTTCCTTTTTGCCTCAGCAATTTTCAATCAAAGATCCAGCATTTTTATCTGCTGCTCCGACACCGTTTGCGTCATGGCGCTACTCGGATCCCCCACCGCGTCACTGGTCACCGCCAACTCCTGCAAGCTTTCAATCCCGTCCAACTCCGCATAGGGTGGTGTTAACGTCCCTTTCTCGCAAGTTGTATGGCATCATCAACCGCGCCCGACAGGAAACCAAGAAGCACTAGGCTGACTTCTGAAGAGTCACTCCGTGATGCTCTATTCTTCCACAGGATTAGAGGGACTCGGTTTAGCAGCCCGCTGGCTCCTCAGTGACATTCTCGGGTCCGCCGTCCACGCCTTCGACTTCGCCCGGTGTCTACCACTGCTGATATCACTCGCCGATCGCTGCGGAATCCTGTCGACTGCGCCAGTTAAAATGTTGATGGTTCCTACTTCTGATGGTTTCCGAAGTTTCTCGGTACCCCAAAGAAGCGCAGAATAAGATGCAGCCAGTTCACCAAAGTTAGACTAGTTAGACACTATTTATTTACATAATTACTAGTCGGGATTCAGATCGAAGATCAAGATGAGAATCAAGATGTCTGAAGAATTTCCAGAGGTTCCTTGTAAGGCTTCCGAATTGCGAGGAAAATGTTGGCTCTATTGTAATCAACCAATCACATCCGTTGACTAAAACCCGCCCACAATAAGGCGGTGCCTTCACACTCTCGCAGGCCCTTCCACCAAGCAGCTGGTCGATTGATGTAACGTTACTCCTTGGACTGGCAAGCTCTTCGTAGCCGGCGAAGGATATCCATGCTCCTCCGCTGTCAGCCCGCTGTCAGCCTTGTGTGAACTTTAGAGTTCAACCGGCCGCGTCTCAGCAGACTGTCGAGTTATGGGCTCCGGCCCCGCGGTCCTGTCGCCCACTTCTTTTTACGCCACCGCCGACGTTTTCCCAGGCAGCGGCGATGGTGATGGTACGGTCTGCGAGCAGTCTCTCCCGACCAGGCGGCGGCACCGGTCTTGTCGCGGTGAGGGGGGCGCCGGCCGCGCCCGGGCCGCAAGAATGGGGGTGCGCAGGCGGCGTCTGGACCTCAAAGAAACAGGCCATCATTCGGGAACACGTGCGCGCGACGAAAACACTTCTCCGAACGGGATGCCGGCAAGTAAACATGCGCACACAGTCTCTTCCGCAGCAACAGGCCGCTTCTCCCGTACCTCAGTCTGCTTTGCGACAACTGTCCAATTTTCTGACCAGTCGAGCCCGACGGTCCTGTGCCACAAGCGCTATCATCATCCTAGCCTAAGTGAGGAATTCTTTTTTCAACCTCACTACGTTTCCCATCGCATTGACCATCATCGTAAAATTGGCCTCGATAGATGCAATACACATGCTTTCTTACAGTCATTCATACTCCTAACATCGACTCAATGGAACCAGCTTCCCGCAGATATCGTTTCCATCAATTATAACTAAAATGTTCGTACTGCTTTAGATAATACATTATACTGACAGGATTTTTGCACTGCTTCTTATTGTGTATAATTTCTGTATTTATCATTGTCTTTTAAATATCTTTGAAAATCCACCCTTGTAAATAATTCGGTTATGCTTATTTTGTTTTGTTGTTATCCCACTCCCCTCTTCAATACCTTTACGGGCCCTGAGGGTATTGTAAATGAATAAATAATGAGGCTAAGAGTAATCAGCGAGCCTGGGAATCAGTGACCACAGTTCTGACAAAGGAAAGAATGTCTTAAAAGGCTGCTTCGGAATACTTGAATCAATGGGATATCTTCCAAGCAGTTTAAAATTTTATTTTTCTAATCAGCTTTGAAATATTTGAGAAATAGAAGCTTCCAGAAGAAATAAGTATTCAGCACCAGTAGAGATAGCCGTGTATAAGGCAAACTTGAAACCCCTCTGGGATATTCTGTGGCTCACTTAATTCATGATTTGCGGGTTGCATTGGCCACTGTAAACATAATACCACAACGGAAAACCAGCGTTCCGCCTATATTACCAGCACCTAATATCAGCTATGGCTTTTGTACTTGACCCTCCAACTGTTATTTTTACCTTTATCTTCTTCTTCTTTTGGCTTTCACACACCCAGTTCCTGTACCATTCGTTATTTACACTTTTTATTGTTAAACTTTTCGGAGATTTTTTTACATCAAAATATTTCTCAGAACACTGTAGCATCGGCTCTGGAGAAATGTGAACACTGCCGCACACCGTACATCACGCATAGATTTTGCTAGCAAAGGCATGGCTCGTGCCGCAAAAGGGAATTTCTTTTCCTTGGTACGCTTTAGTTGCAGGGTTCCTGCAAAAGTACGACTTGGTGGTACACCGTCGCTCCTGAGCGTGGGGTTCCTTGGCGTGTTCTTTGGAAGCTCTCCTGAAATTGTCGAATCAGCTGTACTATTAGCCTCTGTAGCTGTACGGCGTCGCGCATCGTCGCGCCCCCTACATCGCGATATAAACGCAGGAACGCTACATAAGGAGAAAACATCTCGCGGACAGATCTCAGGTGCACGAGATTTACTCCATGAGCCAAGAAAGGCTCTCGCCTTGAAACGCCCTCCCTGTTTTTGCATTCTTGAGCTTTAGTGTTGTTTTTTATTAATGCTTGTCATATGAACAGTCAAGCCCAATTTTGTTTGTGGTTTATTGCGACAGAAGGTCCTCAAAAACCTGCCTTTACCCTGTCTTATTACCCGTGGTGCAGTTTTTCATGTTGTTCTAAACTGGGAGCTCTAAGATTTAAATCGATTACCGAACTATTGTGGAGAATTTTACCAGATGGTAATGCTGTATTACCTTCGTTGTTACGAGGCGTCTAAGGTAAGCTTCACATATCTTGTTTTGTCCGCCCCTGTACTCATTGTATAAGAAGAGCGCACAGCTTGTTTCGGTTTTAGTCAGTAAGTAAGGGACGGCATTTAGTGATAATGACGAGATGTACTTCGATCACCATTAACATCCTAAACACTAATGAACAACATTCTTAATTTACTACCTTTTTAACCCTACCAGTTGTCGTTACGGTGATATTTTTCAAGATAATATTTAAACGCGGTGCGCACTTGTTCATTTGTTACGCATTTATCTTACGCCTTCTAACCGGCCCATTGCTCTCATTGCTAGAGGCATGTGTCGCATGACTGAGGAAGCAGTAGTGGCCTGGTGCCTTCTACAAGACCCGCAGAATATCATCATCATCATCAATCTGACTATACCGACTGCAGGGCGAAGGTCTCTCCCATATTTCTCCAAATAAAGCGGTTCTGTGCTAGCTGCATCCACTTGAGCCCGCGAACTTCTTAACCTCATCCGCCCACCTAACTTTCTGCCGCCCCCTTCTACGCTTTCCTTCGCTTGGAATCCAGTTTGTTACCCTGAACCACCATCGGTTATCCTCTCTTCGCACTACATGTCCTGCCTATGCCCATTTCTTCTTCTTAATTTCCACTAGAATGTCGGTAACCTGAGTTATTTCTCTGACCCACTCTGCGCGCTTCCTATCTCCTAATGTTACCCCTACCGTTTTTCGTTCCATAGCCCTATGGATTGTCCTCAACTTAAGTAGAACTCTCTTGGTTAGCCTCCACGTTTCAGCCCCATAGGTGAGTACAGGTAAGATGCAACTGTTATATACTTTCCTCTTTAGCGATACCGGTACGCTGCTAGCCATAATCTGTGAGTGCTGGCCAAATGCGCACCATCCCAATCTTATTCTTCTTGTTATTTCTTTTTCATGGTCCAGATCTGCGGTTACTACCTCTACTAAGAAGACATATTCGCCTACTACTTCCAGTACTTCGCTACCTAATGTAAAGTGGTGTTCCTTCCTGAGGCTGTTGAACATTGCCTTAGTCTTCTGCATATTTATTTTCAAGCCTACCTTTCTACTTTACCTGTCTAGGTCATCAATCATTATTTGCAGTTCATCCCCCGATTTGCTTAGCAAGGCAATGCCATCAGCCAATCGCAGATTACTGAGGTATTTCAAGTCTCTGAATAATTCCAATAACCAAGCTGTGAATAGCACTAGGGAGATTGTGTCTCCTTGCCTAACTCCTTTCTTTATGGGAATTTTGTTACTTTCTTTATGCAGAGCTATGGTTGCTGTGCAGCCGCTATATATATCTTCCAGCATTTTCACCTACGGCTCGTCTACACCCTGATTTCGCAATGCCTGCATCACCGCCGAGGTTTCAACTGAGTCAAATGTTTCTTCTGGCAGTTCCTACACGTCTTAGGTGTGAGGTTCTTCGTGTAATGCAGGACGATGCAACAGCTGGACACTTGGGTTTCACAAGGACATTGCACAGAACTAAGAAACGTTTTTATTGACCGAATATGCGACAAACTACTCAACGTTATGTGGCCAGCTGCCTCTAGTGCCAGCGTTTCAAGCACCGAACCTTGGTAATCCGCTGGGTAATCTTCAGCCTATAGCGCCACCACGAACCCCATTCGAACAGGCGTGTATTGACCTTCTGGGACCGTTTCCCCTTTCCTCCAGTGGAAAACGCTGGGTCATAGTGTGCGTAGACTATCCTACGCGGGACTGTGAAACTGCTGCATGTTGAGAAATGTAATCAACATTTAATCAGAAACTCATTAAGCTTTTTTGTAAGGCATAGGTGCAGCGTTCAATTTTAAGCTCGCATCTACGAATATAATCATGCGGTATACTCAGTTTTGTCATTGCTGCGCGCTGAAGAGGCACACGTTTCTGGTATGCTAGTGCACTATATGAGTGCTTTCAGATTGCCGCCCGTCATAAGTGCACCCGTTGAATTTTAAGCTCGCATCTGCGAATGAGATCATGAGGCGTACCCGTTTTTCAAGAACAAATATGGGATTTAAGCATAGCTCTAACCTAGTGATAGAGCGGAAGCTGAGTGTTGTAGCGATGGCCTGTTTAACACCCGCTTTTTAATCCGCATTGCAAAAAAAATGAGCTAACAAGAGACTGAAGGGATCGTAATAGCCTGAGAGGAGGATACGTTACTTGTGCGACGTACCATGTACCCCGCAGAACACAGTGTGTACAAGGTAGCGTTTCTCCAGCATGGGTAGTTAAGAGCACAAGCCGTAGCCACCTTGCTGCGCACTTCGTTTCAGACTGAACTTAGTACCAAAGATTCTATGAACACGTGTGTGGTAATCATTGACAAGGATGCGGATAATATTGCTTTGTGTAATTTTTAGGGTGCCATTGAAGCGTGTTTCTGGCCTGCCATTGAAGAGATATTTACTTTTGCGAAAATTCAGAGCAGCCCCAGACACCTTGCCGTATCTGTCAAAAATATGAAGGCAGCGTTGTTTCCTCGATTCATCACACAGATACAATGTAATGTCTACCGCATAAGTAGTTACTCTCAGCGTCTGACACCCTGGGAGAGGGTGAGCATGGATGCCCTGGTCTCTAATGATAGCCCAAAATAAGGCTCTACCTTGAGAGCAAACAAAACAGGCGAGAGGAGCAACCTGGTCGGACACCGCCGGTCAGAGGGAAAGGGGTACTTTCCCACTGATTCATTGCCAGTGTATATTGAATGTCATCATAAATGCATTTATAGCGAAAGCAATACTAAGCTAGGTAGAACCGTTCTTCACGGTATCCCGTGGCTTGTCTCGCCGCGCGCCGCTTGACCTTGAGCCACCGCCGCGCCTATCAGATGGCGCGCCGTAGCCATGGCTGAGCCCCATGGTTGTGGCTGAGCCCAAAAAAATTGCAAGGAGGAGGTCGGGAAAGAGAAGTACAAAAAAGAGATTTAACACAAGGATCAGTCACATAAACATGCAAGGAGGTATAAAAAGAGCGAAATAGCTAGATATAGAACTGCAGTTGAAGGATGACAAAGTATGTGTGTACGTTCTTGGCGAGACTCATCTCAGGGATCTATCCGCCGTTTATAGAAGGCTACGTCTGGGAAGGGTGCAACTGAGCGAGAGAGGAAAAAAAAAAGGGTGGAGGGGTAGGTGTGTTGATACACCAGGGACCAAATTGGCAAAGAATAAAATCATCTTGTAAAGAACATATCTGGGTATCAGGAACAATTGCCGGTATAAGGACATGGCTGGGGGTAAAGCTTTATTTACGAATAGGACACCAAGGCAGGCAAGAAAACAAGGATCTTGTTGAATGTCTCAGTGACGATATAAGCCAGTTTGGAGACGGGGCCGATAATCTTCTGGGGGACATGAACGGCCGCATCGATGATCTCGATGGTTACGCGGATTCAAACGGGAAGCTAATGCTAGATGTCTGTGAGCGACACGACCTAGTTACAGTAAGTAGAGAAACAAAATGCGAAAAACAAATAACGTGGGAATTCCGCAATAGGCAGACGACCATTGACTACTGTCTAATGTGAGTGTGCACCCAGAATTAGGATTGAGAAACAGGGTAATGATATTTCTAGACAAGCCTTGTGCCCTCTTCGTAACCATGAGCAGCAGCAGCATAACAACGCCTCCTGCTGAACAAAGTCCTTGCGAATTTATGTTCGATTAACCCAATGGCAGTAACTGTTTCATGCGCACACATCTCGTTCCATCCACCTGCTAAACATCCAGCAGAACTTGCACTTATGGGCCCCCGTAGAATCCACTCCGTTGCTCATAAACACGACGGGTTACCTTGGCTTCACATTTCATTTTTTGTTTATGCCCATTTCTTCTACTTAGTTTTTACTAAATTATAACTAACTAAATGACTTCCCTGAAACATTTATCTCCTCCTCTTTTCCTTCTTACCTTTTTCCTTGTGGCCACTACCAAAGAATCACACTGCTGATAGAAAATACGGGTATAAGATGGATATTGGCCTGTAATTCCCGAGTTGAATGAATGAATGAATGAATGAACGTTTATTCCTCTTTTGTCGTACAAAAAGCGCGGGTGACGAAAAAAAAAAGCAGTTTGCAATGACCGCTTGACGGGCTTAGCCACCCGTAAGGTCAACGATGAACAGCAGCGGCAGTTTGTGCGATATAAAATGAACGACTCGCGCGTTACAAAATGAGACAGTGCTTTGAAACAGAAAAAAAGTTATACAATGACAAGGAAAAAGTAAAAATGAATTGTCGATAGACGCATTCCTTATCAATACAACCTAATCAGTGAACATTTCTCGGAGGAAAGAAAAAGTCATTTTGCTCATGTTGCTGTAAAGAAAAGTGTTCAAACACATTGGCAGTATATATTTCAACATAACAAAACCATAGTTTGTTCTACATCTGGGTACCTCAAACATTTCAGGGTTTCTTGTAGCATAGGGCGTGTTGCGTGGCACTAGCTGTACAATGCGGGACAAAAATGGGTCATTTCATGCGGTATGTTTTTTACAAAAACAAGCAAACCTGTACTCGAACAGCTCAAGTACTAGAAATTTTTTGTATTTCATCCGTATGGGACGGGTTGGGGCGTCATAGGAGGAATTTGTTATAACGCGCAGCATTTTCTTCTGCAGAAAAAAAAGCTTTTGCAAATTGGACTAGTGGTATTTCCCCACACCAAATAGCAGTATCCTAACTAGGAGAAAAATAATGCATAGTACAGAGGTCAAGCTTCGTTTTCGTTGGTAGAATATATTTATTACGAGAGATAATGCCTATGAATTTAGAAAGCTTAGTGCAAACTTTGTTTACCTGAGTATCCCATGACATTGTGGGTGTAAAATCTATGCCAAGTGATGTGAATGATTGGACATATTCGACTCTTGAGCCGCCGAAAAATATAGGTGGCGCATTCCCTACTAGCTTGCCCTTAGCATGAAATATTATTGCCTTTGCTTTTTCTTTGTTTACCGTCAAAGAATTTAAGCATGACCATTCCTTCAAAGAAGCGAGTACCTTGTTCGCAGAGTTTGTTAGTTGATTAATATCAGTAGAGGAGCAAAATAAGCTGGTGTCGTCAGCGTAAATAATAACTTTTATCTCGTTGCTTATGTTAACAATATCATTAATATATACGTTAAAGAGTATAGGACCCATAAGACTGCCCTGTGGCACGCCATTCGAAATTTGTAGCACATCAGAACGACAATCATTGATAACAACATATTGGGATCGTGAGCACATATATGACTTGAGAAGGTTGAGGGCATGGCCACGTATACCACAATGTTCGAGTTTAGCGAAGAGGGTATTATGATTTAGTGTATCAAACGCCTTACTGAAATGTACAAAAATTCCAATAGTAAGCTTCTGGGATTCTATGTTGCCTAATATATATTCTTTTTGATCAAGTAAGGCATGCTCCGTGGACCTATGTTTGGTAAACCCATATTGGCAGTCATTTATAATAGAGCGTTTTAGAAGGCAATTATGCGTTCGAGAATGAATTATGCGTTCTAGTCCCTTGGAGAAGAAAGGTAAGACAGATATTGGCCTGTAATTACTTAGACTATTTCTGTCCCCTTTTGAAGATTACTGCCACCCTAGCAAGTTTCATATTAGCAGGAAAATTTGCTGTAATTAGCGCAGTGTTATATATGTGCGTTAAGCATGGAACTATTAAAGGCAAGACATATTTTATTGGGCGACTTTGGAGATCGCAAGAGTCCAAGCTTGTCGTATTTTTGAGGCTTTTTAAAATACAGTACACCTCATTTTCATCTGTCGGCCCAAAAAAGAGAGATTGCAAAACTCTATCGCCCAGAAATTTAGAGAAGTCAGGGCAGTGACATCGACTCCCGACTGCAGTAAAAAATTCTTTAAAAGCATTGGCCAAAGGACGCCCATTTAGGTCAATACCATCTACTGTTAAGCTTTTTATGCTATTGGGATGAGTGATTCTATTTAAAAGTTGATTAAGGCGCCTCCATTTTTCTGTAGGATTATTGGATAGTTCCTTATCAAAGAGGTTATTGTGGTAAGTCGTCCTAGCTGTCCTGATCTCTTTGTTCAAAAAGTTCGGTAATGCTTTAAAGCGGGCTAGTAGTGCTGTATCCTTCGTGCTAATAAATTTAGCAACATTCGGTGCTTCTTCTTTACAAGCCGCAGAAGTCCTGGGGACATCCACGGCTTGCGAGCGTTTTTCGGCACTTTTGCTTCAATAGTAGGAAAACAATCATGATAGATTGGTAAAAATATTCGCAAGAAAGCTCTATAGGCAACATTCGAGTCAGTGCTTAAAAAAACAGGTTCCCAGTTTGTTTGCTCTATACGGCACCTAAATGTTTCAAGGTTTTTCTGTGAAATAAGCTGCCGACAGGGAATAAAGCTATGTGTTAAGCGGGATTTTGTATCAATGCGTAGGAAAATAGGCAGATGGTCTCCGATGTCCACTGCGAAACGCCCGGCGGTAAGAGGCACATTAAAATTTGTGATAAAAAGGTCGATAACGCCAGAAGACGTAGCCGTTATGCGCGTTGGCTTATTTATGACGTTCTGGAAGCCAGCAGCTTGAAGCAATATCGTGAGTTCTTGTTGCGCAGAACTGTTGGCACCCATGTCTATATTAAAATCACCTCCTATACAAGATGAGAATTTATCTGACAAGAAATTGATTTCTTTTTCAAAAACGCGAAGGAACTCGTTTATACTGCTTTGCGGTGGGCGGTAAACAACAGTAAAGGATTGACGGCCAGAATGAACCGTAAGCATCTCAATGTTCTGGTCGCTCAGACAGTGTTCTGATAAGATATGGCACGAGTAGCTTTCTTTGATTAGAAGGGCGACGCCCCCACCACGTTTCGAGCTTCGGTTAAGAATGAAAGTCAGGTATCCGGGAATTCGAGTAATGTCATTGTCAAAGCGATACCATGTTTCAGACATCATGATTACGTCAAAGGTGCATTTAAGACTCGACAAAAAAGTTGTCAGTTGATTCGTTTTATTTAAAGCGCACTGCATGTTTAAGTGTAGCATATGTAAATATTTACCGCGCTCTTTGTTTCTTAGACAACGGTTGAACTCACATGGTGTAAAAAGTGCTCTCTCTTCCATATTACTCTAAGAATCGGGATCAGATGTGTCTGTTGAGCATAAGCACTTACTACGCCATTTTTGACAGATCATCCTGCAAATACAGACGAATGACATTGGATTCTTCAGTTTTGCGTGCATAAATAGCCCCATTTTTCGTCCACACGTATTTCCAGTTCAGTTCCTTTTTCTTTGCTACTGCAGCTCCATGAAGTTTTTTGTTTTCGGGCGTTAGGTGTTCACTGACATAGATTGAAATCTTGTCATCCAGTCCAACATCCTCCGTAGTCAGCCGCATCTTTTTTGATTTCTGCAGCACACCATCACGCTTGGCTTTGGACTTGAATCGAACCACAATGTTAGATTTTCCGGAGTTCCGAGTAGGAACTCGGTGGCAAGCCTCAACATCTACGTCTGTAATCGGCTCTTTGACTGCATCACCAAGTTTTGACAGAATCTCACTGACATTTTCATGCTCATGTTCTGGGACACCTTGAATTTCGAGGTTGTGGTTTCGGGAATATTGTTCACATTGAAGAAGTCGTAACTCAAGTTCTCGAGACTTCCTTTCTAACGAAGCGCATAGGGAGTTAAGCTCCTGATTTTCGATCGTTAGCTTCGAGTTTTTTTCTATTTCCTGCTGCAACTTTATCTCCAATTCAGCAATGTCCTTCTGGGCGTACTCAATGCTGCTAGTTAGTTCCATCTGCTCCTTTTTCACCTCGCCCACTTCGTTCCGCAGGCCACGTTTTGCAGATTCAGCTAATGTTTTCACTTCTTTCTGAAATTCCTCTTCATGTTTATTGCATTTTTTAAAGATAACACTCACACGTGCGATTAGCATTTTACGAGGAAATACAGCAGTACAGTAACACAAAGATTCAGGATGTACGTAACATATGGTAAAATGAGATCAAAAATATACCCAATATGCTTTATCTGGAGGTCATCAATATCAATTTATGTGCTATACACCGGGATATTCAGCAGTGCTTAATATCCCCAACACCTAAATAAATACTCTACATCGGTAATGCTGCACATCTGTGATTCTAATGGATTCTGTGACAAGAGAATGGAAACAGCGAAAATGAAAGCCTATTCTCTTCAGTGGAACCTAAGGAGAGGAAAGTGATTAGGGCCAGAAGAAGATATTAGTGCAGAGCACTAACGTATTCCACAGGAGGCAAGAACGCTTTAAACTTCTCTCAGGATATACAACAAATCAACGCTTTAAATAAGCGCTCATCAGTAAACACAAATTGTGCAAGAATTCGGTCATTACTCTTTTAGTTCTTCGAAGGGTCAGACAAAGTAGCACGGCTGCACTGCACTCAACATTGTTTCACTTCGGAACCCCATCGCGTAACAAGTTTGCTTCCCTAAATGAAGGAACTCCACCGGAACCGTACGCGTAATGTAAGCAACATAAAAACAGCTTTATTTCGTCAGAGCTCACAAAACTCTACACAGTACTTAACGAATTGGAAGTATCTGCAGAGAGAAAATATTGCTGCAAGAAGACACACACTCACTGAGCACATCGAGAGGCGCCAATTTGTTGCGGGCCGGAGAGCTAAGAATGAGGCATGGCCTCTTTTATTGATTGCAGAGGAACCGCCTCCGGAACATGGAAAAAAAATAGAAGGAAAGCATGAAGGAGGCAGTGTTTTCGTTTACCGTCTGCCTGGCCGGTGGGAGTCTACCCAAACAAGCAGTGTACACGAAGTATATATCCTTCAGATACGTCAAGGTCCATCATGACGGCAACACAACAATTAATTTATAACACCGCGAATGGAGGCTGTCTCGGTACTTGTCGTAGCGATAAATACACACAGCCACCTATCGCAGCGTTATAAATGATTAAATTAATGAGGTCTTGTTTTTTGAGTGCAACAGTTATTATTAGTGATACTTTGCCCAAACTAGAAACGCACTATTCAAAACAGCGTCCTTATTTGTCGACAGGCAACTCCGAGTGTGTTAGAGCAGAACCTACAACAGCTGATGTTTCTTCGGAGGCATGCTGAAATTTCTTTTTTACTGCCTTAGCACCTTTCTAGTTGTAAACGATGCTGGGAATAGTCCGGTTAATCTGTGCGCTTCATTGGAAAGCCACCTCCAAATCGAAACACTTTGTAATTAGAATTGACACCTCTTTTTTTTCACGAAATAAATCTAAAGCTATGCCACAGTTACTTCTGTTTATTGTGGGTATCAACAGTTTACTGGAGCTATTCAGTAATGAGCGCAACTTAAAAAAAAATTCTCCAACTTCCAGAAGATTCCACAGAGCACATTGACAGGATGCAGATGAATCCTGCGGTTGTGTTCATCGCCTATGTTATTTATGAGGGTGTACAATATCCCAAATATTTAAAAAGAGCTCTTATCAATGTGTGCATGAAGTACGATGCGTGAATATCTACCATTTCAGTAACAGTATGCTTTGGCGATTTCTTCACTGCATGGTCCCAGAAAATGCTCTGTGAGAGCGCTTGCTTGTAGATGATCTAATATCTGTTGTGGCTTTTCATTGGGCAACACGAGTCCCGAAAAAGATTTTGCCTCGATACATGATGCAGTCCCTGACAAAAGTTAGCCTTGAAAAGAGCATGAACACATCTGTGCCTATGATATTTTCTTTCGTTCGAGACAGTGCCATGGAGAGTACAAGCTGCCATGAATGTGGCTGTTTCGTATATAAATTTTAAGAGATTGTGCGCAGAGCAAGTCGTGAGAGCAGTTTAAAACCACATACCGGTAATGGCTGGAAGCTTGTGTGTCTAAGATATTTCTAATACAATAGTTCAGAAATGAGAACATATGGACATAAGGTGTGAAGGAAACAACTCCCGCTTATGAAGGAAGCGCACAGAAGGGTCTAGACAAAGGCGTGGTCACTAGTGTAGTGAATGGACCATAGTAGTCTCTGTACAGGTGCAATGACACCCGCCAAAGATTCCACTTTAAAACTGCACAGTATACATTATAGTGTGTGACATTTGTCTCCCCGCGGCTACTCATTGTATGAACAAAGCCTCGACAGAGGGCTCTAAAATTATTCAGACCACACGGGGAACTTCAACCTGTCCTTACACCCATCAGAATGCAGGCGCTTTATAGGTTAGGTGTTAGTCATGCCTGTAACGACTAGCCGGCTAATAATGGACCCTAGACCGTTACAAAGGGCGCCTGACCCGTACTTTGTACGGCTGTGTGGATTGGTAAAGTTAAACAAATCATGACAAATCAGCGTACAATCGCAATGCAGAATGCGTAAGGCAAAGCTTTTACGATCGGAGTCAGAATCAGTTTATTAAACGAGCAGTGACTGCTTACACGTAATTGATGCAGGATAAATGCGATTGTGCAGAACACAGAACGGAACTGAAGAGCCTGTGCCCTCGGTAAAGCTCAAGTGTCAAAATTCTACAATTAAGTGTGTAGCAAATGTACGAAGCATATATTTACGGACAGCCTGTAACTGATAAGGATTTTCACATCATGTGCAAGAAGGAGGTTTATATTTACAATATTACCATGCTTAAGGCCTAAACGGTACCATCAGTGTTCGTGTAATAAAGTAAACGAAAGTGGTCACTCCGTCGCTGGTACAGCCATCCTATTATCTCTACAATTAACGTCGTTATTCTGACGAACGTAAGTGATTTATTTTACTCCACTCTCTCGTAATGCCGTTCTCTCGGCACATGCCTTTGATTTTGGCTACATTGGGCCCAGCCGCTGCATCCGCGGATATTTCCTTTCCTTTTAAACAGACAGGCGCAATTTGAAGGAACAGGTTAAATAGCAATAAAATAAATGTCGTAGCCCCTGTCGTCTACGCCTGGGCAGTCCCCATGAAACACGTTTTTCGTTCCTTCTTTCCTTCTTGTTCCTCTTCCTAAATCCTCTTTTATCTACATTCGAACATGATGGCGACCTATATTTAGTACAAGCCTGAGCGCAGCGGCCGCGTTTGCGTGGAGGCATAACGCTAGAGACGCCCGTGCGCTGTCCTATGTTATCGTGTAAATATAGACTGATGATAACGCCACCAAGTTATTGCCTCTCTAAAATCTGTTTCCTTGCTATTTTCTCAGCGCCTTAAAATGTTCGGCGAAAACTATAGTACATATAACTGGGACTAATTGGCTTAAACCTTCCCGCAAATGGATTCATAATCTTCAAACCCTTATCGAAATTAGCAAGTTTGCCACTGTTTAAAAAAATTCGTTCAGCGTCACCTCTCGTGTTCAATCAGAAGTTTGTTGTGCATGCCAGAATTCGACATGCGAACGTGGCCGGGAGTTCACTAGTTCATTCCAGTTATTGGCCGTACATATCTCATAAATAATGAAAGTCGCATTTTTTATAAGATCCGCACTCGCGATACAACTTGAAGATATCTTCATTTGGTTTTTAGCGCCACTATTAACACCAGATGCATTCCGTGAGGCTCTTAGACACCCGGTACTAGCAACAATCATGATCGTAATGGTTAAATTGACGTCGAGTAGGAAATAGACAGTTAATGAGAAAAAGATTTCAGTAGTAAAATTCTAATTAAGGTTGTTCCCAGTACAACTCCCCGGGTGCCTAGATGAAGTATTCGGAGACTTGAATGGGAGCAGCTAGAGATATAGATCCAGGAAATTACCACAGTAATCTGATTCGCTGATGACCGTGATTGCCTGTGTAACTGTGAGGAAAAAATTTCTAAACGTGTTTAATGACTTTGACAGGAGAAGCAGAAATGTCTGACCTAAAAATCAGCGAAGGATTGGAAGGGGTAGGCGAATGTGCCTTTTTATAACATGTAGTAACCGTATATCCGAACAGCGAAAAGGAAATAAGAATGTGATTGGTGACAGAGAATGTGACAAATATTCACCGATCATGACTAGCAGCTTAACTGTACCAATCAAGAGGAAATATATTACAATGGTATCCTACCTGTACTCACCTATTATTCTGAAACGTGGAGGCTATCGAAGAAGGTTCTGGTTAAGTTTAGCCCAACGCTGAGAGTTACGGAGAGGAAAATAGTAGGTGCTACATTAAAAAAAAGGAAGTACGCAGAATGGGGTAGATAAATATATTGAGATAATGACATCCTAGTTCAAATCAAGAAGAAATTGGCATGAACAGGGCATGTAATGTGAAGCTAGGGTAGCCGATGGTGGAATTGGGTAGCCAACTGGATACCGAGGGAAGGAAAGCGTAGCAAGAGGTGGCAGAAAATTTGGTGGGCGGATGAGGTTGAGACATTTGCAATGGTTGATTGGAGGAGTATGGTAGAGGCCTTTGCTCTGCAATTGGTATAGTCTGGCTGATGACGATGTTGATTTTTTCTGTAGGAGACGCGGCCTGCCAGGACACAAATTTTGACGTGCTATATAGTGCCTGGGCGGATGCTGATTGTTGCCAAGTCAATGCTATAAGCGCAAGTATAGATTACTAATGTGCGGGGTAATTTTATCTCCGACTGTTGGGCGAAGTCCTGTGCACATTCAGGGCTTGTGTACTGGGACACTCGACGGCCAGAGTACGTCGGAGGGACGAATATCTACAAGCATGTTTCGTGTATATTACGCCTTACATCGGGAAAAGTATTCAGGAAAAAGCTCGAAAAGGTGGTCGCCGAAGGGTAGGGATTTACACTCGACGGCTGTTTCCGACTCATTTGCGGCGCATACTCCTGGATGAAAACGGGCATATAAACCCATTAAGACACATGTGAGAATGGACGTGTGATTTGCGTTCAGTAAAAAATAAAT
Organism: Amblyomma maculatum; assembly: GCF_055883805.1. Taxonomy (NCBI): domain Eukaryota; kingdom Metazoa; phylum Arthropoda; class Arachnida; order Ixodida; family Ixodidae; genus Amblyomma; species Amblyomma maculatum. Next base: position 107,911,568 of record NC_139353.1, on the reverse strand, counting down.
AGGTTTTTCTATTTCGAGAAATTATTGAACAGCGCCATTGGCTGCTAATTGATAAATAATTTTTGACGTGGTGTTCTTCTTGTACGAAAATGTTTCTTCGAAATCCAGCATTGTCCTCTACACGTAATACAGACAGCTTTGGAATTTTACTGAACCCTACCATGGTCTACCAGTATGTTTCGATGGGTCACATAAGTTTTTGAAAACGCATGTCAGCTGATTCAATTTGCTGGCGCATCTCTGCAGCCATTACAAACGTGAAACAGTCATGGTCAGAGCACTTGTGGCCATCTTTTTCCCGCCGAGATCACGCCTATTAACTGTAATGTCACACCGCTATCACCTGCCAGTTATTCTCTTATCTGGTAGGTCTTTAGAGGCATAAAAAATAAGTACAATGAATGTCATTTTATTATGGTGCATAGTTTAGCTACTTTGTCGCACAGATAATAAATACTTCTCAGCAACTAACTACATAAAACAAGCGTTGTTCATGCCTGTTTGTGTGGCTCTTCTGTCTTGTTTTGGTTAGTTGCGTCTTTCATTATGTAAAAGTATATTTGTTCTAGATATCTCAATCAGTATTTCACCAGCAGGACACATATATTCCGTTTTCATATATATGTAGGGAAGCCAATATTTGAAAATTTTAACTTTATTATTCACAACAAAATTATATAGCTGGGGAACAAATGGAATGGCGAAGCAAAGTTGTGCTTCTTCCAGATATACAGCTCGCTCCTTTTTCCGCGGCGACTATCTTTCAGTGATCGTTATATTCACCAGGGACACTTATATAAATTTACAGCGATTGTTGTAAAAATTAGGGTCGCCTTTAGCCAATAAATGTTTCAAAGCACTGCACTGTTGCAATCTTGTATTAAACAAATCTTGATTACCTCATTTGCATAGACTTCAGCCTCCGATGTTTCGTGGCATGTTCGTCCATAAGCTCTACGATGCGAATTCAGTGTGCGAGTTGATCACGACGGGTGTATTTCACAGACATAACTGATGCTTTCGAGAGGTCAACGCCGCTGATAATAGCGCAGCATCATGGAAGGAGATATCTCCATTCACTACCTTTCGCGCATCAGATGCCGTCGTACAGACACGCACGTATTAACTCAGGAAGGCGATACGCACTAAGACAGTGTAAAATTTCCTGATATATGACAGTAGTATAAAAGTTTTTGGCATCATTAATCGGCGTTGCAAGTGATACCTGCATAAACGTTGTTACAGACGCCAAGCGTACACAGCCTTACGGTCGTTCCGAAGTTCGCACAGACTCGGGAAGAGAAGAATTGACTGCGGTGTAATTAGGCTATAACTTCCCCACGGTTTCAGGCACCTAATGAAGTGTACATGCGGCTGTGCATCTTTTTTAGCCTTGCCGGCCCGCTAGCAGTCCTGTACGTCCTCGGTTGGAAGGAAACGAAGGATGCTGCATTGTATACTTCTGTCGCTTTCCCTCTCTATCTGTGAGAGGCATTCGTGGAGGAGTTCCTTGTTTAAGGCGTTCGCGTGATAGATAAAATGCCCGGAACTCATTAGCTCACTCCTTCGTTTCGCGCCATTGTTTAAGGCTAGCGGTCAATTTGTCTCGCGTTGCTGTCTTTGTTTCGCGATGCGACCATTGGTGAATGAGGCTCAGCCTCTACATCCTCCTTGGCACGCCGACTTTGGTTGTTCGTGGGGAAATATTTCTTCTGTTACATGGTCCAAGCTGGTTAGACACTCTCGAAAAATGGCAAGCCAAAGATGCACCTATCCATCGTTTCCCGCAAAAGCTGCACACGCGGTACCTAATGTAATACATGCGTTATATCATGTCATCCACTGAGGAATGAGCATCGGTGCTGCCAACCCAGCTATTGCGCAAACTTTCTTTCTCGACCATGCACTGGCTGTTCACAGTGTTCACAACTGCAAGTGAACAGTGGTGCTGGCCTCCTGCCTGCAGCTTTTCGCTTCCGATGTTCCTGCTTTCGTATGATAGATTTTTATGGTCTTAGATAGTTATTGTTTACAAAAGCGCAAACAAAGCGACAACCCTTTATTGAGATGGTGGGTGAAATCTTGCGTTTCTTGGGAGCAAGGCTTTGTTGCTTTACAATTTACAGGAGCCTCCTCATGCAGATTCAATATCTGTGCCTAAACCCGAAAGTTGTTTTTTTATATCAGAAACAACCTGTGATAAAAGCGGTGCAATATTACCCGGATACTGTTTATAGGTAAAAAAAACGTATGAGTAAAATAATGTGCGAGTAAATAAAATAGGTTTTCAAATAAAGAGCAAGTGCTTTCAGATAGAGCCTGTGATGCAAAGAGGGCTACGCCTGTGACTAGTCTGCATTATGGAGTCAATTGCTAGACACAACAAGCTAGGGGAGAGACTACAAACCACACAAAAATGCTCTATGTCCTTCATTTGACAACGTAATAATCAGCTATATCAGTCTATATACTTTTATAGTCAGTCACTAAGGCTCATAAGACTATATACACCCACATAGAGAAACCTTTATAATACTTTGGCTATAGGTTATGAATCATGCTAGCTAGCTGTAGATCTATATGTTCCTGAAGCCACATGCAAAATATTCATACATTTATCTTTAGCTGCCTATACAGATGGAAATGGATCTAAAGCTACTGATTAAAAACCATACAATCAGTTTCCAGGCAGCACAATACACGGACCCAACATCGGTACTGTGTAGGTAGTGCATGAGTCCTACGTTGGGCCAGACATTGCAAACACAATAACAATATTGGGCGGATAGTTTATGCCGCATGGGTTTTAGCTAGCTGTAGAAAACTGTATGTTCCTAAAAGTACAAACTTGTAGTCATACAGTTATTTTTACCTACCTATAGAACTGCAAATTGCCTCAAAAGGCGACTACACACTGCAAGCCATATGTGTTTAGCGCTCTATAGACAATGCACGTTCCTGAAGCTATAGACTAGTCCTCATACAGTTATCTCGACCTGTCTATAGAGATGCGATTGCTTCTAAAAGCTACAGACTGAAAGCAATATAGACTGCCTATCTGGCTATGTGAGAAATCCACTTTTTTTTCTTACTTTTTGATTTGGCGCACGAGGTTGTAGATGTTTCAACCTGACTCCATAGTGTCAGTTTTAACCGGATCGACGAACCTCGCGCTGAAGTTGGCTTAGTGGTCCGCCTTTGGTTTTCGTTTTTCTTTTACAGGAATCTAAGTACGACAACCAGGGCTCCCAATTGTTATTTCCTTATTTCAGAGAGAACTCGGCGTGCAAAACGATTGAACGCCGTAGCTTATAGCTGTTAGTATTTACCTCGGACGCAAGACGATTTCCTTACTTCATATGACCTGGCCCAAACGGCTAAGCAGCGGTCTAACACACACCGATATATTCTAAACTAAATATGCTCGTCTTGTCGCTGCAAAACTCGGGAGAACTGGCTGTTGTGTAAATATCTGTTAAAGGCTTAATACAAATAATAAAATAGGGTTGTGCCCTACAACGGTGGATCTGTGGTTAGGGCTCATGAGTGCTGAACCCGAAGACGTACGTTCGATCACAGAAGCGACAGCCGCGCTTCGATGAAGACGAAGCTGAAGCGCCTATGTAGTCTTCGATGTCAGCGCAGGTTAAAGAACCCCAGGCAGTCGATAACTTTCCGCAGCGCTCTACTGCGGCGTATCTCATAGCCGATGCCACTTTTGGATGCTAGAGGTTATATACCATATGAAACCTGAGTCGTATTGCTCCAGATAGCATTTCTTTGCAGCTGTTTCTTTGACTTATACGAAAATGTACCAGTGCGGCATGAGTGAACGGAGCACGCTTTTCTGTTCAAATCAAGATAATGACTTCTGCACTGGAGATAAAAAAACAATATTTTTCCAGTGAAAGGGATCTGGCGTCTACAACCGGATCGCGTATGCTAAGCCTGCCAGTTTTAATTATGTAAAGCGAGAAAAATGGTAGAAAAAAAAACGTGGTCTGTTCATTTCTGTCGGCACCGATACGTGCAGGATATAAAGAGATGCATCATGCTTGACATGTAGACGCAACAGTTTGATAGGCGATATAAAGTTCCAAGGATAAAATGAAATGATCCTAATGCGGCAGTGTTCATAAATAAAGCGCAACAAAATTTTCCTGCGGTTAGCTTGTCAAGTCAGATGAACACACATTGATAATTTATTGATGTGACTGTCACATACCACGCGAACGGCAACGCTGCCTAATTGCTGAGGTTCGCAATGGCTGGCAGAAAGGAAGAGCACATTGGAAGTGGAATTGTAGCATATCGTACGCAAGAGAAATGTTTGCAATTGTTCAAAAACTTTTTTATAGTCAGTAGAAGACCGAAACGGCATTATTATATTAATAGTGCAGCAGTGTGAAGAGCCCCATTACCGTTAATTTGAGCGTAAAACTAAATCCCATAAATAAGAAATATATTTTAACTCTAAGGCAATGCAAATAAACTTGCTCCAACACATGCGATGAAAATATTTTCGACGATATTCTCTAGCCCCCGAAGGTTAGCTCTAGTTAGTTCTAGTTCGCTTCTTACCGTTCCACTGACTGTTCTTCGAGTAATGTCACGTCAGGGGTTCTTAAAGGCGCCGTCCTCGGGCTTTTACTTTCTTTACTATTCGTAAATAATTATCTTTCTGTTAGAAGAATGTTATGTTTCTTCTAACATTCATCCTTACGCTGATGATTGCTTTGTATAAGTGAATAATTGTTCTAATGACAATTTTCGACGACAAGAGTCGTTTTCTAGGCTTTGTACCAGGTGCAATGCCTGGCAGATGAGGTTACTATTGGTGAAACTGTCCTGATGTTCTGCTCAATAAATCTTCATCGTCGTCTAGTTACTCATTTCAAGACAGTAGCCTAAATCGTTTGCCGTGTATAAATATTGTGATGTCATTTGCACGCATAACTTGTCTTGGACAAATCGCATTAATCACATCTGCAGCAAAGCCGTTCCTGCAGCGTTCATTAATAAATGTCCTCCAGACATGAAGCTAATGATGTATAAATCATTATATTCTTCTACCTTTAGAATATTTTCATGTAGTTTGGAATCAATAAACACAAAAACAGCTTAATAAATAACAGGCTGTCTAAGTAATGCAGTGGGACTTATTTTCCCCGTCATGACCGCAGTTTCTCACCCTCTTCGGCGATTCCTTCCCTGAAAACTAACCAGGCTTTCCACAAGTTGCCGCATAGAGTTATTGAAATTCTTGCTTTGAGTAAATAATTCTTCACTCACTCTCTGATCCAGCCAGCGTACGTTTGATACAGAAACATCAACAGCCATCTTGAAGTTAACCTGACGCTCCTCTACGCACGAATTGCCCCGCTGAAATTCGTGTTTCCACACACCATTGAATATTGGAATTCCTTAGCAGAGAACTATCACTTCTTCAATCTTGAACGTATTGCAAGAGTCATTGAAGATACATAATTATTATATCCACGCCTCCAACCTATCGGTGATCATGTAGCACGCTCTTCTTGTTGATACATGGCGCCTAATGGCTCCATGTATCTGCAAAAGTGCAATCACGAATGCGGCTAGATCGAAGGTGATTAGACAGAACTTCCAGGCTTTGAAATCATTCTGCACACACGCGGGACAATCACGTTCGAGATCGCACCACCCGTGTTGCCGCCACGAGACACCAACCAAGGCCCCTGTGGTCTGACCACATTTAGATACGTATAGACTGAACGCCTGGCAATTTTGTCTTAATAGTGTCCTTTTATCCAGCTACCATATGGGGTGCGGCTTGCGAATGTTCCCGTATCCGCCATTACCCAAGTTGTTTTGTCAAGTTCAACTGAGGGCGGGGTATTTTGTGTCATGCTTCGTCTTATTAGCTTCAGAAAGACCTCTCGATAAGGACACTCGGCAGGTCCGCTCTTAAATAGAGCGGCTTGGAAATGTATAACCAAAAGAAATTTTCTGTTGTTGAAGTATAAGATATTTTTACGCTTTCCTTTAAAAACATATTAAGCTCTATAAAAGGTCTTGTTAGTTGGAAGAAGTGGACTGCCTGAAAAGATCTGCTACTATGGCAACGATCAGTCGACTGGAGCGCAATGCACGGCATGTTACGTCTTTCTTTAAAAGGAATGAGCTGCGTCTTCTTCAGTCAGGTAAAGATGGCAGGTTTGTGGTTACGAAAGAAAGCAGTTACCGTGAAAAAGTGCGGAAAGCGGTAGGCAAACATTTTATCTCCATTACTAAGGGGCCGTAAGTGTGAAAAGATAGATTATTTAGTGAAAATAAAGTTTATTACTTTTGTAAACAGTTGCAACTGCCGAGATTGGCAAATGAGATAGCCAAAAGTAAACGGTACTCTCTTTGAGTGCTCTTTACTGCAAAAACCCAAAAAGCTGAGATTCTGTTTAGAACTATTATAAATGAAAATGGTTCCTGGCAGCATAATTTTAGCTGATTTTTTGAAAGAAAGCTTAGTCTTCTTCAGTTGGATGAATCTTTTAAAGCTAAGAACTCGATAAATTCAGTAGATTGTTTTAAAATCGATCCAGAAATTAGATCCCCTTTTTGTGTAGACACCGAGGATTTGTTTTATTCCGTCCTGCATGCTGAGGTATTGGCGTCTGTACAATCGCGTTTGAAGATAATGGTGAAATGGCCTTCCGGGGTGCTACCATCTCTGCAAAACGTTTTGAACTTATTGGAGCCTTATCTGAAGGTCACTTGTGTCGATTTTAATAAACAACCTTATATACAGCGGAAAGGCATATGTAATGGTTCCTGTGTAGCCCCTATTTAATACGACATTTGTTTTAGCTTCTTTGGATAACGAGCGTGCCCAATTATTTTTAACAATACCTGTTTATAAAATCTTTACATATGTAGATGACTATCTTATTCTTTTATCCACTGATTTTGACAATTCTTTTTCAGCTAATGGGTCAAGTATTTTAAATATTTTGAACCTGAAAGTTCGGTGCCTAGTTTTTGCGCAAGACCTCCCAACTGAGAGAATACTGCAGTTTTTAGACCTCAGACTGTTATTCCGGGACGACCATTTATGCTCAAGTCACTTTCCCCAAACTAGCAAGGAGTTGATGCCTTTCAATATGGCGCACTATAAAACTGTTAAGCGCGCCGTCGCCTCTTTATGCATTGAGTCGTCGCTTTCAAAATCCTATCCGCACTAAATGCATTCTAGTATAGAAAATCAGAATAGCCTCCTTTTGGCTGCTGGCTTTCCCTTGGGGGTGTTCACTAAGGTCACCGAAACCTTCCACCAAAAAAAAAAAGAAAACTCTGCACTAATCCGATGTGCCCTGAAAGGCGGGGCCCCACCATAATACCTGAAGTTATGCCCTACGTACACAAAGTGTCACGCAATCTGAAGAAGGTGGCTAACAAGCACAGTGTACTGCTGTTTTTTTTTTCAGCCCCTAACAAGTTGAGGAAACGTGTACCCCGGATTTTCGTTGCTGTATGCCAAGGGTGCAAAATAAAACATCAGCGTACTTTCATCTCCTCTGTGGAAGGAATGGTATACGACATACCCTTGACCTGTGGAAGTTCCTATATAGGGAAATGGGCAAGTGTATTAACAAACTCTAAAAGCAAAATAATCGTATCAAACAGTTATCTGCACATAAACCAACAGCCTTTTGAAATCGTCAGCGAATTTAGAACTCTTGGAGTATTTTTCTCATAGTACATGCTGCGGGATGCTCATACAAATCACGTCATAACGAGCTTAGCTCGAATTATAGGATTTTGTATAGAAATCGGGAATTATTTCCGCTTAGCACAAGACTGCTTATCTATCATACATTGTTTTTATCACACGTAAAGTGCTGTTTTTTTTTAGTATGGGGCAAGACAACATTAACAAACGTTAGAAAACTTTCGGTAATGCAAAATGAGGTGATCCGGATTATTACAAATTCCAAACCAGACTGTCCCGCAGATAGCTTGCTCAGGAAATTGAGACTAATTAACATGGAGAACCTCTATAACTCTCGCCTTTGTAAAATGATAAAAGATGAAAAGAAACTGAACGTTAAACCTGTCACTAACCTAGCAAACTTACGAAGAAACAGGCATTTTTATACAACTAGGCATCATTTGCCCTGGGTAGTGCAGTACAGCCGAACTATCTATGGCAACCAGATGCTACGACAGACAGTACTAAGTGTATTAAACTATTTATACCAAAAAGATGTTGACCTGATGAATGTTCCAAAATCAGTGTTCAGAGATCTATTCCTTCCGTAAACATTTAATTCTGTTTTGTTCATTGCACTATACTTCATAAACTTTTTTTTTTTCGTTTCTTTTTTTTTTTATTTCCTTTCCGTGATTTTTGTACTGAGAGAAAGTGAATATATTCTACTCAGATATCGTTTGTCTGTTTATTGTTGTATTATGCTTTGAAATGACAGGGTCATGTTGAGCGTGAATGTATGCTGTCTGCGTGTAGGTTTAATGGAAGTTATGGTTAATTCGCATTGCGTTAGTACTGTATAGATTTATCACTGTATGATTTCTGTATGGATGATCTGTAAGGACACGTCTTTTGTGCGCTCTGCTGCTGTCTGTGTGAATACGGGGGTGAACGCTTGTCAAGCTGCTGTTCAGCAGCTTTTTCTTTCATCTCCCCATGTTTTGGAAAAACATGGAAATAAACAGTATATTATCTTATCTTCCGGGTACTGATCACTAGAATGCGCGATCCACTCGAAGCCTCGCCGACCGCGCGTTACAACAGATAAAATACAAACGTGACCATGCGCTGTCTGGTGTCAGTGCACTTGCCAAACAGAACTACTACGTCTTTCCCAGAGCATACGAAGATATGTAATCTAAAAACCTTTTGTAGTGTAACATATTAACGCTATCCGACAAAGACTAGCAGAGATATCTGCATGTGAATGTACAGCATCGCCCACCTTTAACTATAACGTCGTCACTTCTTTTAAAGCATCATTGTGTCCGACTCGGCCATGCAATAATGCTAAGTGGCAGGCAATGTGAAGCAGCACATCCGGGTGTCTTCTGTGCTTGCATCCCTTTGCATCGATATGCGCCTGCGTCGACCGCAGTGATGCTTTGAATGCTGTAAACGTGTTACAGCTGGACGTGGATGACCCTTTACACCACCGCACATCCGCAAGCTCATGCGAAGTTGCTGCGTCAAAGTACAAGAGTAAGAAAAATCGATATACAACATCCAGCCGGTGGCAAAGCTCGGAAACCTGCATTTCAACCCCGTCTAGCAACAGTTCTTTGGGATCGAGACAAGCGTGATGGTGCTACTTATTGTCGACATGAATGTGTCGCTGTCTATAGATGACGTTTAGATGCGGTTTATCTGAGCTCCGCGACCGGATGCATGTGCATATCACTTTTGCTCACAGCTTTACATTACACTTGCGCGCAAAATGAGGCTTTCCAGTTTCAGCCACTTGAAGGCGTCGTGTTGGCTTCAAAAAGCGCCGTAATGTCCTGGTGCACGTTCAGAATGACGATCACACTCTTCAGTATGTTACTCTGTAGGCGGCATCATTGACCGTGATAACTTATAAAGAATGGAAATATTTTAGCTTCCTAAATTACCCTAGCTTTGCTACGATAATACTGGGCACAGTCGGATAGTAGTCAAGCCCGCCGTAGTGGCTCTTCTGCAGCTGTACCAACGCGGGAAGTCCCTTGTCCCTGATTAGTGCGCCTGTTCTTTCGCGTTCAGACTACCTGCCCTGAGAACGCTTGAAAGTGCACAGACACTTGCTTTTGGATTAAAAGGCTGCTTTACTGAGCTTGTCTAAAATTTGGCGTGTGGAGTAAATACATTTACTGGCAACGCCACTTCAGAGACCTAACTTAGTTTCACTGCGAGGATTTGCAGGCACATTTACAATTTGTGACCGCGCCTTACTAAGACTTCAGGAGGGAATTTGTTGGATGTGTTGGTTCATCGTTACACAGAAAGCATAGCGCAGTAATTACCTAGACGGTCTGGTCATTAATAGTGGTCTTAGATATGGTAGCCCGGATGTATCATGCTAAGGAGCTGTAGAGCCTACTTAATATGGTCCCTATCATGCTTCGTTCCACATACTTTTTGCAATACGATGACAGATAAGATTGGCACGAGGCAATAAAGATAATATACACATGTTAATCCGTTCCTAAGACATCCCGACATGCAGACGATTGAACTGAAAGAACAAAATTGTGCAGTGCTCGCAATCTTTACTGCGTAGAGGCCCCATATATTTCGTAGTAACGCAAACAGCTGGTGAAGCGGAGTATATCTAAATGCCACTTCAAATCACATATCTTCGCGAATTCTGGAATGTTTGAAACATTAAAATTCGTCCCGCCGTTCCTGTATGTCCTCAACTTTCCTAAGCCATTCATACGTACTGTCATCAACCTATGTCATGTTTAGGCGCGGCGACACGGAGAACGTCTTTAGAGATAAATCGCCAATGCTTTCGGTATCATAACTAATAATATGTTTGGAAATCTTGCGCAATCGCTTATATAAGCACTTAGCAGGGCTGCAAATTAGTTTGTATGAAAAAGGGTGTCCGCTATACTGTAGCAAATTATATTTTAATACTCATGACCTGCATTGCATCTAAAATATATAAGAATATGACCGAACGGCTTAGACTGTGACAGGTGTCAAGCGTCAGGTGTTTAAGAATAGGCAGCTTCGTAACACTCCAGTAGCATGAATGCGAGCTATTAGCATTGGAGATAAACGATTTCACCTAAGCTTGAGGTAACCTGGCTCGTTCTGAGTTCATCTTAATTTAATATACTACTCCAAAACAGCTGTTACAGCTTGTGCGCTTATTCAGTGCAATTTATTGCAATAGCAGTAGAACTACATCAGTCATTGCAAGGGCCATATTGCTAAGATCGAGACGGTTTTGAGTTTATTGGGGCTCGATAGGGCTAGGGCTGTGCCTCCAGATCCAAACGCCGTTCCACTACTTCGGGCAACGCCACCAGCCGCTACGAACACCACATCTTTGATTATCCAGCATACCAATCTGTTTATTGGTAACTCCCGATTCTCTCATTTCCTCGGTAGTAGTGTCCGCTCGCATAGACGTCCGTCCATCCATCCATCCATCTATCCATTCATCCTTCCATCCATCCATCCATCCATCCATCCATCCATCCATCCATCCATCCATCCATCCATCCATCCATCCATTCATCCATCCATCCATCCATCCATTCCTTTAATCTATCCATCCACCCACCCCCCCACCCTCCCATCCATCCATCCATCCATCCATCCATCCATACATCCCGCCGGGGTGGCGCAGTGGTTATGGCGCTCGACTACTGTTCCCAAGGATGCGGGATCGAATCCCGGCCTCGGCGGCCGCTCTTCGATAGCGGCCAAAATCCAGGCGCCCGTGTGATGTGCGATGTCAGTGCAGTGTTAAAGAACCACAGGTGGTCGTAATTTGCGAAGTCCTCCACTACGGCGTCTCTCACAGCCTGAGTCACTTTTGTACATTGAACCCACAAACCAAAACCCTCCATCCATGCATCCGTTCTCGCATACATACATACATACATACATACATACATACATACATACATACATACATACATACATACATACATACATACATACATACATACATACATACATACATACATACATACATACATACATACATACATACATACATACATACATTCCGCCTGGCACCATCGCCGACTTCACTTGTTGCGATGATAGGGGAGAAGAAAGGAGGGGCTGCCCTCAGGGTTTTGCCTGCGCCTGTCACATTCTCCCTCTCCGTTGTCACTGTAAAAAAGTGGCAAGGAGAGGGTCTTAGAGTCGGCATGACGAGCGGAAGGTAGAATAGCTGAAATTTTACTTTGTCATTGTGCACTTTGATCTTGCCACCGCGATATCCCTGGGAGATAACTGACCACATTAATTGGCAGTAGCGTTGCAAGGAAATCTACTGAAGCTACCGTGTGATGAATATACCGCCTCCGTTGGCTAAAACCTTCATTATGAAAGCTACGCCCAGTCGAAAAACACTACATAACCATGTCAAAAATACGACCAAATACTCGGTAGTTCCTTCTAAATGTCGGGCTTTTCTGTAGTTCTGTGGTACTTTTCTGTAGTGTTTCTGTAGTATATCTTTTGCCTGTAGTTCCCTAGCACTTTTCTGTTGTAACTACAGAAATTTATTATGTTACTGCAGGACATTCTGTTGTCACAACAAGTTTCCCGTCAAAAACCGCACAGAAATTCTGTCGTGACCACATAACATTTTCTGTATTTTTTTCTGACTGGGCGCTGCATGTCACTCTTAGCGATTCGCCTTTCACGGTGAAACTTTTTCTATACCTTCGTCAAATTATTTCATGCAAAATAAGTAGCGTAATTTAGCACGTTGTTCACTTTAGCCTGTTCCCTAAAATTCCTGAGAGCCTTCATTTCGATACGAGGCCTGGTGGATGGTGCACTAACGATCGGGCTTTAATTTTTTTGTATGAGCAATATATAGTGAGCGTCCTCTGACACACTTGACCTCTGCTTACTTTTACCGCCACGGTTGAGAGCGATTAAGCGTTTTACACATCCGTGGTCGATAATTTAATATGCCTATTTTTCTCTAATAAACATTTGCTAATGAATGTGTGCATCTCGTGTCGTATTCGTTTTTGTGTTCTCTTTTTGCGTCGTAGTGAGTTTCAAGGTTTTATCATCTTTACTCTCCTCTAATATTTTAGTTGAAGTTTGTGTTTGGCAAACGGAAGCAATATCTCACTTTTCAGTAAACGCCTATCCTTCTCAGAGGTGCAGCTGTCGTCGGCTCGGATACCTATCGCAAACTACCCCCAACTTGCCAAAAAGATGACTTCTACCTGGAAAGCGAAATGCTACGACACCACACTGAACGCTTCACAAGAAAAAGTTGCGTCGAAAAGTTTGGTAAGAAATAAGTGTGTATTGCACCACTTTTCTCTATTCGGCTTACGGCGACAAAAAATGCGTGGGTGCGTCTTTACAGCCGAATGAGATGTACACACTTTAGCATTTATAGTTAAAAATATTTCGCTTTCGGGTTTATTCTTTTGCCCACTGCTTGAGCACCACCATTCACGCGTTTTCGATGCGGAGAGCACATCCTCAACCTCGCAACGTCTTGCCACATTCTTCAGGTTGGGCGCCAGTCGATGTATATAGGGAACCACTTGTGGTCACCTAGTTCCCATCTTGCTATTAGGCTTCCTCTTGACTTTCATTTTTTGTCGGAAGGTTTCGGCTATATCACAAACGGCAAAACATGGGAAATTAGAAATTTGAAGCCTGTAAATCTGGTTATTCGCCCATGTGAGCACAGTATTTAAGGAGGGCGAATTCCAGGCAAAGGGAAGCGATAGCCCTTATGGCCGTTTCGGAGTGGGCAAATCGGTGTGGAAGTAGCTCTTTTTTTGCCCGAAGGAAATGCAGCCAGTAAAATCTACCACCTATGGGCTCGAAGGTAATATTTAAAACTGTACACTGTCATTGGTGTGGTAGTTCATGGGTGAAAGTAAGCATTTTCCCTTGTTGTCTGAAGGCGGATAGTATGTTTCCTACAGAGGTATGGTACGTAATTATAGCCTTACTCTTTAGTGTAACAAGGAAGTCGTCCACATATCCAAAAATTTCTAAAATCCGAAATCGATAAGAGTCATGGTAAGCCTTTTGTTTCGTGAGCCGCTGGCGTTGTGTATGAAATCCTGCTAACATGCGGAAGGAGCAACATATACCAGACGGGTTGTTGCATCAGTGACAGAGGACCGGAGCTTGAAAAATCGCAAGAAAACGGAGGGCGGTCTAATGGGGGAGGGGCTCTGCACTGCATAGATTGCAGGTGTGAGCCAGTGCTTAGTAGTATCAGGAGTATACGCAGAAGTCGCGATCAGGTCGCACTAGAAACTCTTGTAGCTTTTTAGACTAAAAAGAAGGGAACCTTGTGCATCAGAGATAACTCTTTGGCTCTCCGAAAAATAAATTTTGCTATCTTGAAACGTTTTATAAAGATTGCTTAGGAGCAGAGCTATGTTCAAGCTGAATGCAGCACACCATTGTTAAACTTCATGCGTGAAAATGCCGACACGGTTGGTAAGAATTAAGGAACAAAAAAAGACGAAGAAATATATGTTCTCTTCGTAATTTCCAGACATGCCTCTCTAACCTAGAGCAATGCAACAATATCTGAATCAACGCCCGCCCTCTCCTTCATAAAACACTTAAGTGTTATCTAGTGTTTTTACTATCTTTTTAAAGCAATATCTACAGGACATGTCACGGCTGTCAAATCCGCTCAGACAGGCAAATTAAAGACAGGGTTCTCATCACACCTCTCACCACACCTGAACATCCGTGTCAGGTCGTAAATGTTGATATAATCGGGCCCCTCAATATTCCGTCAGGCAGGGGTCATAGGTACGCTCTGTGCCTCGTTGACTTGTGGACGCGGTGGCCGGAGGTATAGTCTGTTTGTCAACTCTGACCGATATAGGGCTACATGCGACGCCTTGCTTACAGTTTTCAGCCGCACGGGCATATCTGAGGTAGTCTGTTCAGATCAGGGAACAAACTTCACGGCGCAGCTAACGCTTGAGATGTTAGCAAGACTGGGATGCGCGCCGCGTTTTTCGACTCCTGAGCACCCGGAGGGCAACGTGACAGTGAAAAGGTGGAACTGCGTTTTGAAGAACATGTTGTTCCATATTATTGAGAAAGATCCCAAGAACTGGGATAGACTGGTCCCGTTCGTTCTCTGGGCGTACTACTACACTACAGGCGTAGTGTACTACGACACTATGACTACTACTATGACACTACAGCGTGGCGCCGTTCGGGCTCTTATTCGATAGGAACCCTATCGGACCGCTAGCAATTCTGCAGCGAACATGGACAGGCCAGCAACCCCTCCCGAACACGGTGAGGGAAGAGCCCGGGAAGTATTTGCGACAGCTACGCGATTAGCTAGAAGTAGCAGCAGAAGTAGCGGGTTTGACGGCGAGCGCACGTCAGGGAAGTTATGCGCAGGCATATAACAGGCGCGCGAAGCAAGACGTTTGTCGTCGGAGACCAGGTATTGCTCTTTGACACAGACCCTGGTAGTAAAATGGCTCCAAAATGGATCCCTCTATTCGTCGTAACCGCGCGAGAGAGGCAGAACTCGTACAGAATAAACAGGGGATGGATGGCTACAGCGGTAGTGCATGCGAACAGGCTGCGACCCTACTACGCACGTGCCAGCCATGTCGGAGTACTTTTCGAGGAAGACGAAAAGTTTAGTGAAATCGAGCACACCCCTTGGTCTGTGCCTGAGAGATGTGGTGATTGTCCCATAGATGCGGAGAAACTCGCACACTTACCTACTCTGAACCGCCTCGAGATCTCGGAGGTGTTAGCCGCTTACGCTGATTTCTTCATCGAGACGCCGGGAGTAGCACAAGGTGGTGCACATAAGATAGAGCTGCACGAAAGCCACCAGCTCAAACGCACTTTCCCATATCGCGTGACGGAGTTATTAAGGAGTGAGGTGAGCAGCCAGGTAATCAAGTTGCTACACCTCGGGCTAGTGTATCCGGTGGAAAGCGAGTGCGCCCGTCCCGTTGTATGCGTGGGTAAGAAGGATGGATCTGTGCACATGTGTGTTGACTATCGCGCTCTAAACGCAGCGACGTGCACGGATGCCTTTCCATCGACACCCACTAAAGAGCTAATCATGAGGGTGGGCCGCGCTGGGTATATGACTCTTATCGACTGGCGACGCGGATACTGGCAGGTGCCGGTAGCTCCAGAGAGCCAACATCTGACCGCTTTCGTAACCCATTAGGGACAATATGCTTGGCACGTCATGACGTTCGGGCTAAAGAACGCTGCGGCCACCTTTCAGCGGATAATGAGCACCCTCCTCTCGAACCTACAGGCTTATGCGGCCGCATACCTCGATGACAGCGCCATTTTCTTTTCCTCTTGGGCTGAAAACTTGCGGCACTTGAAAATCTTTTTGATTTGTTGCGCGACGCCAAGGTTAAATTCAGCCAAGAAAAGTGTCAGGTCGCACAGGCGCACATTACCTACCTAGGACACATAGTGGGAGGCGGAACTCATGGTCCCGATCAGCAAAGATATCGGCCATTCGAGGCCTCACGCCCCCCGCAACGAAGAAACAGCTCCGAAGTCTGCAAGGCTTTTGTGGTTACTACCGCGATTACGTTGAAGGCTAGGCTGAGGTGGCCGCACCGCTCACGTCTTTAAAGAGGCGAGGTGTACCTAACACGATTCCGTTTAGCCAGGAGGCGCAAAACGTGTTCGATAGGCTCAAGTCAGCTGTGTGCAAAGCTGCAACGCTGAACACCCCCGACAATAAAAGGACATATTGGCTATTCACCGACGCGCCCGACGTCGCAGCGCGGGCTTGTTTAACGCAGATGGGAGACGAGGGACGGAAATGGCCGATAGCGTTTGCCAGCCACCGATTCACGCCAACGCTGACCCGCTGGCCTACGATCGAGCGGGCAGCATTTGTCATTATTTGGGCACTAAAAACATTTGATCATTTGGGGTACGAGAAAGAAATTAACGTGGTATCTTACCACAACCCCCTCTGCTATCTCACTACTAGTTCGCCTCAAAGGGAAAAACGCGCGCGATTGGCGCTGGCCATACTACGCTACAATGTGGCAGTGACCGATAATAAAGGGTCAAGCAATGGGAACGCCGACGCGTTGTCCCGGGTCCCCAGTGTTACTTGGGGCGTAGAGCAAGCACACGCTTGAGCCTCGGCCTTTCGGCGACGCGTGAATGTTCCCGCGTACCCTGTGCAATGTGTGATGTGAACGGTGAAGTGCACGTGAACTCTGTGTGAGGATATCCAATTGCTCACGCGCGGGACTGTCACGAACAATGCCCGGTCCGCCGATGCGAATGTTTGTGATTCATGCTGTGTTGCCCATTTTGTGTCGACAAATTCATTTGTGCCGCATTCATGTGTGAAGTGTCATACATGTTTTGTTTTCGTCGCGGCCTTTGTTATATTAGGCTGGTATGAGCGGTCTCCAAGCTAATCATCCTCTTAGGAAGTACGCGTAGGGCCGTGATAAACTGCAGCTTTTTTTTGGTTTAGGGAAAACTGGACCCTGTGAGAACTCGCGAAGATGTTCGCTCCCACGCATCTTCGCTACTAACCCATCGGACCAGCCGACGACGACACCTGTCTCCTTCGCTGACCGGTTCAAGCTCCCGTCACGGGGGGGGGGGGGGGGGGGGATTAAGGGCCGGTGCCGCCGCTTCGCGACACCTTTCTTCGGACGCGACTCGGAAGGGCGCCCACTTCCCATACAGGGACTTCAAGAAAGATTGACCACACAGTGCCCCTCTGTCTAGACGCAACTTGCCGGCTTGACCCTCAGCTGCATCGGCTTTGGTCGCCGAGGCATTGAACGCCCCCGCGGCGCTTCTACGGAAATGCAGCAGCGACATTCCTGTTTTTCCCCGTAGACCGTGAGATAAAGAAAGGACGACGAGCGCCGATGGGGAGGGGTTGTTAACCTTCACGTGGAGAGAGCGTGCAGAAAGCACGCTTCATATTTATTTTTAAGGAATTGAGGACCTAGGTCCCAGAATAGAACCATCCCATCGGGGTGGGTCGTATTAATCAACGGGTCTGATTGCTGCGTAATTTTGAGAAGGATCATGTGAGGCGGCCGCCCGCATGTCTTTGTTGTTGCCATGAAAAAGCGGCCATCAGACCCGGTTGAGCTGTTCTGTCCAGTCGAGCACAAGCTGGCGACTCTGCTCTGCGCGTAGCTTTCCTCTCTGTGAGCATTTAATACCCTCTTTACACGAGCAGTCCTAACCGTGGTTAAGCTTAACTACAGTTACGGCGCTTAACCGTCGTTAGAGCGAACCGCGGTTAGCCGCGCTTACACACAGTTTAAGCATCTCGGTTAGTGCGACGAAAAAGATCATGTGATACTCGCCCGAGGGAAGCTATAAATTCACCTATCGAGGCGCATTAATAAACAAAGCTACTTTTAAAAGAATAAGCAAAAGAAAAAATGTTGTGTTCCATGCTAAGACCTGTTTGAAACCTTTTTTTTACTTGAACGTGTGGCTGACGTTACCGAAAAGCTAAAAGGAAGTCTTAAACAATGATCGCAGTCGACTTCGTAGCCGACTCCGTGCTCATCTTTCGCCTCTTTTTACCGTGACTGCGTACTGCGACACATCAGTGCTGGTGCTTTCGCTATTTCCGCGTCTTTTCTTTCACCGTTGGTGCGACTTCGTTTGCTGTACACTGTGCATTGTTTGTCATCACGCCTGCAATGGCCCTCAGCAGGACTGCGGCGTACGTCGCGAACGACGGCGACGCTGAATTTTGGACCGCTTTCGGGGCACATCAGGCAGCACTACAACGCCTGCGCATGCAGAAGCTGGCGCTGAGCGTCGAAATCGACCTGCTTGTAGAAAGGAGGAAGCGTCACCGGAGGCGGTCGAAGCGCCTTTTGTTGGCGGCGGCGCACCTCTCGGTCCGTGAGCGAAGTTTGTGGACCTACCCGCACGCTGAGTCGTGGTATGAAACAACGCTGCCGCATCTTCTGGACAGCGGATTCTGAGAAAACTTTCGCGTCAACCGCGCTACATTCCGTTGCGTGGTGGCAGTTTGTGGAAGTATGCGCCGGCAGGACACAAATATGAGAAAAGCCGTCGCAGTGGAGAAACGTGTGGCGATTGGCCTGTACCGCCTCGCAACATCAGCCGAAGAGCGGACTGTTGCCAACTTGTTTGGCGTGAGCACCGCCTCAGTGAACATTATCTTTCACGAAATTTGCAGCGTGATTGTGAAGTTGGAAGCACAAATTGTGGTGTTGCCAACACTTAACGAGCTACATGAGCACATGTGTGAATTTGAAGCAGTCTGCGGCTTCCCACAAGGTGTCGGTGCACTGTATGGCTGCCATATAGAGGTGTGCCCTCCAAAGCAAGACTACTATAACTATAAGGGATGGTATGGTGCATCGTACTTGTCGTCGACCATGCCTACACGTTCCTGTACACCAATGTTGGGAGCCCTGATAGAAACAATGCCTCGGCTGTATTTCAAAAGTCTCGGTTGCCTGGTGTTCTGGCTAATCCACTATTCAGAGGGGAAACCAAAATCACTGAAGGTGTGGAAGTTGGCCCAATTATTCTTGCTGACCAAGCATTCCCCTCGCAGAATCATTTAATGAAACCGTTCCCCCTACCTGGCGCTTCTGGATCCCCCTCACAGACCTTTAACTACCGGTTGTCCAGTGCCAGACGTGTTGTGGAAAATGCATTCGGACGTGTGAAGGCACGCTTTACAAATTTGCTAAACGGCCTTGAGTGCAACATTCATAGTGTGGATAACGTGGTCCGTGCTGCTTGTGTATTGCACAACATTTGCGAGCAGCTCAACGACAATGTGATTCAAGCTGGTTTGGTGTGGTACAAAGTGCAGATGAAAAGCGGCCTCAGCAAGTTTGCACAAGCAACCGCGAAGAGCCGTCAGGAGTGGCTGTCAGGAATGCCCTAGCGAACCACCTTGCCGGGAACTAAACTCCGTTGATGTGAACTGTTCAAAAGCATTTGGGTAGGCGCTCCTGCCAAGAACAGCGTTTATCACGGCGCTCGCATATTTGTGAAGGAGCAGACACTGCAGCTTCGGCTCACCTTTAAAGGCTAACACTGCATGCATGTGATGTATTCCCTCTGGGGTGAAGGTTGCGAGAGTCACGACTAGTGTGCTAAGTTACATAAGCTACATGTGCTTCTGAAAATTGTCTTCCATTATATAGCTTAGGTGCATTACTTTTACCGTAATGTGCTTTTTTTCTTCTTCTAAAGTGTGATGTGTTTCTTCACAATTATAGCCTCATGTTAAGCTATAAAATGATGTGGTTCATACCAACCAATAACACTTCTTATGGCAAAGAACTCTTCACTTACGCGCAACCTTTGCCTATAACTTGTTAAGCCATAAAAATATCAATCCTTGCTCTAGTCTAAACAGATCTGTCTTAAAACAGTTCTGCTAGCACTCAGTAGTAAAATATTGGCTTAAGCATCCCATTCTTATAGTATTCATTTCTGTTAAGCACTGCTGGTTATGCCGATTCAATGTCATTGTACTGCCTTTTTGTTTTTGTGTCACATGGTCTTGTGTTTCTGTGTTTGTGTCACATGACCTGCTACTCTTATCGGTTACTGTTTATTTCATTGTGATATTCATGTATGAGAGGTCATCATCATACCCTATTGCCAATCTGAAACTGGCCGAGACCTTGTCAAGCTGTTCAAGCTTTTAGTCTTGCACTCCTACTTATGAAATAAATATAATGAAACGCATTCTCTATATAAACCTTTCCAATAAGGGCTCCCTGGGTGCCGCCATATCGCTCACTGTGTGCATCAGAAGCTAGCTCAGTGGAAGCTGCAATGGAACTGGTTTGCAATAGCCCAGAGATAAGGCGTTTCGGCATGAGTCTGTAATTCAATTTTGATGCCATCTACACTTGCATTTCTTCATCACGGCAGCTAGTTATTCAGTTAGCACAGACATATGCCATTACACTGTAATTCAGATATATCCACAAGTTTTCAAATCGGTTCTGCGCAGTGTTTGAATAATCAGTGTGAGAGGCCACCTCCATTGCTTCTTACAACCCTTTTGCAGGCAGTGCCAACTCTGACCCCACACAGCATGCTGCCGTGCTGAGTGTGCGCGAGCAGTAAATAGCCTGTAGGCATGCAGTGCAGTGACAGGCATTAGCACGGTTTATCTGAGCAAAAACATTCAAAATGCTGACCTTAACGATTGGACAACTGCGGCAGGCGCTAGTTTGATGTCTTCTCAGTTGATGCTATATCATATGACTGATGCCAAGATAGTATCCATTTCCAGGTGTGTTTTAGTAGTGCGGGGTTGTGCATCTAGGCAATCTGCGTTTTAACCCCCATCAGCTTTACTTCACTGCAATGGGTGCTTTGTTTTCTTGTGTTTACAAATACCTGCAATCTTGCTTCTTTCCGACATTTATCGCACCTGTAGTCATGTCTTAAGCAGGTGAGGTGTAGATTCGTCTAAACGATTGATCGAACAGAACTGTAAATAAAATTTCATTTCAGACTGTTTTTCAGTTTCATATTCAGAGTACGAAAATGCTAACATGGCTATAAACGGTTAAGTTCGTATTTGATTTGGTAGCAAGCCTGTGCTATTTTCATATTACATTTGATTAGTTTGGAACAGGTACTATTTGCATGTTCCTGCATGATTTGCCCCAGTAGGCAAAAAAATCGAGCAGCACCTCAGTGCAGGCAGCTATGAATTCTTCATTAGTTCTTAAAATGCGTTCCAAGACACCAAATTTTTTGAATTGCCAATCACTAGTATATGGACAACTGTAATACAAATATTTCAGCAATAAAAGATCTCAGTTCATCTGATCGCATGAACTCTAATGTCATGAACTGCAAACCAACAAACTTTCAGTACTTTTCATCACTCTTTATTGAAAGAGTGTCACTGTTTTCTTTATTGTTCAAAAATTTTGCTAGCAGTCTTACCATACTAGCAATAATTTTATTGCCCTCTCCTTGGAGGTGAACCATGTTTTTGCGCATTTTATGCGACTTGCGGTCAGCGTGAGCTGCCGCCTTCGCTTCTCCTTTAAAGGGCAGCTGCATCACTTTTTAAAAGGAAGAGTTCGGAATACAGATATACAGTTTACGACCCCCTGAACACGAACACGACGTTAAATTTAGTCATAAGGGACCGCAAACTACTTTTTAATCAAAAAAACGTGCACCAACGCCGTGGGGCGTTTTGAAAGTGGCGCTCTTGCCTGTGATTGGTCAAGCGCGCCGTGACGTCTATGACGGAGTGCCATTCAGTGGTAGCGGCGGTCCAAGCGATTGTACATGCACGCACGTGCTTTTTTGTGGATGTATGCTGCTGAACATGCAACGATCACGCTGCTCAGGGGAATATGATATTGAGCCGTACTTGTTCGAACCAGCGGCGGCTTCGGAACAAGGTGACACTGGCGGCAGCGGCGACATGACAAGAGAGGAGACAGCGCTAACCTTTTCCCGCATGGGAAATTCACACTGGTGCGTACCGCTGCGCTGCACTGCTGTATGCGCCTGTGATCCGCTCTCAATTGAACATATCTACGTTACTCGTGCCCTAAATCTCCTGCCAGACTCGAACGAAGCAGTGTCACATCAATGCGCTTGATGTGACTATTGTAAACAACGAACTCATCCAGACGAGCCGTCGCCCCAGTTTTGCTGCGTGATTTTAGTCATTTATATGTCAGCAAGAGCAGCAAGAGTCATGCTCTCAGCTCCCGCGACCTCGAGTACGTATAAATTTTAATCTCGCAGGATTTAGCAAATTAACGCGGGAGCGCGGTATCGACGAGAAGCCAGGCCGCTACCTTGCTGCGCGCGCGTAAACCCATTTAGAACACCGGTAAAAATACCGAAACGCTAGGATAGCTATCGGCAGTCACGCGCTGCCATGTCGCGAGTTTAGCACACTTCATTTAGCTGCGCTTAACATCGCGACTTCGACCACAGACATCATGCTGCCCCGATTTCTTTTCTTAATTGGGATAGTTGAATTTCCCAGGAGCTCTCCAAGAACCTGAAAATAAGAAAATGAAACATGACATAAGAAACTTAATTTTACAAAGCAGAGGCCAGTTTAAGATGTGCGTTCTCCTTTATGACATAGGTTTCTGACTTCCATTTTAAGAAGTTCATACTTGGCATGTGCAAGCAGAATCGGATCGCCAAGTGCAAAACGTATAGAGGTCCATAACTGCTCGTTTTCCTGAACAAAACTTTTCATGAGCAAATAAGGGCTGCCTTTCCATTCGTCGATTCAGCAGTGTGATCAATCTTTCCGCATCGCACCGATAGCCTAATCATGAAAAAAAAGTCCTACTCTCTCACAGTTTTCCAGCCGCGTCAGCGGGCGCCAATGCTGAATAGTTTTACTTTCACCCATGCCTTCATCTGCCCGGCCACCCATCTGCCCCACAGAACAAAACCGTAAACAGAACAGAAGAGCAATATGATGTATTGGACCTCTTACCTCGAGTTTTCTTCTTTTTGCGAAAGCAGCTCTTGGCGGCGGAGAGGTGCTCTTGTGTGCGAAGACAGAAGGCACAGCACCGGTTTTCAATCGCGCAGATTTGATCGGTATCCCAAAAGATCGCATCAACGACAAGCTTTGGTGATAGTCACTGTCGCGAAAATGATCTGAGCAGATCACCGACGATTTTGTTGGCTTGAAATCCTTCCTCTTGACCGCGGCAACCGAAAGCGCCGATAGCTTGCGCTCCTTTGGGAATTTATGAAACGCGACATCCTCTCGGCCGCCAGTGTTCGTGCAGCCATAGGCTGCGCAGAACCACAGCATGGTTGTTCTTTTCGTGAAGAACGGTGCAAGATGCACTTAAAAAGCTTGCGGTAACGTTCGCAAGAAGAAAACAAGCGCGAGACAAGAAAAAGGTTGCACTGCGTAGCCTGCAAGCGACAGGCCCTTACAAAAATGAGTTTTGAAACTCTATTGTTGGACTATTGACCGCCTTTTGAATTTACTGAATTTCGATAGACATTCAACTCCAGCTGAATGCAATCTTTACAGGGCCAACAGAATTTTCATTGTGTTCTACCCAATAGACTTTTTGTGCAATTTTTTCTATGTGCTTTTTGTTGTCAGTTTTCAACGTTCACGAACAATTAGCGTGTACTGTTCATGCTGACCCATGTTTTTAAGTAGTTTTAGGCACAAATGATAAGAACATGATGTGACAATTTCGTTATAAATTTTTGGTCTCACTTGTAATCTACTGTCGGCCACATTCTGCAAAGGGAAATATAAGAGCAGCATGCAGTTGCGTGCTCGTTCATGTTATATAAAAGTACATATTAACGGTGCACACTTAGCTCAAGCTTCGCAACACAGTGAAAATATGCCCTAAAAACTTCATGATGGCAAAGCCTCCACTAATGCAAATACATCGTTGACTGTCAATCAGAATCCGTAATGGATCAGCTTCTGTATGTCGCAGAAGGTAACTTTAGTGGTAGGACATATTTTATATTTATCATAAAACAAGTTCAGTGAGTCATCATACTAACAAACAGGATCCTAGGTTGAACCTACCATGTAGGGCAGGACAGAGCTTTTTTAAACCAGTTCCAAAGTTCACTATATATATGCTTCAGGGTCTGACATTCTGCCCAAGCATAGGTATTTTTGCCCGTAGCTTTTTGCCGCAAAATGAGGTGCAGTCTGTATTGGAATCCTCCACCGCTGTATGTCTGGAGAATTTTACTGTTATTTTTTTCTTTTCCTTCCTTTCTTAGTGGACACCATGCTAAAATGAAGTCACTTTAAACATTGAGGGGTTCTAATAATCACGGATTGATCCCACGCATACTATAGAGTTAACACGCATAGCAAAAACATTCGCGTATGAAATAAAAAGAAAAACAAAAACAGGATTGCACGCGTCTTCTATCGGCGACTCTTCTTTTCAAAGAAGCATTCGGCCGCCGCCTTGCTCCGGCCTGTCCGTACCCACTTCCCCCGTGCCCCGCGAACGGCGCCAGCATGTCCGGAGGGGTCTCTCCCTGTCGGCTGGGGGGAAAAAGAAGGGGGGGGGGGAGTGGTGCTCCCCGCTCTCTGCCTTCTCCGTGGTTTGTCTTCATGGAGATGACCTTGGCTTCAACATAGCCGGAGCCGCGCAGCGGGGGCGGCGCCTTCCCCTTTTCACCGAAGCTGTTCTTCTGCGCCCCGTTTTCTTTGCACGCAGACGCGGGTACGCTGAGTGCGGCGATGTGCCAGTTCAGCTGGCGTTTTCCCGCCACCGTGGTCGCATCTTGCACTGTGAACGAAGCACCGTATGTAGGTTTTTCGCTGGTGATTATCACGAAGATCGTTTTGTTCAAATTGGAGCGCGAACGTACGAATTTAAGTCTTCGGAGGACTCCGCTCTTGGGTGGCAGCTTCTGCGCAAGGAGGATGTGTTTAAGAAGTTCAACAGTCGCAGGCGTTTTGGATTCTAGGCGAAAAGCCGGCGCGGGCGGAGGGAGCGTCTGCACTTTGGTGAGTGTTTTACTTTTTCCTATTCGTGTTTGTGCCAGTCTTGTACAGTGTGTGTTACAATGTGAAGCCCGCATGTAAATATTTCTAGCAGACAAACCAGCCTCGTCGGAGAAAAAAAGGAGGGGGAGGCTTGTCTCTACGCGGACGCTGGGGCCGATGGAACGCCAGCTGGAATGGCGACATTTTCTTTCTTTTTTTTAACCGGTGACCATTTTTGACGGATTGTTCGGCACAGTGCTGTACTCTTTCGATACGCTACTCGCGCTGAGACGGACACATTATCGAGATCATAATATGCCTCTGTCACACATTGTGGATTATTGAATCTGTGCAGCTCCGCCATTTTTGAAGTGTTTGTTTTTGTTTCACTCATATTAGTGCCTATAGTTGGTAATTTTGCTTCAAGTTTTCTGGGTAGTGATGCTTGTGACCTGCGCTTTGCTATTTATATTCACAATGGGATCTTTGACGGCAGCATATATTGTTTATCAGGGAGAAATGAATGATGTGGTAGTGCTGCCGAGCTGTGGAGGCGGCGGTCGATGCCGTCTAAACAGTGAAAGACAGTGACAACTCATTTTAGACAAGAAATTTCTTGAGCTATGACGTGGAGCAGCCCACAAATGCCTTTGCTCTATTTTTAGGTTAGTATATACGGCAGCTTAATTATGATTTATATTGTTTATTTCAGCATCACATGCGAGGAGTTCCCGGACGTATCAGCGTTTTACGCAAAGAACAGCCTGGCGTCATACCTTGCACATGAATTGAAATAAAGCAAATAAACAACCCAGCTCCTGTTATGGGTTCACCAAAGATGCATATTTTTTCTTTCTCATTAACGCGCATTTTTTATTCTGTGTTCCCTTTCCGCTGCGGATTAACAGAAAATGCTGCGTGATCAACGGTTAGCCAGGAGCAGGCAGGAGGTGGTTTACATTAATGCAAAAGTAGCACAGCACATATCCTTGCTGCGGTCAGTCAACACATTCTATGTTCTGTTCGACCAAGCAACAATTTAGTCAGTTTAGCGTAGGTTAATGAGTGAGTAAGTATAATGGGGCTTAAAGGATCAAGATCTGTTTTGTTCTTTTATGCCTCAATATGCTTATCATTAACCAGCACTGATCAGACAGGATTGTTGATTGGTCGGGCAGAACATAGAATGTGGTGACTTATCGCAGCTAGGAGATGTACTGTACTACTTTTGCATTAATGAAAATCACCCCGTGTCTGCTCCTGGCAAACCGATGGTCGTGTACTATTTTCTGTTGTTCAGGAGTGGAAAGGTAGCAAAAAATCAAAAAGCGTCACTTGCAGAGTTTCTGAAGCATTTGAGCCTGAAATCAACAGAATTTCAGTTCCAAAAGCGCTCTTAAGAAACACATGGGCCACTATTTCATAAGCGCTCAACAAGAGGTCAACACTGCATCATCCAAGATGTTGCCGATTATCGACAGACTTTCAACAGCGTGTATTGACACAACGCTTTCGAATTTCTATAGAAACCCTACATGCATTTTTGCATTTTCCGCAATAGAAGCGGAAGAGAGGTAGACGCCGTCCTTGACGTCACTACCGCCTGTCGTACTCCTGTCGTCTGCTACTGACATCCCCCCTCCAGCGCTGTGCACTGCGGAGAAGCCTGAACGGGGTAGCAACTTTAATCGATGATTACGTCACTATTTCAAAAGCTAAAGCCAAAATATTTCGTATACTTAACATACAAACACCGCAGATTCGACCCTCTGAAGCGCATCAAATTCTAAAACCGGCGCAGCTTCCCTTTAAGGAGGGCCAACAACTGTTCCAGTGCTGACCCTTGTCGCTTGTACCGACTTTTTAGCGCAGCTCCTTTCAGAGCTTGTGCCAGCACCGGCTGTATCTCCGTTGATGGCATCTGTACTAAGTTGTACACGTACTGAAGCATTTGCATTTGCACTGCAGCTAGAGGAGCTGGCAGCAGTTAGTGTGAGGCCGTCTGTGGTGCTCTCTTCAGGCACTCTGTCATCCCATGACAGCAGCACGTCTGAGCCATCTGGTGCCTCATTGATGACTGGCCGCTGCACATGATGAAACATGGGAGACGGCATGTTTTATCATCTCAGGAGAGAGGAAAGCAATCACTGGCGGCAACAGTATATTGAGAAAAACACAAATTTGTGCTGGCCACGATGGAAGAAGGCAGAGGTCCAAATTTTTCAGAACATAACTATATAAATATAAGATGAAGAGCCGAGCAGTACAGTATACGAAGCTCATCACTCAAAATAAATAAGGAATAGTATGCTAAACACATGCAACCATATGGGCATGGTCGACCCAAGGGTAAAGCCACCTGATGAGTATGACTTGAGCAAAAGTATAAATGGGATGATTGTGGGAGTGGTTTACTCTACACAAGCCCCAGTCGGTTCATTATCTTTATTGGCCAGCCTTCTGTAATGGGGAGTATGATGCACGCTGAGAAGCGAGTAGTAATAAAATTCTGTAGTGATATGATGGACTGATAACAGGCAATGTTAGAAATCACAAATTACCTCTAAACTTTCCTAGACTCGCCCATCATCGTTGATGGGTAGGCTGCCGAGGAAACAGTGGAGCTGCCAGTAGAAGGTCCATGGGACACCAGTCGACCCAGTTTAAGTGCTTGTACGTCTCAAATGCCTGGAAAAGTAAATATGATTTGAGATATTAAATGTACTTTTTAAAAAATGGACAATTCAGGATTGTGATCGCAAAACTTCTCTTAGTGAATTAAGCATTAGCATACGCATTTGCACTGAAGGAAAAAAAATTACTAATGTAAATCACATTTACAATGTGCGTTTAATCCTACAAGTTTCAGCCTTGCAAGCAAAGCAGCGACTGGCTATTATGGTTCAGCTATTGGTATTCTAACTTAGTGAATTTATAGATTTATTTACTTCATATATCTTTCCAGACTTCGATTCGCTGTATATACTGCTTTACAGATACTGCTAGTACACAGTGAAGCCTGGAAGAAATGCCTAATCACATATCGGCAAATTCCTAGACGGCGTTCCAGGCTATACACGAGATATACACAGCGGAGCCTGGAAAATATATATGAAAAAAATAAATATAGGATTTAACTACATTATTGCTCTAGCGCGTGGGCGAGAAATAGCGACGCGTACAGCAATGCTACCAGCGGTGCAGCTTGTAGATAGTTTCCAAATAAACACAACGAACAACACGTGTAGAACGAAGACGAAGTTACCATGCAGCGCGGTGAACGTGTGCACGAGCGAAGACAAATAAGGAATATATTCTAAATGCTTCGCCTACCGTGAATCCTTTATTACTCTCGTGTCGTTAGCACCTTTACAACGCATTTGCAAGATTACCTCGGACACTCAAGAACTAACCAATGTGCGACGACGGGAAGAGAATCGACGCGTAGCTCAAGTGACAGCACGACCTACTGTCGCACACGCGAGACTGACGCAAGCTGCTCAGCTGCACTATGAAAACAGCGTCAAGAACCTGACGGTACAATCATCGTGCAATAGAGATCGCACCTACCGGTATTTCTTTGTGAGGTTATCCATCTTTCGCTTTACTTGATTTGCTGTATACGGGCCTTCGTCCGGCGCTAGCCCGCGTTCGGTTAAGAAACTATTGCTGCGTATATTCGTGCATTGCGCGTGTTACCACGCAGCGCAGGCAGCTGGTCCTTCCAAATGCGTATCAAGGCCGTGGTTATAGAATCGAGCCAGATAACACGCCTGTGAGAGGAAGTGTCGTTCGCCGACCTTGTTGCTGTCACGGGCGCCGCCATTTTGTCAGTTTACCAGGTTTGCGTCGCAAACGGAGGTTGGCCAGTTTGGTTTCGGTAACTGCGGTTAGGTGGCGCAACGGCAGTTTCGTCTGCCGTGTAAGCGCGGCTAACTATAGTTTCGGGGAACTGCAGTTACGCTAACCGTGGTTAACTCTGCCCGTGTAAAGAGGGTATAAGCGGTTCTCTGTGTGAGATGTTTTGTGCTTGTGATGTACACTTTTGCTAGGGCGTTGGCAGCTCTGTGTGAGGCCATCAGTGTAAATTCAGTTGTCATTTGTGTATATAAACTGTAAATATAGCATCCCTCTTTGTTCAACTTCAAGACTGCCTGACGTGTCATCTTATTTCATCAACCTGCCGAACACGAACTTGACATCACTGTTTCACAATGTTTATTAGGGTTCAGGACTGGAGATGCCTATTCAAGTACAGGACGAATTAATGATGTGTACATTAGTAGCTTAGTTTCTTTTGGGGCATAAGACAATGTTCTTCTCAAATACCCAAGTATTGTTAGTGCTTTAAAGAAAACGAAATTAATATACTTTGACCAGGACATTTTAGCAGTAAATATAACACAGACATACTTGTATTCGGAAGTTTGAGCAATGGTGAGTTGTTTAAAGCATAATAAAATAGCAAAGAGGACGTGCTGTTAGAGAAAAACATCACTACAGTTATAGTGAAATTTATTTTCATTTTCCAGGTACTACACCAGGCACAGAAACTAGTAAAAGAAGCATTTAGTTGCAAATGATCATGACAAAAAAATAGACAAAGAAAATAATGACAACAGCGCTGTGTTGTTTTTTTTCCTTGGTCCACGTGTCAAGAGTGCGCGGTTTTGTTTTCCCTAAATGAAGTAGTAATATAAACTGAAAGTGAAATGGGTTTTACCGAGGGTTCAACAGGGAATATAGCCCTCTGTAAGCTACACAGCGGACAGCACAGGAACACAGTCCGTCTAGGCACAAACCAGCGAGCTCGAGCAGCGCAGCGGCACTTCGTTCTCTTCCTCGTGTTTCGTGACATCCGCTCTTCGTTCACTACAAAACAGAATAAAAATGGCTTGCTACAAAAGCCTACCGACTGTGCCTTAGTAAAGGCAGTTTCCTCCTCTACGGATACAGCGGCTTGAAAGAGAAGGATCTACATCCGATTTGTACCTTGCAGCACGATTTGAAATCAGTTGTCTACTTCAATTCTTTTCCTACATATAAGCAATAATATCCGACATAGGGTTTATTTATTACGGCAAAATGAAGGTTTCAGAAACAAAACTGTGCCACATTTACAGCTTCTTCTTAAAGACTAATTCCAGTGGTTAGAGCATAACATGTATGAAATTATTTGCTTGCATTTTATTTAGTTTCAGTTAAGCTGTGTTATGAAATGCAGCTTAAACTGCAAAAAATGTTTTCAACTTTTTTTGGGGTTTCAATGATGAGCCCTGAAACTGTAGCCAGAAAAAAGTGGTTTTCTCATAGTTATATGTTCAAACATTATTTTATTTTCTGCAGTCACTGAATAATGTTGCAGGGAGCAATTTTGCATAATGTTGCATAAACTTTGACGTGTGATTGTATTCTTACTGAGTGTCCTCTAAATGAAAAAGAACCTGGGATAGCTTGAAGTAAATGAGACATCATGAAGTAAAAGAGAACTAAAAGCAGATATCTTGAAGTTTAAAGACGAGCTCCACCAAGAGCCCAAGCTGTTACTTGAGGCATACCAACGAGACGTTAGCAGTGAACTGGGCGAGGTGTTAAAGAAACAGAGAACTTAGCCCAAAAAATGGAATTTGCGGATTTCAAAATTGAAGAGCTGGAAATGAAGTTAGATGCCGAGGATGCAAAAAACACTGCCCTGCAGAATGTAAACAAACACTTCGTGTAAGGCGAGATCATCTTGAATGTAAGAGAGAGGGATACGAGAAAAGGGTTGTGAACTTAAAACGTTATTCGAGGCACTCAAACATTGAAATCCAAAGTATCGAAAGGCAAGACAAAAATGTTCTGGACATCGTTTCCAAAATAGGCACCGCCATCGAATTCCCAATGACGCCTGCTGATATTGAAGTTGGCCACTGAGTGCCAACTCGAAACCTAGACAAGTGAAGCATAAAAGTGCAAATTAAATCACTCACAAAGCGTGATGAGGCATTTGGGAATTAAAAAAAAAAAAGCTAGGCTCACCAACGGAGACGTAGGTTTCAAACACTGTGACAATGGCTCAGCCTCTTTATATTTCAATGGGTATCTTTGTCCCGCACTTAAACGGCTGCTCGGCTTGGCTAGCAAGAGGACAACCGATCATAAATGGAAATCAGTGTAGTCGGTGAATGGAAACATCGTTCCGAAGCAGACAGAAAGCTCAAAGACAATACAGATTACCGGAGAACACGACCTTTAACTGATGAACTAATCTACAAAAGGCGCATTAGCTTTTCAGCATGAAAAATCACGCATTTGCTCTACCTGAATCTGTTTTCCGGTCCTCTTTACCGAGTGCATCTGTCCTACACTTTAAGACGCGCTCGGCAATAAACAAGGATGACGTCATCAATAGCTTTGTAAACCAATTGATTTTAAATTTAATACAATTATGTTGACTGAAACATAGAAATACGAGGGCTGGAACATGCTTAACCTATATGGGTACAGAGGTTCTATCTTTAACCGCCCATATCGAGAAGAGGGTGGTACCGCATTTTATACAGATGTTTGAAATCTCAAGAGAAAGGAGGACAGTCTAATTGGTCTTTTCACTGCATAAATTGCAGGTGTGAGCCAGTGCTTAGCATTATCAGGATTCTAGGGAGAAGTCGTGATCAGGTGGCACGAAAAATGCTTGAACCTTTTTGACTAAAAAGAAGGGCACTTTGTGTATCAGTGATAACTCTGTTGCTCTCCGAAAAATAAAATATGCATCTTGAATCGTTTTTATGAAGATTGCTTAGCAGCAGAGCTTTGTTCAAACTGAATGCTGCACACAATTGTTAAACTTCATACGTAAACATGCCGGCACGGTTGGTAAGAATTAAGGAACCAAAAAAAAAACGAATGAATATAATATGTTCTTCTCATAATGCCAAGACATGGATCTCTAAACTAGAGCAATGAGTGGGAGGATGGGATCCTCCCCCCCACACACCTGCACCTACTTTCTTCTCACCCACTTTCCCTCTCCCCAACGTTTCTTCTTCGAAAGCAAAAGCGTATTTAAACCCGTGTAGTGATGATCGCTTTGCTCAGACAAAGACAAGTACACTTTTCGAAACGTTGGTTCGACCTGCGAACTGAGGCGTACCCCATTTACCCTTGTTCAGTGCTCCTTCATGCCGTGTAAACCATCGTCTTCCTCTCGTTCAGCCTTCGAGTCCGCTACTAGACTATGCGCAACTGATTTTACCAACAAATTATATAGAGCTACTCGCGTCACTTTGTCAAATACATCAGCAATAGATCTTATAATCACCATCATTGAAAAAACTATCGGCCGAGCCGGCACAATAACATGTGATGTAAGCGACCCCTTTACCGTGTTTGCGTTTTATTCCAAGACCACAAACGGCAATATGACAGTGCGCCACTATTATTTATTTCAATGCATCAATGAAATCTTTTAAAATCAAACTTCGTCAGTATGACTGGTCTTTCATTTTTAAACAGACATGTGCGGTCGAAGTGTATTCCGCTTTGATTGAAAAATTTGTGCGTTTGTATGGACATTTCCTTTTCAAAACAGGCACGCAATCAAAGAAAATAAAAAAGCTCTGGATCACGCTATGTAACATGAGACAGATAATGGGTAAAAAACGCGTTTACCGTTTGTTCCTGAGCAAGCGTGTGCCAGAGGTTTTGAAGGAATTCGAATATACGGAATAAAATAATTGCCGAGGTTAGAAGTTAAAGCATACGTATTATCATCACCTATTTGCAGACATATCTAGAGATTAACCTAATTTAACTTGGAAAGTAGTGAACAAAGTATTGGGCCGCAGCACCTTCAACTCAGCCCAAGATAAGATTCTTGTTAAGGGTAAGGAATTCACCAGCAAGTCGCCTGCAGATTACTTCAATAACCATTTCGTCAGCATAAGCGCAACAGTGCAGCTCAGGACACAGGGTGAACATATAATTTGCAGCCCGGTAAGAAGTTTTTTTATAGAACCCAATGGCGAAACAGAACTGTCCAGGACTTTCATGAGTGTAAATAACATTACTTTAGATTGTGATAATCAACAAATCAACTCGGTAAAGTATGTATTGGAATTCATCCTTCCAGTGCTGGCGCACATGCTTAACATGATTTTTCAATCTGGCGCCTCTCCTGCACATATGAGATGTTCTAGAGCTACGGTCATTTTCAAAGGTGGGGATAATGAAATCGCGACTAATTACAGGTCAATAAACATTATTGCCGTTTCTTTCGAAAGGGCTGGAAAAGCTTATGTTCACACGTCTCATGAAATATTTTGCGCTAAAAATGTTTTTAGCGATGATTTCCGTGGTTTTAGACCAGAAATATCACCCACAACTCCACTCATAACTCGTTAAACTGTTTTGGATAATATTGACAGCAACCCTATTACTCTTGGCCTTTTCGTATATATCGCGATGGCTTTTGACTCTTTAATTCACATATTTCTCATAACAAAACTATCTCTGTAATGATTCTGTGGATTATGTCTGTAATATTTAAATTTTAATTAAGTGACATAAAACAAAAAACAAACTTTCTAGCAGTAGCTATCGGTGTTCAGCATTAAAGCTTATTAGGACCGTTGTTTAAGGTTTTATTAAAGATATTGTACAAATTGGCCGATTAAATAAATTTAACCTTTACACCGTTTACTGTTCTGTACTCATACCCGGTCCAGATGCAAATACGTTGAGAGGGCTAGGCCAAAACCACATTGTAAAGTTATCCTCATGGTCAAAGTAAAACGAACTGAAAGTCAATTCATTAAAGACGAAGATAATAATCTTCAGAGCCAAAAACAAATCATATAATTCATATCACCCTATCGCCTATGAAGGCCTAAATATAGAAATAGTTGTGGGATATAAAACACTAGGACTCACATTTAA
Organism: Amblyomma maculatum; assembly: GCF_055883805.1. Taxonomy (NCBI): domain Eukaryota; kingdom Metazoa; phylum Arthropoda; class Arachnida; order Ixodida; family Ixodidae; genus Amblyomma; species Amblyomma maculatum. Next base: position 107,877,438 of record NC_139353.1, on the reverse strand, counting down.
AGTAGTCTGATCTGCACTTGTATGATGTAGACATATGGATGAGAATAAATTTCCAAGATTTCCAGCAATCTGCAATTTCAAATTAAGCTTCATCGATATGATGCATTATTTGCTTCGCACATATACTACTGCCATCTTGTCTTGGAAACAGCAACAAATAATTACAGGCAGAAAATATTTATCCTGCAAAAATATTATAACAATGATATTAATAACAATAATAATAATATATTATGGGAATATAATATAAACCCCGTATCGTGCTTGCATGAATTTTGTATTTTGCGCTCATTTTATCTTTCATGAGGCTTTTTTCTGTGACTTGTTTATTACCACCGGGTTATTAAAACATTACGAAGGCATCGTTTCCACGAGAAAATGATATTTTCAGGAAGACAATCAATTGTAAATAAAGTTATAAACCTAAATATATTGCCAGTAAGCAGCGCGAACACTTTTCTTTAAGCGGTGACTGAGGGATTAACTCAAAATGTGCAGGAAAAATAGGTAGATTAGAAGGGTTGAGGTGGTTCCTGATCCTGGCTGGTGTCTGTCAGGCCGTGCCTGGCAGCGACCGCTTCAACCCAGTCAAACAGCATCTTTTGCGCTCCTGGGTCCGGGCTGAAGACCGCGATCTCCCAACCCTCTTAGTCCGTGAGTCCCCATTGGGGCGGTGGCTTCAAATCTTTCATAGAAACAGTATGTTATTGAAGGTAGCTCTAGGTGCGCCACAAAGAGAGAATTTGGGGTCGTACCGGCCCGGGTGTGTCAAGGCCAACCAAGCTGGAGAGGGAAAGGTTTTGGCTTATAGCTGTCGCCAGATTATCTGCTGGGGTTTTGAGAGAGAGGTGTGAGGTGGGGGATATAAGAGTCGTTGTTCTCGGTAGTGAAGTGTCATGATAGGCGAAAAGTCTGTCCCGCGTGCTTCCCAAGTATTCGCTTTTCCCCCTCTCGGTCGACGTGCGCTCGAGCAGTTGAGTGGGCTGCCTCGTTACCGGGGTTGCCTACATGGCCTGGTAAACAGACGACGTGAATGGGTCGGGGAGCTGTGGAACCAGAGGTTAAGGTTTGATGGGCGATTGGGTGTATTTTCCCTCTTGCGAAACTTTGAATTGCCTTTTTAGAATCGCTGAAATTGAGTGTGGCAATGGAAGAGGAGATGGCCAGCGTTATGGCTGCCTCTTCGGCTTCGGTCGACGTTTTTGCATTGACAGAAACTATGTGATTGAAGTTATAAATAACACTGATGACATATGCCGTGGGGTGACTTCTGCCGCGTCTACGTAGGTCACTTCGGTGTCAGTCGAGTATGCTTTGTGTAACGCCTTGGCTCGAGCTTCTCGTCGTGCCTTGTGGTAAGCAGCGTGCTGTTACGTTTCGCCACCAATAAGTGCGATAGCTGACGTAGCCACCGCGTAGCATCGGGCAAAGCAGCGAGCGTTTCGGCCATTTCGGAACCTTCTGCAGGAGGTGGAGGAGATTCGGTCGCGCCAACTGCGATTGAGTCAACTTGTCTTGATGAACTTGCAGGGCTCTCCCTTTCTCTCTGAACTGGAAAGTTTGTAAAACGCAACGGCCGACTCCGCTGCGGCAGAGACTACTTGGAAACGCCAGGCTAACGCTACCGAAGGGCCGCGAGCCGCATGTAACAACTGGTGTCAGCAGTTGGAAGAGCACGCGAGCCCCAAATCTAATAACTGGTGGCACCGGTGCGATACCCAGGCGCAAACCCAAACGTAATAGTGCATATTTTTAGGTACGGATTGTACGGTAAGGTTGTCACAGATGTGTTGGAGGACTATGTGGCTGTTTTTAATCGGTAGACCAATTGGTTGGAGTTTTAGCGCTGCGAGAATGAACCTGCCCGTCTCTATGGGGGAAAGTCTGTTGTTCTGGGCAGTACGATGAGCTTCCACTAGTTCTAGGATTGTGTTGTGCACTCCCACGTTTAGGATGCGTGTGGTAGGAGTATGCTTCACCTTCCTCTCTCCATCTCTTTCCGCACGAGGCAGTGGATGTGGCTCAGCTACAGAGCCAGTAGAAGGCCTGTGTATTTTCTTTTCATTATTTGTGCAGTCGCAATGACTCCAAAACGTTCCCATCATCACTAGCCGTTCACACAGGAGGTGGTGAAGGTTGGCTGGTACCGGCCAAGGTGGGGCTGGGACAGGGAGGTCACAGCCACTTGCGGCGGGGACTAGCCTGCCACCGAATTGCATCTGTTGTAGGCCGTCATTGCACCCATCAGTGTTGTTGTGGCTGTAGGAAGGATTTGGATTGGAAAACATTTATTGTCAGCAATGAGCGATTTGTGGACGCTAAACATAGATGGCCTCAATATCGTTGCTCTCGGCGACCTTTTGAACCCACTCAGTAGCCCGAACTTGCGTTAACGGGTCTGAGCTGGCCAGTATAGCCTCCCACCGCTCAAAAGAAGGGACTGGTATTAGGTCCGCTGGTGGCGGCGCTCTTAACAGCTACATAATACGTGATTATATCCTGCTATTTCACCGCAATGTTACAATTTGGATTGTATTGTGCTGGGTACATGTGCGCTAATTTATAAGGGCTGAGGAAGGCACACGTCTGGAGCCGACGCCAGATTACTCCTTGCCTTTTGTCTAGTTTCTTGTCTGGTGGAGGATATATCCGCCTTTCTAGTTTAAAGTCATTAGTGTAGTCATGAAATGAGATTAGTGCATCTCTCGAGAAATTGGGGGAATCAACCTGGCTCACTGCTCGGCTGACATTACCTCGAGCTATACTGTGAGCCAACTCGTTCCTTTGTTCCCCGAGAGTGCCGGCACCCATACTAATTCCACCTCTTTTTGGTTCCAGTCTTTATAGCTTAAAATTCGCTCTGTCTCTTTGGAGATCATGCCCCTCGCAAAATTGTTTATAGCAGATTTGGAGTCTCTAATTATGGTAACCGCTTTGGTGCTGACCATCGCCATGGCGATAGCCGCCTCCGCCGCTGTCCCTGAGTAGTTTGTTTTTATTGAACCTGCCATTAATGTTTTACCCGAGACGTCCACGTCCACGATAGCAGAAGACTTGCCGCCTTTGTATTCCGCCGCGTCTACATAAACAGTGTATTTAAAGCCTTCTAACTTGGCCTCAAGGGCCTTTGCTATTGCTTTTCTCCTGCCTTCATGAAAAGCAGGGTGCATGTTTTTTTGGTAGCGGTTTAATAGTAAGGGCGTTCCTTACTTCAGTCGGCAGTTTTACCTGTGCATTTCTTTCCGGGATTCTATCTTGATAGTCCTAATTTACCCAGCATTTTCCATCCCGTGGATGTGGTGGCGAGCCTCTTTAGCTGTGTTATTAATATGCCTCGCACATTTCTATGGTGTTATTGTATACCCGCAGTTTAAGAAGTCTTTCCGTAAGGGTACAGTGGGGTAGCCAAAGTGCTGCTTTATATGCCTGCCTTATGATCGTTTCAAGTTTGTTCTTTTCTGCCACCCCTAGCTTGAGGTAGGGGATGGTGTACACTAATCTGCTTATCACAAAAGCCTGAACAATTCGGCACAAATCTTTCTTTTTGACCCCGCGTCTGTTGTTGCTATTCGCCTTATCAACCTGGCTGTCATGTTAATTGTTGACTTAAGTCAATTTATTATTTCTGTGTTCTTTCCATTGTCTTGTATTATCAGTCCCAAAACCCTGATTTTGTCCACTCTGGTTATCGGTGTGCCATTTAATTCCACCAAAATGCCTTCAGCGTTGATATTGCGTTTTTTTTTTGTTCCTCGAATTACCAGAAGTTCCGATTTGCTTGGTGAGCATTTCAGCCCTGCTCATTCCGCATATTCTTCAACAATGTCGATTGCCTGTTGAAGATTTTCTTCTATTTCCCTAGCGTTGCCTGTGCATGTGCATAACGTGACATCATCAGCGTAGAGCGTATGTTTCACCCCTTTCACAGTTTTCAGTAATGATGGGAGGTTCTTTAACGCTAGGTTGAAGAAGAAAGGGGAAAGAACTGGGCCCTGTGGGGTGCCCTTGTCTCATAGCTTAATTGTTTCAGACTGATGTCTCCAAGGCTTATTTCTGCTGTTCTTTCGGTTAGAAAATTCCCAACGTAATCGTAAATCCTGTTGCCAGGGGCAATTTCCTCCAGAATATTTAATATGGCTTCGTGTTTGACATTATCAAAGGCTTTCTGTATATCAAGGCCAAGTACAGTTTTTGTGCCCCCTTTATTGGGTTCGTCAATTATGTCTGCCTTGAGTTAAATCATTACATCCTGCGTGGACAGCTTGCTCCTGAAACCTACCATTGTTTCGGAAAATACTTGCCTTTCCTCTGCAGACTCCTGACGTCGGTTTAGAATTACATGCTCCATCGGCTTTCCTAGACACGATGTTAGCGATATCTTGGAATGAAGACCACTTTAGCATGTTTCCACTCTGAAGGCATTCTACCTCGTTTCCATACCCCATTAAGAAAGTCTGTGAGTGCCGTGACTGATACTAAATCTAGGTTTCTCAGCCTTTTATTGCTGACCCCATCTGTTCCCGCTGCTGATGTGGTTCTTAGCTGACTCATTGCTCTCCATACCTCCGCTATTGATATGTCTTTATCTAGATCTGTTATCTGGTCCTCGATATGGTGCAGATGAACCACCTTTGCAAGTATTAAGGTATCTCCTCTTCATTTCCTCTATGAGATCTTCAGTCGTGCCCTGGTATTTATGAACCAATCCTTTCAACTGTCCCTAAGAGGCGGTCTTAGTTTGTCCTGGATCTAGCAAATGGCGAAGACGTTGTCACGTGTTTTTACACCCAAGTTTCCCATTCAATTAATCGCAAATCTTCCCGCAGTGGTGACTCTGAAGTTCGTTCTCGTATTCTTCTATCTGTCGTTCAAGTGTATATATTCTCTTTTTTAGCCTTTTATTGCGCCTCTGCTTTTTCCATCTTTCCATAAGGCTCTCATGGGCTTCCCACATGTGGGCCAACTATGAATCTGTAATACCAGTTCCGGCGATTGGGATCTCATTAGTGTGTGTGTTTACATCACTTTTGAGTCGTTCCACCCATTGATTTAGATTCACGATCTCTCTTAGAGCGGTTCTGTCCCTGACCTTTCCATAGGTATCTGAATCTGTCAGCTTCTTTTTGTGCAGCATTCCCTTCAGCGGTCTGGTATGTATCTCAATCTCTATAATATAGTGATCACTACCAAAGGTGTGTCCTGTGTTTGACCACTTCTCGCCCTCAGTGTCTCTGCCCAGCGTCAAGTCTGGGGACGTGTCCACACTGATGCTGTTGCCTATCTTTGTGGGGTCTTGTGGGTTGTTTAGTATTGTTAGTCTTAAGTGTTCAATTTCCACCTATAGTTTGTTTCCTTTGGGTGAGGTCATCCTATATCCCCAAGCCGGATGCGGGGCATTGAAGTCTCCGGTGATTATTAGCCCTTTCCTGTCAGCTAGTCTTATGGCTTTCCGTAAAATATCTGCCAGCCCTGCCCCTCGGTGTTTGGGCGAGTTGTACGTATTCAGAATAAAGAAACTGTTGCCTCCCTTTGTTTTTGGCATTAGTTCAATCATTACATAGTCTTCACTCGTCTTTTCGAGTTCGTGTTGTATTGTTGTCAAATTTCTCTGCACTAACGTAGCCGTGAACGACTTAGGTTTATGGCCCCTTTGTAATTCTAGCGGGGTATACGCGGCGTAGCCGGTTAATTTTACCGTGCCGCTTGCCTCTTGTAGCGTGATTACATCGGGTGTGTTTTCAATTTTTTTCAATGTGTGCCTGCAGGATCCCTCTCTCAGGTGTAGAAAACTCTGCAGTTCCACTGCCAGATTTTAATTTGGTGGTGAGGGGCCATGATGTCCTAGGACTGTTGCTGCGGTGGCAGCTGAGGAAGGGAGTTGCCGGCAACCGGGGAAAGCCTTTCTTCTATGGTTGTTAGTCGTTCCATAATTTGCTGAAACCAAGTCATTGTTTGTTCTCTGAACATAATGAATTCCGCCGTAAGATTATCTACCTGCTCGGTTAGTTTGTCAACTGTAGCCGAAGCTGCATCTATTCTGGTATCTTGAGCTCCTGCCCGATGCATGAGTACATTCATGTCCAATCTAAGCTTGCTGTAAGTCGGGGTCGATGCTTCCTCATTCGAATTTTCTGCCACCTTTTTGGGTTTGCTGTCTTCTGTGGTTTCCTCTCTGGGTAGAGGTCTTTTCGCGGGAACTCGGGTGTCTGTCTCCATTGATGTTTCGTTATGTACCATTTCGTTAGTATTGCATGAAGACGATTTACTAGTGCTTTATGAATTCTGAATAGGTGACTTGTCGAGTACCCTCTGCATTTTCGTGTTATCAATAATAAGTTTCCTCATTTCTGCTAATTCCTTCTTTATGGTTTCAAGCTCTCTGTCCCTATTAACGAGTTGTTCTACCAGTTCCTTCTTTCAAGTCGTTTCCCAAGGGGAGGTCTTAACTAGCCAGCTCACCTTTTTGCTTGTGTCTCCATTCTTGCTTGGACTCCTTCCTTTGACTTGGTCAGGACCTGAGCTGACGACTCCGTCTCCTGTCCCCGGCAGAGGTGGAAAGGAGTTCGACCTACTTTTCCCTCGGTAGCCTTTGTGGTTGTCATTGACTCGCGATCGTGGCTGGTGTGCAGAGTCATGTTGCCCTAGTTCGTTCTTGGGTTTGTGGTGCCGTATCTTGAGCAGCCTATACTTGCTATTCCTACTGCCGGTGTTGTGCATCCCCCGCATACAATGCATTCGGGCTTGCACGTCGGTAGTTCTCCATTCGTAGACTCTGGGTGGTTTTCGCCGCATCTGCGGCAACGCTCTAGCCGTGGCTTGTAGCACACATCCGTCAGGTGCCCCGTCTTCCTGCAGTTGTAACGCGTCTCCACCCGCTCTCGATACGGGCAGACTGTGAACACTGATCCCCAGTAGAAAACTTGTCTTGGGAGGCTTTCCTCTCCAAAGGTGATCAGGATAGATCTTGACTTGCCGATTCTCTTTGTGTTGAGTGCGGCGCTGTTCGCGTTCCCTTCGCTTTACCGCTGTCTCCCTTATCAGTGTGACCCATCCCTTGTCCAGCTCCCTCTTTTCCATGCTCACTGTCAAGCCCCCTCCCAAGAACATGCAACCTGAGCATCATGCCGCTCGCCGATCTGCCTGCGCCTCCACCCTCTGGTGCCAGTACGGTACATGGTCTGACGCCGTGTATGTTGATGCGGCACCCTACCTCTCGCATCCCGCCTGTACCCTGGCCACTGTCTCTAATACACGAGCCCCCCTCTCCGTCGCCACTATCCATGCTCTCACTTCCATTGCCGCAGAGGAAGCAGCCATCGCCCTCGCCATTGCAAGCACACCAGCCCTTTTCATATTTAGCGAATCTGAGACCGCAGTCCGCAACTTTGCAAAGGGTAGAATCTCTTCCTCTGCGCTCAATATCCTTAAGCACTCTCCCCCCCCCCTCTTTCCGATCTATCCAACTCTTTTGGGTTCCGGCTCACGCGGGGCACCCTGGAAATGAGGCGGCAAATTCTACCGCTCGCGAAATGACCGACCGAGCTGGCCCCCTCCACCCCGGGATGGACACGCGTGACTCCCTCCTCACCTTCCATGACATCATTCTCCACTACCGCAACTCCCGATTATCCCTCCCTTCCCCTCACAAGTCCCTATGTAAAATCGAACAGAATATGTGGCGCCATTTACAGGGCCACACTTTCCTCTCCCCTGCATGCCTTGCCCTTATTCAGCCCGGTGCCTTCTCGCCCCAATGCCTGCTTTGCAGCTCTCCCCGAGCCGACTATGCTCACATTCTTTACTCTTGCCCGGCGCACTTTCCCCCGTCTCCTAGCAAATAAACAGCCTGCAGCTGTGGGAGGCTGCTTTGGCCAGCTCGGAGCCGCATATTCAACTGCGGCTAACGACCTGGGCAGCGGGAGTCGCGCGTGACCTGGCGGCCACGACCAGCAGCCGGAAGGCCACCCACAGTACGGCGGCAACATAATTTTACTTTTTTTTTAATGTTTTTGGGCCTTCACTGAATAAAGTTTGTACCACCACCATCGGGTTCAGCTTGATAAAGCCTTGGCGGACTTCCTCCGGAGTTCCGATGTCGTAGGCGTTGTATACGACGCCCTTAATAGCGTCGTCGGGTGCCGCGATGTAGGGCGCCATGTCGAGGGTCTTCTGGTCTATAACTATGGATTTGATGTTCACATAAGTGCTCGCTTGTTGATGATTGGGCGTGCTGATCATGTACGTGTTGTGCCCGGAGTTGATCCTTGAAATATATTCGTCCAGGACGTTTACATAGGGTAGGTTTGCAGACGCGCACATGGCCTGCAGTAGGCGACGTGGCACATAGTCATTTAAATTCCAGCCTCTTGGCCTGAAGATTATTTTATTGTCGTTCTCAGGGAGCCTCGGCATTGGTGCCCTCTTGCGGATGATGGGGTCTTGCCTGCTTTTCGTGATGATAGATTTCTTCTCGCCGGCGCCGTGCTCGCCGGCGCTCACAGAGCTCGACGCGGGTTTCGCGTCTTTCTTCCTCACGCGGTCGTGCATGCTGAGAACGGTCTCCCACTCACTGTTCTCGAATTCTGTGGGGTCAATGTCATCTCCATCCACAACGGTTTTCATAGTGGCAGTCTGAGGGCCGCCACAGGGGCTGGCGTCCGTCGACGTGGGGTACAGTATGCGACGCTAGGTCTGAGAGATAGGCCTAGTTAGCTCTTCCATCTTGACGGTGAAATTCCGATAAAAGAGGAAATAATCCACCGAATGGCCAAACTCAACTCCGGCACGGAGTGATGACCAGGATCTTCGTGGTGGTTTTCGGCCCGTAGGCGCAGATGAACGCTGGAAAAGAGCTTTTTAGCTAAGCGTATGCGAAGCACGTCTTCCTCACTCGGCCTGGCTTGTAGTAAAATAAAATGCACGGGTCTGCTACTGGCTCTGTGTGTAGCTGACATACCTGCGCTGCCTCGTGCGGACGAAAGTGATTGCTTTATAGGTTTGATTTATAGGAAGGGAAAGGCTTGGTAACTGTCTCACTCGTTTTCTGTGGACACCTCAACCGCGCCTTAAGTGAAGGGAGGAAGGTGGGAGTGAAAGTGGAAAGAGAGAAAGAGGAGTCGTAGCGGAGAGCTGCGGAGTAATTTCGACCTCCTGAGTTGGTTGGTTGGTTTCACCTTTTATTTCCATCGGAAATGGGCGTCCTCTTCCCCGCCCCCGGCACGCGTGTCGGGGAAGACGGGGAATTGTGCGCCCGCGCATCTGAGGCTGGCAGGTAGCCCTTGGATGGACGGTGCGGTACTGATCGCAGGGTCCGCGCTTCGCAGCAGGGTATACCAGGCTAGTCTACTTGTAATATTTTGTCCTATCCCTGGAGATTGTGGGCACCCCAAAATTATGTGGTCGAGGGTCCCTCTCGCCCCAAAGTGGTTGCACAGACCATTGTTCCTAAGGTCTGGTAACGCGTGAAACACCCAGACCGGGTTCCTGAACATATTAGTTTGCAGCCGCCTACACGCGACAGCTTCTCTATTATTTAGGCTAACATCTGGCGGGGGTACCACTCTATCCTAATATATAATGGTCGATAATTTCCTCGCAATTTTGCAGATGCTAGGCGTATGCCCAGTGTTCGGGGGGCTCGACGGCTACGCTTCCGCGTAGCCGTCGAGCCCCCCGAACACTGGGCATACGCCTAGCATCTGCAAAAATTACGAGGAAATTATCGACCATTATATATTAGGAAGCGTATTTGGGTTTCCTCGGTACGGTGGCTTCGCAGACTACTACTACTACTACTGTTATTATTATTAGTAGTAGTGGTGGTAGTAGTTGTAGTAGTAGTATAAAGGAAGACTCGTTTCACTAAGTTGGCACTGAATTGTCTGTGGGTAATGGCCAAATTAACTGGCGAAATATTATCTTCACAGTTTTAATTATTATTGATAATAATAATAATTGGTTCACAGGAAGGGAAAGGCGCAGTATCTGTCACACATGTGTCTGTGGACACCAAGGGATGAAGGTGTCCCCAGACACAAGGGAGGAAGAGAGAAAGAGGAGCCGTACCGGTGGGGGGGGGGCTACGGAGTTGTTCAGGTGTCCATAGACACAAGTGTGACAGATACGGCGCCTTTCCCTTCCTGTGAACCAATTATTATTATTACGATTCATTAAAACTGTGAAGATAATATTTAGCCAGTTAATTCGGCCGTTAACTAGACAATTCAGTGCCAACTTCGTGAAACGAGTCTTCCTCTATACTACTCCTACTACTAATAATAGTAACTGATAAAATGATAAAATGATAATAATAGTAACTAGCAGAGAAATATTACTGTGTATTATTATTATTATTATTATTATTATTTAGTAGTAGTAATAGTAGCAGTAGTATTACAGGCTCTCTCAAGCTAGTGCCGCGCCCAACATGACGCCCATTGAAAAAGCATGCGCCGCTAATCGCTAGGCTGCTCGGCTCCTGGGGGCGGTAGTTGCTAGTCGGAACAGCCCGTTTTCTTCGTCTCTTCTGTTGCTTTGTCCCTTGCGGAACCACCGTACCGAGCAAACCCAAATACGCTACCCGGGAGGCCTCACATCGCCATGTTGAATAGGAAAGGCGATAGCACCGAGCCCTGCGGCGTGCCTTTGCTCCCTCACTCTATAGTAGGAGATTCTAAATTTTGAAATATCATGCAGGCTTTTCTGCCCGATAAGAAGTCTTTTATGTAGTTGTACGTTCTCTCCCTTACTCCGAGCACTTCGAGCCCTTTGAGGATACCTCGTGCCTGACATTGTCGAAGGCCTTGGTGAGGTCTATGACCAGGATCACTCTGGCGTCTCTCGATCGCGAGTCTATAATATCACCTGGGGATCTGTAACGTGCGCTGACATCGCACAGCACACGGACACCTCTTCGTTTCGCCTCTATCGAAACGCAGCCGCCGAGGTCCGGTTCGAACTCGGGTACACCGGCACAGTAGTCGGGCGTCTTACCACTGCACCACACCGGCGGTGCGGACGGAAGATTCATGAATTATTTATAGGAAGGGAAAGGCGCGGTAACTGTCTCACTTGTCTTATCTGAGGACACCTCATCCGCACTGTAAGGGAAGGGGGGAAGGTAGGAGAGAGAGTGGAAAGAGATAAAGAGGAGCCGTAGTGGAGGGCTACGGAGTAATTTCGACCACCTGGGGATCTTTAACGTGCACGTTGACTGACATCGCGCAGCACACGGACGCCTTTTAGTTTCGCCTCCAAAAAAGAGGGAGAGAAAGACGCGTGCCGAATCAACCTTCCATTCCATCCTCGGTTGTGAACGAAGGCTGTTGTTGCGGTGCGCGTCTTTCTTTTTTTTCTTCTCTTTTTTCTCTTCTGTCCGCGTGAGGTAGCGGAAGTGGCTCGGCTACAGAGCCAGTAGCAGGCCCGTGCATTTTCTTATTTTCTTCCTACAGCCGCTTCAACAGTAACAATGTTCACACAACGACCGGGCTAGGCAGGTTAGAGGGGAAAAAGCGCGGGCACCCTTGCTGTACTCTGATGAGCAAGTAGAGAAGAAAAGTGTATGTTGCCATCGCATGCGCTGAACATGGTGGATTCTGCTTTCAACGCATGTAACTTTGATGTATTGGACGGAAGACTCGTTGCGTTTGATGTGAAGGCCTATCACCTCGGGCAAACTAAAATAATTGGACCACGTGAAGAGAAAACGGAGTCGGTCATGCTTGTTTCAGTGGAGACCTAACCGCGCCGTAAGGTAGTGGAGGAAGTTTGGAGTTAAAGTGGAAGGGGAGGAAGAAGAGCCGTAGTGGGGGTCTACAGAGCATTAATTAGCCGTAGGGGGCGTCTACAGAGTGATTTCGTCCACCTAGTGGTCTTTAATGTACAGTGACATCGCATAGCACACGGCGCCTTTTTGTTTCTCCTCTATCAAAATGTAGCTTCCGGCAGTGGGCAGGAAGCCCGGGTACTTCGGCGCAGTAGTCAAGCATCTTAACCAATGCACCACCGCGGGTTTTTTTACTTTATAGCAGCATAAACAGACTCTAAAAACCACTGTACATGGGTTGTTGAGATTAGCCACCTCGTCTAACAGAGACCAAAATGATGTTGGCTCTTTCTGAGGGTTTGAAAATTGTAGAAAATATGACACTCTCATTACTTTTACAGATCGGATATCAACATCAGCGTGGCGCACAGCCATACGTGTTTCCCACGCGGCATTGAAAATCAGTGCCATAAGCACGTCATATGGCAAGTTCCTATCGTCATTCACGGGCAGTAAATGACCCGATATGATGTTATGGGTAGTTTTTTTCAGGGCCAGGTATCCGCTGATAAAGTGCGTCAGATACCACGCCTTTCCTTTCCAATGAACCAATAATATCATTTATATTATTAAAAACATTATGAAAAACCTCAGAATAAAAAGTGTGTGTTAAAGAGGCTATCGCTGCAACACTGAGAGTGTTTTCTGTAAACAAGGCTGAAGTCATGCTTAAACCCCGACAATGTTTATGCGCAGCGCTTTGGCGCCCGTTCCCGGGTTTAATTTTTAACAACCCACGAAGACTACAGTAGATCCAGAGTCATTTGACTCACAATGCAAATTCTGCGGGGAGAAGGCAGACCTGCACCATATGGTGTGGGCCTGCCAGCGAAATCAGACTGTCACTATTAATAACCAGCCAACGCAGGAGGGGTGGGAGGCAGCTGTGACCAGCTTGGACGCAAGGGGTCAAAAAGAGCTCATCGAAAGAGCAAGAACAGCAGCCTACGCCAATGGGGTTCCGGACTGAGGACTCCAACCACCGCTACAACCTCTGGAACATTTTTAATAAAACATTATTACCACTACCACCACCACCTGGGTTTCGCGTTGTCGTCGTCGTCAGCGTTGCCGTCGGCGTTTTTCCTCATAACAAGCTCCACTTTCACTCCTACCTTCCTTCCTTCCTTCCCTTATGGCGCAATTCAGGTGCCTATAGAAACAAGTGTGGCAGAAACTGCGCCTTTTTATTCCTGCGAGCCAATTATGGAAGGCACGCTTCAGAGCTCATTTGGAAGCCCGTGATCACACGTGGTGGTTAAAGCTTGTTAACCGGTAGTTCGGTGTGGCCGCTCGCATTATTCATCAATATGTTTGCAGTGCAGTTACTACACCTTTCCTTTCCAATAAATAAACAAACAGAGCAGTGGTGGTGGTGGTGGTGAAAAACTTTATTTAGTGGAGCCGCGAAATACTCGTTACAAGGGCTGGGCCGGCTCCTGATCACGGGTGGTGGCCAGCAGGCAGTGCCTGACGGCGACCGCTTCAGCCCTGTCGACCAGTCTCCTTTGTGAAGCCGGTTCTGAGCTGGAGACCGCGATCTCTAAAGGCTCGTTGTCCGTAAGGCGTCATTCGGCCGGTGGTTGAAACTCCGGGCATCTGAACATAATATGTTCGAATGTAGCTCTCGGGGCCTCGCAGAGGGAACATTCGGACTGATGAGTAGAGGGGGAGAAGAGTGCCAGCAGTGCTGGGGAGGGAAAGGTGCGGGTTTGAAGGTGTCTCCATATTATTTGTTGTGGTTTAGTTAAGGAGGGGTGTGGGGGAGGGTAGTGAAGTCTTTCAGACCGGTAGTGTAGTGTAATGTCGTGGTAGGTGATAAGCCGATCTCTGGCACTGTCTAGGTCCTCGGTATCTGTTACTCGGTCGACGTATGCTCGAGCAGCAGAATTGGCCGCTTCGTTACCGGGGTTGCCCGAATGGGCTGGTACCCAGACAAGGTCTATGGGTCGGGGTGTTTGAACGTTGGTAGTTAAGATTTTGTGAGAGGCAGCATGTAGCTGGCCTCGGGCAAAATTTTGTATGGCAGTTTTATAATCGCTGAGGATAAGAGTGGCAGTGGAAGAGACTATCGCGATGGCTATAGCGGATTCTTCCGCTTCTACGGACGTTCGGGTAATGATAGAGGCTGATGTGATGTGTTCGAAGCGGCTGGATACCGCGCATATCGCATAAGCTGAGCGGTGTGGATATTCTGCGGCGTCCACGTAGACCGTGTCGGGTTCGTTCGCATGTGCTCTGTGTAGGGCACGTGCTCTCGCTTTCCGTCTGGCCTGGTTATGAAGGGGATGCATGTTTTTCGGAAGTGGGTGAACAGTGAGGTGACCGCGGACTGTCTTTGGAACTGCATAAGTTTCTACTGGTGGGGCACCTAACGGTCGAAGTTGGAAAAAGGAAAGAATGTGGCGACCAGTTGGGGTAGTGGAGAGCCGTCCTAGTTGGGCGATGCGGTGGGCTTCCACCAGTTCGCTGAGGGTGTTATGAACTCCCATGCCTAAGAGTCCATAGGTCGGGGTGCGCATGGATAAGCCGAGAGCTGCCTTATAAGCCTGTCTGATGAGAGCATCCACCTGGTCTGTCTCTGTTTTTGTTAGATATAAATATGGCATCGAGTAAAGAATGCGGCTTATAATAAATGCCTGTACTAAGCGTCTGAGGTCATGCTCGCGCATTCCACAGTACTTGTTGGCTATACGTTTGATTAGGCGGGTGATCTGATGTGTTGTGTTAGTCAGTCTGGAGAGTGTATAAGTGTTAAGGCCGTTGTCTTGTATGAGCATACCTAGCATTCGAAGTTTGTGAACTTGTGGTACTGGCTGACCATGTACGGTGATGAGCATAGGGGGTTGGTGGTGTTTCCGCCGGCTTGGGTGGAGTATCAGGAGCTCGAATTTTGTGGAGGAACATGCAAGGCCTATTGAAGCTGCGCATCTTGACACCATGTCTGCCCCCTCCTGAAGAGTTTCTTCCGTGCTACCTACATTCCCAGTGGCGGTCCACAGGGTGATATCATCTACATATAGTGAATGGGAGAGGTTTGGGATCTGTGACAGATTTTTAGCCATGGGGATGAGTGTGATGTTAAATAAAAAAGGGGAAAGGACTGATCCCTGCGGGGTGCCTCTATTACCAAGGGTAAAAGTGGGGGATGTTAGGGGACCGAACCGAATTTCTGCTGTGCAATCCCGGAGAAATGCTGGAATGTAAGCATGTGTTCGGTTTCCCACATTCAGAGTGTGTAGTGCATGCAATATAGAGGAGTGATAGACATTGTCAAATGCCTTTTGCAAGTATAGAGCCAGCAATGCTCTTGTGCGTTTGCAGTGTCGGGGATGGAGAATTTCTTCTATCTGTAGCATGACATCTTGGGTGCATAGGTGGCTGCGGAAACCCAGCGTTGTGTGAGGAAAAAGGTCGCGTGTTTGCATGTGTGTATGTAGCCGATTCAAGACAACGTGCTCAAAAAGTTTACCAAGACATGAAGTTAGCGAAATGGGCCTAAGGTTTGAAAGAGTGAGCGGTTTGCCGGGTTTAGGTATAAAGGTAACCTGAGCGTGCGTCCACTCTGAGGGAAGCGTTCCCTCTTGCCAGTGTTTGTTAAAGAGTTCCGTTATTGCCTGGATAGAGTTTTCATCGAGGTTTCTAAGTGTTTTGTTCGTGACCTGATCGGCCCCTGGAGCAGGCGTAGTGCGGAGTTGGAGCATGGCTCCTCTGACATCATACTTTTTGGGTTCCAAGGTACTGTGATAAGGGTGTCTTCGGTGTGGTTGTGAGGTATGTATCTTTTAAGGATTGTATAATGTTGTCGTTGTCCATGTCTATGCCATGGATAAGACGCGTCACATTTTTCTGCTGTACATTCTTGCCGTGATCGGGTTCAAGAAGGCATCGTAGCAACCGCCACGTGTCCTTAAGTCCTAGGTTTCCAGCAAGGCGGTCGCATACTTGACCCCATTACTGGTGACTGAGCTGTGCCGCGTGCGTCTCCATTTCCCTTATGAGAGCGGAGATGCGTAGCTTCAGGGCGCGATTGTGTTTGTTTTTAAGCCATCGCTTCTGTAAGCTTGAGTGAGCTTCCCACATGTGGAGTAATCGGCTGTCAATCACCTCCGAGGTTTGTGTGCGCGGCATTTTCGATGTGGCCATGTTCACGTCCTTGTTTAGGTTAGCCAGCCAATTTGTAAGGTGGTCTATCTGCTTCGGGGCCGTGGTACGAAGATCGCGAAAGCGATCCCAGTTGGTAATTTTGAGTTTCCTCTTTACACGGGGGTTATGGAGGATAGTGAGAAAGAGGTTTCAATTATATAGTGATCGCTACCAAGAGAGGTTTGCGTGTTTGTCCAATAGCATTGTGTTATGTTTTTCGTGAGTGTAAGATCGGAGGTGGTGTTATTCTGTACACTGTTGCCGATGCGCGTGTACTGTTGTGTATCATTGACAAGGGTTATGCCCTCATTTTGGAGAAGAGTCCAGAGACGGGCGCCTTTACTGCAAGTCGTTTTGTATCCCCATGTGATATGGCGGGCATTAAAGTCTCCTGCAACTATCAATGGTTGGTTAGCGCTGATGTGAAGGGCTTTTTTCATGGCCGCCATTAGAAGAGCAGTTTTCCCTTTATGGGGGCTGTAGATATTCAGAATGAATAGACTCGTTCCTTTCCGCTCTTTGGGAAGCAGCTCTATCAAATAGAAGTCGATATCTGCAACGTCCATGTTGTGATCAGTTGCTGTGTAGGTGCGGTGAACCAGCGTCACCACTCTGTACTGAGGACAGTTTGTTGGTGTATGAGGAGTGTAATTGAGCAGTTTTACAGGGGAGTTTGTTTCCTGCAGTGCGATTACCGCTGGTGTTTCATCGGCCGGAAGGGATTGAATGTAGAGCTTCAGATTACTACGCTTGGAACGAAAGCCTCTGCAGTTCACTGCAACACCTTAATGTCCTGTCGACGTCCTGCCATCTTGGGGCTGAAATTTGGGTGGGATCATTTGAGATACTGTGGTAGAGAGCAGCTTTTCTAGAGCAGTTTGAATCTGGATCTATTGCTGCTGCATCTGCTGCTCGAGCATCGCTATCCGCGCGTCTACTAATGACTGGATATTAGCGGCAAAATCTGATCGTGATACAGCGTCAGCGCATCTCTACTGTGCTCAGGCAGCAACTTCAGCGCAACTATAGCGGCCGCAGAGAGCAAGTTTAATCGAACGAAAGCTGATGGAAAGCGCAGCATGTATAGTCACTGCCATTGTAGCATGCAAGTGAACGAATTGCAGTCCGGATATACTATTCTATGAACCCGAAGAACCATTACAAACACGCGTTTCTAGCGCGAAACGCATGCATAGCAGGCCCGTAGGGAGCGACGTGTCAGCAGTCGCCAGCGCCGCCTCCCGGTTGCATCGCGGAAGCACACGCGAGCGGCCGCGCCTTCAGCACACTTCCCATATTCCACACCCACTGTACCCCCACTGCAAGCGGCGGCGACCCACCTGCCCCAGCCCATCCGGGGAGCCCAGACTGAGTGCGGCCAAGTTCTGCTAGAGTAGTGTCGCGCGAGTCCGCCAGGTGGCATCCCCTAGCAGGCAGTACGTTTACAGCGCTACATTTAAGCAGAGTCAGGGCTCCCTTTCGATTTTTCTTTCCCCCTCCCTTTCAGTCTAGAATGAACCTTACCTCCTCGGTGCTATCATACATAAAATAAATAAATAAATAAAATAATTAGTTCACAGGAAAGAAAGGCGCAGTATCTGTCACACTTGCTATGTGGATACCTGAACCGCATCGTAAGGGAAGGAATGAAGGAGTGAAAGTGGGAAGAGAGAAAGGGGAGCCGTAGTGGAGGGCTACGGAGTAATTTCGACCACCTGGGGATCTTTAACCTGCGCTGAAATCGCAATCATTCACAACAAAAATAATAAACTCCCTAATGCAAAGTGTGCCGGAGACAGCAGAGAAACCAGAGGCTTCTCCAATAAAGAAAAAAAAAAGCAACCAGAGGCTTCTCATGGCATAACTATTTCATTCAAAGGCAAATTATTGGCAAGCTCGGTTCTTTACCCACCCTTGCCAGTGATAAATTTTGCTCGAATATAACTACATGCCTGCTCAGGAAATATTTGTTGCAAACATTTAAGCATTTTGTTTTATGATCAAAAGGGGTTATGTGTTCGAGATCTTGATACGGAAACTGATGCTTGTTTTAGTGTAATCAGAGGAGGTGTTATAATGTGTGTATGCATCTACGTCTTAGTT
Organism: Amblyomma maculatum; assembly: GCF_055883805.1. Taxonomy (NCBI): domain Eukaryota; kingdom Metazoa; phylum Arthropoda; class Arachnida; order Ixodida; family Ixodidae; genus Amblyomma; species Amblyomma maculatum. The sequence goes on along the minus strand of NC_139353.1, from coordinate 107,859,365 downwards.
AGGCATTCTGCTTGGGACCTAGTCCAAATTCACTACATTAACTGCCTCTACCTTGTATATTTCGCATTGTCTGTTATTCATCCTCCTAGGTATTCTGTTCTATTCGTGTTCTTGAACATTTAATTGCGTTAGCAATACTGCGCCAGGTTTCGGCCCGCCGCGTCGCCTCTGGAAGGGCCGCGTTTGACCTTGTACAGCTGCAAAAAAAGAGAAGAAAGAAGACCGCGTGGTCAACGGCAGCCAATGCTTTCGCTCCACACTCGATCCAGCAGCATTTAATCCTTCTCATTTATATGTGGGCCGGTAGCTTACGCTGTCGCGTCTTACTCTGAAAGGATACGCTTGAGTGTCCCCAATTATGTAGCACCTTACACTGATAGGGCGTGATAGCGGAATATTGTAGCAGGCAAATGAAGCTTCCGCCGTTTGCTATCGCAATTCAACTAGGATTAATAAGAGTTAAACTTAAACCACAAATAAGGTTTTCTTCTGTGGTTTGTTAAACTTTTTTTTCAAGGTACTGATGAAAATTGCGACAGCATTACAGAATGCACTGGACAAACGCTAAACCCTGACCATTGCTGCCGCACACGATACACCGTGCGCCACTAGTAAACATTTTGCAATACGACCGTGGCTGGTGCAGCACACTGCAAATTTTCTCTCCTCATTCCGGCTGCCCGGAGGCTGCATTTCGCTGGAGGCGAAACGAGAAGGCATCCATCTTCTGTGTTATGTCAATGCTCATTAAGAATAACCAGATAGGTAAAAAACACCCAGCCCATCACTATGGCACATAATAAATGGTTCACAGGAAGGGTAAGGCGCAGTATGTCTCACTTGCTCTACGGGCACCTGAACGTGCCATAAGGGAAGGGAGGAGGAAGTGAAAGAGGAAAGAGAGAAAGGGGAGCCATAGTGGAGGACTACGGATAGGATTGGTATAACGTTTATTTGTTGCCTGCAGTAGAACGCGCGCTCGCGCGCGCCCGCTCCGGGCGGGGCCTACGTCGTCCTCTGGGCACCGGCCGCGCGGCCTGGGTCCCCGCTCGCCGTGGCCGGCGCGCTGGTTCCCTGCCGGGCCAGCGCTTTGATGACCTGCTGGACGGCCCAGAGTTGTTCCTCTTGATTGTAGCTCCCTGCGGCTGCTTCCAGTCGCGGCGGGATCCTCCCAGACTTAGCTTCTTCCTGGCACCTGTTGCAATTCCACTGAATGCGTGCGAAGCCAGCCGTCTCCGTTCGGCAGTCTCTGCATTTGTCAGTCGGGTGCGTCTCGGGATACATTCTGTGCAACAGCGACGGGCTGGGGAGTGAGCCCGTCTGTAGCTGTCTGAATAAAACGGCTTGCTCTCGACTGAGCCCCGAGCAATGGGGTGGAAGAGTTCGGCGAGCTAGGCAAAACGCTTTGGTTATTTTGCTGTAGTCGGTCATTCGGTCCTTGGTGCTGAACCACAGCGGCCAGTCGACCGAGGCGCGTTCCGATAGCGCGCGTGCCTCGGTGTGTGCCGTCTGGTTGTGGTTTGCGTTGCGGTCTGACGCCTCGCCCGCGTGCGCCGGGAACCACTTGATTCTCACTTGTCTGCTGCCATCGTCGTTCTTGGTTGCCAGCAGTATGCGCACCGCTTCCTTTGCCACCTGCCTTTGGAATAATTTCTCACCGCCTGCCTCGAGTCGCATAGCACTGTGTGGCAGTCGCGGTCGGCGATGGCCAGGGCGATGGCCACCTCCTCCGCTTGATCTGCCTTGGTGCATCTCGTGCTGGCGGTCGTGCGAACGGTGCCGGTCGCACCGACGACGACCGTCGTGAAGCCGTGTATCTTGGCGTACTCAGCCACGTCAACGTAGCGTGCGTGTGTGTCGGCCGCGTGCTGGTCTATCAGCGCCTTGGCTCTCGCTGCTCTCCTTGTTATACTCCGAGTGCATGTTCTTCGGTACCGAGTCCACTCTGATGTTGCGCCTGATCTCATCGTGGACGAGGAGCTGCGTCTGCTCCCTGCCTTGATATCCAATTCCCAGGTTGTCCAGGATTTTCCGGTCGCCCTTGCTCGTAGACAGTCTTTCGAGTTGTGCGGCGCGTTGGGCCTCCGCTATCTCCTCCAGCGTGAGCACCTCCAGCTGCACGAGGCGTTTGGTGCTCGTTGTTTCGAACAGTCCCAGATCCCAGAGCGGTCTTTTAGGCTCTGCGAATTAGTATATCTATCTTGTTTCTCTCGCTCTTCTTCCACTTGTGGTAGGCCGCTACGTACGCTACGTGACATATGACGAACGAGTGGATCAGTCTGATCAGGCTCTCTTCCCTCATTCCACTTTTCTTGTTCGTGACTCGTTTGAGTAGTCTCGTGGCGTTCGCCGCTTTCGCAATGAGCCGGGTGACGGTCTCGCCGTTTCTGCCGCGCGTCTCGATCGTCCTTCCCAACACTCTGATCTTGTTTACTCTTGGGATCGCGTTTCCCTCTCTGGTCTTGACTTTGATTGCCTCGAACTCTCTCGGGCTGCTCTTGGGTTTGCGGTGCTTGACGAGTGGGTAGACTAGGAGCTGCGACTTGCTCGGCGAGCATCTGAGCCCCGTTCCGTCGAGTTGGTCTTCGATCATCGGTCTTAAGATTCGATTTGGGCATCGCTGCCCCCTTCCACCCACAGCGTTATGTCGTCCGCATATATCGTATGTCGGATTTCCTTGATGTTCCTGAGCCTTTCGACCACTCCTATCATCACGAGATTAAAAAGCACCGGCGAGATGACCGATCCCTGAGGTGTGTCTGTGCTTCCCAGCTTCTTCTCCTGTGCTTGGAGGTCCCCCGCTCTGAGCTCGGCCGTTGTGCCCGTGAGGAAGTCTTTGATGTAATTGTATGATGATCTGTCTCCCATGTTGAGTTTCGAGACTTGGGCTAGGATCGCCGAGTGCTTCACCTTGTCGAAGGCACTCTGCAGGTCGAGTCCCAGTACTGCTTTGTTGTCGCCGCTATTGCCGTCGATGATCTGGTGCTTGAGTTGTATCATGGCATCTTGGGTACTGAGATGCTGCCTGAAGCCAATGGTCGTTTCTGGGTAGAGATCTTCTTTCTCGAGGTATTCTTGCCACCTGTTGAGCAGGACGTGCTCCAACACCTTGCCCACGCAAGATGTGAGCGATATGGGTCGGAGGTTATCCGTGTCGGATGGCTTGCCCGGCTTGGGGATCAGGATGATCTTGGCCTTCTTCCACTGCGACAGCAGCGTTCCCGTTTTCCAGCATTTGTTGTAATAGCTCATGAGGCTTTCTATGAATTTGTCGTCGAGGTTCTTAAGCGCCTTGTCGGTGATGCGGTCCAGTCCGGCCGCCGACCTGCTGTTGAGGTCCTGCAGTGCCGTGCGAACTTCTTCTACGTCAATATCTTTGTCGAGACGGGCGTTGGGCGGCCCCCGTACGGCCCGTGGCACTCCGTCGGCAGAGTCGGCAGGTATCTGGCGCTGATGCGTTTCGTCACCTTATCGGCGCCGTGTTTAGTGACTTCTCGATGGATGAATCTCACCAGTCGTACCTTTGGTGTGACTTAGTCTTCGTTTCATCGAGCAGATGCTTCAGCAAGTTCCATGTTTTCCCGTTGTGCATCTGGCCGTCGCAGCGTTGCATATCTCGTTCCACTGTTGCGCACATAGCGTGCGACAGTGGTCCTCGATCATCGCTCTGTTGAGTTCTGCGACTTTCTTTCGTAGCCTACGATTAATGCGTTGTTTTCTTCATCTGTTGAGAATGGACTGCTTGGCCTCGATAAGGTGAGCCAGTCGGCTATCCATTCTGTTCGTTTCGAGGTCTGTTACTATATCCTTGGTTGAGTTTTGAACATCTCGGAGGATCTTGTTGGTCCACGCGTCGATGTCGTCGATTTCGAGGTAACACCTGATTTGTGTTACCTCTGAAAGCGGTTCAATCGATTCAAGTATGTTTCCTGACGTTGGTACTGCTCTGCTCCGGTTGAAGATTTCTACAATCATGTGGTCGCTGCCGAGGTCCACCCCCGTGTTCCTCCACGTGATCGTGATCGGTTTGTTGTTCTTGACGAACGTGAGGTCGGGGCTGGTATGTCGGGACACGGAGTTGCCAATTCTCGTTGGGTAAACCGGGTAATTTCGACCACCTGGCGATCTTTCCCATTTAAATTTTTTAACTTTCGCTTCCACCTTTCTGCCTTTCCTTACAGTGCGATCCAGGTGTTCACAGTAAGTGTGGCAGATACGGTGCCTTTCCTTTCCTGACAACCAGCCATTAAGACAAAGGCAACCACTTCCGGTTGGCGTGTAGTCAGAACCATTGCAGGTCAGAATTAGTTGTATGGCTAACGTCTACATCTGTTTGGTTTTGGTTTTAAATTTTGCCTTTAATAACTACTAACCCTATGGAGACATTTTTTTTTCGCATATCAATGGATGAAAACCACTCGTTTGATTCTTACTCTTCTGAGAACGACGCAATGGCTACGGATACGGTTTGAGACATGACCTACCAACATAGCCTAGAAAAGCTTTCGCCTTAATAATTCCCGTCCCGAAAGCAGGCTCTTTTTGATTTTTTAATGCCACCAGGGTTGTAATGAACTCAAAGGTAGCACGTGATGCCATGATGTATGCCAAACGTAGCCGCCCTAACGACAACAGGTTGATTAAAAACGACCTGATGTCCTGTACAAAATTCCGTTTCCCGAGTTTCAGGCCTCACTATAAAGAAAAAAAATACATTAGGGCATAATGAACTATTTGTAACACTGCAGACACAGCGATGCTGTGTTCGTTTCGTTCGACTAAGTTATCCGAGATTACACTTCGAGACTCGCCATTTCTCTGCTGTAGTCGATAGTGCGCACCAAGGTCAACGAAAACTCAGTCATCTGTGCGTGCAAGTTTTCAATTCAATACCATCGAAGAGAACAAAATGTAGCGCACCAAGACAAGGACAGAGAAAGAAGACACACACAGCGCTAACTTCCAACTAATGTTTATACAAGGAAGAAAGCATGGTTTTATACCACCCGTATCACATGCGCCAAAAGAACATGCGCTAGCAAGTCATCTCAGCCAGATACGCAATCTCCTTTGGCAACAACGCGACAGAAGGGTTACTTATACAATCATGTTTCAAAAGAGTAATCCATTCAGCTTCAACTATTTCACGCGTTAACCGGTTTTTGTGCACTTTTAAAACCGTAAATTGTTTGAGGAGAGGAATACAATTGCAAACACGGCAATGAGCCGACAAACCTTTACCACACCTGTTACTGACATCCCGGCCATGCTCACGAAGCCTATCATTGAGGCATCTGCCCGTTTGTTCAATATATTGCTTGTCACAAGATAGGGGTATTATATAGACTACATTTTGGATGCAATTAACAAATTGTTTTTTATTTCTTTGTGCAGCCTATCACCGTCTTGGCTTCTGACGAAGTTTTAGTGCATAGCTGACTCAACTTATTCGGAGCCGAAAAAGCCCCTCTAACTCCCGATCGCTGCGCAACTTTTTTGAGATTATGGGACAGCCTATGAATGTAAGAGATGAGGGCAATTTTTCTTTCTTACACGGGGCCTGTTGACTGGCATCCGCTATTTTCTGACATACTTTCTTCCTAACGCCTTCGGCCACGGACACAAGAAGATGGGAAGGGTACCCGGCGCATTCTAGACACTTACACTGTTGTGAAAACTGTCATACATGAGGTTCGGGAAAGATTTCTTCAGAGAATTAACAAATGAAAGGCGAGCAATGGAACGTTTCACAAGTTTAGAGTGCGATGAATTGAAAGGTAACAATGGTTTTTCGCCACGAGGTTTGAACATCCAGCACGTCCGATCATGATGAAGTATGAAGTTAATATCTAGGAATTGATTACCACCTGTTTCAGGTAATTCAAATGTTAATTCTAGAGGTTTGAAATGGTTACGACACAGCGCGACGACATTAAAAGCGTCATCCATGACGGAACAGTCATTTCTCTTAAGTACAATGAGGTAGTCGTCAACGTATCTAAAAATCCTAATATCATTGGTATCAGTTACTGTATCAGCAAAAGACCTGTCCAGCCGGGCTAAAAATAAATCGCTTAGGATGGGGGCTATGCACGACCCAATGCAGATGCCTTGTTTCTGAAGGTATGATTTTCCATCCAAAATTATGAAAGTCGAAGTCAGGTAAAATCTTAACAGTCCTAAAACTCTATTCACTGATATACTACAAGCATTTTGAAAGGCAATCGGCCCATACTGATCAATGCTATCTTCAATACAAGAAAGCAGAGCGTCATGCGGAATGGAATAGTACAAGTCTTTTATATCAACTGAGAAAGCAAAAATGCCTTGATCTGCATGTGAATTAACAAAATCTAACACCTGCTAAGAGTTACGGAAAAGGAAGGGATCTTGAACAGAAAGCAGTTTAATTTTTCTTGTAACCACAGGGCCACAGAATTTTGCCATGTGCCATTCTCAGATACAATAGTACGGCACGGTACATCAGTTTTATGGGTCTTTGCACTGAAGAAAACCTGAAGGAACTCTTTTTTACAATCTGTAATCTTTTTGAGAAGAGATCCAAGGTCCAATTTCTTGCATAGTTTTTTTGCTTCAGCTTTAAGGTTTGACATACTCATCGCACTCTAAACTTGTGAAACGTTCCATTGCTCGCCTTTAATTTGTTAATTCTCTGAAGAAATCTTGCCCGCACCTCATGTATGACAGTGTTTCACAACAGTGTAAGCGTCTAAAATGCGCCGGGTTCTCTTCCCATCTTCTCGTGTCCGTGGCCGAAGGCGTTTTGAAGAAAGTATGTCAGAAAAAAGCGGATGCCAATCAACAGGCCCCGTGTAAGAAAGAAAAAATTGCCGTCATCCCTTACATTCAAAGGATGTCCCATAATCTCAAAAAAGTTGCTCAGCGATCGGGAGTTAGAGTGGCTTTTTCGGCTCCGAATAAGTTGAGTCAGCTGGGCACTAAAACTTCGTCAGAAGCCAAGAAGGTGATAGGCTGCACAAAGAAACATAAAGAAAAAATTGTTAATTGCATCAAAAATGTAGTCTATCAGATACCCCTATCCTGTGGCAAGCAATATATTGGTCAAACGGGCAGATGCCTCAATGATAGGCTTCGTGAGCATGGCCGGGATGTCAGTAACAGGTGTGGTAAAGGTTTGTCGGCTCATTGCCGTGTTTGCAATTGTATTCCTCTCCTCAAAAAATGTATGGTTTTAAAAGTGCACAAAAACCGGTTAACCTGTGAAATAAGTAACCCTTCTGTCGCGTTGTTGACAAAGGAGATTGCGTATCTGGCCGATATGACTTGCTAGCGCATGTTCTTTTGGCGCATGTGATACGCGGTGGTATAAAACCATGCTTTCTTCCTTGAATAAACATTAGTTGGAAGTTAGCGCTGTGTGTGTCTTCTTTCTCTATCCTTGTCTTGGTGCGCTACATTTTGTTCCCTTCGATCATGTACCAAAAGCCCAAGCATCTACCCTTCTCAATACCATCATTCGTCATCGATCGGTTCTCAACGCATCTGGTTGCACACACACACATTGCTCGGTAACACCGGCACGGAACTCGAATGTTCTGCAGTTTGCTGACATCCCGATGTTGATGTATGCTGTTGCACACACCTTGCTTTGTAACGCAGACGGAACTCGAATCCTTTTTTGCAACTCACTGAAATATCGATGCATGCGGAGTAGCAAAATGATGCTGCGAAGGAAACTAATATTTAATTCTTCTTTTTCGACTGCAAACAGCAAGCGACCTAATCACTTATTCTAGCGCGCGGAACAATCTTTATTCCTTGTTCATGGTCGTCTTCACGAGACGCAAATTTAGCACTTTCTTAGTCGAGTAAGGTGCGCCGACATGGTTTAAGATGATCCAAGCCTCTAGAACGTGTTTTTAGAATGATCGAGGTTATTCTAATCATTGTTCGCGGCTTTATCTATACGTTTCTTGGGCGACTTTACATTGAGCGTTGACGTGCGCGTCGTCCCGCGTCGTCCGGCGTTGGCCGTGAGCGAAAACTCCCAGAAGCATTAATAAATAAAAACGAGTAGGAAAAATCGCTGACCTGAGAATTCGAACGTGGGCCTCCGGGGCGCGAGACGAGCCCGCTAACCCCTCCGCCATGCCAGCTTTTTTTTCCTTTATTGCCTGACGTTTGCAAGACAACACAAACACACACAGGACATTGATATAATACGCCTGCCAGGGGCTGGCTTCGTCGTTCTAAAATTCGTCTAGGTCCATCAAAGGTTCCACCTTTGGCAATCACTCAGGATTTCATCGTCAAACTTCACAATCTCGGTAAACCAATGGAGAGCCTCGCGGAAAAAAATTTGTGCAAGACGCGTATCAGTATCACGGTGATATCCTGAGGCCCATTAGCATGATTGAATCATATGTAACCACCTCCTTATTTTGCGTTGGTAAGTACCGTATTCTGTAAGAAATAATAGGTAAATTTTTCTTTATGATTTTTTGAAGTACGCCCCAAAAATAAACGCCTTCCCAACAGTGAATAAATACATGATCTATCGTTTCTTGCTGTTTACAAATTAAGCAATGTGCACCCCACGGAAGAAATAACCTATTTTCTTGCAAAAACACTTTTACTGGCAAAGTTCCAGTGTGCAACTTAAAAAAAAAATTTTAGCTGCTGCCGGCACTTTCCTTCTTTTTTCCTTTTCAGTACATTCCTGCCAGGGCCTCCATTATATATGGCCCTATAGATGGGGTCCGGAAAAAACAAAGTCGCACAAATCTTTGTATAACTTTTTCTTTTTCACAGTTGATAAATATTCTTTTGAAAATCTTGCAGAAAGAAATCGCACACTTTGAACAACCTCTCTAATGTAACCAAAAATGCCTCCCGTGTAACATTCGGTTGGCACAACAAAATCTGGCAGTGCATGTCCAAGCCTGATTTGGCAGACAGTGAACAAAAATGGATCATGAAAAAAAATCTGCTGACAATCTGCCGCAAAAAGAAAGGTGCCCTAAGCCCACGCCGCCATCCTTGACAGTTCTGAATAAATTCGTGCGGCTGCATCTTTCCAATTTTGAAGACTACACAAAAACCTCGAATATCCTATGCAGCTTCTGCACACTCAATCTTGCACAGTGTAAAACGTGCATCACATGCAACAGCTTAGAAATGAAGAAGAGGGAGCACACTTTGGCTCTAGCAAAAATTGATAAGCCAGTTCTTTTCCACTTATCTGCCCTTTGCCGCATGTCATCTGTGCATGCTCTCCAATATGTCTCACTATCACAATAGCATTCTAGTGGCACGCCAACGTACTTTGGCGGAGTCGTCACCCAGGACACGTTTGCAAAATTATCAGGAGAACTTTGCCATGTCTATCATGCCAGAGTCCCTCGGACATGGACCAGTTTACCCTACTGCCTGTAACTTCGCTAAAGTTTTTTACGGAATCAACAACTTCGGTTATACCCCGCTGGTTAACCGTAAAAACCACATCATCGGCGTACGCCAGCATCTTCACTTCAACGGCTTGCAAACGAAAACCAGTCATATTCTCATTGTCCGAGATATTTAAGCAAGGGTTTCAATGTAAAGGCAGAATAAAGGAGGGCTGAGGCCCTGCCGCACAGAACGCTGCACGCTAATGGGGGCCCCCAGATTTTTACTTGCGACTAATCTCGTAGTGGAATTTCGGTATGCCAGGGCCACGCCCCCACGAATAACAACACCAACATTTATATGGTCCATTATACAAAGTAGAATTTCATGGACAACACAGCCGAACGCCTTTTCAAGGTCACACTGCAGGGTGGCCACACGGCCATTTATGACATCACATTCTAATACACTTCTTGCTTTGTTTATATTTTTAACAATGCATCGTTGGGCCGCATCAAACGTGTGGGATAAAGGCACGCTCCGCCATGCCAGCTAGATGGTTTGAAATGGACAAATGCGCATCTGTTGTTTGCGGTGTTGTCTCAGAAATGTCCCTTAGAGAAGTGTATTGTGGCGTATAATAATAATTATGAGAATGTAAATTACAGAATTACAGAACACGCAGCTAGGCAAGTGGCAAACTACTTTTCCGCTGTACTTCCTCTTCGCTTGGCGTGCACGTAGCGCCATCATGCGTGTGGCGCACGGAATACGATAGACAGGGCATGGCCTCCGAGATCATCGGGCTTGGACAGGTAGGTCACCGCCGCTTGCGGCGGCGGCTAGCCTGCCGTTGAATTGTTATCTGTTGTAAGCCGTCCTTGAACCCGCCACCACTTCGGTGGTGGACGACGGCTGTTGTTGCTGCGTGCGTCTATCTCTCCCTCTTACTTTTCTTTCTTCTCTATTTTCTGTTCTGCCTGTTTCGATGGAGGCAAAAAGAAGAGGCGTCCGTGTGCTGTGCGATGTCAGCGCACGTTAAAGATCCCCAGGTGGTCGAAATTACTCCGTAGACCTTGGTTGGTTGGTTGGTTCATAGGAAGGGAAAGGCGCAGTATCTGTCACACTTGCTCTGTGGACACCTGAACCGCGCCGTAAGGGAAGGGATGAAGGTGGGAGTGAAAGTGGATAGAGAGAAAGGGGGGTCGTAGTGGAGTTCTACGGAGTAATTTCGACCACCTGGGGATCTTTAACGTGCGCTGACATCGCACAGCACACGGACGCCACTTCGTTTCACCTCCATCGAAACGCAGCCGTCGAGGCCGGGATTCGATCCCGGGAACTCCGGCACAGTAGTCGGGCGTCTTACCACTGCACCACCCACTATCGCTTCTCTTTCTCTCTTTCCGCTTTCAGTCCCACCTTCCGCCCTTCTCTTACCGCCAGTTGAGGTGTCCACAGAAAAAAAAGTGAGACAGTTACCGCACCTTTCCCTTCCTATAAATCAATCAATCAATCTCTTCTCTCTGCACGAGGCAGCGGAGGTGGCTTAGCTACAGTGCCAGTAGCAGGCTCGTGCATTTTCTTTTCCTTCTTCCTACGGCCACAACAACATCAACGCCCGGCTCGGATCGGCAACCATGTTGCCGACGAACCATAGAGAAAGAGATTGGTAAAGAGCGGTCACTCGGCGAAAACTGGCCCAGAAAATGACGCGCGACTTTTTGCGCTGCCGCCGATTGATGGATGGCGGCACCAACGTGCGCATGCGCGGACGCGCGCGCGACGGCAATCACTGCAGCGGTAGCCCGCCGGAGCAGACGACAAGAAGCTGTGGAAGAGGACGAGTCGTCTGCTCGTGCCTCGCCGCGCCTGTGCGGCACAGACCGCATATTTTATCTCTCGTGGGCTGCTAAGCGGAACGACTGCGGTTTTGAACGACGTCAAGGTGGGCAACGTTTTTTGCTTAATTACGGTGCATTTGAAACAGTTTCCATTACCACGCCGGCCGGTGCCAATTAAGTTTCGCAGCTCGTGAACAAGCGCGCCGGCTGTTCAGGCGCAGTTCGTGACGCACCGATTCCAACCGCGGCGAGTATTAATATGTTGTGTTCCTGCGAAACTGAGCTGCATTTCGAACAGTTTATTTCAGCACGCTGGACAAAGTGGCATGCGAAGCACCAAGGCACGCCGTTGCGCCAACATGGCGTAGCCGGCCGGTTGCGGCCAGGCCTGACGCGGTTTACCGAACGACTAGTTTTCATAAGCGTCGCGTTTAACAGGGCGACGGTAAGGTCAGAAATGTTGCATTCTTGACTTTCCTGTGAAACTGTGCAGAAGTTCCAGCACTTTAGCTCAGTACGGCGGCGACAGCGCTTCATAAAGTCGCGCGTGAAGGGAAAGCTAACAGACATGACAAGGCGTGCTGGCCGCCGCGGTGACGTGACATGGCGTGAGGCGGTTTTGCGAACAGCTAGTTTTGCGTGGTGTCGCGTTAACAGGGCAACCGCAAGGTGAGAAATGTTTGTCTTGTCAAACTGCGAGGCAGTTTGGGCAATATAGCTCAGCACGGTGGTTTGCGCTCCACGAAGTCGCATATGAAGGGTGTTACGTTTCGCCATCGACAAATGGGACAACAGACGCGGCCACCGCACAGCAACAGCCAGAACAGCGAGCGGTTCGGCCAGTTTGGTGCCGTCCATCGGCCGCCCAACGCTTCCTCCCGCGGGCAAGTCTTGGCGTGATCTTGCCACACGCCAGGAGTGTGTCCAAACGCTGGCCAAGCCCGGCGCTCGAGGGAGAGTGCGTCACCCTCGCCCGTCTGCAGGAGGTGGAGGAGATGTGGTCGCGCCACCTGCGATTGAGTCATCGCCTTGTCTGAACATGCAGGGCTCTCTCCCTTTCCCTGTGAACTGGCCAGCCTATAAACAGCAGCGGCAGACTCCGCTGCGACAGAGACTACTTTGGAAGGCGTCGCTGTGTCGACGCTAGGCACCAGCTGTGTGAGCGTGACTGTATTCTCTCCGGGCCAGCTTCTCTACCCGTTCCTTCATGATGTTTTAGTAAAACTTATTTCGTTAGAAGACGCCTCGACTTTGCTGGGACCGTTGTTGCCGTCTGCCGAGCCACGGAGCCGCCTGGCCAATGCTACTGAAGGGCCGCGAGCCGCATGTCATAATTGGTGGCAGCGGCACGATACTCAGGCGCGCGACCCAAACCACTAACTGCTGGCAGCGGTGTGATACACAGGCGCAAGCCCGAACCTAATAACTGGTACTCAGCGGCGGGACGATCAAGCCGTAACCGGGGTCGGAGGGGCGAGTCAGACGAGCAAGGCGATACCGTCGTCCAACGACTAGTGAACAGCGGAGGAACGAGGACGACCAAGCCGTGACTGTGGTCGGTGAGATGAGCCAGGCCTGACCGAAGTGCAACATCTGGTGGGACGAGCAGAGATGTCCTAGGCGTGACCCGTGCAACAAGCAGCTCAACGGAAAGCCAGGAGGCTTGCAACGAGCTCTGTGTAATGAATGGTTGCCTGCAGCGGAACGACTGCGTTAGATTCTTGGCTGCGAGGTTTGGTGAGTGCGGGAATTTCTTCTACTGAGTTTTTACAGGTTTTTGCTAAGTAGAGAACAGAGCTGGTAATTGTGTTGTCGTTGTTGCTGGGTTAATTGCAGCAAGTGAACTACGTCTTTCTGTCACTCAAAAGCGCGACAAACAAATCATGGTAGTTTGTTAGGTTTGTGGGGTTTAACGTCCCAAATCGACTAAGGCTATGAGAGACGCCATAGTGGAGGACTCCGGAAATTTCGACCACCTGGGGTTCTTAACGTGCACTGACATCGCAGCAGCACACGGACGCCACTCCGTTTCGCCTACATGGAAACGCAGCCGCCGAGGTCGGGTATGAATCCGGGTACTCCGGCACAGTAGTCTGGCGTCTTACCAAATGAGTATATGGTGCGAACGGGGCGCAATAACGCTATCGCGTTCCATTCTTAAAAGCGAAGCTTAAGCGTCCTCCAAAGTTTTATGAAGAAAGTTTATGACAATGCGTTTTCTGGCAGTTCGCCTTTTTTATGAGTACTTATTCTCTGTTTCAAGGAAACATTTATACAAAGAATTGATATCTATGCTGTTCCCGCCTCCATTATATCGTTCTCTCTATTAAAATTGTGTGGGGCACAATATAATGAGAAGAGCACGTAAAATGCCGATTTCGCCTTATACTAAAACGTTTTTCTTTAAACTTTATGCCGAAGTTCTACCTGTGAAAGTGTGCCTTCACAAAAAAAATATTCTTGTTTCTTCTGTTAATTATGGGCCATCTCAACTGACACAGCTGAAAACATCGAACACTGTTTTATTGCCTGCAAAGATGTGATATTATTTTGAGACGTTCTACAGACAACACCGAAGAAAGACTTTGTGTTGAATGTTCACAGTGTGCGGTACCTGATGGCCACCCAACATGATCGTGAGCCATTTGACATAATTTTACTCCTTGGACTGCACAGCCCGTGGAAAACGCGGACGTTGCGTTTAGAAAAAGTTTTATTAAACACTACACGTTCACATTAGACATTCACATAAGCGGCGACAAATAACCAAAATAGGAATTACACATGATTAACAACAAAGGAAAGTATACATAAGAAACATCCTAAGGAACAAATACATCTGTGAGGTTCTTTTCTTTAAATCTTCTGTCCACCTTGTTCTGTGGCTTATTCAGAGACAGCAATCTAAATGGATGACCAGACCGACCAGTTTAACGACGAATACGTTTATGTGCAGACATGGACGGAACGAGAGTAGAACGAGCAAGTGGAACGATGCCAAAACACAAATTGTCAAGAAGTCACCATGTTGTTGGATGGAGAAGCCGGTGCAGACGCTCAGGGTAGTCAGAGTTTTGAAGGGTCGGTGCAGTAGGGCCTCGGTAAGCCCAGCGGAAGGCTAGGCCACCGGACGGGGCCCAGTAGAGGCAAGAGGCCTCGAATTGCCTTTCCACGGCCGATGCGTCAGGCCTCCCCGACGTGCCTGGGCTCAGCACGGCGCCGAACGCTCGTGCCAGTGAAGAGCTGGCGCTGTGGCACTCCCGGGCCCGACCACCGTTCCGAGCTTCGTGGACAACAGGGGAACAGGACAGGATACGGCCGGCAGGCCCCAGGTCTGGATCCCCGGGTCAGGCCTGGCAGAAGGCGCACCGCTCCGAGCTCCTTGGACAGCCGATCGGCTCCGCTGCTCGCCTGCATATCCTAAACAAAATTTACCCGTCACAATATCGGGACGCCTGCCCATGGTGTGGTAGCACACCTTCGTTATACCACATCACGTGGCAATGCAGTAATAACGACAGCTTTCGTAAAGACCCGAGTGCGGAACAGTGGGAGAGCCGGCTCTCGAGCAGCGACTTGGATTGCCAACTAGTTCTAATCCAGCACGCCCAGCGAGCATCGAAGCTCAGCGGAGCCCTGGAATAGGGGCACCGACCCTGTGAGAAGGCGGAAGATGGAACTCTTCTGCTATTAGCACAAGACCCTCCTTTAGAAACTAACGTATTTCCTATCCTATCCTATCGCCTGTTCTCCCCTGCTCGTGCCTCGCGCTCCTCGAGCCAACCTCCACGTTTTCCTCTCCTTCTTTCTCCAAACGTGGTTTTCTTCGTCTTTTATCCAATTATCACATGTTCTTCACAACATCACAATTCAGTATTTACATACAGAATACAATTTGGTAGTTTTTGATGATGATATATACAATTTTGAATGGCAATGTACATGAAGGTATAAACAGTGTAGAATAATTTGCCAAATATAATAGATATAAACATATACAGCAATCACATGTACAGTATGTATTGCACATGTGGGTTGCGATATGAACATATGTTTACATTATATTACAGGTACCAAGGTGGGTTAAAAACAACCAGGACACGTCCATCCGACACGGAAATAAAAGGGCCCGACCATTGACGAATGAACTCTCGCTCCACAAGGTAGAAACGTTCCTCAGCCAGAAAGCTTACGATCTCCTTTCGTTGACGCACCAGGACAGGGAAAAGCGCACGTCGGCGCCGGCTCGATGTGACAGCCTCACAACGATTGCACCATAACGCGAAAGCGCCAGATATACAATCAGCAATCGTGCAAAGCGACCGCGACGACATCTACCATTTATCTGAAATCGGTTAATACCTACACTTCTGAAACCAGCATGAACTGCCCTCTAAAAAATACGAACAACGACGCATTGCTGGGCCATGTGACGATTGGATTCCTGAAGTGGGCAGTTGGGGCACTGCGTGGTCCGCACAATGCCCTATCGTTGCAGCCGAGCTCATGTAGGCAAAACCCCCCACTCCAAAAGCAACATAAAGTCACGTAAATGCCTTGGCAGAAACGGCGCTGTGAGTGGTAACCAACAAGTGGAGTCCACCCTTCGCCTACGTTCTGCAGGCACCAGCGGAAGTAGTAACGTTTCCATTCACTCCACTACTCTGTTCGCCGAGATGTCTAAGTCAGGGCTCACATGGCGGGCGTGGCGACGAAATGCCACCATACACGAATAAAAAACAGGCGTCCGGAAAGCCTGAGGTCCCCTGTTGAGTGGTATGTCAGGAACAAGCTCCCTCACTCTTGTGCCTAAAAAATGCAAGCACCCGTGCTGTCACTCATCACCCTGCAGCAAATGAAGAAGGCAGCGTAGAGCCAGCAGCCGACAGCAGACTGACAAAGAAGGGAAGGCAAACCCACCCTTCGAACGTGGCTGGCCGAGTGCCGCATGGCATACTAGTTCTGTGCGACCTGCCCCCCAAAAAATGAACTTACAAGAGACTGAAGGGAACGTAAAATTCTGAGAGGTGGATGCGCTACATGTGCGAGGTACCATATTCGCCCGCAGAAAACAGTGGGGACAAGGTAGCGTTTCTCCAACATGGGTAGCTCAAAAGCACTGGCTGTAGTCACCTTGCTGCGCACCTCGTTTAAGACGGTAGTCCACACCGAAGCTGCTATCTCACGTGCCTCATAATGAATGCCAAATATGCGGATGATGTCGCTCTGCGTAATTGGTAGGGCACCATTAAGGCGCGCTTCTGGCCTGCCAATAAAAAGATATTTACTTTTTTCCAAATTGAGAGCAGCCCCAGACACCTTGCCGTATCTGTCAAAAAGATGAAGGCGGCGCAGCAGGCTTGCTTCATCACGCAAATACAACGTAATATCATCCGCGTAAGCAGTCACACGCAGCGTCTGACAGCCTGCACTGTAAACCACTTTGCACCCTTAAGGGTATATTAGTCATTTACCACCCTTACAACACCCATGTTTTTTCGTGAAATAGGTGTTCTTAACTGTTCGCACCTATTTTACCCCCACTTGGGATTTTTGGGGTGTTGAAAAGGTTCATTTAGTAAAATGCACCCCGGCAATCTCCAAGGGTGTAAGGGTGTTTTGATTTTTTTTTTCATATTTCATTAATTACGAAAACTTCAGGATAAAGGGAGGGATCAGCGTAGATTTCGTTCGCAGAATGATGAAGTCTGTTCAAGTAATTGTGAAAGCAGTACAAATGCTGTCACGGTGCTGATGTCATGTGCTCTTTACTACACGTTGAGGCGTCATTTTTTTCTTTTTTTTTGCAAACGGTTGCAAGAATGAAAACAAAATAGAGTACACTGTAAAAACAAAAACACCTTTTTGGGCATTTGTCTAATTCAAAACACCCTTACACCCTGAGTCTAGGGTGTTCGTGCCACTGGAAATCACCTCTTGCATGCCAAATGGGTGCTTTGGTTGGAGAATATGCCTTAGGGTAATACGGGCAAGCAATATCACCTAACATGCTGGGGGTATATGGCTGCGTAACTTCGTAGCCTTTTATACACAAGCGGCGCTGCTAATATAACCCAACACCTAAATAAAGCACCAAAAGTAACGCTAAAATTAAAATTACACACGAGTGCTTTCTAAAAATGAAACAGAAACTAAAACAAAATTTCACCGCCAGGAGGCCGCCGGTAGCTACGAACGCTCTTTTCAAATTTCACAATATGGCCGTTAGCATTGTGGAGTGCGTTTCGACCACGTTTCGGCGAATGCTGAATGTGCTTCTTCGATTGTTTACCCTCGTGAAATGTGTTGCATTTCCCATGCATATGTGTTACAGAAGTGTGTACGCTTGTGAAGTGCCTTCTACATGTGGTGTTTAACGCAAACGGGCATTTGTCGTGTCGGCAAGTGTCCGGGCTTCTTTTTGCTTTGTTCAGGCCGAAGGACTGCTGCACCGCTTTATGTTTGAGATGTTCGAAAGAAGGCATGGACGATTTTTTCTTCTGCGTGACTAAGAGGTATATGCGCCGACTACATTGCACTCGCGCTGAAATCGCACTGGCTGGTTCGGTGCCGGTGATACGAAGGCGGACAGCGTACTGCGCGGCTGACGCAATCGTCTGTAAAGGTAAGCCTATTCTCACGTATATTGCGCTTTGTAGGAACAGTGTCCTACCGGGTTGCTGCATTCTGTGTCTTTTTGTGCCGGAACGCTCCAGAATGTGCTGAAATGAAAACGTGGGACACGCGCTTGCTTTCAACCGGCTGCCAAAATGACATCGCACATGTGGTAGATGTCGCGGCGAGTTACGCAGATTTCGCGCAAGAACATGTCTCAACTTTCTTGAACAGAAATAATGTATGTGCTACGTTTCCTTGCATTTTGTACGCGCAGGAGGTTCACGAAACGATTTTCGTTTCTTGACAGTTTGATACTTGCGCTCAGTTCGCAACGACTCGGTTTTGTTCTACCGTTTCCGTTCGTGCGGCAAGGTCATGTTGGCGTACTACCTACCTTAATTCTCCTAGCACTTTCGACTCCCCCCTCCTCCCTTATCTCTTACACTTCGCGCTCGCTCTCCTGAAACCTCCTTCATGCTTCATCTTCTTTCACTCGGAGCGCTGCACCCCCCCCCCCCTTTTTTTTTTATTTACTCGGAGCATAGGCGCGCGCCGTCCTGCTGCTCGGGGAGCGTCCTCCCGCAGCTGTTCTGTTTTAACTTTTTGTTCGAGGAGGCTATGTTCGTTCTCGGCGGCCGTTCAGCGCGGCACGCCTCTGCGCTCGTGCTCTCGGCATCGAAGTGCGCTGGTCGGCCGGCCTGGTTGCATAATAGTTTATTCCAAACTGCGTAAACTATATGCCGCTATCATCAGCCTATGTTAACTTCCCCGCGTCTGGATTTGCCTTTTTTAATCACAATGGGAGCATTTTTCATTTTACGGGGACCATATTTTGCGGTTGCACGGAGTGTGAAGTTGCTTTTTTACCATGCTGCTTTTGTTATAGCGTTTACTTTCGCTCTCGAAGAGTCATTTAGGTACGTATTTTATTTTCAGCAAGACTTCAATTAAGGCATTTGTACACGTGCTAAGTCAGCTGATGTGGTTCAAACCATCCAGTTTTCATTATTTTTGTGGTCACATTTCAACATAACTAACTGTTTGACCGCATTACTTGATTTTTGTAGTGTCTTTAGACTAGAATAAATGGATATTCGATGCCTGATGCCTCAGCATTCAAGTAGAGGTCGACAGCTTGAATTCGGTGGCCAAATATTGTACCGGATGTTGCTATTACAGAGTTTGATTCTGACCAGATGTTTACTTTTTTTTTTGTCTTTTGCTTAAATGTACATATGAAGCGGTTATCATAGCCTTAGTCGCATATGTTTACCTGCTTTGCTCATCACAGTGCGCATATTGCAGGCAAATTTGTGACTTACTGTTATTAAAAAAATTGTAATGTATGTGTTGAAAGCAGTTTACTGATTTAAAGGGTCCAGAAAACAATTTGACTTTCATATGCTAACGATGCATGTCTGTAGATTGCCTCTAAGAATTGAAGCCTACTTTTTAAAGCTGAGCGGGGACCCTTAGTTTAGAGATATATTACATATTTTATTGCCATTCAGCCGTGTGCCAAGTTGAGGGGAGGAGGATCATAATTTTTGCTTTGTTATTTTTTATATTAGACTTTCCTTATTAGTGCTTGCAGTTTGGTGATGAGTGGCAAAATACTGATGGTTTTTGCAGTTTTCTAACCTTAGTAAATATTTGTATTTGCTGTTTGCTAATGCCAGTTTTTTTTTTTTTCAGATATGTACAAAGGCATCAATTGCCTTAGCTTTTGTACAATGATTTTTAATATTCAGTTACTTAAAACATTGAGTAAAATGAATTCTTTATGGCTACCATTCACACAAACTTGCAGTTCTTACATGACGTCAACATGCTGATCAAGAAGGACGGCAAAGAGGCAGTTGAAATTGGCCTTAACAAGACACTTGTCTTGGTTTTGAAGGACACCATTCGTGCAAGAAAAAAGGACATTGCCCGGGTGCTCGAAGTATGTTCTGGGGGAACACGTGAAAGGAGAAAGAAGCGTAAGTATTAAGCTGTTTCCTTCTGTTTGCTGCATGTGCTATCTAGTTGGCAGTTTTTCGCTAAATGCCTACATTTTTGTCATTTTGCATTGCCTTATAGATATACTAAAAACATGGCTGAGCATCAGAAATAATAATAAAACCATAACTAGTCTGTGCGTTTCTTCATATGTAACAATTTTTGCATTAGCTAAATTTAAATTACCTATTGTTCTTCTCCATTGTAATGGTGCAGCCTTTTCGAATCTGTTCAACTAGTAGCAGAGAATTAGGTGATACCTGATTCAAATCTTCACAAGCTTTGCTGTAAGATGTTTGGCTTTCAGTTTGCGTGCCTCTACATGTTTTCAATTTTATTTATTTGCCTTCCTAAATTAGACAATAAATTATCGCCTCAAAACTCGGCTGTCTCTTTTTACCTGCAAGGAGGTACACCATTGTTGTGTTGCTTATTTCTATTGTAGATGTACAGACAGTATGCATTCTGCAACTCTTGGCAAACATTGGGAACCAGCCGGGAGCTCTGGATGTTGTTCGTATCATTTGTAAGTTTTCTCTTTGTCATTTGAATATTCAGGAAGCCTACTTGAAACCGACATTATTAGCGAATTTTCTTTGTTTCTAAAATGGCTTACAGTCTAACTTGTAATATGTATTAGTGATTCATAATTCAAATAGAAATACTACACAAGTTTTCATCACAACTGTGAATTCTTTGCTGTGAAAGGATTATTTGTACTGTAAGTACAATCAAAAGCACTTTTAAGAGACTGCTGCCATCACATGCTTACCACGTCGTATTGCATACAAGAGTCACCTGATGAAGCACTGGTAATGTCAAGATTGGTGCAGTGTGCCATTTGACTAAGCACTCTGCTGTAGTGGACCAGCAGTGCTTTATCAGATGGCTCTTGCAGGCAGCTTGGTGGGGTTTAGCATTTGCTGGAAAGGGGTCTCTCAACCTGCTCATTCATGCTAGTACCTAACATGTCCCTAATCTCTGGAATATATAATCTGAGACTGCTTCAAAAGAAATATTTGCCGCATTGTCTTATCCTACAGGCTTCTGAAGGTGGGTAATGCAGTTTAATAGTGGTTTTAAAAAAATGCTGTAATTTGCTAGCCAAGTTTGAAATGATGTAATAATTTTAATTCTTCTGAGATTAGATTTACCACATTGGTTGGGAGAAAATACTGCTTTGTTTCAAGGTTCATGCTTTATAAATATAATGCCTTCAACTACAATGCTTACATTTCATGCATTAACCATGTGGCACTGTTATAGACATTCTCATTTATAGTAAACATTCTCAATAAATCCAAATTGTTATTTTGCATTTCAAGTTAGTCAACATATTTTTAGTATTCGAACCTTTAGTATTTCAAAGTGCTCAGACTGCCTGCCACTATAACGATTACAACTTCTTGAACACTTGAGCTTTCTGCCGCCTCTCGAGGCTCACCACTGATGTTCTGGATGTCTATGTGCTATGCGTGGAAAATGTTTTAACATGCCATGCTTCAGTGTTGACATTTTTTAGAGCTTCTGCTGTTTGGTTGTTTGGTAATGCTCTGCTGTTGCACATGTAATTGTCGCTCAACTCAAAGCTCCAGAGTACACTTTCAATGAATAATGTGTGATAAGTTTCAGAACTGCCACATAGAGCAGCGAGAACACTTTTTCCTTGTTACTAAAACTTGAATGTAAACACTTCAGGAAGCATTGCGATGACCTAGGGCTTGGCTGGTTCATACTTAGCACAAGAAGAAGTGCAAAAGTTCAGAAATGCATTATGTGTTATGTATTACATGCACTTTGTTGTTTTTTTTTGTAGTGCCCCATCACTAAGTATGCTCTTTCCACGTTTTTTTTTGTTTGGTTCTGCAGTATCTACTTGGCCAGTGCAGGGTATGCTGTAGGCCTTGTGTGAAGCCTTCAGTTGAGCCAGCTGTTAATATTTTAGTAGTAAACACCGTGTTCCAGTGCTGTCAACAAATCATTACAAATTTTGAAGGTAGCCTATAACTAATTTTATTTTCAGTTGCAAGATATTCAGCAGTGGGTAAAGTGAGGATCAGAACTGCACCAATCATGGTTGCTTGAGAAAGATGCTCTCCCATTAATGCTAGAAAAAAGAAACTGCCTTAATTTTATATTCAAGTGCACATTGAGTTCCAAGAAAACTGTGCTTACTGAGGCACTGTTATTCAATTGCCCCATTTCTCTGCCTATTTCGAAAATGATACTGGGACCAGTGCAGCCCCAGCATCCATTCAGAACTTGTTTCAGTGCATTGTGGGATACCAGCAGAGCACCTGCATCTTTGTAAAGTAAATTTCAGTATTTTCTCCCATCATACAAGTGCAACCAGTGTCTTCGCGTCACAGCTTCGCTGAATCTCGCAGACCACTAGCGTACCCAACAGAAATGTGTGAAAAAGAATTGGTTTCGCACTGGAAGGTGGTGGTTTCTGTAATAGGGCAGTTCAATTTACAAATGCTGTTAAACCATTATGTAAAATACGAGGCAGTATTTTTGTCTTTTGGCCTGCATTACCAGTATTTTTTTTTTAATTTGTTACCTTTTTTGAAACAATTTTTTCCGGTTGAAATCATCCAAATGCTGTTAGGAGCGATAGAAATCCAGCTGGTATTTTTTTCCTTCTGCATACTTTAACAAGCTATTTCTTATTTACATTTTTAACTATCATATTAAACATTCCAGTTCATGTGAAATGAAAAGTTTGTGGGGCAGCGTGGAAGTTCTCTAACCCAGGTGCTTTTGATGGGTGTAGCCATTTTTATTCAACAAAATAGCTTGCATAATCTGAAAATACCATGCAACAGTATGCTGCGTGAATAAAAATGGGTTGACCTTACATGCTCTCATTTATGACTTGATCAAACACTGCCAGCTTTGTGCCTTCTGAATCAACCATAACAGTATACTCTGCATTGTTAATTGTGAGATACCAATAGTTGTTTCTGATGGGGCCCTTTTCCAGCACACTGCTGTACACTAAAGGGGCATTGGTGTATTCTAAATATAGAGTAGAAAATATGTTGAATTTGCTCAGGCGCAATGGACATTTATACAGCTGCTCTCTTATGCATTTCTTTCACATTTTTATCAAGGAACAGGAAGAAAAGCCTGCCACGCCCTGCGTCGGATATACTGGGAGCAGCATCAAAGAAGCTGAAGAGCATTTCTTCTTCATTGAGCGCCGGAAGCTTCTTCAAGTCATCGCCTCTACGTAGGGTATTTATTGTTCCAAAAATGGGTTGATTTTGGCTGTTCAATCTGTGATATGACAAGGCGTCCGATAATTTTTGCTGCTTTATAGAGCACCTCTTTTTGGGCGTATGTGTGTTGAAGTCAAGATGCGCTGCACGACGCTTTATTTCATCGCACAAGGCCGAACTTTATGCAAGTGCACGTGTTGACACTGACAAAGTGTAGGATTATTATTGTGTACTCCGATTATTGTTGCATACCACGAAAATTTTTGTTGTTTTTTAAGAAATGTCACCATGCTGTTGTGACATTGTGACATGTGTGCATTGTTCGGATATGTTTTTCAAAAAAATTGTATACTTCGTTGTCTGCATTTGTTGGAACTGTTTTGCTTCTTTCATTTTTTTTAGGTATTTACGTACATAACATGTATGTTTTTGCCCGTCTGCTAGGCTCTCGGTTGAGAGCGGCCGTATTGTCAAATAAATGAGGTTCCATAGCGCAAAGCAATGAAGGAACAGAACACAAGTACCCCTCCTTACCCCCTCCCCCCAATGGCACCCGAGCACCACTACTCCGAACCCTGACCCTTCTAGGCCGAATAAAATGCTTCCAGTTACCTTCTGTGTTTGAAGCTGTGACATTCTTTCGTAACATGCTCTGTGAATTTGAGAAAACAATCATACTGGCGTGGGCCATTCTAGATGTCAAAATAATGGCATGCAGCATCTCTTTACATGCTCATTTGGCATTGCAGGTGGTTACCAGGTATACTATTAAGCTTGATTGCAAATGTGCACATAGGAAAAGCATTAAAGAACGTGTAGTGGCAAAGGTAATTCCTAATTAGGGAATGCAATATATGCAGGTTATCCGCACTGATTTTTTTCAAGGGGTGTAAGGGTGCAATGCCACTTTTCCCACCCTGCAATAGGGTGTAAAGGTGATGAAAACACCCCAGTGCATTGGCCCCATAGAAGGGTGTTATGACCAACCGAATCACCATCTTTGAGGGTGTACTGGCACACTGAAGCCACTTTTTCTCAAGGGTGCATGGGTGTTAGTTATAGACATGCGAAAACACCTAAAGAGGTGTTTTTGTTTTTTCAGTGTATGCGGGGTTCAGTGTCCATAATTAGGCTATATGCAACAGTTACAGCTAGGGAGCGTCGTGCGTAGTAGAGCAATCCGAGATTAACTTGTAATGCACAACACATTGGCATTGTAAACACTACATGTTTTTAGTATCCATTCCGGCAGCTTTACGAAATCTGAGAACTGCACTACGCCGGCCAGAGTCCATACATCGGATATAATATCAAGCCAACATTTTCATCCACCCCGTTACCATCGTATCGCGGGCTCAGAGTGACGGCGCCAAACGGAGCTTGCAATGCCGTTGCGGAATTAAAATTTGTCCAGCACTTCTTTTGCATCCTGACGATCTAGGAGAAAGTTGCATATACTGCAGGCGCATTGTTAACTACATGCGCAGCTCGTAAACATTACAGCATGTTACTATTTTATTTGGCCACATAATTAACGCCTAGACCACCAACACTCTACCTCACCTTACGGCTTTCCTGCCTCGCATGACCTCAGTACGAGTAGCCAGATGCGTACATCACTGCACCGGCACTTGCACGTATTCAGCCCCGACCTGCTGAAAAGACCTCGGACGAGAGCGTTACGAGGCGAGTTGCCGTCGGAAAATCGGTCTTCTTCCGCAACTTCGCAGGAAGCCCTGCTTGGATAGATGGCACCGTACAAAAAGGACTAGGGCATCGATCTTGGCTGATCAGGTCCAAAACCGGAACGGTTCGTCGGCACCTTGATCACAAAAAGCCAGGTGCTGAATCCTACCCGACGGAAGATCCGCCATTGAACGATCAGACCAGCGGACCAGCAGCAAGCGAACAACAGTCCACACTGCCGGCTCCTTACATGATCGCGACACCACAAGCGGAAGCTTCGCCTGAGGACTATCTGCCTACAGCGCCCCACTCTGAACATGGAGAAGCTGAGGCCCGACAAAATGACAGCGCAACACAACCCTGCGACGACCAACAAAATGAGTCGAGGCATGATCAAGCTCCGCCAAGGCCTCAACGTGAACGTCGTCCACCCAACCGACACGGTGACCCAGTCTAAGGAGGAAGGGGTGTTGTGTACGTGAACCGACGCACTGTCACACCGCCTCCTAGCAAACGGACGCACGGCCGCTCCAGTTGCAATGCCTCCTTGCAGCTGCGAGCCGGCCGCTTCGGAGGGACAAGCGGGGGTCCCCCCTGCCTGCGCCGACGACGACGCGCGGATGTAATCGAGTCGTACGTTGCATCGGAACTGGACCGTCCTGGGACCATGTGCGCGACCAGGGCACGAGAAGCAATACCTTCTTTACAGGCGCTCACGCTTCTCTCTCTCTCTTTCTCTTCCCCTCTCT
This sequence comes from Amblyomma maculatum, assembly GCF_055883805.1. NCBI lineage: Eukaryota > Metazoa > Arthropoda > Arachnida > Ixodida > Ixodidae > Amblyomma > Amblyomma maculatum. Next base: position 107,833,874 of record NC_139353.1, on the reverse strand, counting down.
CCTAAAGCACAATAAAGTAGTCTCTACCCAGCAACCGAATCGAGAGGTTCCTCGCTCACGGGGCTCCGACGCCCCAAACATAACAGGGGCATCACATATTCAATTTCAGATTGGAAAATGAACTTTCAGTTAAGCTCAATTTTCATCTATCAGTAGTTTTTGCGCTCCATGTGCCTATAAAACTGGAGGCCGACAGCCTTTCTTTAAAGCTCCTTGTTACCTCGTTATGGGCGCATATGAGAAAGCGCTTTGCGTTGTAATTAACTATGCCATGTTTTGATGCGGGCTTGCCTCTCATTCTAGTTCATGCCGTGAGACTGACCTTCGTGGCGACAGAGCAGATTATACACGCAATTGTAGCAATTGTCAGTGCGGAAACAAGGGACTGCCTTCTCGAGAGTGAACGAGAATCATCCGCCCGATATAACGCAAGGCGACGGGCCACATAATTTCATCCCGGAGATCTCGTCGTGCTCGAAGCCGGCGCAAGGACCACACTTGACGCGCGCTACGAAGGACCCTTTGAAATTACAGAAGTGATGAGCCAAACGTTGTAGTCATAGAAAGACTACACCACGCACCTGGTAAAATCAACGGAAAAACAGTGAACGTTGAACAACTGCGGAGATACAAGGAGCGCGATCTCGTCGCTAATGAGCTTATGCCATCTCCCCGGAAGGCTTGCACCTGAGGAGAGGCGCAGATTCGGGAGGGTCGTGTCAGCGCTACGCCGACTACGCCGACCAAAGTGCCCGTTTAGGCATTGCCTACCTTGACCATCGAACGCTGACGCCGCTATCCGACACCGCGCCCAGCCAAGGCTAAAACGAACTTTCTCACGGCCATCGGCGCCGCACACGAAACCGCAGGGCAAGATCACATGAGGAGAGAGAGCGAGCCGTCTCTGACGTGTGTGTGACTGGTGTACGTGCCGGTACCAGGGATTCAACCGTGGGAAGAACGGATGTGAAGGTGTGAAATGTGAATACCGAGAGAGTCAGTCGAAGCTGGACCGAGCGATAGAACGGACACGTATCACAACAGCGGAGTTCGCACAGGCGCGTTCTTCTTTCGGACTGACATCCACTAATTTCCTAATTCGACCTCAATAAATTAGTTCCCTTAATTTCTTTGAGTGTGTGCTAACACAATCGTTCTGGCTGCTGCTGCTGTACGAAAAATACACGTTTCGTCTCGCGATAAAACCGAAACCGAAAGCGAGGCTGCATCGCTGCATGTCTGCCGCCAGGTGGCCATCGGTATCGTCGTGGTCACGTTTTCCCACCATTTTGTTTTTCAGCGTGTGACATGGCGGCGGTGCGTTTACCACGCCAACGGCATTTTCGGACATATTTTGCGACGTATTGAAGTGAACCGTAGTGTTTTTGTGTGCATATTTAAGTGCAGATGCGAGTAGTTTCGTTCACTGTTCTCAGTGTGCCGTCTGACATACACTCGGAACAGAAGTGGCCCTCGAAGTTCCCTATGAAGCTTTGCGTTCTTTGTTGTCTTCACGACGATGCTCGACCTTCCTCTAAAGGTAAGCGATCTTATGTATTGGCATATGGTGGGTGCGAATTTTAGAACGCATGTTTTACAGAAAGTATGCCTGTCATACTGCTGAGTTCGACGTTCAGGAAATTGCAAGCGTTACAGACTTGTTCAGAGTTCTCCGCCGAGAGCGGTTGCAACACTAGCGGGGAGGGGGGAGGGAGGGGGGTGCGCTGAACAGTAAACAGAGAAATCATTCGATTTACACGATTATAACTGGAAGCCATGCATCCATGTTAGAGATTACTAGCGCATACTCTTTAGGACCTCTGCGTTCTGCCAGATTTAAAATTTGACAAGTTTGAAAGGCAAGGAGAATGCATTTGGTCGATTTCCATCTCGCCAAGCGTTACAGACTTGTTCAGAGTTCTCCGCCGAGAGCGGTTGCAACACTAACGGGGAGGGGGGGAGGGAGGGGGGTGCGCTGAACAGTAAACAGAGAAATCATTCGATTTACACGATTATAACTGGAAGACTGGAAGCCATGCATCCATGTTAGAGATTACTAGCGCATACTCTTTAGGACCTCTGCGTTCTGCCAGATTTAAAATTTGACAAGTTTGAAAGGCAAGGAGAATGCATTTGGTCGATTTCCATCTCGCACAGAGGTTCCTTCGCGCATGTCAATTTTGACTGTCATGGGCTGTATTTTAGCTCTAGTGATACATTGCGTAAGTACAATATTTGAGAAAAAATTTTCTCTATCTTCTGCGCAGGCATTGGCCGCTGGTTTGTGCATCTGATTGCTTTGCATTTATTTCATTCTGTCTTCAGCTTAAGTGACAACTTATGCCGCACGTTCGGTCGAAAAGTCGTCGGGGTAGTAGTAGTAGTAGTAGTAGTAGTAGTAATAGTAATACTAGCAGTAGTTGTAATAGTAGTTGGCACAGCATGCCGAAAAGAGTACATAAAAATATTGATCATGGTAATTTGGGCTTCTAGGGATAGATGATTGATTGGCGTGTGATAGGTGATGAAGAGTTGATGCAATTATTTTAATTCATCATTGATGAATTAAAAAAAAATTAAAACACAGGATTTAAAGGCAAGAGAATGCTCAGACAGAACGCTTGATGTTGCTAATTAAGAAAATATAGTGTATAAATGACCAATTTGTTAATTGAAACAAAAAATGAAAATGCATTCAAAGTTGTCAGACTGCTTAGAACAGAAAGCCAATGTATTGTGGTGCTAAGTATAGGTGTATAAAAGAAAAAAATGAGAAGTGGAAAATATTTTCCGTGTGTGAAAAACTGCTGCGTGATAACCTCTACAGAGCTTCTTTTATTTATTCTCACTTCTGCCACATTTTTATTCTGGCCACATTGCTCAGTTGTATTTATGAGGGCATTGCATTGTCTGCAGGACATACCACATGGGAGCTCACAGCACTGAATTTGTGGCAACTGGAAAATATTCAGGAGCGGCATGTGAACCAATGGTGCGTGTTCTGGCTGCAGTACCTCTTTTTAAGTTGGATTATGTGTTCTCCATCCTACATAAATAATGCAATATGTATGTAAGCACTCCAGTAGAACTTTCTGCTGTGTTAGTTGGTGCATTTTATGAAATAAAGAAGCGTCAACAATGAACAAATACAACTAAGTGTCACGGACAACTTGTATGAAAGAGCAGTGAACAAGGGTAGAGGGAGATGCCTAAGTTCGCAGGTCAACGGCTTGTCTTCATCTGGGCGGAGAAATCATCACTGGCAGAGATTTAAATACGCTGAAGAAAAGCTGAGGAGGAGGAGGGTGCATTAGAAGAAAGTAGGTCAAGAACTGAAAGAAGCATAGAGAAAAAATTTCTTCAGTATGGATTTTTCAGCCTGGAATGTGTTCCTGTGGCCTGAAAAAGAAATAAAAGTGGCAGCAGCAGGAAAAACTACATTTCAGGGTAGGTGATTAGTCAGCATAGTCCAGGGTTTCACGGACTACCGTCTGTTAAAAGGCGAACATTGCAGAAACAAACATACACTCGCCAAAATGTTTAAAAAAAAAAAGGAAATGTGACATTTCGGGGCCCGTGCGGGCCCCTTCATCACATGGAGCGCTGCGTGGAACTAGGGCAGCTTAAATGCGATAAAATTGGGTAGTGTCCGATTGTAGATCTCTGGAAGATTTCCACGTGTCCTATTAAAAACATAACACGAGGCATGCTCTTAGCAGGACACATGTAAATCTTCCAGAGATCTACAATCGGTCACTATGCAATTTTAACCATATTTAAGCCGCTGTCGTTCCATGCAGCGCTTCATGTTAACGAGGGACTCGTACCAGCCCCGAAACGTGGTTTTTCCTTTTTTTTTTTTTCAGAAGATTGGAGCGAGTGTGTGCTTGTTTCTGCAGTGATTAGTCGGCACCTAAAGCAGTTTTAGTGCAGACACACTTTTCTTGAAAAGCAACATGCATTCCAAAAGGTCCTGATAACTGATATCTGCAGGGAAACAATTCTCAAGAGCTTTTCCCAAAGGGGGAGAAGGAAAAAGAAACAAAATATTAACAGGACAGTGAACGATACCTGCCACTGTGGTTCACTGTCCTGTTAATATTCTTTTTTTTATGTCCTTCTCCCCCATCTGGAGAATGCTTTTGAGAATTTTTTTTTTGTGTTGTGCAGTCGGTGGCCGAGCGGTTAAGGCGATGGACTAGATATCCATGCAGGGTGTTTTGCTGGGCTACTTGGTAGTTGTCAAAATTATGATATCGCAGTGCTGGCTGGCAGATGAGAACAAAATCAAAAGCATATTTAAACCCTTGCCAGTGATGCTCACTCTGCCCAGACGAAGGAAAGTCCACTTGTTGAAATGTTGGCTCAACCTGCGAACTGAGGCTTCCCCCCTCTACTCTTTTCCAGTGCTCTTTCATACAGTGTAGCAATCTCCTTCCTCTCATTCTACATGGACAACTTGTAGTGGAACTTGTATTCGTTCGTCATTGGCGCTTCGTTATTTCATAGCAATATGTATAACTATGTACTAAATACCTTATTCATTCTTGGTAGTTGGATTTCAGCCGAGACTTGTTTCAGACCACTTTGAATATTATGTTGAGCATCAGTGTTCCTTAAAACCCTGCATTAGGTGAATGAAAGGCAAAATGTGTGGAGAGGTTATCATTGATGTAAATGTCAGCAGACAGAAATGGGGCTTCTCATGGCTTCTTTATTCATGTGTCATTAAATTGGGAATTCTTTAGCACTCTCATAATAACCTTTTACTAATGAATGGCTACGGCTGTTGCAAAAGCTGATTGGTATTGAAATCGTGCTAAAACAAAACGCTAACGCACTATATGCTTACTTTGAGGCCTGTATTTGAAACCAAATATATTGCGAGATATGCAAGGGCCTCAATATGACCAAATTAATTCAGGTTAAATCGTTTGCATAATTCATTCAAAAAGGCCAAATGCTGAGGCAAATATAAAATCCTAATTTATCAGAGGTGAGAGTTGGTAAAAAAGAAAAAACAACCCTTACTGCAACTATAGATGAAGCCACAGCTGGACTGAATTGCTCTATGAAGCTGCTATAACATTCCTAGCGAGCTAATTTGTGTGGCACCAAGAGTCTGCATACTAATATGGCCTGAATATCAGTATTCTATCATTAAAATAGATCAGAACAAAATGAAGGCAATAAGCTACATAAAGTCAAAGGAGACTGAAGAAGGATTGAGGGGCAGCCGCAGTCTGCCAGTGGATGTTTTGACAAGTGAACTTGTCAATGTCTGGGTAGTGGTGCAGTTTCTGTTTTTGCTTCCCAAGGACTAAGGCGAGTAGGGAAGTAACAAAAAGGTGCTGCCTTGGAGATGGCCTTATATTAACTTGGAACTTGTGATCCCATAACCTGAAGAAAATAAAAATTTTCCAGCAGCAGTTAAAGAGCAGTGCATTGTACAAGATAGATAGATGATCCCTTAACCTGAAGAAAATAAAAAATGTTGCTGCAGCACTTAAAGAGCAGTGCATTGTACACAATTAATAGGCACAAGAAGCAGGTTGGATGTTTGCATGTGTTTGTAGGAAAAAATGGATGATTTTGTAGGTGAATTGCCATGGGCCAACTTAGCTGCGAATAGCAGCAGGTACTGTGAGAAACAGATCGCACAGAAGGCAGGGACGAAAAAGATGGAGGTTCTAGGAAGGCATTGCTGACTAGTCTGGAGGGTGACATTAAGAAAGGAATAAATAAGACAGAAAGGAGATATTTGAACAGAATGAATTATGTTATGCCGCACATGCAAAGGATGAAATGCAAAAAAAAAAGAGAAAAATGCAAGACAAAGTGAGAAGCACCAACAAAAGTTTCAAAAAGCAATGCAGCTCATACTGTAGAGGGGGGAACAGTTTTGAAAAAACAGTTGATGAATAGAATAGATTAATAGAAGATCGTTTGTAGCGCAGGTCATCCTTTAACGCATAAAAAAATTGCATATTGACATATTAACATTGTTTACAGGGAAACTTGGCAGACTTAGTAGTTTCTGAACAATATTCCCCTCTGGGTACCTTCACCACAACTGCAAGGTATGAAAGGACCAATATATGTATCGTGTGTCTTGGTAATACACCATTCCTCTCATGCACACACATACTGGGTTTCCTGAAGAATGTATTTCATTAATCTTAGTTGCCATTTTTCTTGTGATATTTGGCAATTGCAGCATCCACAGCAGTGTTAAGACTGCCATTCAGTGGAAAACATGAAGGCATGCTGAAAAAATTTGGATTGCTCAAAATGTGTGGCAGCCACTTAGCAGCGGATGCAAAAGAGCAAGGTGTCTGTGTGTTTGCAATGTCAGTGCGCGTTAACTATAAGTGGTTAGAATTTTGAGAGCCCTCCACTATGGTGTGTCTTATAGCCTCAGTTGCTTTGGGGTATTAAATGCCCTAAACCATAAAGAAAAAATGTTTGACATCAGTGTGAAGTGGCTGAACTGAAAATCATTATACCATTTATAAACTCTGACTACAAGGCCACTTCTTGCCTGGAACATCATTACGACTTGTAAGTGTATAAAATTAATGCAAAGCAATTCGGGAGAAATGGCAGTCTGGATCACGCCGTGCACTGATGCAGTGAGGTTTCACTGCCACTGCACTGCCATGCTTTACTCATGAAGTGCTCCCTTGGCAAGGGTTTATTTAACAATTTGATATTATTCAGAGAAATATAGGAGCGGTCCTACTGCGGTCCTAGTTTCTAACATATGGCTGTGATTTGGAGCACCTCCTGAGTAGATATTGTAATCATGCAAGTCTGCTGCTGCATGCAGTAACTGTTGCAAGTTAACATCTCTCCTTTGTTTTGCCTTTTTTTTATACTGGTCTCTTTGCAGTTCCTGCATGACTCAACCTTATTGAGAACGATGGGCTTATGGCAGTGCAACAGGGACATGTAAGTGGTTCTCCAGGCTGATGCATTGGTATTGTCCCAAGACACAAGAAATGTGAGTAGTTGCAATATCGAATAAATTTCAAGATTGCGTCATGCACTTTACATTGTTCATAGAAGTAGCAATAGTAGACCGAGCAAGACTGGGCTCATAGGCAGCAAGTGGGAGTGAAAGGTGCTTTATGAGAATGATGAGTGTGAATAAAAGCTTATATTGCCCATAGTTGTTTTAGGCATTGGTTTTATGATAACTGAGCTGATATTGGATATGTCTAACCTATTCGAGCATACCCGATTGGGGATGGGGAACATCCAGAATTTGGCCCCCTGGACCCCCAAATTTCACTTCATCAGTAGCGACCAAAGTCGATTTTGATATTCAGCTTTAACTGAAGATGACAACTTTTGTGTATAAATGATGAGTAATACCTTCAGTGATATCACTACTGGGTGCACGGTAGAAGTAGGTGGTAGGATAGAGAAGATACCGGTAAGCTATCTAATGAGACTAAATATTCGACTAAGAAATGCCAAAGTATAAAAGCTTCCAAACCAATCGACAATAAAACTGGCAGAACTATCAAAGGTAATCAACACGTACAAAGTGTCTGACGTAAGGAAGTATTACATGACGAAAATTGAGCGTGTTCTAAAGAACGGGCAGCCTTAAGACGGTGAATCTATGTATCATCCGAAGTAGTCAGGACAGCAAGATTGGCAGTTGTAAAAATCAATCAGACGTTCCACCAGTGACGAAGAACGAGATTGAGAAAGCTTTAGAAACTATGAAAAGGGGGAAAGGAGCTGGGAAGGATCAGGTAACCACAGATTTGTTGTAGACTGGAGGGATACCATGCTAGGAAAGCTAGCCATCCTTTAAGTGTAAGGCCTGGAGTCATCAACAGAACTGGAATCATGGAAGATTGTTAACACTGCCTTAATTCATAAAAAGGGGAAGTCAAGGACTTGAATATTATAGACCAATCAGCTTACTATCTGTTAAATATAAGGTTTAACTAAGGCAATGGCTAACAAAATTAGGTCAACCTTAGACATTTGTCAAGCAAAAGATCAAGCAGGTTTACGGAAAGGGTACTACACTCTACTATCGATCATATCCATACCATAGCAAAACATACATTTCAGTTAGTTGGTACATCTTCGAAAACTTTACCAGTGCTGCGATAGGGGACAGGGAGCCGGAACGACAAACGCTACTAAGTAAAGATTATTTGAAAAATACACAGCTATTATACTGACAAGACAACCCGAAGTGCATGTGCTACTCCCCCCCCCCCCCCACACCCCTAAAAAAATATTAGGAATCCAGATAAGAACTTATAGTCGTGTATATTTACTTAAGGGATGGCTATGTACGTTTTGCCGTTCTTGTACACCTAATAGGCATCATGCAGTTCCCATGTCAGTTGATCTTGACGTCTGAATAACTTTTGCTCTCTGAAAAAAGAGGAGTGCATGCTTTTTTATTTGACACATTAGGCACATTTGGTTTGTTCAGGTGAGTTTCAGTAGTGTAGGGCTAAATTTGACGAATGAGCACTATTCAAAGGCGTTTTATGTTGGCGTAAGTGCGTGTTCATGAATTTCCCAGTTTGGCCTATATAGTTCTTGCCAAACCTAAAAGGTATGTCATTGACCACTCCCTCTTCATACGGCACAAACTGCAACTCATGTTCCACTTGGCAGGCATTTTTCCTTTTGCTTCATTTTTGTTTTCATTCTCTGACTCTTCAGTCAACAACAGCAACAATTCTTGCTAGCTTATTAGGAGCTGAAAACAGCAATATAATGCCAACTTGTTTACGCCTATAACTGATAACTGATGGATGTATGATATCACTGCATACTTCTTTTCTTTCTGCTGGAAGGCCCCTGTGGATCATGTTTACCAAACGACTATCTTTTTCAGGATTTTATTGCAAGCGTTTCAAGTGATTCGGAAAGCCGGCTAACCTGAGCTTATGGACCTGCTGCTTGAAACTTGTGTCTAGCATGGACGCGTGATTTATTATTCGCTGATCCTAAGCATGCCACTGCTATGCCGCACTTAACTATCTTCAAATGTCCTGAATAATAAGTAAGTAAATGCTTTTCTGACCACTGTAGAAAGGAACAACAAACATGATCTTCGTTCCCTTCCATTCGAACATTCAGGAATTGGGGCTAATTTCTGGTATTTTGACTTTTTTCCAAATTTTGATGTTTACTTTCGAAATACGAAATGAAATCAGCTCCAGTATTGGCTGTTGGAAAAGAAGGAAGATCAAATTTGTTGGTTCTTTCTACATATGTCTGAAAAGCCTTTACTTAGTTATCATTCAGAGCATTCGAATATAGTTGAGTGCAGCATAGCAGTGCCATGCTTATCAGCGATTACTAAATCACGCATCCACGATATAAACAGAAGTTTCAAGCAGCAGGTCCAAAGGCTAAAGTTAGCCGGCTTCCCAGATGACATGATAACACTTGCTTGCAAAAAAATCCTGAAAAAGACTGTCGTTTGGTAAACATGATCCACAGGGGCCTTCCAGTAGAGATAAAAAGTATGCAGTGATACCATACATCCATCATTTATCCCATAGGCTTAAACTAGTTGGCACTAGATATGCGGTTCGGGTATTATTTTCGGCTCCTAATAAGCTAGAAAAATTTCGTGCTTTTTTTGACAGAAGAGCCAGAGAATGAAAACAAAAAAGAACCAAAAAAGCCGGCCAAGTGGAATATGAGTGGCATTTTGTGCCATGTGAAGAGGGCGTGGTCTATGACATACCTTTTAAATGCGTCAAGAACTATAATATGGGCCAGACCGAGAAATTCATTAAAACGCAAAACGTCTTTGAATGGTGCTCCTTCACCAAATTTAGCCCTACATTACTGATACTCACCTGAACAAGCCAAGTGTGTCTAATGTGTCAAAAAAAGCATGTGCTCCTCTTTTTAACCGGGCAAAAGTTAGATTCAGGCATCAAGATGAATTGACATTGTATGAAGCCTATTGACAAGAACAGCAACACGTGCATAAGCATCTGTTCAGTAAATACACATGAATGAAATTTCGTATTCGGATATCTAAATAATGTTTCTTCTTTTTTTTCTTTTTTTTTAACGGGGTAAGGAGCAAGCGCTTGCACTTTTGGTTGCCTTTCGTGAGTATATTGTGTATTTTTCACATAAACTGCAGTTGTTAGTAGCGCTTCTCCTTCCTTCGCATCTTTGTCCCCTGTCGCAGCACTGGTATTAGAATAGAATAGCTGATAGAAAAATGCTGGGTATACAACCAGACCTTACGCAGAGCATTCTTTGATAGAGAAAAAAGCATTTGACCCAATAGAAACCTCTGCAATCGTGCAGGCATTGCTCACTGCAGAATCTGGGTATAGACAAACCGTATGTGAAAGTACTGAAATATATCTGTAGTGGCTGTATAGCAACCATTATTCTGCAGGAAAGAGGTAGCAAAATTGCAATACAAAAGAGGTGTTAGGGAGGAGACACGACTTCCTTAGTACAATTCACAGCTTGCTTCGAGGAAGTATTCAGACTTGTAATGGGAGCATTTAGGGATAACAGTTGATGGGAACTACCGAAGTGATCTACAATTCGCTGATGACGTTGCCTTGTTAAGTCATTCAGGAGAAGAACTACAAAAGATGTTTGGTGACCTAGGCAGGGAAAGCAGAAAAAAGTAGGCCTGAAAATCAATATGCAGTAGACTAAAGTAATGTTTAGCAGCCTCGAGAAGGAGCAGCAGTTTACAATGGGCAATGAAGCACTGGAAATGGTAGGCGAATATTTCTACTTAGGACAGGTAATAACTGCAGATCCGGACCATGAAAGGGAATTAGCTAGGAGAATAAGATTGTAATGGAGTGTATTTGGCAAGTACTAGCAGATTTGACTAGCAGCTTACCGGCTACTCAGAAAAATAGCTAAAGTTAATGACATTCTAGTAAAAATCAAGAAGAAGAAATGGACATGTGCCGGGCATGTATTGTGGAAATAGGATAACTGATTGTTGCATAGGGTAATAAACGATTTCAACGGCTGGAAAGCATAGCAGGGGATGGCAGAAAGTTAGGTGGGTGGATGAGGTGTACTTTGCGGGGGTCAAATGAATGCAGCTGGTACAGGAGAGGGCTAATTGGAAAAATATGGAGATATGCCTTTGCCCTTCAGTGTGTATAGGCTGGCTGATGGTGCTGTCTATCGTAATTTGAGTATGACCAATTTAGATGACCACATGGTGATTGGGAACCTCCACAATTCGGACCCTGGACCTCCAAAATTAGATTAAAATCAATGTCTGACCTATTTTGAGTATGCCGAATTCATTGCATACCTCCAAACAAATTCAGGTCCCATCTGAAACTTAAATTCTTGCAATTTTGTCGAAAAATGGTGCCTAATCTTATTTGAGTGTGACCAATTCTGCGATGACTTTCAAATTTAGGTGGGCCATGTCGAAAACTTGGCCAACCTCTGGATTCCTGAAATTTGACCTCATCCAGATTTATCCAGATTTTATGTCTAGCTTAATTTCAGTATAGCTGACTCAGTTGTGATTACTAGATTCAATGGGCCACTCCCGGATTTTGGTTTCTTGATTCCCATAATTTCAACGATAGAAATGGCAACTAAGTAATGGTTCTAGGCAACAAAGCACAGGACTCATAATGGAACGAGGCACCGAACTTGAATGCTCCTGAATTTTGGCACATGATCAGGCTTAAATGCATCACTGTAATCTTATTCTAGCGCTGTGGCTGAAGCACCATTAGAGGGAAACTCCCTAGTGGTGGAATGGCTCCTCTGATATCGTGATATGAATGTGTGGCCCTCTACTGGGGCAATGCATACATTTTAGTCAAAGTTTGTAAGCTTCCAAATCATATCACCTTCAGATAACTTTATTCCTGCTCTCAGTATTTTCACTGATGCAGCTCTGGTTTTTGGTGGACAGTGAGCAGTAGGATGCTCAGAAGATCTTATTGTCAGCTTTCATAGTGCCTTGTTTTTTCTAAACCAAGACTGGACCAAAACCTTAAATTTGGCATATTTTTATGTCTTTATGTTACAGACATCCAAGCTGCATGCATCTTTTGCTTGCTGTCCAAACATCTGGATCAACTGAGAGCAGAGGGAGCAACTTCTGTGCCTTTGGTGAGTTAAGCTAGCATTATGCTGTACACAGTGTTTTGGTATTTAGACCCTCATATACTGTTGAAAGAAATCGTAGTCTCATTTTATTTGTAATATTTGTAATTATTATGTGGAGCCTGAAAGATGCATTTTAGATTTGGACGCATGTTATTTTGTATTTTTGAATATATAATAATATGTGCAAAAATACAAAATAACGAGCACAGCTATGCAAAAATGTTTGAAGATAGTAATCACATTCCTCTGTGCATGAGAATGAAGCATCAGTTTTGATGGTACATTCCTCTTCAGGACTAAGTTCCAATGGTAATGTGCATAAGTAAAACTCTTTAATTATATATGTGACCAGGACCCATACTAGATCAGGCTATTGGTGCAACATATTTTATTCAGTAGGATTTTTGCACTCACTAAAAAAATGCCTTCTACATATAGGTGCCTGAAGAGGGACAAAGACCAAGGTACTTGAAGCAGTGCCACAATGTTCCACACATTTGTGTCTGATCTGGCTGTTCGAAACACTGCACTGAATATGATAGCCAGGAAAAATTGATTAAAAGGGCTTATAGACTGGTATTAAAAAAAGAAAAACCTTAGACTTAGACAGTTTTTTTTATATAAATTTTGAAGATGGGCTGCTTTGTTGTGCCTTGCAGGTTCTAAAGTGTGAAATATTTTATCAAACTGCAGTAACAACTTTTGCTGATACAAATTTGTAAGCCAGTAGATGGTAACAATGCTGTCATTTGTAGAAATAGCGAACATTTTAACTTCTGTTCTTCCTTTTTTGTTTCTTATTCAGGACAAAGAGAAGCTATATACACCATGCATCGTATTCACCAGCATCATTCTCGCAGAGGCACAAGAGATTTTTTTTTAATTTTGTACTCAGAGTTCCAGACATCATAGAAGGCGCTATAGCATGAATGGCAGCACACTGGCTTTTTGTATACTTGATCAGGTATTTTTAGGTGTTTATGTAACAAAGGCGTGATGCACATCATTCAGCGCTTCATATCAGCACATCAAATTGCTTTTGCCTAAAGACCAGGCCATGGTAAAGCACATTGTTCTTGCCATTGAGAATCTGCTCTTCTAGCCTTGAAGCCAGTCATACTTTTGATAGCATGTATCTGTCTGTCATGTCCCCTGAATGGTTTCAATAAATGGTTTTCCAAGGGTACAGTTTTATGTGTGTTCATTCTCGTTGAATGTTTGACATGTTTTAAACATTCTGAAACCAAGAGAAAGCAGCTGTGTTGTCTGCAGCACATACTGGATATTTTGGGAAGGGCAAAGCCTTGATCATTCCACTGAGCATTGCTTGGTCACGCAGTACGTAGTAAAGAAATTTCCAAAAAGAAAAGGACAGTAAAAAAGTGCAAAATTAAAAAAGGGTGTGAAGGTAAAAAATGTTTTTTACACCCATTGTGAAAGGGTGTAACTGGCATAAAACACCTTCCCCAGTTTCTGCTGAAAAAGGGGAAAAATTATGAAACATTACCCTTTATAAGGGTACATTTCAACCTAAAATTACCTTTTCTGAAGGGTGTAAGGGTGTTAGTTATAGACATCGATATCCACCCTTAAGGGTGTATTTTGGTTTACAGTGTGGGAGAGGGAGGCCACGCATAATTTGGTGTTTAATTTCTGCCCTCAAACATGCCTCTAAGCTGAGAGCCAACAAAAGAGGCGAGAGGGGACAACCTTGCCGGACACCGCGGGTGACAGGGAAGGGGCACTTTCCCACCTATCCATCGCCAGTTTGCTTTGAATGCCATCACACAAGCTTTTAATTAAACAGATGAAATTTTGCGGAAACTGAAAAGCATGCAAAACGCCGAATTGTAGCCATGTTCTATCCGGTCAAAAGCTTTTTCTTGATCTAAAGAAACAAGGATGCCACTAGCTGAGCGTCTCTGTGTGTAGTCAATAATGTCCCCAGTGGCATACGACAAAGTATGTATTTCCCTGCCAGGAACTGAGCCCGTAATGCTGAGCCTCTAGTTTGTGACTAGATCATAAAGAGAATTTATTGGGTACATACATACAACCAAAGCACTGTACCAAACACTAGAGGTTGCATAATGTAACATCTGAATCGAGTGACACATATGAATATAGTGAATATCAACCGGTCTGTCTCCCATTATTGATGTGTTGTTTTTGTTTGCCACCGTTTTAGTCCAGTTCTGTTAAAATTTGCTTTAGTTATGCGCTGTTGTAAATTTATGCTGGTGTTTTGTACTGACATGTTTTCCTAGCGACTGTTTTGTTGTGTCAAACGTATTTTACTTATGTGGTGCTGTATATTTAAGTTTAGTATGTTCGGCTACAGGCTGATTAATTTGTAAATTATGTATATCTGCCTCCTCTATGTAAGCGCTTGTAATAAATACCATGCTGAAAAAAGGAAAACGCGGGTGTGGCACAGCCGTGAAGTGCTCGGCTGGGGATAAAAGGGTGGAGGTTCGATTCCCGGATGGAGACAATTCTTTTTTAATGAGGAGGCGTCGCACACTCTTAGCGTTGCCAGGCAACGGTAGAGCTTAACGAGGGGGCTGCGCAGCTGGCCTTGGAGGTGGCGACGGTAGGCCGGCTGCGCTGCGCGTGATGTCACTTGGTTTCGTGCATGCGCAGAATATGGCTTTTGCAGCACACGGCCCACGCGAAGCGTGGCTCCGACCGTCTTAGCGAATCTATTCGCTTCAAAAATCTCAACCTTTAGGCTGAATTTTGTGTCTATGCCTCTTAGAAGAAGGCAGCAGAGCAGGTAACAACGCAAAGCGCAAGGGCACACACACGCACACAAAGACAACGCTGCGTTGTCCTTGTGTGCCTGTGTGTGCCTCTTACGCTTTGTGTTGTTATCTGCTCTGCTGCCTTCTTCTAAGAGATGTGTGACCAACTAGCTCAGCGTTCGACTCTATTATTGTGTCTGTACCTCGCACCCTCCAAATAGGAGCGCAGTGCTGCTTGCTGCACCAAATAAAAGAATAAATTAGTACGTCAATGCACCATTTTCTGGAGCGTGTGAATATACACAGGCAGGGGGGCAAGTTTTTCGCGATAATTTTATGCATATAATACCTCTTATACTTTTGTTCCCAGTTTTGCGTCGGCCGTGGTAACGACTTGATCATATAGGGGACCCAAGCATCGCAGGATGGCGCTGCGGGCGCCAGTGAACAGCGCCCTCTCCGGCCAACGCAATGTAATCGGTCGGGCAGAGTGAATAGCTCGCCTGTAGACTTTCGTGTCGTTGCATCCTCTGCACGCGAGAGCAACTCGCTTTGCGCGAGCTCGCGTTCTTTGTTGCTGGCATTATTGAAAGCTGCTTGTACACGCGCGCGCCCTGACCGCAGTCTACTCGCTTTTCGCGCGCTTCCATTTCCGTGCTGAAAGAAAGCTGTCTTACGCGCGCGTGCTTCTGCTTCAACTTTTTGAACTCGCGCTTGGACGAAGTGGTGTTTGAAGTGAGTGTGCAGCAATGTACACGCTTCGATGTTGTTTAAAAAAATAGCCGACAGCGGTGGCTATTTTCACAGCACAAATGTCAAAAGGGGAGAGCTGTTAGCCAGCCATGCTCATTCTGTTGAACAGCTAAGCTGTTATCGTGAAGGCTAAGTGTGTGTCGTAGGTCAGCGACCACATCGCGTACGACGTGAGACTTGAGCAAGTTTTTATTTTTATTGTACCCATTTCATTAAGGCCCAGATTATAAGGTGCATGCAACCATTCCATAGGCTGTTTGCTTTAATTTCTGAAGAGGTTGCAGATGGTAATCTAGTTGGTGCCTATGAACATAATAAAAGATACGTGGGTTCGTTCGCATCTTAGGCGCACTTTTCGGTATATGTCGATATGTTAATCTTGATGCCGATTGTCGTGCAATTGCATTCTCAGAACGTTTTATACGTAGCTTCCACCTGAATAGAATGTGCCTTCACATGTATACGAAGAAACATCAATTCTTCTGCTGCAAATTCTTCGCGCTGGTTTTGCACTGGATCTGCTGGGCACACTGGAGGTGTGCGATATTCACTGGAGCAGTAACGGGAAGACACTGGCTGCACTGGTGCGATATGGAGAAAAACGCTGGGATTAGACTTTTGACGCTGGGTGTGTCGCTGGCATCCGCGATGCACTGGGAGAAGCGCTGTATGTGCGCTGGGGCCGCACTGGTCCCAGTGCCCCAGTATAGCGGTGCGGCCTGTGGCGTCAGCCGGAATAGCATCCCTCAGGGGCCAACAGGGCAACAGCGTACTCGCAATCGACCATCGGGGCGCTTATGAAAATAGTGGTTCAAGCAAGCGCTTTTTGCTGCGAAGTCGTTGCGCATTTGTAAGAAAAGAAAGGCAGTATCTTTTTTCTAGAATTTCCATTTTTCCATAGGTCGTTTCGAGCGTTTCGAGAGAGACCGCGACCGCCGCATCTCATGACACACTGACGATTAACGCACAACTAAAGCTGGAATTGAATAATGTGGGCTACCATGCATAACCAACTTCACAGCTGATCTTAAGGGCACTCTAACACATTGATTACTGCCAAAATGTTCAATGCGGGCTCAGTCGCAGGCGAGCGTAGCTTGCCCCAAGGCCCAGTATAAACAGCAGAAAGAAAAACTGAAACGAGGAAGAGAGTAGTTTACCGAGCGATGGGCCCATAAGAGAAGAAACAAAAACATACAGCGCTTGTAATGCATAATATTTGGCACGTTCCTCAAGCTTTTGCGCTCCTTCTTACTCTGCGTATCAAGCAGCCGAGCCCTCGGTCATCGCAACGCTTCCCGAAATGTTTACATACAAATAAGGTTTAGTTACACGCAATATAGGGTCATCGCTGCTGCGCTTGCTAGTATTGAAGCTTTGTCGCACTTTTTTCCTTAGAGGTTTGTACTAAAGCTCCGTGAAAAGTACGCCCACGGTAGTAGACCACCACCGAAGAGCCGGCGTTGGTAAATTTGCCAGCGATGCCAAACTGCACAAGTTAAAATGATTCCAGTGCACAAATAGCGCGCATAGGCACCCAGAACATTATTTGCAAGTCGTGAGAGTATACAGCAAGCTCCAATGATCAAGAAGTTGTAATTGTTAGAGCGGTACCAATGGGCCTGGCGAAGTCCCAACCTAATAAATGCGGGTCATGACATAAAATGCAGAAATGTTTCAAATAATTCCATTTCCCAGCGTGGCCGAGTGGTTAGCGTGGTGAGCTAGTGATATGTGCCTACTGACTGAGTTCGAAGCGCCCTTGGTGAACTCAATTTCTTTTCTTTTTTTTACTTGCTTAGGTTTTTTTTATGTACCTAACTTGTTTCGTTACTTTTTACTTTTAAATTTTTTATCCCACGTCTTTTCTTTGCTCCCGGCGAACAGTGCCGCCAGTGCGGAGCGTCCTAGTATGCCGCGTCCCAGTACGCCCAGTAATAGCAAGGCGCCCATTGTGCTGTGCGATGTCAGTGCACGTTAAAGAACCCCAGGTGGTCGAAATTTCCGGAGTCCTCCACTACGGCGTCTCTCATAGCCTGAGTTGCTTTGGGACGTTAAACCCCCCAAAACAAACCAAACCAGATTCCAGCGTCATACTGGGACCATAATCAGGTATGGCGCTGGGGCGCTGGAACCCTGTGGCACTGGCTTTTCAATAGGGAAATGAGACAGTTCTGGACAATATTTAGAAAAACAAATTTTCGCTGCGTGGTTATCACTTTATTGTTCCTATAGCTTTTATATTGGTATATAACTGTTTTATTCAATCACTCGCCCCGCCGCTTTAGCTCACGCGTTAGGGACTGTTGGTCATGGCGACGCGGGTTTGATCCCGGCCGCCGCTCGCTGGAGGCGAACTGCAAGGAGGTCTTTAGAAATATACGTTCCCGTTAAATAACCACAGAAGGGAGGAGGGAGGTGAAATTTTTAGAGGTCTCTAATACAGCGCCCCTCGTAGCCTTGTCGTACGTTAAACACTACAAAACTAAAAGAAAATTTTCACTCAATTTATCCTTGCTTACAGGTCATTATAAATATCCTGCCTTGGAGCTTCAGTGTCTGCTTTCTAAAGAAGAAACAATTTGCGTCTGAGCATCAGTTGCGAGGCAGCATATCCTTGTTCTCTTTTGTTCGTTTTGCTCCCTATGTCGTGGGTTCGAAATGAACCAGACGGCGCGTCTCTGTTATGTGACATTTTTCTTTGCAGTTAGCATGGACATGCCCTGAAAAGCGCCAGCTTGCTATTTCCCGTGCTAAGTGTACCTGCAAGGCAGGAATTCAGGGGCGCTGCAAGCATGTTACTGCTGTGTGCTGTTTCATAAACTCCCACGAAGATGAGTCCTGCACAAGCCAAGCGCAACAATGGGGCAAACCCAGCGGCAAAAATCTGAAGCCCTCTTTAAGGAGCATCTGAGCCTTAATGAAATGGATATAATAAAAATGACATACTTGCCTCAAATCCAACGTCGTACACGATATGGATGCTGACCTGCGACCCACACTTAGCCTTCACGATAACATCGTTGTCTTCTACAATCTGCTCAACAGAATGCACATGGCGGACTAACAGCTCTCCCTTTTGACGCTTGTGCTGCGAAAATAGCCACCGCTGTCGGCTATTTTTTGAAAACCCTATCAAAGCGTGTACA
The DNA here is from genome assembly GCF_055883805.1 of Amblyomma maculatum. Classification (NCBI taxonomy): domain Eukaryota; kingdom Metazoa; phylum Arthropoda; class Arachnida; order Ixodida; family Ixodidae; genus Amblyomma; species Amblyomma maculatum. The sequence continues at coordinate 107,815,102 of NC_139353.1, read as the reverse complement.
TTGCTGCACACTCGCTAAATACACCACTTCGTCCAAGCGCGAGTTTGAAAAGTAGAAGCAGGAGCGCGCACGCGCGCGCAAGATAGCTTTCTTTCAGCACGGAAATCCAAGCGCGCGCAAAGCGAGTAGACTGCGGTCAAGGCGCAAGCAGCTTTCAACAACGCGAGCGACAAAGAACGCGAGCTGCTTCCGCGTGCAAAAGCCGCAGACACGAAAGTCTACAGGCGAGCTGTTGCGACCGCCAGCAACACTTCCCCACATTTGGAGCGTCGCGGAACCACTCCAGTCATGTTTTAAACTCCGCTGTGACACCTGTTTGCATTCCTGCGAAGCCACAGCGGCGGGTCGGCGCCAGAAAAGGTAACGCGAGCGACGCGAGCAGCACACAAAGCCGCCAGAACACGTTCGGTCAAGCGCCACATCAGCGCCGCGCCCAACCAATGCTTCAAAATTTTGACGCTTGCGGAGGAGCGCGCGCTGCAGTCGCGCAGCCAAACTTGAGGTTGGGTTCCCTATTTCTGCAGCATTTTAGACTGTGTGTGGCTATGTGTCAACGTCGCCACCTCTCGCATAACGTTCTGGCATCATCATGGTTTTAGGTTATGCATACCACATGACTAGAGCAGACATATGAAGTCATCTCGTAGCTATGTTATATATACGACAAGAATAAGTGACCATCTTCCCGGTGACAACAGGTTCCCCTCTCGCACGCGTGCAGCCGCGGAGACAGAACCATATATTAGCCTGACGGGAGCCTAGAATAGGCCACTTTGAGCTAATGTTACTATAATATACGTGGCCCACTTTTTTCGATGCAGAGGATTAGGAATGGTAGCAGACTATTCGGCACGATATAGAGCACGGAATCGCTAGTCGAGTATAAAACAATGTTGTTTGAGGAATTTCTATGGCGACATATGATTTTCAAACCCATCAGAAGGCTACCTCGGAGGGCTGCGGCTTCCCAACAGCTTGGTCTTCGAGGCAGACACCTTTGGAGTGCTGTGGCTGCAGAACCGGTGGTCGCCGAGGGACCCTACTTCGTTCAACATGTTTTGTTTGCGTTGGTTAACATGTACAATGTGGACCATTAAGAGCAGTGCAGAGAAGCGCCCTTGTCGGAGCACCTGTGTGTTGACGACAAATTGGACACGATTACTGTACCTCCTAATGCGAAATTTGAGCGTACTCATCAGCTGTTTAAGCTGTTCTATAGATTGAGGCAAATAATTCGAGCAAGTGATATATTTAAAATTACAGACAACTGGTTAGGAGGGAAAACGGCGACGACAACGCGAAACGATGCCTCTTGAAGTAACGGCGCAAGACCTAGACGGAGCACAAGATTAACAAGCCCAGCTCAAGCTGCTGTTTTGAAACGATGCCATTCGAGACACGTTTTAAAACGCGCAGGTTTTTTTTTTTACAGTGTGTCTCACTTGTTTTCTGTGGACACCGCAACCGCGCCGTAAGGGAACGAATAAAGGTGGGAGTGAAAGTGGAAAGAGAGAAAGAGCAGCCGTAGTGGAGGGCTACGGAGTAATTTCGACCACCCGGGGATCTTTAGCGCGCTCTGACATCGCACAGCACACGGACGCCTCTTCGTTTCGCCTCCATCGAAACGCAGCCGCCGAGGTCGGGTTCGAACTTGGGTACTCCGGCACAGTCGTCGGGCGTCTTACCGCTGCACCACCCCGGCGGGGCACTTCCGCTGCCTCGTGCAGATAGAAAGCAAAAAAGAGAAGAAAGAAAAAGGACCGAGAGAAAGAGAGACGGGCGTCGCCACAGCCGTCGTCCACTACCGAAGCACTGGAGGGAGAAATGACAGAATACAACAGATACAAATGTGGTGGAAGTCTAGCCCCCGCCGCAATACGCGACGATGACCTGCCAGTCCCAGCCCCGTAGGGCCAGGAGCAGGCACTCCCATCGTTTCGTAATGCCTGCGCACGTTAATGATCCCCAAGTGGTCGAAAATATTTCACAGCCCTCCACTGCGGCTCCTCTTTCTCTCTTTACACTTCCAATCCCATCTTCCTCCCTTCCTTCAGGGCGCGCTTGAGGTGTCCGCAGAAACTAGTGTGATAGATACTAAGCCATTCACTTCACTAAACCGCTTATTATTAAACAGAGGAGCTCTATTTTATGCGATATGAGTGCACGTTAAAGGCCCCCACTTGGCCAGAATGACTGCATAGCCCTCCACTATAGGACCTCTTATACTATTTGCGAATTCGCTTCCTCTTTCCTTCCTTCCCGCCATGGAGGTGCAGGGATTAGGGCGCTCGACTGCTGTTCCTAAGGATGGGGGGTCGAATACTGGTTGTGGTGGAAACATTTCGATACTGGCACAAAGCACTGCACATGTGTGCTGTGCGATGCCAGTGCACGTCAAAATCCCGAGGGTATAAATTTCTGGATCTCTTCACAGCGTGGTCTCTAGCCTGAGTGGCTTGGTGAAGGTAAATCAATAAACGAAGGCAACCTCAATGCACGTACAGGTGTCCACCAGATACTGTGCCTGTCTTTTCTTATAAAGTAATGATAATTTAGAATAGGAGTTATGGTTATATGACCTTAACCTGGTTAGGTGATGCCCATCATTCGGTGCTGTCCACCCAAAAGATAAATTGCATTCCTTTCTTGTAAATCTTACTTAAGGGGGGCAGGACAATCTTTTCTTAACTAAGTCAAGCAGGCTTGGGCTTTCAGCACTGGTTAGCCAGGAGCCCTTCAGCTCTGGCATCCTGGGTTGCACGCTCGATGGTGCGCTGTTGAATTAACGGTCTGAGCTGAGCATAGCGGCCTCCCACTGCTCTAAGTTGGATAGCTTCAGATCCCGCGGAGGAGAGGTTTGTGGGCATGAATATAGTATGTGGTATAAGCTGGCACTCTAGTGGCATAAGTTAGAGTAAGCGGTGTATAATGCAGGGTATGCGAGGACGAAAGTGACTAGAATTGGAAAGGAATGCATCTGCAATTTTGCCGGCAGATGCACTCCGCTGCCTTTGTGAGATATTTCCGTCCTCTTGGGTATAGGGTATGTGTTTGACGGAATTGGAGTGTTATTTCGTTATTAGAAACCATACGGTCCCTCGCCGACCTCGTGAGGTGTTGTCACGTCGCTCTGCTGACGAGTCCACGGACGGAATTGTGGGCAGCCTCATTACGCAGAAGGGAAGAATGTGCTTGTGTACAGATTAGTCGACGGTGAGTTCCCAGTTCAGTTCAGTTCAGTCGTTCATTCCTGTCCGACTCTTCGTGACCCTATGAACCATATCACGCCATGCTTTCCGGTCTCTCACTATCTTCCTAACATCACATAATTTCGTCTGCAGCGCCTCGAGGATTCCTTCTAACCATCGCGTTCGCTGCCTACCCCTTCTCCGGTGACCCTCAACCTTTCCCGACATCACATCTTTCTCCAGCGACTCCTTTATTCTCATCAGATGACCAAAATAGCTGATCTTTAACTTTAGAATTTGGCCCTCCAATGAGCAGTCAGGGTTTATGGTCAACAATATCGACAGATGTGATCTTCTGGCAGTCCAAGGAACAAGTCTCCACCAGCACCACAATTCAAACGCGTCAATTCTTCGGCACTCAGCCTTCTTCACAGTCTAACTCTCACATCCATACATCACAACTGGAAAAACCATAGCACGAGTTATATGGATCTTCGTTGACAGACTAATGTCTCTGCTCTTCACTAGGCGGTCAAGGCTAGCCATGGCTCTCTTTTCCAGAAGCAGGCGTCTCCTAATTTCATGGCTGCAGTCGCCTTCTGGGGTAATATTGGAGCCGAAGAAGACAAAATCTGTCACAGCTATCACTTCTTGTCCCTTGATACTCCAGGACCTGATAGGGCAAGACGCCATGATCTTTGTCTTTTTAATGTTCAGTTTAAGCCCTAACTTATCACTCTCTTCTTGTACGCGCATCAGAAGTCTCTTGAGTTCCACTTCACTTTCTGCCTGTAAAGCGGTATCATTTGCATATCAAAGGGTGTTGACTGAATGTCTGACTGTGTCCTCTTGCTCTTCGTAGAGGTTCCTGAGGAGACAGATGAAGGGAATTGGAGCTCCCATCTCTTGGAGAGCTTGCCACAATCTGCTGTGATCTACTCAGCCGAACGCTTTCGCATAATCAATAAAGCAGAAGTAGATGAGTTTCTGGAACTCTCTTGTTTTTTTCATGATACAGCGAAGGTTGGCAATCTGGTCACTAGTTCCTCTGCCCTTCCGAAACCCAGCTTGCACGTCCGAAGCTCCCGATTCACGTACTGCTGCAGCCTACCTTGGAGGATTTTCAACATCAACTTGCTAGCATGCGAAATAAGCGCGATCGTGCGACAGTTGGAAGAATCTTTGGCACTGTCTTTCTTTGGAATTCGGATGTAAACTGATCTCTTCCAATCCTGCGCCCACTGCAGAGTTGTCCAGATTTGCTGACATAATGTATACAGAACGTTAACAGCAGGTTGAGGTTTTGAAGCAACTCAGCTGGAATGCAATCAATTCCGCTGGCTTAGTTCTTAGCAAGGCTGGCTAAGGCCCATTCAACTTCACCCTTCAGGATGCCCGGCTCGAGATCAGTAATCACAACCGTCTTATGTTGGATTTGCACATCCGGGTCGTTCTTGTACAGTTCCGCGTATTCCTGCCACCTCTTCTTTATCTCTGAGGCTTCATTGAGGTCCCTGCCTCCTTTGTCCTTTATCACGCCTAGCTTAGCACAGAAGCTTCCTTTGATATCTTTGATATTCTTATACAGAGCTCTTGTGTTCTTCAATTGGCTGTTGCCCTCAACTGCTTGGCGCTGTATGTTGAGGAAGGTATCCTTATCTCTCCTTGCTATTTTCTGAAAATCTGCATTGTGAACCTTGTATCTTTCTCTTTCCCCCCTAACTTTTGCCATGCTCTTTTCATTGGCTATTTGCAAAGCCTCTTCAGATAACCAGTTTGCTTTCTTGAATTTCTTTTGCTTTGGAACTACCTTAGTAGCAACTTCTTGTATTATATCACGAACATCAGTCCACATCTCTTCAGGCTCTCTGTCTTCTAGATCTAATTCTTCAAATCGATTCCTCACTTCCACAGCATATTCTGATGGAATTTGATCCAGATCATACCTGAAAGGCCTTTTAGTTTTCTGCGTTTGCTTCAATCGATGCTTAAATTTGGCAACAAGAAGCTGTTAATTGTTGCCACAATCAGCCCCAGGTCTTGTTTTCACTGATTGTATAGCGCTTCTCCATCTCTGCCGCCAAAAAATATCATCAATCTGATTCCTGTACAGACCGTCCGGTGGAGTCCATGAGTACAGGCACCTCTTGGGCTGTTGAAAATGAGTATTCGCTTTTTTTTTTTTTTTTTTTTTTTTTTTTTTGTACGCAAACTTGCCATAAGGCATATTATATAAACTCATGTAAATGGTGTATTCGCTTTTGTCAGGTTGTTTTCTTGACAAAACTCTACTAGCCTTTGCCCAGCTTCATTTGGCTCACCAAGACCGAACTTGCCTGTAATTCCGGTTATTTCTTTACTACCCACCTTAACATTCTAGTCTTCTATGAGAAAAAGGACGTCTGATAATGATGTTGAGTTCGCAGACAACACACCAAACCCCAGGGACGTAACGTTTAAATCCCTACCTCCCACATCCTAACAGGGTAATCCGCTGAATGTCACGAGAATTGCAGTCGTAGAAAAGACGGCGTCCAATATATCTATCATAAAATATGCGTATGAACTTATGCTGGACATTTTCCATTTTTGTGCAATAGGTGGCAGATACGTTATTCCAGGCTTCTGACGCAGACTCAAGGCGCGGTCTCACAAGGGCACATTATAGAGTGCGTAGATATTCGTGTCGTTGAAATTTTTTTCTTAGTCTAGAAATAAGAAAAATATGTCTCAATGCGCGTAACACAATTGAATTTACATGCAATCTAATATCAAGCCTTCAATCAACAACAACACGAAGGTCTCGTACATGGGCCACACGAGAAATCTGGCCCCCCAAAGGTGTATAATCAAACTTAACTGCATTGCGTTTCCTAGTTAGAGACAGGAGGCAAGTCTTCTTAATATTTAACTTTAATCGATTCAAAAAACACATTTCTCGGCGTTGTTAATGTCGGCTTGCAATTGGCGGCAGTCCTCAATATCTCCAATAGTACGCAATAATTTGAAATCCTCTGCGAAGAGCAAAATTTTCGAGTTCTTGACATCTAATGGGAAATCATTAACAAACACTTGAAACAAGAGCGTTCCTAAGTTTGAGCCTTGAGCCACTCCCGAAGATGATAGAAATTCGTTTGACACGCAGCCGAAAAAACAGACCATGTTATGCCGGCTGCCACGGTAGCTTATGAGCCGCCTGCAGTACATGGGGCAGAGTCCTTATTTTTCCATCTGCATCAGAAGTACCTCATGGGAAACCGTATCGAAAGTTTTAGTCATGTCAAAGTAGATTGCATCTAACTAACCGCGATTAAATACATGTGGGCAGTATAATCAAGAAAGCTGCGTAAATTCGTTTCCACAGATGAACGTTTTAAAAAACCGTGCCGCAGAATTTAGATTTTCTGCTTGAATTATAAGCCCATGCGTTCGTACATAGCCATTTAAAAACATTTCGCAAAAAACAACAACAAATCAGTGACACAAGTCGAATGTTGTTCACATCACAGGCATCGACAGACTTGAATACAGGAAGAACTACTGACAATTTCCAATGACAAGGAAAAACACCAGTTGCGCAACGACAAGTTGAACGAATACCCTAAAACAGGGCCAAACATGTCAGCGCATCCTTTGATTACGAAGCTGTCAATTTCATCAACTCCTGGTGAGTTTTGGCTTAAGATTGTGAATCGCCAAAAGAACCTCATGCTAGGTAACATTATCATAAGCCAAACAGTCAGCGCTGTCTTCAAAAGTGATAGTAGCAGTTGTGTTATCATGGCGCACAAAACAAGAGCTGAAGTGATCAGCAAAAGCTTGGCACACATCTTGAGGTTTAAAACAGATACCATCGCGCGTCATTATCACAGCAGCCCTAACCTTATCATTTCGTTGCTTGCGCACAAAATCCCAAATACTGGTTCATTTTTAAAGTTTTGTTCAAGACATTTGTAATACTCGGCTTCATCACGTGCAATCAGTTTTTTTCCACAATTTTCTGCAGAATGAATAACTTTGGTACCAATATTCACCTTGTGATTTCACGTAGAGTTTACAATACTTTACTTTCTTATTCAAGTAATGTCTAAAATAACGCGAAAACCAGCAAGAAAATCTACGCTTCGATTTACGGCGTGGTATACATTTTTTCATTTTATCCTGTACAACTAATGTAAGCAGCTCAACGCCTGTGTTTACATCCTGAATCTCAAGCAACTCTGACCAGTCGGAGGCCTGAAGATCATTGTACAGCCTAAGGTAATTGCCATACGCATATCTAAATTTTTCTGGCACCATCTCTCGAACTGGACGAAAAGACAAAAATAACGACAAGGTAAAATGGCAATGATATTTGTGTACCAGAACAAGAGGTTCGCGCACCGCTTGCACGCCAAAAAGAGGCAGATTAAATAAAATTAGGTCGAAAATGTTTCCAGCACAGTTCTTCATTGCATTGCATTGATGTGAACGATGGAACACGTTTACATCCTGATTCTCAAGCAATTCTGACCACTTGGAGGCCTGAAGCTCATTGTACAGCCTAGGTAACTGCCATACGCAAATCTAAATTTTTCTGGCACCATCTCACGCACTGGACGAAAAGACAAAGAGAACAACAAGGTAAAATGGCAATGATATTTGTCTACCAGAACGAGAGGATCGTGCACAGCTTGCAAGCCAAAAAGAGGCACATTAGATAGAATCAGGTCGAAAATGTTTCCAGCACAGTTCTTCATTGCATTGCATTGATGTAAACAATGGAACACGTTTACATTCTGAATCTCAAGCAATTCTGACTAGTAGGAGGCCTGAAGATCAGTGTACAGCCTAAGGTAACTGCCATACTCATATCTAAATTTTTCTGGCACCATCTCACGCACTGGACGAAAAGACAAAAAGAACAAGGTAAAATGGCAATGATATTGGTCTCCCAGAACAAGAGGATCGCGCACCGCCTGTATGCCAAAAACAGGCACATTAGATAGAATTAGGAAGAAAATGTTTCTTGCACCCATGGAACACGTTTACATCCTGAATCTCAAGCAATGCTGACCAGTCGGAGGCCTGAAGCTCATTGTACAGCCTAAGGTAACTGCCATACGCATATCTAAATTTTTCTGGCACAATCTCACGCACTGGACGAAAAGAAAAAAAGAACAAGTTAAAATGGCAATGATAATTGTCTCCCAGAACGAGGGGATCGCGCACCGCTTGCAAGGCAAAAAGAGGCACATTACATAGAATTAGGTCGAACATGTTTCCAGCACAGTTCTTCATTGCATTGCATTGATGTAAACAATGGAACACGTTTACATTCTGAATCTCAAGCAATTCTGACCAGTCGCAGGCCTGAAGATCATTGTACAGCTTAAGGTAGCTGCCATACGCATATCTAAAATTTTCTGGCACCATCTTAAGCAATGGACGAAAAGACAAAAAGAACGACAAGGTAAAATGACAATGCTGTTTGTCTACCAGAACAAGAGGATCGCGCACCGCTTGCACGCCAAAAAGAGGCACATTAGATAGAATTAGGTCGAAAATGTTTCCAGCACCCATGTAACATGTTTACATCCTGAATCTCAAGCAATTCTGACCAGTCGGAGGTCTGAAGATCATTGTACAGCCTAAGGTAACTGCCATACGCATATTTTTTTCGAAGAGTTTGCCGCAAGGCATAAGTTGAGAAAGGGGGAATGGGATGCAGGAGATAGAAAGCTAAAAGAAGGAGTGAAGTCCAGTTGCGCTTATATATTCGAGAAGGTTGGCAGTATAGCGATTGTCCATTGTCCATTTCTCATAATCACTATCGCGATTCCACCGCAGGCCCACCTTCATCATTATCCGTTGCCTAATGTGAGTTGTTAATGGACACGTCCACAACAAGTGACGCACATCGCGGACGTCAGGTGGAGTGTCACAGTGAGGGCACTTGTCAGTCACTGGTAGATCTTTTTGCCGCCATCGATGTCGAACAGATGGGGTCAGAGCCGCCCCTGCCTGGATCCGGCGCAGTGTTACCTCCTCCTGCCGAGTAAGACTACGGGGGAGAGGTTGCGAAAACGGAGGAATGAGAGAGCGTGTTCGCTGGCGCAGAACTTTCGAATCAGAAACGTGGGACAGGAACGAATCTGCGGGAAGAGGGGAAGGTGGTGGATCGCCTGATGTGTTTATGTGCGTCATAGCATCCACTTGAATATTATGTGGATCGCGAGCATGGCCGCGAGTCCAGTGTATGCGCACAGGACATGGGTACTTTGAACAGAGCATATGTATGGACTGTGTTATTTGGAATGTGCGTCGAACGGCCTTAAGCTGTTTAAGGGCAGTGAGAGAGTCTGTGTAAAGATGAACTGCATTGAATGTAGGAACTGGTGGAAGGTAATGTATGGCATTGTAAATTGCTTGAAGTTCTAGTGCGAGAGGGGTGCACGTATCCGCGGTATATGTCACGCGAGTGTTGAGATGCGGATGAGAGGGACTATACACAGAAGTAACTCCTCGCTCTGCAGTATGTGATGCATCGGTATATAATATGCACCCTTCAGGCAGATGTGCGGATGATACCGACGGGGAAGCAGTGGGGCGATTGTCCGTGAGCTGGCAGTACGATCATGGAGGTAGTGTCGTTAAATGATGTAGTTATAAAGATTGTTTGTGAGCTCTGTTTGCCATCCGCTGATCAACGAGTTCAGTGAGCGTATTCAGCTGGGCATACTCCTGAAGTACTGGTATGGGTGTTAGGCGGGGAAGATATGTTATTGCACGCATAGCCTCACGATTGATGGCCTCAAGGGAGTCCCATTGTCTGTGAGTGAGACGTTGAAACTGTGCCTGGTAGATTATACGCGGCTAGAGGACAGAGCGAAAAAGCTGGCGGGCCGTGTGAGCACGCGCGCCGCCAGAGCGCATAGCTATGCGACGAATGAGACCTAGAGTAGCGTGAGCGGTCTTACGGATGGCTATCAGCGGGTGCCAGTCCCAGAGGAAAAGAAGACCAAGAATGCGAACGGTTTGTACCTCAGGAATTGGGGTATTATCTATCATAAAATTTATAGTGGGAGCTTTCCGTAAGCCAGCTTTATTTCCAATACGCATATCTAAATTTATCTGGCACCGTCTCACGCACTGGAAAAAAAGACAAAAAGAACAAGGTAAAATGGCGATGATATTTATCTACCAGAACAAGAGAATCGCGCACCGCTTGCAAGACAAAAATAGGCACATTAGATAGAATTAGGTCTAAAATGTTTCCAGCACAGTTCTTCATTGCATTGCAGTGATGTAAACCATGGAACTTGCTAAAATCAATTAAACATTCGGCTTTTTCTCAAGTTGCTGTGCAGTCACTAGGGACCAAACCAGTGGACCAATCGAACTTAGGAAGATTAAAGTCCCGGTAGATGTGAACATTGTATTTCGAGAAATCGATTTGTTCCCAATATCCGAGAAATGATCGGTAAACACGTTAGGAGCAGACGTTGGTGGAAAGTAGTAATAGCCGACTAGGAAGTGCGATTTGCCACATGTTGGAATTTCCAGCCACACACGTTCTTCGTATGTCTCCAGGTCTGGTCTCCTAAATGCATTTAGCCCAAAATGGCAGGCTATCAGAACTCCACCCCCATATTTAATCTTGTCAGAATAAACTCTATTGGCCCTGAAGACAGGGTACTCATCTGAGAAATAAGACGCACTTGAACATGACAAGTTTAGCCACGTTTCCGTCAGGCACAGGATGTCATACTCATATTCGTATGCATTCGCGAAGAGAGCTTCCCTTTTAGTTCGCAGCCCTCCTGTGCTTTGTTAATACAGCGTAATTTCTTGTGCCATTTTCGGAAGCAGCTAGAGCACCGTTGGGGTAATGGAAGCGTCATGAGGGCAATAGCTTTTCTTAAAAAGGGCGAAATTACAGTGGGAAGATTTACCGCCACGGCTGAAGCCTAGTGGCGAGATTCCGAGCAGTCAGAATTCTAACATTCACTCTGGCTCGTGGGACGAACAGATGCACTCAGGCCACTAAAAGATTCTTGCAGGAGTGCGTTTTCCACGCGAAGCTGTTGAATCTCATCCATTAACGCATCCATTCGACTAGCCATTTCTCGCAGCATTAAAATAACACTCGGGGAAGCACTGATGGAATCTGAGTCTTGTGTCGCTAGTTCCGCAGATAAGCCCAGCCGCCGAAGGATCCCGCCGATTCACGCAATGAACACATTTTTACTTGCTCACCCCGGATTCTATGAGGCTGTTGCCTTACTCCGCCTGTATGTTGATTCATTTGCAGTGAAAACGCTGTTTGCAAGACGCCACGGCAAAAATTTGCTACCTACCACGAATGGGCTGGGAGCAGTGCGCACATGCGTCCGCATCAGGCGCCATGATGTGGACGGTGAATAAAAATGAAAGGATCCGAGGACTTACACTTATGGAAGTGAAGTATATTTATTGTCATATGCTGATCACATAGCCGTTTTCTGTCAAGATCAAGAAGGCGTTTCAGATGAATCAAGGATGCTACTCGATTTGTAGGCATCGGCCAGCGAAGTTAACTGGGACAATGTTTGGGACTGCGGCAATGAGTTGGTGCAACGCACCTTCCCCTTCCGAAAACGTTCCTTGGTCTGTTACACCTGCGAGGTACCTTGGAGTGGCGCTGGAACACTACAACGATACGAAAGATTACTGGAATGCTGAATGTGAACGTGTCCAATCGAAAACAACAAAGTGGGGTAGCCTTGATTTATATATGTTTGCCCGTTCAACTGGATGCAATTTGCTCATTGTTGCGAAAGCCTGGTATCTGTTGCCACCACTATCCATGTTAAGGGTTAGCGTCCAGACATTTCACAGATTGCTAGCGGTTTTCGTCTGGGGTTCGGCTTGGGAGAGAACAAGTCGTACAAATTTATTTCGCTCGGAAAAATGTGGAGGACTTGGTTTAGCCCACTTATTTTTACGACAAATAGTATCCAAGTTTATGCCCTTACGTAACCGAACCAACCCTTTTATGCATACCGTTTTGGAAGTTGGACTGAGCCTAGACTTACCCGATGGTTTTGGTATCCTCTAGCAACATGAAATACAGAATAAGTTTTTTGCGCGAGGCTGTGGCTTACTTTAACATTTTAAAAGTGGGGTTCTCTATGGAATACCTAAACGCTGTAACCCAAAAGCTACTATATAAAGACCAGCTTCATGTAATGATGCCAGTGCTATCGTATCGATAATTACGCTGCGGAGGGGAAGGTAAGGATGTCTTAAAAAGAGTTAAAAGAATGCCAGTACGGTAGTCAGCTAAACGTTTTCGCTTCAACTTACACAGTGGTACAATATCTGTTAAACCTTGGTTGAGAGAAAAATATGTCTTTGTCCCGTGGTCGGTGGGTTGATTTGCCATAAGCCGGGGACCATAAACCATATTTTTTTTTACTGCTGGGATGCAGTCTTTCTGTGGGATATCCTGCAATGGAATCTAAAAAAGGACTTGCCAATTACACCATATGGTATACTGTTCCTGCCAGTCCAAAAAGCTGATGTGCTATACAAATTATTCATTTTTGAATTCCTCCAAAGTGTATGGAAAACGAGAACGGTTGTGAGACCCGCCGACGTGGCTGCTCACTCCGCGAAGGAATATTTCATTGAAAGTGTCAGTAACCTGATCGCCATCTATAATGCCCAAAGCGAGAAACCTGAATGGATACCAGTTTTGAGCGAGCTGGCTAACCTAGAGCGTTTATGAAACTTTGTGAATCATTACTTGTGCTAGAGTTCTTCATGGTATTATACTTTGACTTTTCCCCACTGTAATTTTCATTGGTAACTGGAAATAAAGAAAAAACGCCGCGGTTGTACAGTGGCAAGGCGCCCGACTATTGTGCCGGTGCACCCGGGCTCGATTCCGATCCCCGGCGGCTGCATTTCCATGAAGGCCAAACGGAGAGGCGTCCGTGTGCTGTGCGATGTCGGCGCACGTTAAAAATCCCGAGGAGATCGAATTTGCTCCGCAGTAAAATTTGTCAGGCTAGTTGCTTCATAGTTCAATGCAATATAAAGCTGCGCTAATAAGACACGGATGAAGGAAAGGCGTCATGTGTGTGTCCTGCCTTCCGTTCGTCCGTGTCTTATCAGCGCAGCTTTATATTGCATTGCTCCGCAGCCCTCTACTAGCGCTCCTCTTTCTCTCCTTCCATTTTCATTCCCACCTTCCTCCCCTACCTTAGAGCGCCGGTCAGGTATCCACAAAAACAGGTGTGAAAGATAGCGCGCTTTTTCTTTCCTGTGAAACAATTCATGGTATTACTAATATTAATAATATTATTATTATTACT